>NC_142358.1:43276829-43922741 GCF_059441175.1 Urocampus carinirostris | reverse complement strand
AAGGAAAGAGAGAGAAAGTGGAGGAAGGAAGGAGAAAATGGAAGAGAGGAAGGAAAGAGAGAGAAAGTGGAGGAAGGAAGGAGAAAATGGAAGAAAGCAATGAAAGAAGGATAGAATAAAAGGTAGAAGGAAGGAAAACGAGAAGAACAAAGATATAAGGCACGCTAAATAATCCCCACTGTCCTATTGACTCACAGAACGTCTTCTTTTTGCACTTGCTTCTACGGCTTGTTGAGAAGGTCCCGCGTGGATGCGGACGCTTCGGTGCGAGTCTCTCTTGCCCTCCGTGGAGAAACTTCACGGGATATTCTCCTTTTTGTCAAGGGGGGACTCGGCCGGAGAATTTGAATCCGGCCGATCGTTTGTTCGCAGCAGCGCGACGGCATCGGGATTTTTGAAAACGTGCAAAGTGTCCTGTTTTTATGGTTTCCACCCTGACATTTCCTAACAAACATTTGACTCCAAAAAAAGCTCCTTTTTTTAAAAACGCTTTGTTCATACACACATACATCAATACTATGGGAAGTTATTCTTCTTATCATTATTCTATTCTATGAATAATACGGATGTCAGGGTTTCAATGTAAATCTCTTGAATTTCTATCTCAAGGTAATGAGCTTGTTTTTTTATGACTAAATATAAAAACAATGTTTCTCATACACACTCGCATAAAGTAACGTTTCAATAACGAGTGTCATTATATCTCTTGTACGTTTATCAATCTTGTATTCTTTTATTTTGAAGTCGTGTTCTTGTGTGCACTGATCTCTCTGACGCAAAATAAACGTCTCTCTCTCTCTGTGGACTTGGACCAGGTCGGACGCGAGTTCTTTTCTCTGCCGTTCTAATGTAGAATTTAAACGATATACATGTATTTTATCTGTGCAAATATAGCCATCAAACAGTCTTAATAATGTTCATCTCTCATAACGGATTATGGCAGAAAAAGTTTGTGGAGTTAGTTTGCATGTTCTCCCCGTGCTTGCGTGGGTTTCCTCCCACATTCCAAAAACATGCATGTCAGGTGGATTGGCCTCACCGAAATCTCCCTAAGTGTGGACGAGCGAGCAAACTGTCTGTCTCTGTGTCCCCTGCCCACGACCTGAAGATAGCTGGGATGGGCTCCAGCACCCCCGCAACCCTACTGAGGATAAGCAGCGCAGGTAGTGGATGGATGGATGCAATACAGATGATTAGTATTATCACTGACTGGCCTAATATCACCTCTCCTGTCTTTTAGTTGAATAGAGCTAACAGAGTGGATTTTTTTTAGCTCTTTAGCGAGCTAACTTTCAACAGAGTAACCAAAACTTGAACAACTCAAAGTCATATTTTTTTGTAAACAAATGTACTCGATAAATATTTTCTATAATTTGCCATAAGAGAGTAGAACTTTATATCTCATCCAAGTAGAAGACATTTAAACTCCAATAAAAAGTAAGGAGAGTCAACATTGAAGCGTATCTGTTCTTCCATAGTTGAACTAGCGCCAAAATGAAATGATGTCACTTCCTGTCAATGGCTTTTATGGAATTGTAGTCTTTTTGGGGGGGGGCAATGGAACACATTCTAACAGGGTGGATCATTACTAAAGGCGAAATTTGAACAAAATGGCAACTCGGAATAGAAATTCCTAACGTTGAATTGCATGACGAAGTGAAGTTGAATATAGTTCAAGAAAAAAACATGGGAAATATAATAATATAATATCATAAGATTCTAATTGAATAGTCTACAGCTCTTGAGGAAGTTGATGACATTGTACTGAAGACAGGATGAAATGGAGCAGGTATCCCCGACAAACGCATCCCAATATTTGAAATGCTTTTAAATTGGATGCAAACACTTCAAGTGTTGAAAATCAGGGTAAAAGAAAGAGGCAGACATGAAATGTTGCTACAGACAGAAAATCACCCACAGAGTTTGTAAGGGTGCTTGAAATCCTTGGAAAGGCTTGAATTTTAATCTCGTGTTTTCAAAATTTGAAAAGTGCTTGATTTGTGGGTGAAGTGCTTGTAAATGCTCGACATTGTTGTCGCGCTTCTCGGCAGTCTGACTGATAAGGGGTCTCAAAGTCAATCGGGTCCCTTTTCTGGTCATCTCTCAGTCATTTTCCTACTTTGGAGTCATGTCTACTTTTTTGACCACCTTTCAGTGCTTTTTCTTTCGAATAGTTTTCTTTCAGTCCTGTTCAATTTTCATTTGATCTTCTGTATGTTGTTTTAGGGTCTTTTGGGGGTTGTTCTAGGGTTTTTTTTTTTATCAGCAAGAGAAGCCATTTTCCGTGCTTTCCAAGAATTGACCGTCCTTGTCTCGCTGCCTCCTTAAATACGTCCATCCTCTTGGGTGGGATCAATAGTTAACAATCAATCCATAATGATCATGATGAACAATATCATCTTTTTTGAAAGGTACTGACATTGAAAGTCCTTAGAAAGTGCTTGAATTTGGCCGCGGAAAAGCTATACAAAAAAAACCTCTTTTGGAAAAAAGCTTCTGTGTAAAATGGGACATTTTCACCACGTTTAGCATGCAACAATCTTTCTCTGTCTGTGCCTATGTCTCTCCCCCCTCTCTCTCTCCTCGCCGCATAATCCCATTAGGCGTGGCGAGGAACCGCCGGCGTCAATCAGCCCCGTCGCCATGACGCCGGCCAATCGGCATCGATCGGTCGCGCCGATCCGGTTATCTTATCCCGCCCCCTTGGGGCCCCTCCCCCCTCCGAGCGTCCCCATCCCCCACCTTTCCATCCTCCGACGTGGAACGCCGTCTTTTATTTTGACGAGCCGGCAAGAGAATTATATTTCTCGTCTTTCTCTCCTGTCCCCCGCCTGTTTGTTGAATTTGGAGCGATGAGAATGTCGCCGAATATTCTGGGCACTATTGTGATACAGGCAAAGGATACAATTTGACAAGAGTGTGTCTAAATAAAGTTGCAAAGGGAAGAATCAAAAGACAACTTCCTTTCATGACTTCCTGTCATCAGGCGCTCTTGCAGTGTAGCAGTTCGTGGACATCCTCTGGCAGTTTGCACAGTTTTTTCTTTGCTCCATTTTGACCCTTTTTTCCTCATTCTCTTATTTTTTTTTCCCCTTTTCATTTTTTCTCTTCTATTTGCTTAGCTCCATTTTTTCTTTCCCTTTCATTCTATTTTCTTTCTTTTGGGCTTTTTTTTCTTTTTTTCCCCTTACTCCTTTTCTTTCCATTTTTTTCTTTTTTATTCTTGTTTTTTTCCCCTTTCTTTTTTTATTCCCATTTATTTCTTCCTCTGATTTCCTTCCTTTCTTCTTTCTGTTTTTTTTGTCCCTTTCCGCCCTGTTTCAAAAATGGAAAGAAAAATATTGCTTTCTGGTCACCTTGAGTCTCTATAGTTTGTATTCTTCCTTGTGCTTTTTAGCACTCGTTTCCACTTGCACAACACAATTTGGGGACAGTGAGTGGTCACATATAACATACTGTACCTTTAATGTATTTGTTGCAATTATTTTTTGAAAAATACAAAATATTTACTATAATTCATGAACAGAAGAGGGAAATTGTGATTTTCTTACAGGAATATTGTTGGATTGGCTATAAGTTTGAACATTTTGTAACTGTATTTTCTCCCACTCTCTTTCACTCTCTCTCTCTCTCTCTCTCTCTCTCTCTCTCTCTCTCTCTTTGTCTCTTTCTCTGTTCCTATTTGGCTCTTTCTCTCTCTTTTTACCTTTTTATGCCTTCTCTTGCTTTCCCCTTCTCTCTTTCTACCATTCTCTCCTTTTTGCTCTCCATCTCTCTTTTTTATCTCTCTTTGGATTTCTTTCTTTCTCTTTCTTTCCCCCTCTCTCACTATTTCTCTATTTTTCTCTTTTCTTTCTCTCTTTCTCTCTCTCTTTCTTGCTTTCCCCTTCTCTCTTTCTACCCTTCTCTCCTCTCCTTTTTGCTCTCATCTCTCTTTGTCTCTTTCTATTTCTCTTTGGATTTATTTATTTCTCCTTCTTTTCCCTTCTCCCACTATTTCTGTTTCTCTCTCTCTCTCTCTCTCTCTGTCATCTTCATCATTTTCTCATCATTTTGCATAAAACGTGGAAAAATGCTATTTCGCGGTCGTCATCTTTTTTGCACTTTTTAGCACTCCTTTTCAGTGACACGATACAGCGACATCTAGTGGGCGAACCGTGTAACAATTGTCCGTTTAGCGTGTTCCAAATCAATCGGAATGGTCATCTATCCCCAAAATGGACTTTTGATTTTCTGTCCGAGGAACATTTCCTCTGAGTGCAACTCACCCGGCCGTCTGAAAACGGCGCCCCCTACTTTTTGGGGGTGCGAGAACTTCCCAGCGTGCGCCGTAACTGGCTCAGTCGGCCGGCGGAGGAGTTAATCTCCACTTAATGTATTAAGAGTATCGGAGAGCGTCACCGCCGAACCTCCGGCTGACACGTGAGCGCGGCACGAGAGGCGCGCTAATCTGGCGCCTCACTCCTGCGCCTCGCCCTCACTCTTTTTATCCTAAAAAAACCATCTGATTGTCTGTGCTGACAATAAAAGCATCGATAGATATCAAACAAGGAAAAAAATGATGCTTATGCTATCACTCGTTTGATTGTTTGGGGTGCCGACACACAATACTTTGTCTCACCATCGCCCTCTGCGGTGAGACAAGAGGATCGCGTGCCTCTCTCCGCATATGCTCACCACAGTAATATGTTACTTACCTCTTCTTTGAATACAAATATGAATGGATATACTGTGCGATGTTCTCTTATGAAAAAGTCCATGCGATTGCTAAAAAAAATAACTGGATGGATTGCTCAACTTGCTGTTAGCGTGCGGGTAATATCACTGATTTTATTGTTCTTGAAGCCAAATATCAACATTTGGTCTCATTATCGGCCTCTGCGGTGAGGCAAGAGAATTGCATGCCTCGCTCTGCATCCGCAGACTCGGCAGATGCTTATATCGTTAATGACCAAAGACGTCTGAAAAACGACCCCAAAAAAGGTCAAAAGACCCCAAAATGAGCCCCAAACGACCAAAAATCGGAAAACAACCAAAAAACGATGAAAAAAAGAAAGGACCAAATAAACTAACCTGAATCCTGAAGAAGAACCAAAAAGGGCTGAGGTGTGTTCGCTACCGCCCCCTGCCTTGAGGCAAAAGAATTGCATACCTCGCTCTGCATCTGCAGACTCGGCAGACGACCGAAATAGGACCCCAAAAAAGGTCTAAAGAAAAGACCCCAAAATGAGCCCCAAAACGACCCAAAAATCAGAAAACAACCGAAAAACGTTTTTTTTTTTTTTTTTTTTTTTTAAATAAGGAAAGACCAAATAAACTAACCCGAAACCTGAAAAAGAACCCAAAAGGGCTGCGGTGTGTTCGCTACCGCCCCCTGCCACGAGGCAAGGAAATGACATGCCTCGCTCTGTATCTGCAATTATTTTGCCTCGTGGCAGTCGGCACAGTAATTCTTATGGTATTCATAATATTCCGAATGTTAATACAGAGACAATTTTCAAAAGAAAATAATTTTTCAAAAGAAAATCGTTTTTCAAAATTAAATCATTCATTCGTCAAGTTTAATGAGAAATAACTTTAAAGCTGATTTTAATCTGGAATTTCCAGGATGTGCCTCACCTTCCTCCCCTGTCTGCATGTCAAGCTTTGATTTAGTTTATAGTTTAGTAGACCTGCAAAATAAGGAGAGGAGACACCAATGAATTTGAACTTGCAAGGAGAACAGGAGAGGACTGTACAAAAACCCAAATTCCAACCTTTTATTTGTATTCAATCTTCTACGTTACAAAAAGCAGATTTTCCCAAAAGGGTGTGGCCATCAAAGAACAGAAACATGATTGGCAGATAGTGACAATGATGTGAACTGCGCATAATAGTCAAAATAACAAACTGGCATCCTACGCAATCTTCTTTGCTTGTGTTCGATTATAAAAATAAAATCAACTTATCCAAAATCCCAAACCATGACGTTAAATGAGAAACAAAGGCACGTGTAGACTAACACAAATCCATTCCCCCTACCCTCTTACCAACTATTGACCTGGCCGACACCTCCAAAGACCCACAATTCATTCACAGGAAGTGGGCAGACTCTCCGGCTGTATAATAAAGTTTCAAAGTATTTGCATGACATTAAAAGATTAACGATTTGCATCAGTTTCATGATAGAGGATTTATTTCATGGTGCGTCTGCATGACATTTTGCCTACTATCAACAATTATACTTATCATAATCATTTTATTCAACCATTTGAAGAACTTTATTTTGAAAGGCATCAACAGGAATTCACCGGTCAACGTGACTGTGACATCAACCCCTTTAAAAAGAGAAGCGCAAACGGCTTTCTTTTTCTTGGCTACCAACGCTCCAACTGCCAAGAAGCTGCCCTCCTGGAGAGCACGTGGTTCTCCCTGTCCCTGTCGTCTGGATGAGGACAGCCTCCAAAATGGATAAGATACCATAAACAGCCCTCGCTCGAGGGACACCTTTTGTGTAGCAACAAACTGTCGTTGTCATTTTGGCCAAATATTCCATGATGACACGCTATGACAAGAATTCCTGATCGTTTAAATGAGTTGATTATCTTAAGACCGGATTTATTGATCGGTACTCTTAACCTGTTACATCATTTTTTCCCCTTTACCCCTTGCTAACTCTGCAAGTGTTTGTGTCAACAATGTGCCTTATTCTTTTCTTTGTTCCAATTTGAATTGTCACGTAAATAAAACGTAGTTTGTTAGAAACGACCTACTATTTTCCTTCTGGACCGACTAATCATTATCCATATGAACTGCAAAATCCATTATGTCAAGCTAACAACATGGCTTCCTTCATGATAAATGCTAGACACGATCGTGAATTTGTGTAGGAAATCGTCAGCACCACCTGCTGGCCTAATCGGTAACCCCATCGATTTTTTGGGTTCCGAGCCGGAAAAACCAAAATGGCGTTTTAGGATCGGAAGTCCCGACGGCCTCAAACGGGCGGGGGTCCGTTGACATAGCTCAGGTGCAAGCTAGCCGAGTTGGCGACTATGCCGTAGCGGCACGACGGACGCATTTCGCGCCACAGCGCGTAAGCTAGCGATACCGTTATAGTGGCGACCAGCAGGAGGCGCCAGAGGTTGCCGGTCCGGGTCCCCGAGAGCGCTCCCCTTGAAATCCTTCCGGGATCGGCGGACAGGTCGGCCCGCCTGGGCGGGGGTCGGTTGCCGTTGCCATGGCAACTCCTCACGTCCGGGGTGACAGTCGCGTCCTGGAAGGAAGCTCGATTTTGAACACTTGACGAGGTGGGAGAAACTAAGGCCCGCGGGCCACATGCGGCCCGTCAGGCAATTTCATCCGGACCACCGAATGTTGAAAATATACCGTATTTATTCATATCGAATGCACTTTTTTTTCCTAAATGTTTTTGAATGTTTTGGTGCGCGTTCTACAAGAGGTTTTACGGTAGTTGGTTACCGTTTTTGTGCAATGATGGATCAGTTGAATCATTACTGAATATTGGATGAAAAGGCATTCGATTTTATTTCATTATCATAGTACCAGAGATGAATGTTAGAAAATGGAGAAAGTAGAGGGTCTGTCATGGTTGCCATGGTGCCCAATTGGCCCCGCCCGTGTGGCGCCGGCTGCGGCTCGTTGACAGATTGGCTTTCTGTCTGTTTAAGCTCAGCGCTCTCTTGCTTCCTTTGTCAGTCCGTCAACGAACCTCTGCCACACAAAACGTGGGTTCTGACTCAGTCCTGTTTTCCTGTTGATATTTCCAGTCCGGTATTGTTCCCGTTCATTTTTGTCCTGTTTAATTTCAGGTTCCAGTTTTGTTCTTGTCTATTTTTGTCCTATTTTTTTTGTAGTCACGCCGTAAAACGTATTTTCTGGTATATAAGTCGCACATGGTTAATAGGACCCACTCCTAAGTCTCTGCCCAATTTTGGGGGTTTTCGGTGCGCTTTATAGTACGGGAAATACTCGATTTATGTGTGACAAAGACCTGTACTTATAATTCCATGACCCTATGTATGAAAATATATCACAAGATTTGGTACTTTTTCAAATATGTCTCAGAAAATAGAAAATGAATTTTAAAAGGTTGGCATTCCCTGGCCTACATACTTTGTGTCATGGTTTAGCGCCTGCAGTCCTTCTATTCCCCAAAAGATGGCAGCCTGATCCCATTTTCCAGTCCCCCCTGCACTTCTCCTCTTCCCAAGTGGTAAATGGTCTTCTCTAACTATCCCAGGCTCCCACCTCACTTTGCTTAGTCGTTCTGATTCCTGAAAACCTTCATCTCCCACAACTTCCTTCCGGTTCTGGTTTTGCCCTCTCCGAACTCCTCCTTCACTCCCTTTATACATCCCATGATCGGGCACCTAAATCTTCCCTTGGATTCTTTTTCCTGACCTCAAGACCCCCTCTCAAGATACTCTCAAGAGCCTTCTACTCAAGATCTCATCCTCAGCAGTCCCTGTCCCACACCCCTGTCTGGCAGGTATCGTTTTTTGTTGTTTGTGGTTCGATAATTGCCCCCCCCCCCTGGCAGGCACATCCCTCGCATTCTGCGTTTGGGTCTGTCTGACACATGCCGACACGTCTTTCCCCATAAAGCTTGCCCCAATTTCAGGAAGCTCACCTGACTGCGGCTCCGCCCAGTGCACTGACAGAAAGGAGGGACGACGTTGAGCCACGCCCTCTCTTGCCCGTCGCTGCCCCCTTCTGGCGCGGAGGCGCCACGGCCCTCATTGCCAGGACTTCTGATGCTCCGCGGGAACCTGGAGGCGCCACTTACCGGTGCCTCTTCTTGCTCCGTCGGGTTCCAGCCGAAGGATTCCGAACTTAAGGAACTGATGGAGCTCCACCTTGTCAGATCTTCTCCCAGACCTGCATGGACCACATCCTTTCGTTTTCTTTGGAACTTTCAAGAAACTTCGTCATTCATCTTTGCTGACTTTCCAGGCAGGGCCGTTACCAGACCGGGGTCTCTGGAGGGGCATATCAAATACATGGGGGGGGGGGCACAAAAATCATGACACCCCCCCTGCCCTTTTCCCCCCTACTTTTTCTTCTCAACCTATTTTTATTCCTTTTTTCTTCTGTTGTTGTCCATTTCTCCTTTATAAAATGTGATTTCTCAGAGCACTTTACTTTTTTCTCACCTTTTCCTCTTTGTTATGTTTTCCGACTTGTTTTCTTCATTTTTTTCTTTTTCCTTTTTTTCTTTCCTTTTTCTTTCTTTTTTTCTCCTTTCTTTTTTTCTTTTTCCAGACATGACTCATGACTAAATCCAGTTTTCTTTGGGAGGGCGGAGTGTGCCCCCCGCCCCCTCTAAGCCCCCCCTGGTAACGCCCCCTTGGTAACTCCCCAGTTTTTCGATCACCTGTGCCGGAAGCGCTGTGGTGACCCAAATCCACGGAGGAGTCCCACTCCAGACCAGAGTCCTCGGACCAAGACCGGCGAGCCGAAGGCGGACAGACAGCATGCTCTCCGAACTCTAAGGACCAAAGTGGACTTTGGAGTAGATGCTCATACGTAAACTTTCTACGGAGGAGCCATCCTGGCGCGTGTGCAGTTCCAAAAACCGCCACCAAAAAGTTTCATTACGCGTTTATTTCAGTATTTGCGGTATTTTCTCATCCATTCGGTGTCCTATTTACTTACAAGCTAATTGTTATTCAAATCAGAGGACAAAATCAAAAAATGGATTAAAAAAAACTAATTTAAATGACAAAACACAAAAAAAAAAATCATGACCAAAAGAATGATTGAATAAACGACAAAATAAAGAACAAAATAGACGAACAAATACAAATACTGAAATAAATACCACAGTAAATCAATATAATCCATTTATGGCATTTATGTAGGTCAAATGTGATGATGATGTGATGAAGGAAGAGAGAAAAAAAGACAGGAATGAAGAAAGTGAGATGGAGAGAGTGAGAGAGAGAGAGAAAGAAAGAAAGAAAAAAGAGAACAAGACAAAAAGAGTCAGTGACAGAGGAACATAAATTAAAAGAAAAAGAGAGTGGATAAGAGAGAGAGAGAAAGGGAGGAAGAAATGGAGAATGTGTACTTAAGGGTCAGAAAGTATAATAAAGAGAGAGAGAAAGAGATAGAGAACAAGAAAGAGACAAAAAAAATGAAAAATGAAAAAGAGAGTCAGAGACAGAGGAACATAGATTAAGAGAAAAAAAGAGAGCGGATAAGAGAAAGGGAGAAAGAAATGGAGAGCATGTACCAGAGGGACAGAGGGAAAAATAAATAGAGAAAGAGGTAGAAAGCAAAGGAAAAAGAAAGAATAAGAGAGGTAAAGAAAGAAAAAGAGAAAGAGAAGATGAGGGATAAGAGGGAAGTAGGCTTGATTTGACTCAGGGAGGGGGCACCTCGGCCGTCCTCACAGTCTACCAAGTTGCGTTCATGTCTTTCTATTTATTTGCATCTTTTTATTCCTTTTTTTTCAAGGTAGGCCAGGATGGCTCCTCCACATCTCCCGATTCTCGGCATCTTCACCTTCCGGAGCCGTAGGGAGGTCCCAACGGTCCTCCGACGGCCTTCGGGACGGCCGACCGCCATCCGGAGCCCCGCCCACCAGAAAGCCCTCCTTTGAGACCTGGGAGACAGGTGAGCTTTTCGATTGGCCGGCCGGAGGGGAGCTCACGTGTTTTTCGGAAACATAATGGCTCTCTGAAGCCAATCATGGAGCCAGGAGCTGACTCCCTTCTAGATAAGTGACGCGTCGTTCATGCATTCAACGGCTCTATGTGACAGCTTTTTGAAGTTAATGAGGGTCGCCAGCTCCCTCCCGATCGAGAGCCGACTCCCGTCAGAAATAGTCATGTGTTGTTCACAAATGTAACAGCTATACAGACCAACTCTTAGTACTGTAGTGAACCGAGGGACCCAGCCAACCCCCACCGACCAGGATCCGACTCTTTTTAAGATAAAGATGTAGCGGCTCGATGAGCCGACTCTTGAAGTGAATGACGAGAGTCGGCTCCCTACTGATCAAGAGCTGACTCATGTCAGGAATAGTCATGCGTTGTTCACAAATGACAAATGACAGCGATACTAGCCAACTTTTAGTACCGTAGTGAACCAAGGGATTTTGCCAGCTCCCATCAACCAGGAGCCGACTCCTTTTAAGATAACGATGTAGCGGCTTGATTAGCCGACTCTTGAAGTGAATGACAGGAGTCGGCTCCCTACCGATCGAGAGCTGACTCCCGACGGAAATAGTCACGTGATGTTCACAAATGTGACCGCTATACAAGCCAACTCTTACTACTGTAGTGAACCGAGGGAGCTGGCTGACCCCACCAACCAGGAGCCGACTCCTTTTAAGATAACGATGTAGAGGCTTGATGAGCCGACTCTTGAAGTGAATGATGGGAGTCGGCTCCCCGCAGAATGATCTCTTGTTCTGTAGCTCATTTGTGCCTGAAATATTCTGTAATTAAAAACTTTAAGACTGCCCTCCCAGTGTAAAAGTGATTGTCAGCCATCTTAATCTCTGGCCTTCTCCAGGCATCGATGGTGGCCAGAATCACAAAAACTTTTGTGGAACTGCTCCTCCTGCCCTCTTTTATTTTGAAGGAACTCTCACCGCCTGGATATAAGCAAAGAGCTTTCTTTTTCCTGATTTTTTTTGTAAGTCATCGACCAAATTGGCTTTTCGTAGGGTCCAGTCATGAAAGGAACTACCACTAGGCCACGCCCATTTTTGCCCAGGTCCATTTTGACCCGCCCCTCAAAAAGAAATTCACCCGCAGTTGTCGGACTTTCTCACGGGTGTCTCCCGACCAGCGCCGGACTAGAACCGGTCCGACTCCCGTCTCGACCAATCCGACGGCCAGCTCCTCAGACTCCTCCTCCAACTCCTCCCACTCGCGCAGCAAGGCCTATAGGACGCCGGGACACGTTTCAGTGAGTTTTTTTTTCCCCAGCAGTTCGCCAACCGACCTTTAGCCTTCTGGTGACGGACTCCAGTTCCACGGTCAGGCGGTCCGATCGACGCTCGCGGTTTCGCACGGCGCCCCGAAACAGCAGAGACCGGGTTCGATTCCGCCGACTCGACTCGTTTGCCGTGCGGGATTGGGCCTGCGTGGCGGAGAAAGACCTTTATTTATTTCAAGGTGATTTCACTTATTTTCATCGCACTTTTGCTAAAATGGACTTCTCTTTCATATTAGATTTGGGCTGATTTTTCTATCCTGACAGTGTGAGATCTTATTTTTGTCTTATGACATGTTTTACCCTGGAGTGCCGTGTCTAATCTCCTCACAACGTTGATATCGACGACAATGGTTTCTAATTCCACTGACGCATTTTTGAGTTTATTTTGTCCCGTTAAAATGGTATTCAAACGAGGAGGCGGGTCAAACGGGCTGAGCTGTTCACCCATTGGTTGATCCACAAGAGGACATGGACCATCAACCAATCGTTGTGAGGCTCAGCGACAGAATACTCCCTTAATGGCCGGGCGGGGACGTCAAGGAACCCACGAGGACGGCTTTCTTCGCTGTCGGGGGTCCCTGGCCTGTTTTGGGTCCTCCGTGTTGTGGAAGCAAGTTTTCCTTCGCCCCCCCTTGGACTGTACCCCTAGAGAAGGATCCGGCCTAGTCCTGAAGATCTCAAGTTTCTGTCAAGAGTTCCCGCGAGGGTCCCTGTGCGCCCCCTGGTGGTCACATGGGCTAAGTAGCGGATGCTTGGTGTTTTCCTGGAGCATCTCCACGGCCACCAGGCTGTATTTGCCCAAAACACACCACCCATGTCAAATTCATTTGCACTCGGGGGGGCCACACCATAGAACAAACATTCTGTCGGGGGCCGGACGAGTAGATGAAAAGGAGAGAAAAAGAAAGATCAAGAAATAAGAGAAAGCAGGAGGGAAAAGAAGAGAGAGGGCAGGACAAAGAAAGAGAGAGAGGGAGAGAGCGTGAGAAACAAAAGATCAAAAGTCGTGAGAGAGGGGGAAAAGAAAGGGAGAGGAAGAAAGAAATCCAAAGAGAAATAGAAGGACAGAAGGAGAGAAAAGAGAAAAGAAAGCACGTAGGGTATGAAGAGAGAAAGAGAAAAGGAAACAAGGAAGTTAGAGCAAATGAAGTTAAAAAGACACAGAAAGAAAGAGAAAAAGAGCAACAAAGGAAGAAAAAAAGAGAGACACAGAAAGTGAAAGAGACAGAGACAGAGAGTGGGAGAAAGGGGGTGGAAAAGAAAGAAAGAGAGAGAGAGAGAAAATAAATACAAGTACAGTGTCTTTGTTGGAGGCACCTGGCTTTGGCAACATCAAGTGGACCTATTTCAACCTGCAGCTAATTTTTCTCTTGCGCTTCTCTGATTGTTGTCTCACGGGCCGGATTCAATCCCTTAGTGGTCCTGAGCTGGCCCGCGGGCCATCTCTTTGACACCTGTGGTTTAACAGATCCAACCAAGCTTGTGACTTTGCATGTTATTCTCACACTTAACCGCCAGAGGGCGCTCTAGTTTCGTGTGGATCGTTTCCACATTGCCAGTGTTGTGATGAAAATGAGCATGAAATGCGTTTCTAATGATTTATTTATTCATTATCAGTGCTGCTTATCCTCAGTAGGATCGCGGGGGTAGTGGAGCCCATCCCTGCTATCATCGGGCAGTGGGCAGGGGACACCTTGAACCGGTTGCCAGCCAATCGCAGGGCACACAGGGACAGACAGCCAATCACATGCAGGGACTATTTGGACCGGCCAATGAACCTGACATGCATGTTTTTGGAATGTGGGAGGAACCCGGAGTTCCTGGAGGAAACCCACGCAAGCACGGGGAGAACATGCAAACTCCGCACAGGAGGTTCCATCTCATGACCTCAGAACTGTCCCGCACATGCGCTAACCACTTCACCGCCGTGTTGCCCCTCTCATGATTTTGTTCTCTATTTTTTTTTTTTTTCTTTCCATCTGTCTTTCTGCGGAGACTGCTCCTTTGAAGACGGCGCCCCCTAGGTTCCGGGAAATCCGGTATTTATTTATCCCAAAACATTTGGTCATTGCCTTAATGTCATATTTAAGGTATGAAGTGACTTCATGATGTGTTGATTTGTTAGTTCTACATAGGGCAGGATTGCTCGTCATTGAAAAAAGCCATAGAACAACAAACTACCAAAAGCTTTGCATTCGTCACCTCGAACTTCCCGATTTGCTTCCGGGCTCTGTCGAGAGCAACCCGATTCCAATCAGGGGCGGGGACTTCCCGCTCGGCCAATCGCGGCCAAGCATCCGCGTGGGGGCGGTCCTTGGTCAAAAGTCTCTCCGGCCTGTGGAAAAAACAAAAACCAAAACGAAAAATCCCGACATGTCTTTAGCACCGGGTAGTGGATCTCACCGCTCGCGTCCCAGGAGGTGGCCATCTTGGTTCAAGATCTCCGCGATCTCCTCGAGTTCCGCCTCAATTTGGCCCCTAGGGGGCGTGTCTGATCCGGACATCTTGACTTCGGCACCTAAACGCCCGATGAAATGCAGTGATTAGCTACTGCCCCCTACAGGAGTGGCGGACCAAAATATCGCTGAGATCATTTTTTAATTTTTTGCACAGCCAAAAAAAAAACCTTTGGAAGAGAATTTCCACAAAGACTTTTTGCTTCTCTTTTTCACTTCCGTGTTTTGTTTTCTCAAAGGGACATTGCGTAATATGTGACCCCTGGATGTTGCTGTAAACGAGTGCTCCAGAGCAAAGGAATAGTAAAAACTATGGAGACTCTAAGTGACCTTAATCATTAAGGTGTCAAACAGGCCCACCGAGGTTTTAAATCCGGCCCGCAAGACAACAGTGAAAGAAGCGCAAGAGGAAAATGAGCTGTAGTTTAAAATATTTCCGCCGGATGTCACCAAAGCCAGATAACACTTGCAAATCAATTGTGGTCTTATTTCTCCATTTCTCTCTGACTCACTTCTGTTTTATTTATTTCTCCCTCTTTTTCTTTCTCCTGTTCCCTCTCTCTTTCTCTCTCTTTTTCTGTTTTCTCTATTTCTCTCACTCTCTCTTTCTTTTTCTCTGTCTTGCTCTCTTTCCATTTTCTCTCTCTCTAATTAACACTTTCATTCTCTTTCTTTCTATTTTTCTCTTTCTTTCTCACCCTCTTTCTTTCCCTTTTACGACCTCTCTCTCATTCTCTCTCTCACCTCACTTTGTCTCTTTTTCTCCCGTTGACTCTTTTTCTTTCTGTCATTTCACTTCTCTTATTCTTTTTATCTTTTTCTTTTTTTACTTTCTTTTTCTCTCTCTATTCATTTCCCCCTTCTCCATTCTGCTCTCTCTTTTCTTCTCACTGTCTCCCTTGTTCTCCCCATCTGTTTATCGCTCTCTCTTTCCCTCCCTCTCTTTCTCTGTCTTTTTCTCCCTCTCTCTTTCTCTTCAACTTACTAGTCCGGCCCCCGTGAGAATTTTCTATCGCATTTGTGGCCCCCAGCTAAAACCAGTTTGACACCCCTGCCTTAATGCACCACTTTTCTCTTTTTTTTTTTTGCTTAGCCCCTTGCAAAGGAAAAAAGGAAAAAGAAGAGGCCCGAGTCAAAAAAAAACAACCAATTTCCATATTTTATTTGTGAGGACAACGAGAAGACAGATGTTCAGAGATGTAGAGCTGAACACGCGACGGGCCATCTTCTACGACACGTCACTCTTTTTTTTTTTTTAAATAGCGAGAGAGAAGCCCGGCCCAGCCCGAACCCGAGTTAATGATAGACATCGACTTTGTCAAAACCGAAACTCTCTTGAACTCATTTGTCATAAATCCTTTTTTTCCACCTGACCCGAATCTGCGTTCCTGCCATGAAACTTCACCCGAGGCGATCGTCAGGATAATGCGATCCGAGAGCTGTGGCGGTTTAGTCGAGTTCCGAGCCGACCCGGGTCCCGTTTGGGATGAGGACGTGTCAAAGAGGAAGTCGGTTCTCCTTTGGATCCTACCGTCTTCGGAACCAGGTGACGTCCATTTGGGATCGCTCCTTTGGTTCCAGTTGGGGTTCACTAGGGTCCACACAGGTTTCATTGGTGGTCCAATAGAGTCCAGTCACCTTTAGCTGGACCCACCTCGGTTCTGATCGACCCAGCTCAAGTTTAGCCCTGTAAAGGTCCGTTTCATCGTGATCCGGGTCCGCTTAGGTCGACCTTGGTTTGGGTGGTGAAATCGAGTCACCTTGGTACCATCAAATCCAGTCAGGTTCAGTCCAGACCCAACTCGAGTCTGGACCTGGTGTGATCTGGGTCCGCTTAGGTCGACTTTGGTCCGGGTGGTGAAATCAAGTCACCTTGGTACCATCAGATCCTGTCAGGTTCAGTCCAGACCCACGTCGGTCCTTACAGACCCAACTCAAGTCTGGCCCTGTTGTGTTCTGCTTTGGTCAACCTTGGTTCCTTCGATGTAATGGGGCCAACCTTCAGGTTCAGTCGGACTGACATCACCTCTGGGCTTGTTCTGGTTCCTTTTAACTCAATGGGGTTCACTTTGTTTTTTTAAGTCCAGCTGGCCTTGCGCGAACCTACTCCAGTCCTGACGGACCCCAACCCAACACAAGTCTGTCCCTGTTGTGGTCTGTTTGATTTGGATGGGGCCAGTTTTGTTTTCATCACTAAAATCCATTGGGTTCAGGTCAAGTCCAGCTAGCCTCGGCCTTACCCACCTCCGTCCTGAAGGTTCTCAGCTCGAGTCTGGGCTTTCAGTGGTCCCTTTCATTTGGTTTTTGGTCCACTGTCAGCAGCATCAGCAAATCTCGTTTTGAGTTCGAGTCCGAAGGCCTGAAACAGGAGTCTTTCCCACGAGCTAAATTTCCCACGCCTGGCACGGAGCGACGCCCCCTATCTGCTCTCCGGTTCTGACAATAGCCCCATTGAGTGCGTCGCCGTGCCGACCGGCCTTCGATCCCGACCCCGGCGGGCCCCGCGCTCAGGTGACGGCCCGGGCGTGCACGACACCTGACGCCGCCCCCTGGGGGCTGGGAGACGCCCATCGGATCACTTACTGCCTTTTCTGATCCGCGTCGGGACCTGTTCCTCGGATGCCGTTACCGTATTTCATGAACTACAACACAGGTGTCAAACAGTCGGCCCGCGGGCCAGGTCAGGCCCGCTAAGGGATTGAATCCGGCCCGCGAGACGACACTCAGAGAAGCGCAAGAGAAAAACAAGCTGCGGGTTGAAATATGTCCACTTGATGTTGCCAAAGCCAGGTGCCTCCAACAAAGACACTCTACTTGTATTTCTTTCTCTTTCTCTCTCTCTTTCCTTTCCACCCCTTTTCTCCGTCTCTGTCTCTTTCACTCTCTGTTTTTCTCTTTTTCTCTTCCTTTGTCGCTCTTTGTCTCTTTCTCTCTGTCTTTTTGACTTCTTTTGCTCTAACTTCCTTTTTCCTTTTCTCTCTTTTCTCTTTCTCTCTTCCTACCCTTCGCTTTCTTTTCTCTCCTTCTGTCTTTCTATTTCTCTTTGGATTTCTTTCTTCCTCTCCCTTTCTTTTCCCCCTCTCTCACGACTTTTTATCTTTTGTTTCTCATGCTCTCCCCCTCTCTCTCTTTCTTTGTCCCGCCCTCTCTCCTTTCCCCTCCCTCTCGCTCTTATTTCTTTATCTCTCTTTTTCTTTAATCTATTAGTCCGGCCCCCGACAGAATGTTTGTTCTATCGTGTGCGCCCCCCCCCCCCCCCCCCCCCCCCCCCCCCCCCGGGTTCAAATGAGTTTGACACCCCTGGTTTAGAGCAACCCATAGACATGAAAAGATCATATCTAAGAACAGCTCAAAATAGCACAAGTATGTGCTAGCAGCAAGATAGCCACTTTCTTTTAGGCAAGAAAAAAAGGTTCTTTGAATCAGCCCTGGATTTTTTCCTCTGAAGGTACTGAAAAGGTTGACCGTGTTGGCCATAAAAAAGCAGTAAAATCCCTAAATAAAAAACTCCAATCTGGGGTTGGAGTATATGCGCATATCGGGTGGCGCGGAGCCAGTTTCGGGCGAAAAGTGTCGAGTTGTCAGTGTTAAGATCGCTTAAAGTTATCAAGAGCGGGTTGCTATGGCGACCGAAGCTAGCATAATTGCTCTACACGCCGAAGGAAGAAAAAGGGGAGCTGATGGAGGTGGGTGGCCGGTCTCCTCCATCCTTAAGGGTCAAAGTTTCGAGCGAGCTTACCTGTCCGAGGCGGAGAACGAGGGCGACGGACACCTTTTGGACTCGCTCAGGTGTGCTCGCAGGTGTCCTTTAAGCCCCGCCCCCTTCCCCTATACCTGAGACAAACCGCACCGGCAGGAAAAATTTGCCTGACGCTCGATACTCACTTTTGTTTGTTTCGCTTGGGGGAGGGCTGCTCACTTCCCATCTAAAGAAAAGTGGATGTAGCAATGAAGGCGGTCCGGGCAGCGCGTGTGGGTATGTCGTCAGACAATAGCGTAGACTTTGCTGCCCCCTGCAGCGCACAGTGTGTGCGGCGGTCCCCGCGGAGGGAGCAGATCCTCCCGCAGCACTTTGTCTCAGTAACGGGAATTTCCTCTCTTTTTAAAGAAGCGTCTCTTTCGGCTCGGCTGACTAAAAACGGCCGTCTCTTCGGACGGTTGTGCCAATTATCAGGTCATATTACGCATAGAATGACTTCGAAAGGGAACAAAGAAGGAAAAAAGAGAGAAAGGAAAGAAAACCATAAAAAAAAAAATAAAGTCAAATGCTAGGAAAAAAAACCCCAAAAAAGCAGAAAAAGTAATCAAAACCTAGGGGAAAATTAAGACAAAAATAAAAGGGCAAATGGAGAACAAAATAAGACAAAAAGCAAGCAAAAAAGAAATCAAAAGCCAGGAAAAAGGTAAAACTAAAATAAAAAATGAAAATAGAAAACAAAAGAAGAAGGTAAAGCGAGAAAAAAAGTAAAAAGCTAAAAAACAAAAGAGGAAGAAAAAAGAGAAAAAAAGTTTTGCTCTCCCCCCATGTCACAATTGCCATGGCGCCCAATTGGCTCCGCCTGTGTGGCGCCGGCTGCGGCTCATTGACAAATTGGCTTTGCATCTATTTAAGCTCAGTGCTCTCATTCTTCCTTTGTCAGTCCATCAACAAACCTCTGCCCTGCAAGACGTGGGTTTTGACTCGGTCCTGTTTCCTGTTGGTATTCCCTGTCCGGTATTGTTCCTGTTTATTTTGTCCTGTTTCATATCCGTTTCCAGTTTTGTTTATCTGTTCTGTTTATTATTCTCTCCAGTTTTCGTTCTGGTCTAGTTTGTCCTGTTAGATTTCCATATCCTGTTTTGATATCTATCCTGTCCGTCCCGTCCTGCCTGGTATCGACCCCATCAGTCCGGTATCTGCTCGTGCAATTGGTATCAATCTCGTCTGCCTCTGGCTTCCTGTCATGCCACGCCAGACCGCTGCTTAACGTGCATGACTCCCCATTTCCCGTCAAATAAAAGGCTTTTGTGAAAATCGTCACGCGTTTGGGTCCTGTTTTGGTTCATGACACCCCATGCATTTGATGTTGGGCTTTTTGACAAACAACCTGACAAACGAAACTGGTAAATATATATATATATATATATATATATTGGTAAATAAAGTATTACTAATTATAAAAACTGTTTTTTGGGGTGTCAGCTTTGTCCCCAGTGTCCCTTGCTGTGACAAAATGACTATAAAACCAAATATCAAATGTAGCGCCTAAAAACCGCGATCGAACATTTTGCTTTATTTTGAAAGGAATAAAAAAGTAGAAATTGTAGTAAAAACTATTCACGAATGGTAAAAGACAAATATTTTAATATTGCAGAATTACGACCACAAATAGTACTGCAAAAACAAAATATGGAATTTACTGTTTAAAATAATAATATTTTGCTTTTTTTCTGAAAATAGAAATAATACCGAAACAATACTACTGTGGAGATACGAGAACAGTAATACCAGAAAAATTTTACAACCCGAATATGACAGAAATCCTACCACAAAAAGACAGTACTACAAAATACTATCCAAATAGAAGTAGTCATACTACAGAAATACAACACGTTCATACTATAGAAATACTATTGCGGAAATACTACCACAAATAGTACTACAAAAACAAAACATTGAATTTACTGTTAAAAACGGGGACCTCATATTTTGCTTTTAATATAAAAATAAAAATACTACAGAAACAATACTAGTGTGGAACTACTATCACAGTAATACCACCAAAATCTTACAACCAAAACATGACAGAAATCCTACTACAGAAAGACAATACTACAAAATACTATCAACTATAACTACAGTCATACTACACGTTCATACGATAGAAATACTACCACAGTAATACTACAAATATTTGATTTCCGATGATTCATTCCTATTTTTAGAAACGGACTCCAGGCTCGGGCCCCCGGCCACAATTTGGAAACCCATGTATTTTCCATAGAGGTAGTCGGTTGCCATGACGACAGCCAATCGCAATTTGCCGTAGGTCGACTTCCTTCAAAATAAAATGTTTTATTGTTGGAAAAACTAAGATTAAAGAGCAAAGAGACAAAAACAAACCAAGTAATACACGGTATACATTTATCCCTTGAACACCAGGAGCAGGATTTTGCGCGGTGTGTCCTGGGCAAGTACAGCCTGGTGGCGCCCATCCCTCTCCAGGCCAACTCACGTGATCGCTCGGTTACTGACGTAAACCTGCTCAACTGTGACGTCACAACCGGCGCACTCGCTGACCCGATATCTGTCGTTAGGTAAGTTGTCCACTAGAGGGAGCCGTCACCTTACCCGGAAGTACAGGTGCAACAATTTACAAAGCCTGAATTCTACTTTCTTGTGCTGTTGTTTAGCGCCACCTTGTGGTTTAGTACCTTGTTCGTTAAAAAATGTAGAGAAAAAGAACATGGTGGTTATTTTTTAGGAAAATTGCTCAATGGGCACGGGTCTTTCTATAGAGGGACAGCATGTAGCATTTAGCGTCTCCTAGTGGTAAAAAAAAATCATGTGAATAATAAGAACAATTAGCTTTACTATCATTTAAACGTGCATTTTTTGTAGTACTCGACAATGCTGTATTTATTTGACATATTATGAGGCTCACCTAGAGGGAGCTGACATGGGTGGCGGCCATCTTGGTGCTAAACAAAAAACAAAAACCTGTTTTTTTTGTCTTTCTCTTTTAATTGTCTCTTTTTTTCTTTTCTCCTTTCTAACATTCTCTAACTCTCTCTCTTGTCTCCCCCTCTCTTCTATCTCTCCTCTGTCTTTCCTTTCACTCTTCTCTCTTTTTTTCTTCTCTTTTTTCCTTACTTTGGTCCCCTTTTTATTTCTCTCTTTTTTTCCCTTTTTCATTTTTTTTTAGAATATTTTTTGTAAGTTTTTAGCTTTGGATTTTATTGAATACATTTCCCCCAAAAATGCAACTTTAATTCTCTCTCTTGTCCCTCCCTCTCTTCTATCTCTCCCCTGTCTCTCTTTTCTCTCTTTTTCTTCTTCTATTTTTTTCTTACTTTGGTCCCCTTTTTTATTTTACTCTTGTTTTCCTTTTTTTTAATCTTTTTGTATGTTTTTAGATTTTCTTAAATACATCTCCCCAAAAAATGCGACTTATACTCCAGAGTGATTCACAATCTGAGACATAGGGTGAACCAAACTTCCCTCCAAAATGTTTTTTTTTTTTTAAATAAGATGAGAAAACACTTATCCCCCCAAATCAATGTTGTAAAATCGGGTGTAGATGCCAACAACTGACAAAAACGGCAAAGACTTTATTTTGTATGATATTGACAAACGATATGACGGCGGATATTATGGGAGGGCTTTTCATGCCAAAGGCGACACCGAAATACGCACAGCATGCAGTACACTACAAAAGAAGAAAGTACACCCGCTGAACCCCCAAATCAGGATACTTAGCTTAGCGCAGGGGTCTCCCACCTGAGGCAGAAGGGGGCGCTCACTCTCATCTACATTTATGAGATAATGACTTATCTTAGACTACTGACTGCAATTGTTACTATGTTCATCACAAGTCAAAGAAGAAAGAAAAGGAAGAGAAAAAGAGAAAGAAAATGAGAGAAAGAGAAAGAAAGGGAAGAGAAAAAGAGAAAGAAAAGGAAGGAAAAAGAGAAAGAAAATGGAAAATGAGAGAAAGAGAAACAAAAGGAAGAGAAAAAGAGAAAGAAAATGGAGAGTGAGAGGAAAGAGAAGGAAAAGGGAAGAGAAAAAGAGAAAGAAAAGGGAGAAAGAGAGAAAGAGAAAGAAAGGTTGAAAAATGAGAGACAAAAGAGAGGGAGTAAGATAGAGTTCGTGAGGAAAAAGAAGTTGAGAAAGCGAGAAAAAAAGGCATAAAGGAAGAGCGACAGAGCAAGAGAAAGAGGGAAAAATCAATACAGGACAGAAAGACAGTAAACGATAAAGAAAAGGGCGAACGGGAAAGAGAGAGTAAGGAGGGAAAAAGAGATAAACGAAAGAGAAAAGAAAAGGGGTAAAGAAAGGGAAAATTGGAAATTCGGTTCAAATGGACTCAGTCAAGCAGAAATCCCAAGGCGCTCTTTTCAGAAGAGGTCCGCGGACACCTCCGCTGTCCTCAGTTTGGAGACCCCTGGCTTAGTGGGACCAGACCGGACCGAGGGTTCTTTCGCCTACGTCTACTCGTGGATGACAACACCAAAACCATCACGCAAATAATTGTCTCCTTCGGAAAAAGCTTTTTGTCCACCGTATACTGTATACTGTATACTGTGTATATATATATTTATATGGATTGAAAGTAGGCTGACATTTGGCCTTCGGTTCAAAAATTGGCCCGGGGACCTCAGCTTGGAGACCTATCCAATATCGACATCCACATGTTATATTTCTTTGAATATTTGTTTTTGATTGGATGAGTCTCATCCAATTGGTTTCCAAAAACTCACAATCCAAGCAGAATAATTGATTCGGATACTTGTGGAATTTAAGTCGTAGTATTGGCGTATTTCAGTCTTACTGTGGTAGTATTCTCTTTCATTTTTCTGTTTTCAGAATAAAATCGGAATCAAATATTAGCTCCCTGTTCCGATGCTCAGTTTGGTAGTATTACTGTACTTGTGTTTTTGTAGTGTTCATGTCTTATTTCTGTAGGATTTTTGGAGTAGTTCTGTTGTATGCCCGGAGTATTACTGTAGATGTATTTGGTCGTATTTTTATGGTATTCCTGTAGTATTTCTTTTTTCCAAACAAAATCCAAATAATGTATTATCCCCGTTTTAAGCTCTAAAACAGAGATTTCACTGTTTAGTTTGACTGTGAGAGTATTTTTGGAGTGTTTATTATGTCTTTTGTAGTATTTTTATCGTATTCCTGTAGTATTTTGTTTTCCAAATGAAATCAAAATAATGTATTTTTCCTGGTTTAAGCTCTAAAATTGAGATTTCGCTGTTTTGTTTGACTGTGATAGTATTTTTGAAGTAACAGCATTTCTGTAGTAGTATTTCTGTATTGTAGTCATACTTAGGTAGTATTTTCTTATCAGAATGAAAGTAAAGTCATATATCTGATCCCTGCTTTTAAGCACTACATTTAATGTTGAGTTTTGTAATAATCCTGTGGGGTTTTTTTGTATTTTTTGTAGTAGACACACAAGAGTGGCCCACAGGCCATAGTTTTCCCACCCTTACCATATATGGACAATAACTGCGGACAAACTTGAGAAGATACAAAAAATGACTTTTTGTGGAGGGTTTCGAAGATGGAAGTTGTTAAGGCCTTGAAAAACATGCTCAATACTTTAAAATAAGTATATAATAAATACATAAAATAATAATAAACTGATTTCAGGAGCTTCCTGTCAAGACGACTCCGGAATAAACATTTCCGGCGGATTTCAAAATAAAAGGCATCGACGTAAAAGGCTTCAAAAGTGGAAACATTGTTAACGCGCACTAAAGCGGATTTGCTCGACGAAGGAAAACTTGAATAATTGGAGGAGTGATCCTGCTGAATTTAAAAAGAGAGAAATACCCACAAATATAGAGCTGAAGAAATGAAAACATCCGAAAATCACGTCATACTTCAATCTATGACCTCCGTGCAATGTATTCATTCATTTCTTAATGGATTTCAAGATTTTGTCTTGTATTTTATTGTGTATTTTCTGGTGTCATTTTGGTCGTGTAGTTTGTCTTTTAATTTGTTGTTTATTTTGTCCTAAATCTTGTCACAACAAAACGTTTTTCAAATGAAGGAGGCGGGCCAAACAGGAACCTCTCACCTATTGGTGGATCAGTGTGGAAGGCGAAATGTTCATCACGGATCAACCAATAGGTGAGAGGCTCAGCCTATTTGACCCGCCTCCTCATTTGAATCACATTTTGCGGTGACAAAATGAAAACAATCAATCAATCAATGACAAAATGGATTAAGAGATAGACAAATTGCATCGATATCATATATTTATGTAGAATCCGATTTATATGTCATCTTTTTGGGGGTATTATTTTATTCCTACAATTCTTTCTACGTATGGCAGGATTGCTCCTCCATGAAATCAAGTCATGACAAGAGAAACGAGTTCTTCTCAAGTCGATTAACTTTTGAGAACCGATGATGACGAAGGGAGAGTGGCTGCTAGCTAACGAGCTAACAACCCTTGAGCACGATGCGCTCTCGGACCCGAGATTTGAGAATTTGGTTGCCAAAGACCCAACAAGGAAAAAACAAGAGCAGAGGCCACTTTAGAATCCCTGGGCAAAATCAAAGCATGGAGCTGTGACGGCTAGCGCTAATTTGTTAGCCGAGTGAAGAAACGGCGAGCTAGGAGGATCGAGAGGGACGATGCTAATCGGGAAAGGGGTTTGTGGACTTTCTTCAGGAAGTGAACGCAGAACATCGGATCACCAACAAGGCACTCAAGATTTGCAAGAGCCAACGAGACCAAGGAGAGCGAGGACTTTGACGCTAGCTAGCGCCGGGACAAAGAGGGGATTAGGACTGCATCTCGGCTCGGAGCATCCACGGGAACCAACAGCAGAACAACAACCTGAAGACCAAAACACGTTCAAGTTCCCGGAACGTTTGGTACTTGGAACGTCGGGACTCACCTCGAGATGGAGCTCTCGGAGGTCAGGTCCTTGGGGGTTCGAACCGTGTTGAAATTCCGCTTTGGCTGAGACACTGCGCCGAAACGGACAAAACGGCCGTCAAGATAAGACCCCGTCGTCGATCGCTTTCTCGGTGATACTCACTGGTGACTTGGTGGACTTTCTTCATCATGGAGTTCTGCTCGTTCTGTGAGGCTTCCTTAGGTCCGCCGATCCTAAAAGAAAACCACAACGGTAAAAACTTGGTACCACCGGTCTTGACCGCAAACCTGCAACTGGCGCCTTACCTTTGGACCCGAGAGGGCGGGGCAAACACGCCGTACTTGGGCAGGCAGCTGAAGTAGCGTACCCCGAAAACGGAACCGTCGTGTTTGCCGCTGGGCTGGTCCAGTTCCACACCGAACCACAAACCTTAGAGGGGACGAGCTTTGTCAAGTCATTGTCGACCTTTAGCCAAACGCCCCCCCCAAAAAAAAACGCTCAACGAAAATCGGGATCCAGAAGAACTTGTTAGCATCATTGATGACGCTTGAATTCTAGCTTGCCTCGCTAACTTTGCAGTAAAGCCCACACAGGTTTCTTCCTAGCTTCTCAGCTCCCCTAAGGTTGACCTCGTAAAGACAACTCCAGTATCCGATCATTTGTCCTGTGTCATCTTGCCCCAAAAACCTTACCTGGAGCAAAGTCTGTCTTTCCAAAATAGCGCACGATGCCACTCTTCTGTCCCGCAACCAAGACCTGATCTCCGACCTCGGCGTTCAGTCCGTCCGGGTCCAGACTGACCACGGACGACTTCTTCTTTAAGGCTGCCAACACACCAAAAGCACAGTTGAAGAAAGTCCTTTCTGGACTGCGGAACGCTCTGTCCGTTAGCTAAACCCTAAGGTCTAGACTTGATTTCAAGACAGACATCTGAATCATTCCAGAACCCGATTGATCTCAAATCTCTGCCTTGCCTTTTTCCTTCTTTTCTTTGTCTTTCTTGGTCTTCCCGGCCAGGCGCGAGGCCAGGTCCAGACGGGGTGTTCTGGGAGTGGAGGTGACTGAGGAAACGTTCGGTTCCACAGGCTTGGATATCTTTGACACCGGAGCAAAGATCCCTTTGGACCAGAAGATAGGAAAAAACTGCAAACTCTATATGTGAACTCAGTGGACAGTCTGGGGGTTACACTTGGGAATGGTCTTTCTACCGAGTTTGGGCGGGCAGATGAAGTAGCGAACGCCGCCGACGCTGCCGTCGTTCTTTCCCTCGGGCTCGTCCAGTTCCACTCCGACCCACTGCCCGCTGGCAAACTCTGTGGTACCGCAGAATCGAAGCGTCCCGGTCTGAAAGAAAAATGACTATCGGTATCGTAAAGGGGATTCTGTATGGTTGCGGACTGTAGAGAGCAGATGACTATACTGTTTTCGGATCCCTGGCCTTCTAAAATCACGTCAAGTAATTAAAGCGCCACAACACCGAACCAATGAAATTGGACAGGCAAGTGTCAGCACATTTTTGTGATCCTTTCACTTGATCATTGAAGACCGGTTTCAGATTAGGATATGTTGTGATTATGGCCTGTGCGGTCCTTTGAGACTATTTGTGATCAAGCGCTATACCAACAAATGCGAATTAACTTGACTTTGCTATACAAGAAGTGTAACACCTTTAGTTGTCATGATTTCCGATTCAGAGCACCTGTGACTGCTCAATTGGCGTCAAAAGGCCCGAGAGCTGATTGGCTGTTGTACTCCTTTTAAACCCCCGACTTCCAAGAGATCCCTGTCAGATCGTTATGCGAACCGATGCTCCCAGCTCGGCAAGCTCTTGCGTCAGACTCTGTACCTTCCCTGTTTTTCTCTACCTGATCGTAGTTGCCAACCTGTTTTTCGACCTGACTCTGCCCCGTTATCCAATCTGTTTTGCCCCGCTACCTGCCCGCCTCCTGTTGCCGACCTCGTTTCCGAACTTGACACGGCCCTTGCTCTCCAGTCCCGTCCCGGCTAACGACTTGTAATTCCTGCCTGTCTTCGACCCTCCTCGCTCGACACGGAAGTGCCACTTTCGCGTCTCCTGCTACACTTGTCTATCGATCCTCGGATCGTGGAAGCAAGCCCTTTTCTCCCTCTTATCAATAAAACTGAGTAAACGAATGCTACTGTGTCCTGTTTCCGTTCCTGGCGTCATGAAATTAGCTATATATAGATATTTTTGTAAAAAAATGCCACAGGATGTCTGCTAAACATCCAAACTGCCAAATGAACTAACGTGCAAACTGCAAGAGCTCCTCAACGGGAAGTTCAAACTCACTGCGAGACTACAGAGGCACTGGGACGCATTCAAAACGACCGGATGTCGAGAAACAATGGAGGAAAACCCAGAACTGTAGCAACAGTTGTAATACCATTCAGCATATCACAATACTGTAAAGTCTGGGATATTCTGCCATTATACTTCTCAAGAAAAAGGCCATGGAAGAAAACGATGACAACAGGGTCTGGAACTCGAGAAAAGCAACTTGGCTCCTGACCTTCATGTCATCCAGAAGAACCCTCTGTCCCAGTTTCAGGCCTAGCGAGGACAGCATGAGATTGCCGGGGATGTTGTCGTAGTTGGGCAACGTGGCCCTAGGAAGGTTGCAGCTCAGAGGGACGGCGTCCAGGAGCAATTGCCTGAGCTCCTTGGCCACCATGGCCGCCTCCGCCTTGTCCAGACTCATGTCCATGGGGTCGGGGACCACCTCGCCGGGGACGTGGCCGTTCTCGTTCTGCAAGGAAGAGGAGACCACATTTTTGAGCTTTGGGATTTGTCAGGTACCTCTACATTTGTTATCTGACGTTTCGTGTCTTCCGCAGTACTGTCTACTTAGTCTGTTTGTCTTCACGCTGTCCTTTCAGGATATCTCATAGGTCTGTTTGTATCTAAACCTGGTTTTCATAATGTTAGTCTACATCAGGAGTTGGAGTGCAGATCCTCAGTGCTACAGTTCTAGGAGATTCTTCAAACCAATGGGTAGCATCGTTATCCAGCAAAAAGGTAACCCTCCAAAGCATGCAGGACATTAAGCCCTGAAGACCTCTGCAGGAGTTTGATACCGATCTCTGTCTTTGTAATGGTCTGTCTTGGAGGAGAGGAACTGTGGAACTCGAGGACCTAGGTTGCTCCCCTTGTCTACGAGGGAACCAATTTAAGTGTATCTTCAAAGGTTTGAGAAAGTTTCCTGGGTTATACTTTTGAGGTTGCTGCTCTCGCATTTCCACATATTTTAGGGACCTTTGTGGCAGCTTCAAGTTGGCCAGTTTTCCTAAATTTGTCTCTACTGGACTTTTTCCTCGAGTGTTAAGGTTTTTGTAAGTTCGGGTTCATTCCTGAAGCGCTGGGAGCCACTTTACACCAACAACACCTGCGACCAGAGGATTTAGGTCCTGTATCTGAGGCAGATCAGGTTATGGGATCCGTGAACCGTGATCATGCATTTGCTACAAAGGCCAACATTAAACATGAAAGGGACCCCATTATTGAATATTGTTTTTGCTCTTGAAGGATTCTATAGTTTGTACGATCAAATACAAATGACATTTAATGCAAAAGATATTCACTGGATGAGCTGTGGGGCAGGTCATTGCGACCTGGTGGAGAACGATGTTTACAGAAAACAGCAGGAACTGGGACAAGGGCTGACGCAGGAGGAGCCTCTGTGACGCAGGCAGGCAGGCATTGTTTGGAGAAGTTCTTCTGATAAGCTCTGCTGGTATGAGTTTTTTAGACATTGCGACGCCCTTCGGCGAGCAGGTGGTGAAGCTGGCACCTGGCGCGCCCATGGGAGGAGTCGGCACGCCAGCTTGTGAAAAGACGTGGAAAGATCGGAAGAAGATCGAGGGGACAATCGAGAGAGAAGCTTGACGAAAAGCGACACTAATTCGGCTAATTCGATGGATTTCACATAGTTTATTATTTAAGAAATTAAATCTGATCCCATGTGGAAATGCCGGTCTCTGGTTCATTTTTCCATAAAGAAACGAGCATGCATTGTTAGGCGAATGTAAGTTGTGTTTGGTTAATGGAGTCACATAACTCATTCGAACAATTTGGTAAACGATACATTCTTAATATATGAATTCCAAACACTCTAGACGGCCTTGCCAACGTTGGGAAAGGAGTCTTGCTCATCTTTTGCCTAAGAGGAGCAATTAAACTTTGTTACTAGGGCCTAAGAGTTGGAATTTGCTTTATGTTATCTTCTACCCCTAATTTGGCATTTGTGAAGGTGCCTGTTTACATCCTCCCCCTCAAGCTCTATAGCTGAATTTCTTTCAACAAAAAAGGGGTTCAGACGGGTGGAGTTTGATGTGGTTCAAGGCTTGAGCAACTCCACAAGAGTTGAAGTAGATGTCTCTGAGGGCTTTGTTGTATAACAGAGGTGGGCAACCTGGTCCTGGAGGGATGTATCTCCTGCATGTTTTTGGAGTACCGGGTCACCCACCACTGTTCTAGAAGTTAGCTGATAGATCTGACATTAGGAAACAGCTGGGGTACAAAATGCTATGTTCCATTTGAACATCAAAAAGCACAATGATAAGAACCAGTTCTGACCCGAACTATGGGGTTGGCACCGTGCTCCAGAAGACACTTGACGGCGCCCAGGCAGAGGTTGGACGCGGCAATATGCAGCGCCGTCCCGTAGTGGAAGTCGCTGCACGTGGAGTTCAGAACTAGCAGACAAAACCAAAGGAGTCAGCTCGTCACCAACCGGACCCTTGGTAGCGAGTCTACCTCGGGGTTTGGCGGCCTTTAACAGGACGCGGACCAGTTCCGGAACGTCAAAGTAGGCGGCGTAGTGCAAAGCGTTCATGTTGGTCCAGCGGCTCCTCAAACTGACGTCGGCGCCCAAAGAGATCAGCTGATTGGTCAGGCGGAGCGCTGACGCCGGGTCGCCTGCGGGCGGCAAAGAAAGTCCAAGGACGGTTTTTGTGACACCGGAACCGGTAACGACTTCTTACCCACGCCATGTGCGCCCGCCTTGCAACTGTAGTGAAGGAGCGTCATGTCCGTCAAACCGTCCCGGTCGTTCACGTGGCAACCGCGTTTCAGGATCTGACACATAAACAAAAGCACAAAAATGACTTCGGAACTAAAACGTTGACATTTTAATGGTATAGCCGATTGAAAGTCGAAAGGAGGCTAACAGCAGAAAGGTCCTCATCCACGCTTCTTTCGACTCGAAAAGTTGAAGACCATAGATTGCAAAACATTTGGATCTTTTTTTGTAATAGTATCATGAAACAATCTCCAATCCAGACATCAAAGCGGCGCCGCCGTGAGCGGCAGCCTTTCCAGCAGCTCTGTGTTGTTTCGCTCTTTTTGTGATTTCTTGTTTTAATTGTCTGCTTCTATCTTCGCTGTTTTTGGTCCCGTTTGACAACGACACTTTGGATGACTTTCTATCCTATGGTTATGGATTTTAACGCACAAAAATGCGTTTGTTCCAGGAATCGACTCCTTGCCCTGAAGAATTCTGGTGCCGGAGTGATGAGGGGCCCTATCATGAATGCAAAGCTGGAGCTCAGGTGAAGGCTAAGCGGCTAGCGGCGTTATAAGTCTTGGGTACCGTCTGTAATCATGGTAAATGTGAACTCTCTACCAAATAAGAGCGAGGAACTGGCTGTGCTGGTGAAAAACATCAAAGCGTACAGGGAGTGCCGTTTGCTGTGTTTTACGGAAACGTGGCTCACGTCTAGCATCCCGGACGCTAATGTGGAGCTACCCAGAGCTATCCAGTGCTACTTGGCTTCAGCGCTGTTAGACAAAGACACAAAAGCCTGCGGGAAGCAAAGAAGAGGCGGACTCGCTATCTACATGAATAAGAGGCGGTGTCACCCTGGGCGCAAAGATTTCCATCTGCTGCAGGGACGTCCAACTTTTGGCCTAGCGTGTGACCTCATCCACTCCGCTGTTGCTAAACTACAACACAGCACCCTGAGGCCATCCTGTTCATCTGTTAATAAACAACAAAGGATACTGCCGGAAGTGTGAATTTCCCTACGGGGTTGAATAAAGTTTTCATCTATCTATCTAGACATCTATCTAGACATCTATCTATCTATCCAACAAAAATGATTCATTTCAGATTGGGTCAAAGTTGTAACCAAATTGGTCCTCATCCAAAATCTCACGTCTGAGTCAAAACCTCTCTGATTCTTAGACGGGACTCAATTGATCGATCTCACTGGCACTCAAGGGGGTTAATAGTCTCAAGACCGAAGCCAGAACCCTAACGGTGTCGTGAAAGGCTTCTAGACCCTTGAGCAGACCACGTCGGCGGCGTTCTCACCTCGTTCCCGATCAGATCGATCTTGTGCTGCACCTGCGGGACCCACTGCCGCACCACGGCAAAGAGCTCCGGGACGGTGGTCTGCGGGTCCGTCAGGATCTCCAAACACGCCGGGTCGTTGGGATCGAAGAAGGTGAAGGCTAAAGGACCGTCAATCGATTAGGACCACGGAGAAGAAGTTTCATGCCGAACGAGCGGGACCGTTCGGGTCCGGAGAGGACGTACCGTAGTCTTTGGGAAGGGGCGCCTGCGCCGAAGGATGCACCACGGCCCTACGCCGGGTCTCGCGGACCGGACTCTGGAGAGCGGACACAGACAGATGTTCGCTCTCGTCCAGGGCGTCTTCGACTTCCCTGTCTGCCGACTCCTCGGGGGGTCGATGTCGCCCGACCTCCTCCCGCTCGTCCTCGCGTTCCTCGGGTTCCTCGTGTTCCTCACGTTCCTCACGTTCCTCGTCTTCATCTTCAGCTCTTTCCTCGTCCTCGGTCAGTTCCTCGTCCTCGTCTCGTTGTCGCCTGTCGTCCTCCGTCTCCTCGCAGTCTTGCCGGTCCTTCTCCTCCGTCTCCAGGTTCTCCTCTTTGGTCATGGCCTGCCGCAAACACACCAATGCCGGCTCTTGGACTTCAATCGGTTCTGCGTTCCTTCCTATTAAGATTTTTAGAGATTGACATTGTTTTAAATGACTATGCTACATCTGCGTAGGAGCCCTTCTAGGTGCATAAGAATTCCATATACAAAATGTATTCGGAACAAAGATCTCGCTCGACGTACGGAAAGAAATCCAAGTTACTCGCATTCCCAAAGGCTACCAAGACCACTCACTGGTCGGGCTACAGCTCTCTCTAAAGGTGGAGTGCGTGTTTTAGATGTCCTTAAAAGTTTAAAATGAAATATTTTCTCTATTAGGGTACGTGTTAACATTGCCAAAAGAGTTCAAAGAGCATTTATATCTCTTTTTTGTGAAATACCTGTCAAAACAATGAACAATGAGCCAAAATAACCAACAGCTTACTTATTAAAGGAAGGGTTATATGGACTCGGTCAAGAAATTTCCAATGACCCAGTTCTGGTGAACTATTTTCAGAACAGGTTTGCAGGCACCTCAGCTGTCCTTAGAGGGCATCCTGGTGCCCGCAGGCACCACGTTGGAGACCCCTGTTTCAGAACATGTGAAAATGTTTGCATCTTGGGTTTTGGTACAGTCCTCTCCTGTTCTCATTGCATGTTGAAAATCCACTGGTGTATCCTCTTCTTCTTTTAAACTATTAACTTATGATTGAAAGTCAACCATTTGACTTCTGTGGTGACCTGGCATTGGCGGCAGTGAAGTCAATTAAATAGTGAAAATCTGCAAATACACAAATGCATCGGTGTCTTTCTACATGTCTTCTAAAACCGGACACATCTCCTAGAAGAGAAGATGCAAACCATTACCTTTTTTTTGTTTTTTTTCTTTTTTTCAGGCATGAGGCGTCAAACAACGCATCAGAAAATGAGCTATTCACCCGGGAATAACTTCAATTTGTTGTCTTGCATCAGTAGAACGGTTATTTGTTTGTCAATTTGAAAACGATCACATGCTTTAAAGGGGCATTGTGTAAAATGTTGCGCCTCTTATTTTTCACTTCCTATTTTCTTTCTTTTATAATTTTTCTTTCCTTTTATTACTTTTTTGTTTTTTTCTTTCTTTTTACTTTCATTTTTTCTATTCTTTTATTCTTTTTACTTTCTTTTTTCGATTTTTCACTTCCTTTTTTCTTTTCTTTTTTTCCCTTTCCTCCCTTTTATTACTTTTTGTTTTTTCTTCCTTTTTACTTTATGTTTTCGATTATTCTCTTCCTTTTTTCTCTTTCATTCTTTTTTCCTTCTCTTTCTTTTTACGATTATTCACTTTCCTTTTTCTTTCTTTTGTTATTCTTTTTTCCTTTTCTTTCCTTTTATTACTTTTTTGTTTTTTCCTTCTTTTTTCGATTATATACTTCCCTTTTTCTTACTTTTCTTATTCTTGTTTCCTTTTCTTTCCTTTCCCTACTTTTTTGTTTTTTATTTCTTTTTACTTTCTTTTTTCTTATTTTGCTTTCTTTTTACTTTCTTTTTTCTCTTGTTTTCTTGTTTTCTTTCTTTCTTTTCCTCGTTTGCACGTACTGCTTTTCGCGGGCGTTAGGCTAAAATCCCCCGTGATAGGAAACCCTTCGCGAATGAGCGAGGGAACAAGGAACGCGGAGGCCGCGCGTCTCCATCCTCCCCCTTCCCAGCCTCCATTTTACGTCCTCGAAAAACATCGCCACAAAAACAACACCCTCGCGCCTCGGACACCTTCCAGCGCGAGTTTTCCGTTTTGAAAAAGGAAAAATTCATTTCACTGACGAGCGAAACCAGACAATAGGAAACTCCTTTGTAAATAAACGAGACGCGTCGAAGGCCAATATGCGCAGCAAAAATAACAATCACGTTTGAATCGAAATCTCATTCCAAATTTCTAATAATATTTGCAAAGATGCATCGAAGGGCCTCCATAAACATTAAATAAGGTTTCTTATTCGATTTAAGGAGGCTTTTGCGTTTCTCTCGAGCGTCGTCACACGCGCACACGCACGAGCAAAGCGAGTCAACACCTCGGTCGATTGATGGACAAATTATACACGAATTAAAATCAAAATTGTGGTTGTGAAATGCGAAAATCAAATACTTACTGGAAAACGGCGACGACAGAGGATGCACTGTCTCACGGAGGACGAGGATGATGATGATGGCGGAGACTGAGAATACTGATGACGCTTCGCCCTCCCCCAACCTCTTCTCATTCAATTCAAACCTACATATCATTTTATTTTTCTCTTAATTTCGAAATAAAATATCTCTTTTTACACTTGGACTTATTATGTACACAGAAGCCCAACAATCGCCAATAAATCTGTACTCTGTTTTACTCTTTTTCTCATTTAATAATCATCGAATTGATAGTTTTTAATTTTCCTTTTTATTTCATTATTTTTATTTTATTATTTGTATTTCGCGTGCGTACAATCGGCCAATTAAACAGTTAATAGCTACTCCAGTCATATTAATTGACATTTGATTGGAATGCAACGTTTATGGTTTGAAAATTATACATGATATAAAAATAATATATTTTTAATTGTGTGTTGCTTAAATGACATATAATGTTTCTACGAGTTTTCCAGAATGAATTGAATGCCTTTTAATAACTTTTGGGACGTTGCCCTCAACCAACATGGCGGACTTGTTTCGCAATCGAAGGACAAGCTCCTCCTTGTTTTCGATTGGCCAAAAAGTACGCCCGTTCCTTGGCCGCCACCATTTTCATTGGTTATATCAGTTTTCTGTCACACGCTATAGCCAATCGGCTGCTTTTGTCCTCTACGTAGAAGCGGAAGAAAGCTTCGCGGCGTGCGAGTCTCGTCCAAGATGTCGGCGACGTCCGTGTTCCCCATGTGTGCGCGAGCGAGCCGGAGCCTCCTCCGGTTTCGCCGCGGGGTGGCGGGGACTTCCCTGCCGGCCGCGACGGATGTCCTACGCTCCTTGTCCACGGACAAGCCACCGGCGGGCCAAGAGAGCGCCACCGGCGGTTTGGCCCAGGCTATCCTAAAGCAGCGGCTCCAAGAGAATCAGGTGAGGTGCGCTCCATTCGCTCTCCGGGTCCGCGTCGTTGTGATGGGAAACGGAGAATGAGGTTCAGTTTTGCTTATCGGTGTGTCAAGGTGTATTAAACAAGCAGGCACACCTGCATGCTAACTTTTTTCCTACGTCTTTTTGGGAAGAAAAAATGTGTTTTTCCTCCTAAATTGTCAAGTAAACTGTGTCGATAAACCTGCTTACGATAAGGAACGAGTGCTTAAAGTTCTTATGTGTACTATATAGTCGAAATGAAGCTTCAACGTGAGTTTGCTACTGCTAGCATGCTAGCTGTCATTACCACAAGTCTTCACTTCTTGGGCTTCTAGATCACATTTGTCATTTTCGTCTTTTTTTCCCATGGCTGCTAATGACCTCTTGGTCAATACGCGACACATGTCATATCAGCAGGACCGTTGCAAGGTCGCGGGCTCAAATGAATGAAGGGAACTGACGTCAAAAGTGTTTTTCTTGCACCCGCCACGCGGCTGCAATGTCCTTGAGCAAGGCACTAAAGTAAACTTTCCGCAATCCTTAGTTCTTGGTGTTTTGCAACGAGTTACAGTATTGGTCTCAGTCTGGTTTGCCTGGAGCACGGTTGCAGACAGTAAAACCTTTTTGGAGAGTCATCAACTCATCCCTTAAAATCAAATGATGCTCTCTGCCCAGTCTGAAGGATGGCCAAGGGACACTATTATCCTCACCTCCTCTTGCTAAAGGGCCCTTATTAGAAAACCAGTTTACAGACACTTCGTTTCTTAAACTTGAGCCATCACGGCCTCAAACCACCTAAAACCATAATTTAAAAAAACACCTATTTATTTCTTTATTATTGCACAACGTTGCTGCTCGTTACTGTTGTTTTGATGCACTTACAAATGAAGGTAGTCTACAAGCATTAGTTAATTGTAAACTAGGTTCCCTTCCGTTTTTATCAATGACAAGAACTACATTTCTAATTCTTGATATTCGAAGGGTTCCAAGCCCTCAATGGATTGTCAAATATGGTGGAATAACTCTTCTGTATTGGACCGTAATATTTCTTAGCAATCCTATTTGCCAGTATGTCTCCCAAATATTTCAATATTTCAAATCTGGTACAGTAGATATGGGTTGTGAGGACTAGAACAGGGGTGTCAAACTCAATTATACAGAGGGCCAGAACTCAAACCACACCTTTGGTCACGGGCCGAAAAGTATAAATATTTATTGAATACACTAAAACTTTCCTTTAAAAAAAAATAATAATAATAAATGCTTGATGATTGCTGGGATGGGCTCCAGCACCCCCGCGACCCCACTGAGGATAAGCGGTGCAGCTGATGAGATGAGATGAATTTTTAAACAGTCAGGCATATTATTCCAGGATAAACAAACTTAAACATCAAATGAGTTAAAAATCACTGCTCTCCATAAAAATCTGTCAAAACTATAAAAATGAAAATATGGGAATATTGGGAATTTGCTTTAGTGAAAAACATCTTCATATTCTTCTTGAACTCTTCAACTTTCTGTATCTTTTCTCTGGATTCAAGCTTTTTCAGCTTACTCTGAAGTTTTGTCTTGTGGTGCCGTTTTACATGAAATTCCTTCGTTACGGCCACAAAATCTCCACAAATGAGACACACGGGTTTACCAGCAATGTCAGTTAAAATCATTTTCTCTGCCATTGTGGTTTTTAGTATCACAGTATAATTTGAAAGTTATCGGGGTTTCATAGTCCCGGGCCATTATAGTAGATGTATATAAAAGGATTTCACGGGCCGGATATAATTGTACGCTGGGCCGGTTGTGGCCCGCGGGCTGTGAGTTTGACACCTGTGGACTTGAACATGAAAAGAATTACAGGCATTGATCAATTTTTTTCTAGTGACAGTAAAATTAAACCTATAGTCCATTTTTATTTGAATTGTCTTTATTGTCATCGGTCGCAGTGAACATTGTTTACGACAAGATATACAAAGAAAAAAGAACAAATATTTATTTTATATCATTTATATATATTTTTTTTTACATTTTATTTTTACACATTTTTTTTCTTTTGTCTTGCTTTGCAGTGAGGGAGTCTCCAATTGTGTACTGTTGTATATTGCCAATAAATAAATAATTATTCATTCATTCATTGTTTTGTTTCCAAAATCGACTACATAAAACCTCCGTCCATCCATTCTCTGCACTGCTGATCCTCAGTAGGGTCGCGGGCGGTGCTGGAGCCCATCCCAGCTATCTTTGGGCAGTGGGCAGAGAACACCCTGAACCGCTTGCCAGCCAGTCGCATAGCTAGAATTGAACCCTGGACCTCCGCACCGTGGAGCTGCGCTAACCACCTACATAAAACCTGTTTTTATTAAATATTTACTGTTGGTTTCATCGAATCAGCGCGTCAAATTGTGGTACAGTTAAGAAAAGGAAAGATACTAAAGAAATTGCTGATTACAAATGTAGATCATGGAGCATTCAGGTCGAATACCATAAGACTGGGCAGAGAGCATCCCATGATTTCTTTTTTTCTGACGCGTGATCTACCGCCATGCAGAGTCAGCCTCCCACCGCCAAGGACGACCCATCGACATCCGGCGACGGGGAACAGAAGGCCGGCGACAAGAAGCAAAAGGAAAACACGGCCTACGCCAAGAAAATGGTGCTGAGGTTGGCGGGCCTGATGGGCTTGGGTGGCGCCGTTGGCATGGTTTACATTTTTGGTGAGTGACCGGCAACGTTCCAAAATGATTGTTCCGTTCGATTGGGTTGCCGTGACCGGGCCTTGTCTTGGCGCCTTCTTTTCTAAATGCACCCTCGAATACGTTATCCAGTTTGAAACGGCTAAGACGATAGGGTCACACATTGCTATTGTCAATAAAGTCAATGGTTAAATGAGAATATACCGTATCCTGGTTCTTATTCCTAGTATAGCGAGCATTTAATAGGAAAGGATCCGGCTGAGGTTCAGGCGAAACATCCAATGTGGATGACTGAAATCAAAAAATATTTCCAGTTGAGTTAGAAGAGTCAAACAATTAGATGTAAAGAGTCCTTGTCTTGCGCAGGTAGTCATCATTGTTGCTCAAATCCTAGCCAACATCTCTTCTTGTCGCTTCTATTGTTACATTTTTTGGCATTTTTAAAAGGGAGTTATCCCTCGCTTTAACGCAGTCTACCTGAACCTCGCTATCTAAGTGAACACGAGGCGGTGTAACTCTGGGCACAAAGATTTCTATCTGCCGCAGGGACATCGAACTTTTGGCTTAGGGTGTGACGTCATCCACGCCGCTGTTGCTAAACTATAACACAGCACCCCGAGGCCATCCTGTTCATCTGTTAATAAACAACAAAAGGATACTGCTGGAAGTGTTAATTCCCTTCGGGGATGAATAAAGTAACTATCTTTCCCGCTTTGGCTACTTCCGTGATTTTCATGCTGCATTCTGATTGGCTAGGCAGACTTCCCGCTTGTTACTTCGATACAGTCGTTATTTGTTTAAACAAAATGTTTATACAGTATTTCTATTTGAAAAATGCTTGAGCTTGTATAAAAGATTTGTTCTTTGATTATAGTCTTTAATAAAGAATTTTAATGATATATTATGTGTAAAAAAACAAAACAAGGTATTACTATATACAAAAGCTTTTAAAAATTTCCTTTATTGCCTTCAATATGCGCTAGTCAATTTTATAGCTCAGAAATCCTAGCCACCATATCTTATATCGTCGCTTATACTTTGCATTTTTGCACTTTTTTCATTCCAAACGTTCATTTTGTGACAAAAATGACCATGTCTTTTTGGAATAGCAGCGATATACCATTTTTGCATTTCTTCACGAATACTAATTGACTACTGTTGGGCCCCACTTTCAGATAGATCGATAGATAGATAGATAGATAGATACTTTCTTCATCCCCGTAGGGAAATTCACACTTCCAGCAGTATCCTTGTGTTAATAATAATTGTGTCATGGCCAACCCAAATGCCCAAACAAGTATGGCACCTAAGTTTGTCCCTCCAGATGAAAGAGGCCATGTCACTCGGGTCAGGGTGACACAACACACTCTTTTGTTCAACAGCTTTCACTGGTTTACCCCTGCCGCATCATACGGGTGCCCAGCCCATCCTTAAGAACGCGTCCACTATCCTTTCACAACACCTCTCCATTCCTTTCTATCACCAACAAGAGCTCTAGCTTCCATTATATTTCGACCTCTTTCCTGCAGTACATTCATAACACCATCCATCCACGTCAATGGCGCCCTTCCTCTCGGTCTCCTTCCATTGACTTCTGCTCTGTAGATCCTCTTCAACATTGGCTCCTCATCCATCCTCTCCATGTGTCCAAACCAACCCAGTACTCTCTTATCCACACGCCTGCTCAGTTCCACGACTACTCTAGTTCTGTCTCTCACAATTTCATTTCTCAGTCTATCCAATCTTGTAAATCTTGTGTTGAAAATAAAATAATAATAAAATAAATTAAATAGAATACAGAAATACCCAATATTATGTGTTGATAAAAAGCATTTAAATAGTGAACATCTCATATTTGTTTCTCGTTTTGTCTCCTTTTCAGGAACCAACTCTGTGGACGAACAAGGAAATCAGGTAGGAGGCACACACCTTTACTCCTAAATACTTCAGGGAAACGATAAACGGCATATATGACGGGAAAAAAATCATCGCTGTGCTTCCTAATACGCTTAAATAAGAAGAATCATTTCAATTCAAATCATACAAAAATGAGACCAAGTATATACAGTATTTTGGGAGAGTATCCATCATTACCTTTTTGGAAAGTTTTTTCTGGACATGTTGGGATTTTATTTGTCTCTTTCAACATTTTGGGGTTTTCAGCCCCTGCACGACACAATATCGCAACATTTGGAATACAAGAATCTACCTTTATTGTCATTGTTACAATATGGGTTGAACATATTGTGACAATGAAATTGGACGTGGCACTCCAGGTTCACATTTTACAGTGAGGATAGAAGAGAACAAAGAAGATGTTTGTATTGACCTTTTTGCAGGCTTTGTTTTTCTCCGTAGGGGGGTGTATGAGGGGGTGAGGGACAGACAGAGATGGTCAGATCCAGCGAGGTGGGGGGAGGGGGGAAGCTTTGTACACATGTTTGATGTTACTGTACACGCGGTCCAGTGTTTTTCCCCCCTGGTTGCACGGTCCACGTATCGAATGCATTTGGGAAGTACAGTCCTTAAGCATGCCCGATTAGCATCCGGTGGAACGTAAACTGCAATCACAATGACCGCCGTTGGCTCTCTCGGTAGATAGAAGGGTCTAGTGGTCAAATATGACACGGTATCCCGTTGACCTTGATTTTCGGATATTCTCTGAAACCCAAAACTGCGCGTCTTTATGACTTTTGGACGAACGGCCGCTTTTGTCCCACGCGTCCGAGACGCAACAACTCCGTATGGAATCTTCAAGGCCGGTCGTCGGCAATAAAGAGGGGGACGTCTTCAAAGGGCACACTTCTCGCAGACGCCTTTTGTCCACAGGCTTCCTGCCTGCTCGCCTTTGAAGCTTTTGCTCGGGAAAATCTAGATAGATAGTTATTCATCCCCGTAGGGAAATTCACATTTCCAGCAGCATCCTTGTGTTGAAAAATAAGATAGTAACAAAATTTAAGAAGTAGAATACAGAAATACCCAATATAACGTGTCGATATAGGGAATTTAAATAGTGCTACGGAAAATGGACACAGTCATAAAAATAGGGTAATATGCAAATATGGGGGTGGGGTTTAATATGTGCTTCTACTCCCTTGGGTGGAGTTATAGAGCCTCATGTCATGAGGAAGAAATGATCTCAGTCCGTCTGTGGAACGAGAACAAGGCGCCTTTTCCCATCGTGGCCGTGCGTTTTAAGGACCGGGAGTTCGATCTGCCCTTTTCAGCGAAGAACACCTGAGAATCGATCTTCTACGGAGCGCACCCATTCACACCGGACTTGAACTCTTGCTTGTGTGGACCTAGCGAAAGAAGACACAGTCTTAGTGGGTGGGATACATACCAGAAGCCCTGAGAAATGGAATAGTCTTTATTATCATTGATATCAAGGTTGAGAAATATTGTATGCAACAAGATGAGACATGGCACTCCAGGGTAAAAATGTAATGGAGACCCTAAAGAAAAAAATATGACTGTCAAGTTATTTCTATTTGTATAGCCCTTTATCACAAGCTGTCTCAATGGGCTGTACACACTATTATGACAGCACCCCATGATCTAAAACCGATATGAGGGCAAGGAAAAACTCAAAAACATCAACATGAGGTAAATGAAGAAACCGTAAGTGCTGACTTTGAACCAGGATAATGGGGTGTACTTTAAGATGGTCACCCACTGAGCAGATAGGGCAATAAGGTCCGTAATGGACAAAAATATTTATAACGTAGTATTTAGAGACCGGCCAGAGTGAGGTGCAATGGGAGAATACTGCATCGCAGCAATGATACAACGTATACTCTGAACGCAATACAGAAATAAAATTTTGATGTCTTTCAGAGTCTGATTTATCTCCAGAGTTGTCTCTGTCGTCGTGCTGATTTGGATTTATGTCTATGTTTTGGTACGACTTTGTTTCCTCCGCTCTTTAACCTTCATCTCTGGTACTGTGAATTTTTGACCAGCTGCTCAATTTTTGTGAAATTCTGCATGATTTCGACAACAACTTCGATTTCGAAAGAGGCGTCTTATTCGGAACGTTTCCTCTTCACAGCTCGGGTTAGTAATTAATCATTAAAATGTGAAGAAGTCTAAATGAACACTTTATAACTGTAGATGGCCCTGGGATATATAACAATTCTTTAACTAGGGATCGACATATATGGGATTTTCAGGGCCAATACCGATTATTGGTATCAAGAGGAGGCCGATAACCGATATTTGGAGCTGAAATTTGTCCGCTGTTAAAGATTGTCATTAGAAAATTTCAATAATGCAGAAAGAAACAAAGAATATTTGTTATAAAACTTAAATGGGAATTGAACTTATCGTATTTGTTGGTGATAGGAATGAGTGGAGAGGTGTTGTAAAAGGATAGTGGGATGTTTGGGCGCGTTCTAAGGGATGGAAAGGGCACCTGTATGATGCGGCAGGGGTAAACCAGCAAGAGCTGACAAGCCCTGCTGTTGAACAGAAGAGTGTGTTGTGTCACCCTGACGAAAGCATGACCAACCGAGGTGCCTAACCTATTTGGGTATTTGGGCATTTGGGTTGGCCATGGTCCCAAAAATGTTTGTGTGTGTTTTTTTTTTTTTTTGGGCGCTATTTTTTCCCCTTTTATTTTCTTTGTTTTTGTGTTCGTGTTTGTCTTGCTGTTGGTCACCCCTCTCCAGGGATATGACCAAGGTAGCTAGATAGATAGTATTTGAGAAAGTCTAGGCAAGTAATTTCTATATTGTGACTAAAGAGACCGTATATGTCTTTTGGGTGAAGATATGTGGTTACATTTCAAGTTTTGCGATATGTTCCTCTGATCCATCCTGGCGCAAATGCAGTAACAGACGACCAAGACACATTGTGCATGACGTGCACCCAAACTTTGAGCTCTTTTTTTAGGTTTTTTAGGACAAGCGTCATTAGCGCACGCAGACTTCCTGGCGGGCACACTTCTCACCCGGGCGTCAAGAGCGTCTGCGTCACGCTTTTGCGTCCCGTCGACACACTTTTAACACCGACGGGGCCTTTAATGTGCCTCGCCGGTCCGACTCGGAGGTCAAACCTCGTTTACGGACGAGCGGTGTTCAAACTTGGGGCTCGGGCCATTTCAGACCTGGAAGGAGAGAAGCAGAAATATATTGGCTTGACAAACTGCCACGCTATTTGCCAGCCATTCTTTCCGCTCAAGAAAGTTGGAGAAGTAAGCTTTGTTTTTGTGCCATTCCATACATGCTTTTGACATTAAAAAGCACTAGACTTTCAGAATGATCAAGTCCAAATGATCTACCCACTTAAAAAAAAAAAAAGGAGATTCAAGAACAGTCAAACGTTGATTAAAAAGCATCCTAATGAGTGGAATCAAATGCTCGCTATATTTCACAATGCACTTGAATGAATTATGTGTACAATAACTCAATTCAAGTCTTTCTTTTATTGCCAATGTTTTGGTCCAATGATGCTCCTTCAAGAAATTCGCATTACTGTACTGCTGTAGAGTGCAGTTCTGTTCTCCGGGAAAAAATACAGTGTAGTCAAACTTAGTAAATCCTTACATTTGCTGTAATAATCAAAATTCTAACATATACCTAAATAGTAATTTAATCAACACTATTTTTTCTTTATTTATTTTGTAAGGCATTTTGATATATCCCTATTTTCAGAGATTTTACAATACATTAATGTAAAATTTTATTTGCACTCTTAATCTTTAAATACTTATTAAATCAATCCAATTTTATAATTGTAATGAATTGCACCTTTTGGCGACAACATTTGGAGTTCTCCGATTGGTTACTGCGGCGTGAGCAACATTGACTTTCATGTTCACTTGCTGCTTTCACCACTAGATGGCAGTGTATCCTAACAAATTCTAAGCATTGAATACTTTTCCATCATCTACCACTACAACCTCTGTGATCCACCAGTAGATGGCACTCTACTTAATGAGCACCCCTGCACTGGATGTTATCACATTCTATTTTTATGTGCGAAATGTCTCCAGAATATTGAAACCGGAAATGGCAAACTTTTACCGGAACTGAAATCCCTTGCCTAGAGATAAAGCAGCTGGGGACTACAAATTCGGGTCCAAAGTCTAGATTTTTGTTGTTGTTGCTTAAATTTGAAAACGATACATTTTTGTTGTTTGTTTTCAATGGTCATGTCTTGCTCCGTCTTACAGGAAGGGAACTGTATAAAAACCAAAATGTTTCCGTACTTTGGAGTTCAAATGTTTGGGCGCTGACTTGAATATAATTAAAAACACTAGCTCAAGTGTATATATAAAAAAAAACAGAAATACACCACTGCCTTGAAATGGTTAAGTCCATTTGTTTCCTAGTAGTGCTCTCGCTCCTCTTTTGCTCGGCTAATGTCACTTGTGGGGGAGTCTGTGGAGGCTCTGTTGTATTACATTGAGAATATGATATTATGGAAGCCCATTCAATTTTAGAATAAAAGACCCTTTAGCAACATATTTTAATTAAAAACGTTATCATGATTGAATTAGACACGTGATATCACTTGAAGGAAAATTAAATAAAGTAATTTTAACCAGCCAGGCTCTCCGGGTGCTCGGCACCCGCCAATGCTCTGAACCCTGTTTTTAACGCTTCAAAGTTAAATTTGGGTGAGATTCGTCAATATGAGGTGCAGTCTTTTTTTTTTTAATGTCCAGCAGAGGGCAGTAGTGCGCATGGGTCATTCATTCCTGCTGTGTTGAAAGTACTGCTCTCCCATTTATTTTATTTTTATTTACAATTATCCCCCGTCTTAGCATGCTTCAAGAGCTCCATACTTTTTTGAAATCATGCAGATGATATTGACTTAGTCGTCTTTAAATTTGACGGAGCTGTACGGAACGGACAAATGTCTGATAAAGTTCAGCATTGTCAAGTCATGTTCCCTTGTTTGGCCCCTAAAGGATTTACAGACTATTATGCCATCCCCTGATCTAAAATCTACATCAGGGCAAGGAAAAACTCAATCCTCAATGAGGAAAATGAAGAGTTCCAGGATAACCGGGCTGCAAATCCGCATACTATACACATACATCATCAACTTGAAATATAGGAAATAACAGAAGGTCTGGTTGACAGCTTCCTGAGGACATCATTCGCAAGCCATAGGATAGAAGTGTGTCTTAAGTCTAGATTGAAGAACTTCCACTGAGGTTGCAGATCTTATCTCTGGAGTGTTCCACAGCACCGAGGCCTGGACAGAGAACGCTCTTAAGATCACGAGTAGACCGTTTTTCGAGTGAAGGTTTGGAGCTGAAACAGAGAGGGAAATTTAATCCGAAAGATGGAAGCATGATTTTGTATAACACCTTCAAATTGTATCTGAAACTGACAGGGAGTCAACGGATGTCAGCTCAGGGTCATGCGATCAAATGTCTTGTCTCAGTTCAAATCCTGCGAGAAGATGTAAAAGCCGTGGAAGCTCTTGTGCCGGTCACACTCGGGAGAGGCCTGCTGTTACGGGGGTTGCGGGAACGCGTACCCCCGCCGCTCTCGTGCCGAGGTGTCGACGAGCGTTTAACGGCCTCCTTCTCGCCTTCGTTTTCTTTGGTGTTCCTGCCGGCCCTTGAAGTCTTGCGCCGCTTTCGGCCTCGGCTATCGAAAAGTCGCAACCTTGAGCTAAAACTTTGCGCGGGATCGCTAATGATCGCAAAAAGTTTTTATTTCATGTCATCTTATTTTGAAAGAGCAAATCAAACACCCTTTTTCTTTCAACCCCTATGTGTTTAAAACGGTACATTTTGTTTCCAAAACGGGATGATTTAATTTGCTTCCTGGAAACATCCAGACACATACAAACTCAAGTATCTAAAAGCATTTCAATCATGAATAAAGCCAAATTCATTTTAAACTATAATGCATTGTATTTACTATATTGTTCTCCAGTTCTGCCATACTTAACATATTGTGCAGAAGTCTGGGGCAATCATTACAAAAGTTGACGACAGCCCCTTTTTATCCTCCAAAAACCTGCGATTAGAAGCATACTCATATTTTATTCCTGCTGTCCAAATGATTAAAATTGGATGATTTAGTCAAATGTTTCACTGCACAACTGCTATTTAAGGTCAACAAAAACCTAGTGCCAGAAAATATCCATAAATGATTAATTCGGAAAAAGGGAAATGATAACTTAAGGGGCTGTAGTGGATTCATAATCCCAAAGGTGAGAACCACCAGGAAAAGTATGTGTGTGTGTGTGTGTGTCTGTGTGCGGAGTCAAACTCTGCATCAAACACTCAAACCTTTTCGACTAATTCACATGTAAACCAATATAGACTCTGGTTTGTGTTCTTCACACGACGTCACGGCTCAGGAAGTCGAAGACGAGACAGACTCTTCAATGCATTCTCAGAAAATAATTGGAATATACCGATGACATATATGTATGTATATAATATATAGATGTGCAAAAAACATGTTCTATTTTCTCACATTTTGTATGCTTTACGCCTCGGGAGTCCCTTTAAAAAACTAAAACTGTTGCTGGAAAATCATTTTAAAGGTTTTCTGCAGTGTGTCTTTGAGATTTGTGGATGAAAACAGTGCCTGGAAAAAAATTGGCAAACATTGCCCTAGCATACCAAACATTAGAGAAGCATTTGTGTGGCTGTTTGAAGTCTTTCTCCAAACGCGAGCACTGTTGATCTCAGTTTGGATACAAAACATTCTTGTAAATGTTTGCTCTCTCTCTCTCTCTTGTAGATTTCCGATGAATTCGACAAAGGTGAGTATGAGAGAACTCTTTCCTTTTTCTTACTGTCAGAAGTAGTTGCAACTTCTACTTTCATAATATCGTGGGTACTCCGGTTTAGGGTCGCAACAACTCATCGATTTAAAAGGGTCGGCATCTCATTGGATTGTCGATTTGTCGCATCATGTTATTCATAAGTCACTAAGCGTGTTAAATCAAAACAAGTAAGTAAATAATTGTGAGCACTACACAACTATGTTGTGAAGCTGAGAGTGATACCACTTTGGTCCAGCAGAGTACGCTAAGAATTTTTTTTATATAAAAAAGTTATCTTGCATTTTTTTCAAATCTATTTTTTCATTCGACATTGCATCATTACGAACAAAATGGGCATGAACGTTTCAACTCAAGTGTTTCATCATTAAACATTGTTAATAATGTTCAAAGGAACCGAAAGTGCTGCAGAAGTACAGAGAAAACACCCCACAAATGAAGTCACTAAAATTAATAAAGTAAAAATAAAAATCATCAATAATAATGACAAGGGGTAGATTCTTAAGCATATAATAAATAATCTTCATAATGGGAATCTTTTTAATATTCAAACGAGAAAACAATTTGCTGACATTTTGTACATTTTTGATATTTTTTGTGGACAAATAATTTGCAAAACATAATTAGGAATGGGGAGCAGTGGTTGGTGCGTGTGAGGCACAGTTCTGAGGTCATGAGATCGAACCTCTTGTGTGGAGTTTGCATGTTCTCCCCGTGCTCGTGTGAGTTTCCTCCGGGCACTCCTGTTTCCTCCCACATTCCAAAAGCATTGCATGTCCGGTGAATTGGCCGGTCCAAATTGTCCCTAGGTGTGAATGAGCGAACAAATTGTCTGTCCCTGTGTGCCCTGCGACCAGTTGAGGGTGTCCCTAGCCCAATGCTTGAAGATGGTTGGGATGGGCTCCAGCGCCCCCGCGACCCTACTGAGGATAAGCAGTGCGGATAATGGATGGATGGATAGATAAATTGAAATGTATTGCTATTTCTTTGTAAGACAAGTCCAAATGTAATATGACCTTTGATATTTGTGGTAGGAAAAGAGTATCTTACATATTTGCAGGTGTCTAGCATCTATTGATGTGTGTTTTTATTGTCAAGTTAATTGACAAACCCTTGGATTTTTAAAAATGTTCTATATTATAGTATACACTCTGTACACTATTTTTCTATCAGTCCAAAAATACAATATTTGAATAAGGAAGAGGAAATTAATAATATCTTCAAGAAAACAATTTATTGAAGAAATTATTGAGCGATTCATTGATTTTGAAAATAATCGCTACAGCCCTACGTCTAGTTTTGCAAAATAACATTTGATTTGCGTAAATTTGGCAAGATATTTATGTCTTTGTATGACAGTACCAAAAAGCTGTTTTGATATTCACTTTGACCATTAGAATACTGCATGCAAAATAGACTGAATTTGTGTTTGTGCACGCCTATCTTCCGTGACATCAAACTGGGACCCTGAACTGATGCTTTGCAGTGCGTCTTGAAGCGCTTTCATCCGCTTTGTCATTCTTTTTTTGCGCCATTGCATATTCCCGTGTACACAAATTGTGTTTGCGTGTTTCCTTATGGCCGAGGCCCAAAAATCAGAGAACGTTCCTGTCGAGTGATTCTGCTTCTTGTTGACATCACCCACGCACACGTGGCCAAAATGGGGAAGCGGATGCATGAAGGGGAAGGGGCGGCAGGGGGGGACACACCACCCACAAACATGTCCAAAAATATGCCATCGCTTTTTATTGTCATTGAAACTGACCATTTCTCACATGTCATCGTTATCTTTTTATAGTTTTATTTGAAATATGTCTGACGAAAAGATCAACTGAAATAATGAAGCATTTTCAAATAATCCCCCTCTCCAAAATATGTTTAAACAACAACAATTAATCCCGACATAACATTTTTCTTGAAATTGGATGACATCGTGAACAATATCTTATTGCTCTCGTTTCTAATTCCTTATCACGGCCCCTGATATCGAATTTTTGGATACCAATTTCTTTCAGACTCGCACAAATACCCAAATCTCTAGTCATTTTGCATGAATTTATTGGTAATCGACTCTTCATTTAATTTTAGGATGATATTGATACAGATACCTGATATTGATAGTCGGCCAACCCAAAACAAAATACATTAAAAGAGGCTTCATATGGACACAATAACTGGTACTATTTGTCCATCCTTAATCCATAGCGCACAAAAGACTGATATCATTTCTGATGCCTGGATTCAGTACTTGGTTATCCCTAACCGGTGCTTCAAAGGCGGATTTTGATATCCAGTAGACACCGATATCTGGAATTGGTACTTGGTCATGCCTTACTGATACCATCAAAAGGTCTGTTATCCATATCAACATCAATACCTGGTCTTGGAACTCTGCCATCCCTAAAGAATATTACCACAAAAGGCTAATATCAATATTAATACCAATGAATAAATGGACTTGCTCCCTCATATCTTTCAGATTGAATTTCCCCCTATGTTCTGGTCCAGAGCCTTTGCTCTGAAAGCGCTGGTCGACTCGTGATCCCCAGAGTCAAGAAGAGTCTGTAATGATGATTTGGAATAGTCTTTAATCTGTCCAGCCCTTTGAGACTCTTTGTGATTAAGGGCCAAACAAATAAATATGACTTGACTTGGTTAATGACTTTTTCCTTGCCCTCATGTAGGTTTTAGATCAGTGGATGGTGTCATAATAGTCTGTAGTTTGCAGTGATCTGTGCAGCCCTTTGAGACTCTTTGTAATTAAGGGCCAAACAAATAAACATGACTTGACTTGAGGTTTTTGAGTTTTTCCTTGCCCTCATGTAGGTTTGAGATTAGGGGATGGTGTCATAATAGTCTGTAGTTTGCAATAGTCTGTGGTCTGTGCAGCCCTTCGAGACTCTTTGTGATTAAGGGTGTCACAAATAATCATGACTTGACTTGACATGACAACCTTGTGAAACATTGTTTGCAACCACATTAGACATGAAACTCTAGGATAAACGATATAACCAGGGGGGAAAAAAATGAGGTCAAAGAATGTATAGATAAATAAGCACAAATATTTAGAAGGTAGTGAAGGAGACTGATCAGAGTTGTAAGTGTAATAGCTTTTCATGATATATGGAGGTGGAGTCAGCAGCATCTACTGTGACCCCCTCACAACTTCTCTAACTTTTGACATCTCGAAGTGCGGCACATGGCTTCTCTTCTAAATATGACGACAAAAGAAGTTGAAAATGCAGGAATAAAACGTACTCAAAATGAAAATTACTCTAAGTATACACAAAGCAGTACATTATCCTCCAAAACGTGCAATTAGAACCATACACAGGGAAGGATATCAAGATCATACTCATTTTATTCCTGCAGTCCAAATGATTAAAATGAGATGATTTAGTCAAAATTTTCACTGCACAACTGCTATTTAAGGTCAACAAAAACATAGTGCCAGAAAACATCCATAAAGGGAAATTATAACTTGAGGGGCTGTCGTCAATTCATAATCCCAAAGGTGAAAACCACCAGGAAAAGTATGTGTGTGTCTGTGTGCAGAGTCAAACTTAGGAACTATTTACAAGACCAGATCAAACGGCGTCCAACGATTCACTTGTTCAAATTAAAATACAAAAAAACATTGAGTGATACGAGAGATTGGGAATAGTGCGTCTAGAACTATGGTTAACTTTGTTATTGTTGCTATTGTTATATCATAACTGTTATTATTATCATTACAATTGTGGGGAAGATGATGGGGTAGGGAATATAAGCATTTGCTTCTTACTACCATTTATCGAACAAATCATGTAACGTTATTTTGTTGAGTTATTGTTTTTGTTCTGTTTTTATTTTGAAATTTGAATAAAGTTTTCATTCATTCATTATGTCATAAAAGATATATATTTGGGAGGATTTAGTCACAAAGGGACCCTATTTTTATATTGGTAGTACTTTTACTTTTTGTTTAGTGGGTTGCGTCTGGCCCACGGGCTTTATTTTGCCCACCCTCTGAGTTTGACTGAAGTCAACATGCGGTCTCTTATTTTTCAGAGCCTCCAGTGGTCCAGCAACTCAAGAGGACGGTCAAGTACTTCCAAGACTACCGGCAGGTGAGTGAAACGCAGACGCGCCGAACCATCCCCAAGTTCCTCACCTCCGGTCTGACGCCCTCAGATGATCATCGAGCCCACCAGCCCCAAATTGTTGCCGGACCCGGTCAAGGAACCGTACTACCAACCTCCGTACACGCTCGTCTTGGAGCTCACAGATGTCTTGCTGCACCCGGAGTGGTCGGTACGTCCTTGACACCTTTCTAGTTACCTAGAGAGAAGACACGGATGAATTTTTGAATTTGTAAGGAGAACAGGGGAGGACTGTATAAAACCCTCCGGATGCTTTCCCAAGCTCTCCCTTTTTTCAAATATCCTAGTCAAGTCAAGTCACATTTATTTGTATGGCCCTTAATCACAAGATGTCTCAAAACTGCACAATTACACCATAACCTGATCTTAAATCAACATACAGGCAAGGGAAAACACAAAAGGTAAAAAAAGAAACCTTGAGAAAGGGCCTCGTTTTGAAACACCCAGACCAACCATTGAATAAATGTGTAAAATACAAGATTGTGATCAGATTTAACAAAGGTACCAGGTAAGGTTTCAAGCTATTATCTCGCCTGTTTTCCAGCTAAGATGCCCTCTGGAATGAATTCAGGCGAGAATAAAAACCTTCTATTTCTGTGTGTTCCAACTCACATTACTCGATGTTCGTAACACTGCAGAGCGTTACCTTTCACAAGAGACCAAATCTGTCCATATTCTCCAAACGATTCCACGACAACATTCTATTTAATTTTACGGAATTCAAATCTATCTCTATTGAAGCTGCAATATATGTTTGTTTTGCTTGAATCGGATCGCCGCTTATAAGCAGGATTGGGATCTTGAAGTCGGACCGGTTGAGAAACAGATTTAAACATGTTCACATTTTAAGCAGTAAAGCAAAAAATGGGTTAAATAAATAGACTACAATTAGACGCCAATTATGACACATTTTTCAAGACTGATATCGATGGAAAGTTTTACGGTTGATAAAAAAGGTGTTTCTCACGCTTGGGAATTAATGATCAAAAAGTAGCGTTTACCAAATTTTTTGAATTGGTTATGACTCCATTAACCAAACACATCCTATATTCATCCAACAATTATGCGTGCTTGTTTCTTGAGAGAAAAAAATGACCAGGAATGCCTTTCACACGGGGGCGGGTGTTTATTTTTCTTAACAGAAGAACTAAGTGTACTCCATCAGAAGTAGTGACGTTGGAGTGTGTGGGAAGCCTCCTTCTGAAGTCCTTTAGCTTGCTCTCATTGGCTCACGTCTCCCCGCAAGATGGCGTCTCGGCTCCTCCCACGGGCGTGCCAAGCGTTTGTTTGCGTCCAACGATCTCGCAACACAGCGCCTCGTCTTCAGCAAATCCACGAGTCCTGTTATCCAAATTTCCTAGACCAAATATGATGCATTTCGAACAGCCTGCCCTGACATTGAACTACAGCCCAGTCAGTGAATATCTTTATTGCGTTTAAACTGAGTCAATCGTATAAAATCCTTTATAAGTCAAATGTATAAAATCCTTTACTATAAAGTAGTGTTTAAAATAATGCACGCCTATATTGAACAATGTTTTTCTTTTTATTCAAATCAAAACTGTTAGTGAACTACTATAATGCCCAATGTCCCTTTGAAGATTTGTTTGTGATGACGAAACCATTCGTTCCCAGCTGGCGACCGGCTGGCGCTTTAAGAAACGACCCGGCATCGACTACCTCTTCCAGCAGGTGGCGCCGCTCTACGAGATCGTCATCTTCACCGCGGAAACCGGCATGGTGAGACCGGATGCACGTTGTTGACAGTTTTTTATTGCTTTTAATGTTGAGCTATCGTGGCGTGCCGCGGTGTCGCATTTATTGAGGACAGGGGTGTCCAACTCATTTGAACTCAGGGGCCACACGATAGAACAAACATTCTGTCGGGGGCCAGACGAGCAGATTAAAGAGAAAAAAAAAGAGAGATAAAGAAATAAGAGGGAGGGAAAGGGAGAGAGGGCAGACAAAGAAAGAAAAAGAGAGAGGGAGAGAGCGTTAGAAACAAAAGATAAAAAGTTGTGAAAGGGGGGGAAAGAAAGGAAGAGGAAGAAAGAAATCCAAGGAGAAATAGTAAGACAGAAGGAGAGAAAAGAGAAAAAAAAGCGTGAAGGGTAGGAAGAGAGAAAGAGAAAAGGAAGTTGGAGCAAAAGAAGTTAAAAAGACACTGAGAGAGAAAGAGACAAAGAGCAACAAAGGAAGAGAAAGAGACAGAGTGGGAGAAAAGGGGTGGAGAAGAGGAAGAGAGAGGGAGATAAATAAATACAAGTACAGTGACTTTGTTGGAGGCACCTGGCTTTGGCAACATCAAGTTGACCTATTTCAACCTGCGGCTTGTTTTTCTCTTGCACTTCTCTGAGTGTTGTCTCGCGGGCCGGATTCACTCCCTTAGCGGGCCTGACCTCGCCCGCGGGCCGCCCGTTTGAAACCTGTGCTTTAGGATGTGAATTTCTTTTCGAAATGGCCTCGAAAAACCTAGCGAGATGCCCTCGAGACCAGAGAACCGACGGGTAGCCATCATCTGGAGCTTACTGCTTCTTTGAGATGGGGAGCTTGGTGGCTGCTTTCTTCCTTTTTGAGTCTTTCCATGTCCTCATCCAAGCTTCAGACCAGGGGTTACGATTGTGGTCCTCAAAGACCTTGGAGAGTCCGATCGAGGTCTGGACAGAAACACGATTGGACTTGTGTGCGTTGCAGACGGCGTACCCTCTGATCGACGGCATCGACCCTCAGGGCTTCGTCCTCTATCGTCTCTTCAGGGACGCCACGCGCTACATGGACGGACATCACGTCAAGGTGCGTACCCATTATGAGTATGAAGAGGAGACCCGTATTCGCTGTAAATGCTTGAAATTGTTATTTGTGCAAAAAGAATATTTGTTGTAAACATTTCGATAGCTCCCTGAAACATTTGACTGTAAATCGATCCGAATTTTGACACGACTAACAAGACTAATCTTTCATTTAAACAAAAACTAACAGTGCAGGATATAAAATTACAACTCCTATCCTGGAAGAAGGATGACCTCATGTGGGGTCCCTTCTCAAGGTTTCTTCATTTTCCTCATGTTGAGGTTTTTGAGTTTTTCATTGCCCTCATGTAGGTTTTAGATCAGGGGATGTGTCATAATAGTCTATGGTTTGCAATAGTCTGTGCAGCCCTTTGAGACTCTTTGTGATTCAGGGCGTCACAAATAAACAGGACTTGACTTAAATAGCCACCTGATTTTAGATGTATAAAAGTATCGGTTTAATCGACATGACTTCAATGAACTTAAAGCAAGAAGTGCATTGAAATTTAAACGTAGCTGGTGAATTGAAAACGGTGGGCATTTCTGTTTGGGAGCCAAATTGACAAACTCATGTTATGGTAACAGCTCATCGCTCATCCTTCCACTTTAGCGTGCGTTGCATGCTCTCGCTCTGTCTCTGTTTGTGTGTCAATCGCTCTCTCTGTGTGTCTCTCGCTCTCGCTGTCTGTCTGTCTGTCTCACACACACACACAAGCTTGACTAAACCAACTCATGTTATGATAAGAGCTAATCTATCACTCTCCACCTGAACATGCTTTCCTAAAACAAGTAAGCTACACTTTTTATCTCTTAATCACACAAACTGACTTTTAAAAATTTCAATATCATCAGCAGTCTCGATTCACAGGCATGTTGAGGGTTAGCAGAGCCGCCGCTGTTAACTCCGCCCTAACCTCGTTCTCCCTGCTTCGGTGGTTCTGCCCCTCGGTCGCTTATCCAATCGGAAGGTGCGGGCTAGAGGGAGAGAGAGGCTCGCCTGTATCTGAGCCTGAATAATCGGCCTGTCGAATGAATAAAAATACAGATACCGGTGGCGATAATTGGGCTGCCCGATAAACGGTCGACCTCTAGACGGAACGCGTTTCCCGTTATCGCGCGACGATCCCTTTCCAGAAAGCTCGGCGAACCGGCCACATCCTTCTATTGTTGGTCGCTCGCTCGGCCGGCATCCTGCCAACGAGGCGGAGGAGCGGCCGATACCTTGGCACCGCCGGTTGGCCTCGCCCGCGGCAAAATGCTGCGCTCGGCAAGAAAAGGGATCGTCTTATCCGGCCTCCGGTTCTAAAGTCCTGCAGCGTCAGCTTGTCGGATGATCGCTCTCTAGGAGTCCATTCTGTATCCATCACGCTCATCCTGATTTATCAAATACCCCTTATCGAGTGACTCGCTGTCCCTTTAACTGTCAACATGGTGTCATTGTTTCAGTTTTCTTGGACCATTTTGTCTAATATCGATACTGGAGAGGGTAAAGGACAAAGCGCTTTTCATTTGTGTCCTTTCCTTTTTGTCCCTGGAGTCCATTTTAAGTCGTTGAACTTTCCTTATGTGCGCAAACGGTGTGTAATATGTGGGGGGGGTGCTGACTTTTGCTGCTACACGAAGAGGATGAGCGGACTGTCGAGCAAAAGCCAAACCAAACATCAAAGATGAATGCCAAGCCTGAGTCCCTTTAGAAATAGTCTTGTTGCGGACTGACTTTTGTTAAAGGAACACCGTGTCATTTTGGACCACTAGAGGTCACTGTTGTGTAAGTTACAGCGAGTGCTACGAAGCACGAAGGAATACACAAAAGCGACCGAAACGCACCCGTTTTCTTCTCATGAATTGCATTTAGTTTACCGGTATGAAAGATGCCGCCCACGGGGCCGGATCAGGCCCACGAGAACACAGAAGTGTCCGGGGAAAAATGAGCTGCGCTTTAAAAATGTCCATTTGATGACGTCGAAGCCGGGAACCGCTCTCTCGCACCGTTCATCTCTTATCTCCTCTTTTTAAAATGATTTTTCTTTTGCGCTTTTTGTTGTGATGGCTTAGCCAGGCACAACGCATTACCAACAGTGCTAAAAGCATTATTGTAAGAATGATGCCAATTGCTACATGTTAACAAGTTATGCTAACGGCTAAATGCTAACTGCTTCATGCTAATGGATACATGCTAACTTCCCCTCAAGTTAAAAATGACATATACATCTCAATGAGTTTAAAACCTTGATGCCAACAGTGACATGCAAACAACCGGGTTTATATATATACACCGTCCTGATCCATCACAACTCTCACAATTGCCTCAGGAATTGTCTAGTTATTGTTTCTATTTTTTTTTTAGCTCACTGTAATGGGAGTTGGCCTTTTGATGAAAGGAATAAGCTCTGTTGAAGAGTTAGAAGTCCATCACTTTAATTATGTTTCAACTCTCATGTCAAATCGATACACGTTGTTAAAAAATCCTCCTTGATATACTTCATGTATTTTTTCTAAATGTTGTTTTTATTCCCAATGAAGTGATTTATCGCCATTGAGAAGTTCTAAACAATAATCTGCTTTAATCTTAGTTCGCTCACATTTGGCTTATTGTGAGTAAATGTGTCCTTTTCAGGGGCTTGAGCACATCTGATGGACCCTCCGCTTATTCCGCATTCGAATGTTTACGGCTCTCGGGTTTGCGGAAAATTCCCCTTCGGATTTAAAAAGGGACGTTTTTTCCGGTCCCTGAAAACAAAAGTTGGCACCAAAATCGGGAACATGGCTTTTCCTGTTGTTGCGCTGGAAGCCTTTTTCAGCACTTTCACATTTGACTGAATGGAGGACCACCCGATATTCCCTCTCCTTGCTTTATCCACATGAAAAGGAAAAGAATTCCTTTCAAACGGAGCTTTTTCTGTTATTTGAATACGACCGCTTTGAAAATTCCGCCCTTATAATTGAAAAGGTTGCATATTATATTGAGTCTATTTTCTAGTTTTTCTGAAAAAAGAACAACAACATACTAATTGACACCAATTATTATCAATAATAAATAATTAATTAATAATAAATAAATAATAAAATAATTAAAAATGAACTAATTGACAATTAAAGGGTCCTAATGAACCTTTCCTTTTTTCTATTTTCTATTGGTCTTTTTTTAAAGTTTGATTTGATTTCTCTTATTCATATTTCACTGTTTTTTTCTCTTCCAATATCGTCTTCATTATTTTCGATCAAATTTTTTCCTTTTTATTTTCTTTTTCAGTTTTTTTTTTTTTTCTTCTCTTTATTTTCCTTATTTTTACATTTTTATGTTGATATATTTTGTTTCCTGGTGAAGGACAGGGCAAACTAACCTTTCCTTTTTTATTTTATATTTATTGGTCCTTTTTTTTAAGATTTTGATTTCTCTTTCAATATTGTCTTCATTATTTTGTTTCTAATTATTTTCCTTCCTTATTTTTCCTTTTAAGTTTTTTCTTTTTCTCTTTAAGTTTTCCCTGATTTATTGTCCTCATTTTAATTTTTTTTCAGTTGCTATATATTTTATTTGCTCATGAAGGACGAGGCAAAAATGAGACGGCAAATTGCGCAGTCCGGTCCCTCGGATTCTCTGTAGTTTGTATTCTTGCGCAAAGTCCATGTCCCTTTAAGAGCGCGGTGTTGACCGCGCGGAGGTCTCTGTCCCAGGACGTGTCCTGCCTGAACCGGGACGGCAGCAAAGTCATCCTGGTGGACTGCAAGCGCGAGGCCTTCAGCCTGCAACCCTTCAACGGCGTGGCCCTCAAGAAGTGGGACGGAAACTCCGACGACCGGACGCTCTACGACCTGGCCAACTTCCTTAAAGGTGAGACTCGGGTACCGTGAGCGCTGAGAGGATTCGCCCCTTTCCTTAATTCTGTGTTTTATTTTGGCATATTTAGCACACACACAAATATCATCAAAGTCATTTGAATAGCACCCAAAGAATGACTAAATGCACTTTCCAAATGTCGATTCATTATAGTAAGGCACCAAAGCAATCAAAACCCATCTGGCCCCGTGTGAACAAGTCATTGCACGATTCAAGAGCGCTTGAGTTTGAGGGCACCCACTGAATGCCAGATGTTCTCCTTCATGATCTTCTGGTAAACACCAGAATTCATGATTCTGTCCACCGCAGCGAGTTGTCCTGGTCCTGAGGCATCAAAGCAGTCCTAGACGATGACAATGCCACCACCATGCTCTACAGTTGGCATCATGTTTATGTCAAATGCCGTGCCTTTTTTCCGCCAGGCTGCGCACCTTCCATAAGGTTCCATTTTTGACTCATCAGTCCACAGAATGTTTTTTCTTAAGTCATGAGGATAATCAAGATGCTTATACTCAAACGTGAGACAACTTTTGATCTTTTGTGAGGGTAGTTTTTTTGCTTGGGAACTCTTTTATGAATGCCAGGGAGGCAAAGCCCGCAGTTCTTTGGATGCGCCATTGTCAACCTTGGAGTCCTCTTATTTGGTCGACGGCTCCTGAAAAGTTTTGTCACTGTTCCCAAATTTCAGAAAATGGCTCTGACGGTGGTTCTCTGCCTTGGGAATGGCTTTGTGACCTTTTCTGAACTTTTCTAGTTTTTGCTATGGAATATCTTTGGATCGTGGCATGTCAGTTTTGTAGCCTATTTCATTTTTTTCCAAGAGATTCGATTCTAGTGAATTCTTGATTCAACACAGCTGGCGGTATCCCATTTTTCTGAACTCGGCGTTAGTTGCTTTTATTTTAACGAGAGGGCGATAACTCTCACATAAGGCCAGATAGGTTTTGATTTATTTGTGTCTTAATATTCAAAATGATTGTGATATTCTGAATGGTTCGATGACTCCAAACCTTTTGGTGAGCGATACGTATGCAAAAAATAAACCCGGATCTAGTGATATTCCCGGCACGCGGAGCGCCCCGTCGTCTGACCGTTTTCCCTTTCCCGCTTAGCCATCGCGACGAGCGGCGTGGAGGACGTCCGCTCGGTGCTGGAGAACTACGCGGCGGAGGAGGATCCCATACACGCCTTCAAGTGCAGGCAGGCCCAGTTAGCCCAGGTACCCCACCTTCCTGCGTTTGGGTCCCTTCGAGTCCTAAAAGCCATTGGATTTGTTCCTCTTTGAATAAGGCCTTCCTTTGCATGCAAATGCTAATGCAGTCATCTGTTGAAATGGTGATTTTATTTGTTATTCTTTACGGTTAAGGCTATAATGCGACGTGCCACATCATTTAAACTTGATGACTGAAGTGGCAGGCCATAACTGGCCCCCGGGCCGGACTTTGGACCTGCCACAATATGCATTTGAACTCAGGACAGAGGCCTTTACTTTGCAAATGTTTCAGAATTCTGGTTTTAGGCAAAGTGGGGTCACGTGGCATCCAGCATGCCACTATCCTCCATTTTGTATTTTTTTCCTCCACAAAATATCATCTAAGAAAGAAAAATAACTCTCATGGATTGAGAAGAAAATAAACAGACCAGTAAGAAGTAAATAACAACCGAAAGAGTTGAAAGTTGGAAGCGTTTTTTTCTCTTTGTATCCATCTTTTTTTCTGTCTTTTTTTTTTCCATGACTTTCGCCGTCTCTAGCTTTCCGTTTGTGTCTATTTCTCTATCCTTTATCTCTCCTTCACCATGTCTTTTTTTCCCTTTATTGCTCTTTCTCTGTACATCTGCCTCTCCATCTCTTTTTCACTTTTTCTGTCTCTTTCTCCTGCTCTTTCTCTCTCTCTCTCTCTCTCTATTTCTCTTTCTTTCCTTCTCTTTTGCCTTCTCTTTCTCTGTCTCTCTCTGTCTTTCTCTTCTCTTTTTCTCCTCTCTCTCTCTCTCTGTCTTTGTCTCTGTCTTTGTCTCTGTCTCTTTCTTTCTCTCTTTATGGCTCTCTCTTTGGCCCTCTTTCTCTCTCTTTTTCTCTGTCTTTCTCTCTCTTTCTCTCTGTCTTTGTCTCTGTCTTGCGCACTCTCTCCCTCTCTCTCTCCATTATGAACTAAAATGTTTGAGGGGTGTGCTGACTTTTGCTACAACACGAAACCAACATGTGGAGTGATCCGCAGAAAACCGTAAGGATGATATTTGCAAATTGTGTCTGCAGGAGGAGGAGCAACGGGTGGGGGAGTGGTCACAGCAGAAGAAGGCGGGGCTTTCTATCGGATCCCTCGCGTCACGATTTTGGCGTTCCAAGCAGCAGTGAGCGAGCGAGCGAGCTAGCAAGGAAAATAGCAAGCTAGCTAAAGAGGACGCTAGCCAGCTAGCATATATCCGCGGTCGCCCGAAAAACATTTTCTCCTTCCTGAGGGAGGGGTTTACAGCAACATTGGCCCCGCCCCCTTGTGGAGCACACACCCCCATCGGATATTCAAACTGTGGCTCTCCCGTCGGAACGACCGCCGACGTATCGCCCGAGACGAAGGACGCCGAAGACGAGACGACGGCCGTTCTTCGTGACCACTTTTCTTGTAGACGTGTTTTTTAATTTCATATTTATGAACTCATCTTTTCTTTCCTCTTTGTTTTGCCTCTTGCTTGTACATAACTCTGCTATTAAAAACAACTTGAGACACTGACTTTGATTTGGGGGCTGATTTATAGTCGATATTTCAATTTCATTCCGTATTCAGAAGGATGTTGTGCAAAATATTCATGTATATTCCACTTATCAATTTTTCTTAAGTTGTTTCCACCACTAGAAGGGAGTACTTGATAAGACACACTGTCCCTCTAACACCGCCACGTCTCATCCATCAGAGCTCGACGCTGCTGCGGCATGTTGTGGCAAAATGCGGTACTGCCCCGAAAATGTTTTTTTTTTTTTTTTGTTTTTCCTCCACTCTGTCAAAACGAGACGTGTCCACTTTGAAGACGATTCCTCATTCGGACGCTCTAGGACGGGGCTAGCCGTCTCCATTGAGCTTTTGGGGGTCATGACTAGAAAAGTGAGAAAGGCAAATATATAGTGAGAGAAAAAGGGTGTAAAGGATACAGAGAGAAAAAACAAGAGATTGAGATAGAAAGCAAGAATAGAGGGAGAGAGAGAAAAGGGACAATGTCAGAGTGAGAGAAAAAAGGCAAAAGGGAGACACAGAAAGGGAAAAATAGCTGAGTAAGCAAGACAAAGCAAGAAAATGGAGGGAGAGAAAGAAAAAAAGAGAAGGTGTGAAAGAAATTGTCAACATCTATAGCACAGGTGTCAAACAGGCGGCCCTTTAAGGGATTGAATCCAGTCCGCGAGACAACACTCAGAGAAGCGCAAGAGAAAAACGAGCTGCAGGTTGAAATAGGTCAACTTGATGTTGCCAAAGCCAGGTGCCTCCAACAAAGACACTGCACTTGTATTTTTTTTTTCGCTCTCTCCCCCCCCCACCCTTCACCCTTTTTCTCCCACTCAGTCTCTTTCACTGTCTGTGTCTCTTTTCTCTCCTTCTGTCTTTCTATTGCTCCTTGGATTTCTTTCTTTCGCTCCCTTACTTTCCCCCTCTCTCACGACTTTTTATCTCTTTTGTTTCTCACGCTCTCTCCCTCTCTCTCTTTCTTTGTCCTGTCCTCTCTCCTTTTCCCTCCCTCTTTCTCTTATTTCTTAATCTCTTTTTCTTTTTCTTGAATCGACTAGTCCGGCCCCTGACAGAACGTTTGTTCTATCGTGTGGCCCCCCGAGTTCAAATGAGTTTGACACCCCTTATCCATAGTGTGTGTGAGTGTTGCTTTGGCGACATCAAGTGGCCACATATCAAACTGCAGCTCATTTATCTCTCGCGTTGGCCCGCGGGTCGCACGCGAGACACCTCGGCTTTAGGAAAAAGGGGGAACCCAAACGTTTTTGTCAGTTTCCAAGGCGGAAATGACGAGCCGGACGTCTGTTGTCATGGCAACACAAAAGCCGTTAATCGGCGCAGCCAAATCCATCAGCGGCTAAAACGGAAGGAACCCTTCGGAATGGGTTTTTCGGCTTTTGCCAAATGTTTCCATTGACCTTGACAATCCCTTCTCTTTTTTTGTGAGGGTTCACACAGGAACAGCGCCACACTTTACGACCCCAAGAGCATTTGGGACCCCCGCCCCCCCTAGCGCCCCCCTGCCCAGCGCCCCCCTCCCGCGCTATTAGGAAAGGAGTAACACCTCCACGCTTTCACACTTGGCATTTTGTTGAAAGGCCCGCAGGTTTCAAGCACCCCCAAAATATTCATGGCCGGGATAGGCTTCAATAGGACTAATACGGTTAGATCGTTTCAAAAAGAAGGAAAGTAAAAGAAAACAATGGCCTGGAGAGGGATGGGCGCCGCCAGGCTGTGCTTGCCCAAGATACACCATGGGAAATGCTGCCCTGACATGGGTCGTGTGCTTGATGGATCCAACCAACCATAACAAAAAAAAAAACCCACTGAGTCTGATATATTCAGGGTTGGGTAGGGTTACTTGAACTGGATTACTTTCAATGACTTTTGGATGACTCCAATACCAAATATGCGAATAAAAGACAAAAGAAACTAAATAGGAATAAAATGACTCCATTTTGTGCAGGTTTGGGGAGTAACGGAACACACGGAATGGCATAAATGATGTTTGGATTTATTTTCATTTTGTTTGTCGCATTTTATATTAGTTTTGCCGGAGATCAAAGCCAGGAGAGAAAGCTTACCACGCGTTGTGAGTCGTCATTGTATTCCTATTTAGTTTCTTTTGTCTTTTATGAGCATATTTGGTATTGGAGTCATCCAAAAGTCATTGAAAGTAATCACGTTAAAGTAAACCTACCCAACACTGGATATATTCCAATTCCTTAAAATGGTTCAGTCCATTAGATTCCTAGCACTGATTTCAGAATTTTGTTTTGTAACATTACTGTATTCTGTTTTTTTTTTTTAGTATTTTTGTAGAATTTCTGCAGTCACACTTTTGTTGTATTAAGGTTGATGGATTGATGTTATACTTCTGTAGTCATATTTGCCACAGTATTTTTCCATTGTGATGCTCTATTATAGTTATAGTTAAACATGGCGACTGCGCATGGATACATGCTTGCGGCTCGTAGCTCTCCAGCTAACCTTCTATTTATTGCTGTTCTCTTGTCTTTTTTAATTTCACTTTTGGACACATGTGTGGCTAAAACCACTTACAGTAGGGACGAACTTATTCGGTTGGGTGAGCGTCTAAATTTCGACTTTTCGGGCACTTTTTATACCGCTCATGATATACCGAGCGAACTTCAAAGAGACCCGGCTTCGTTGTGGACATCCATCCCTCTTAATAAGCGGCGACGGCGGAGACGGCGTTCGGAAAGGAAACGCGGCTGCCGTGCAGGTAGATGTGTGAAGCGTGTGAAGTCTAAGCAGCAAGATGGACACGAGGATGGACGCGAGGATGTAACTAATTCCACCATTCATTCCTCGCCGGACAACCGAAGCTTTAAACTCAGCGCTCACGAACGGCCACAACGCCGGGAGCTTTTGAAGATCTCGACAAAGACTACAAAGAGTTCAGCTAAGTCAAATGATTCAGCAAAGCTAAAATTTGGTCTTTTGAATGTTAGATCCCTCGCCCCTAAAGCTTTACTTGTAGATAATATTATTCGTGATTATAAACTGAATTGTATGGGTCTTTGTGAAACGTGGTTACGCCCGGATGAGTACTTAGCGCTTAATTATGCTTCTCCCCCAGACTACCAGAGTAGTCATACAGCACGCACGCTGAAAAGGGGTGGTGGTGTTGCGCTAATCTCCGAAAAATCGCTTAAATTTAATCCACGGACCGCTAATAATTACAAAACGTTTGAGGCTCTTGTGACGCGGTCCCCTCAATTGTCAATTGATGTAATAACTATCTATCGTGCTCCTGGGCCATACACAACTTTCTTAGACGAATTCGCTGAACTTTTGTCTGAACTAGTAACCTATGCAGACAAAATTATAATTATGGGAGACTTTAATATTCATATGAATGACCCACACAGTTCACTCACTATTGCGTTTAGCTCTTTACTTGATGGATTTGGTTTTACTCAACTAGTTGATTTGCCAACCCATAAAAATGGGAACACGCTAGACTTGATTCTGACTCGAGGAGTTTTAACCTCAAACATTATGGTGCTACCGTGTACTACCGTTATCTCCGATCATTATTTAGTGACATTTGAGGTGCTAACTAAATGTAGTGTTAAAAAAGCTGAAGGATTTAGCGGACGCAATATAAGCACTGGCACAGTTTCTGAGCTCCTTGAACTCCTTCCTGAAGCAGTTGCGTCCTTTCCTAAATACACTGGCTCGATTGACTCACTCACGAATGAGTTCAATACCACCCTGACTAGTGTGATGGATACCATAGCGCCCTTAAAACTAAAATCACGTCCTAAAAGACGCACACCTTGGTTTACTGATGAAACTAGAACCCTTAAAAAAGAATGCAGGAAATGGGAGAGAAAATGGCGCGCTACCAAGCTTGAGGTTTTCCATCAAACCTGGTGTGATAGCTTGTTAAAGTATAAAGCGGCCCTTGCCTCTGCAAAATCGGCCTACCTTTCGAAGGTGATTGCGTCTCAAAAGAACAACCCCAAAGCCCTTTTTGACACTGTAGCATCGCTTACAAGGCAACAGACTACCGCTGATAGTTCGACACACTCTGCTCAGGACTTAATGGTCTTCTTCACTAAAAAGATTCAATGCATACAGGAAGAAATTGCTAAAGATACTATTAGTACCACTCATATTAAAGAACTGAAACTTACAGATGCACGACAGGGTGGCTGCCCAGGGAAAATGGCCGGTTTTAGTGAACTGTCACTTGATGATCTCAAACAAGTGGTGACTGCGGCCAAACCGACAACTTGCCAGTTCGACCCGCTCCCAGGTTCACTTATTAAAAGTCTTTTTAGCGTCATTGGGCCTTCAGTTCTGAATATTATAAATACATCACTCTCCTCAGGTGTAGTTCCAGCAGCTTTTAAGTCCGCCGTTATTAAACCCACACTAAAACGACCCAACCTTGATCCAGAAATCTTAAGTAATTACAGACCTGTGTCAAACCTACCTTTCCTCTCTAAAGTACTCGAAAGAGTAGTGGCACAGCAGCTGAATGCTTTCATATCTGAGAACAACCTTTTTGAATCGATGCAATCAGGATTCAGGGCTAACCACTCTACTGAGACAGCGCTGATCAAGGTAACAAATGATCTCCTAATGTCAATGGATTCTGGCGCTTCATCACTTTTGCTGCTGCTGGATCTTAGTGCTGCTTTTGACACAGTGCGCCACAATATCCTACTAGAACGGTTGGAAAAATGGATTGGTCTCTCAGGAACCGTCCTCTCGTGGTTCAGATCCTACCTCTCAGATAGGACGCACTGTGTGAAATATGGTGAAACGACATCTGAGCCCTTTAATGTTACCTGCGGTGTTCCGCAGGGTTCTGTGCTCGGCCCCCTACTTTTCAACATTTACATGCTTCCATTAGGTGATATTATCCGCAAGTACAATATCAGCTTCCACTGCTACGCAGACGACACTCAACTATATCTTCCGTTGGAGGAATCTTCCACACTAAACTGTGGAAATTTGGAGGCCTGTCTCACTGAGATAAAAGAGTGGATGTCACTCAATTTCTTGCGTCTTAACCCTGAAAAGACCGAAATGTTAGTCATTGGTCCTTCTAAATGCCGTGACTTCTTCTCAAAAACTGCTGTGAACCTTGACAAATGTCACATCACACAGAGTGACTCAGTTAAAAATTTAGGTGTCATATTTGACCCTGATCTATCATTTGAGATGCATGTAAAGCAAATTACTAGAACTGCCTTCTTCCATCTTCGCAACATTGCTAAAATCCGTTCAATACTGTCTCAGTCTGATGCGGAAACAATAATTCATGCATTTGTTACCTCCCGTCTCGACTACTGTAATGCACTACTTTCCGGTCTCCCGAAGTCCAGAATCAAGTCTCTTCAGCTAGTACAAAATGCCGCAGCGAGGCTTTTAACTAGGACAAAAAAGTACGATCACATAACACCGATTTTGGCTAACCTGCATTGGCTCCCAGTTAGCCAAAGATGTGACTTCAAAGTTCTCTTAGTACTGTACAAAATCATACATGGACTTGCTCCCTCTTATCTTTCAGATCTGATCTGCCGCTATGTCCCGGTCCGAAGCCTGCGATCTGAGAGTGCCGGTCTTCTGGTGATCCCGAGAGCAAAGAAGTCCTCTGCTGGTTCGAGAGCGTTCTCCATCCGGGCACCGGTGCTGTGGAATGCTCTTCCCCCTGAGATCCGATCTGCAACCTCAGTGGAAATGTTTAAATCTAAACTTAAAACTCACCTCTACTCTATTGCATACGAATAACCTAATCCTCTTGTCGGTTGACAATAGTCTGTGTAATATAGTGTAACAATCTGTGAAGCCCTTTGAGACTCTTCGTGATTTAGGGCTATACAAAAATAAATGACTTGACTTGACTTGACTTATTTTTGTAGAGGTATTTTGGAAATGTTTTTGCACTAGTATATTTGTAGTATTTTTAACATAACTACTTGTATTTTTGTAGTATTTCTGTTGCAATATTTAGCAGTATTTTTGTAATCTAGTATTACTGTCGGGTTTTTTTTTCCGTAGTATTTCCATACTCTGTCGTATCTCTTTTCATATTATTTCAGTTGAATTTTTGTCGTATTTCTGTGGCAATCATTCCTTCATAGTATGTTTGCATCATAGTATTACCATAGTAGTATTTTTTAATATTTCTTTTCTTTTCAGAACAGAGTCTGTGAGGGCTCCAACTTTCATCCTTTCAGAACAACGTGAGCAATTCATTCATTCATTCATTCATTCCTTGTGTCTTTTTTTTCATATTTTTCTTTTAACACGAAAGCGAGTCGAGCTAGCTTCTTAAGGTCATGATAGCGCTTCATTAGCCCACGCAAGACAACTTCAAATATTTAGAAGAAGTCCTGTTTATTTGTTTGGCCCTTAGAAACGTTCCATTGATGTCTTCTCTCCTTATTTGGAGTTTTTACTCAACTATAAACATATGTATAGAATAAAAATGATGCCCCAACTGGGCAATTTGAGAGCGCTTGGTGGTGATCACGTGAGAAATATCATGTGATCGCCTATTTTGTTCGATTTCCTCTAAAACTGAAAGAATCCATGGGTGGAAAGGTTTGGAACTCTCGAGAAAACACTTCATTGCTTCAGGTCATAAACTTGAAATCGTTTGGTCAAAGGAGTTTTCCTATATCGAACTTTTTATTTCGAACTGCAGAAAAACTCTCAAATTGCTCAATTCGTGTGAGAATTCCTCAAAAATGCTTCGTTCGGGTGAATGGAATCGTAATAAACCGTATAAAAGAATAAAACTTTCGTCCTTTTTTAGAAGTATACATAGATATACTTGTTGAGTAGATGGCTACATTAAAATCATTCCCAGAGGTAATCGAGAAAGGTGGCGAATATCGCAATCCTGAAGGATTTGCCGCCGTTTGTGGGCGCGCGTCCAGGTGTGCGTCCTCGCACCTGAGCTCTTTTGAGGGCTTGCTTTTTATGAGGCGTCACGCGTGGTCGCACCTCCGCAGACGTTCCCACGACACCCCGCCGTGCACCAAGGTGTGAATCATGCTGCAGGGGGGCCAGATGGGGGTCCACCCCCCCCGCGACACGAGGCCCTCACACGCTTTCCTTGGCGGAGGTCGCTCGCACCTTCTCCTTCCTTCGCGCCTTCCCGCTTGCCACGCGCGAACAAAAGGGCGCGTGGCAATGAGATCTCCTATTCATGACGCGCGTCCCCGTGATGCCCGTGGGATTCCTGCATGTGGATCGCGTGGACGCGTGGCGCGCGCAACCGGGCGCAGAAGCGTGCCTCCAAAAAATGGGGCGCGTGCCCAACTCCAAGAAGAAAAGGGCTGGGCCAGTGCACTAGTACTTTACAGGTAATAGAGATATGTATACGTATCTTTAACACCCCCCCCCCCATCCCATAGAACAGTGCAGCTCTTGGATTGATTTGGGGCCCTCCTGTGCTGCATGGGGCCTGGTTGAGATTGGCCCAAATCGGCTTTCCCGCAAAGAATGCTCCAATAAAAACCTTCCAAATCGATTTTTGGGGGACACAAAATAAGATCTTTTAAGAATCTGTAAGAAAATAAATCAATTATCAGTAAATCATTTCAAACTTTGTGTGCTGCACTTGCAAGAAAGGGACAGTGTGTAATATTGTGCGTGCAAGGATAAATGCTAAAAAGCAGGCAAAATAATACAAACTAGAGACTTAATGTGACCGAACAGGAAACATTTTTGCTGGCCTTTTGAAGGGAAAGAATTGAAAAAAAGGCTGAGTAAAAAGTAAGAAGGAAAAAAGGAAAGAAAAAAAGAAAGGCAAAACAAACACTAAAAGAAAGAGGAAAAAAGCAAACGAGAAAAAACAATTGAAAATAGAAGAGAAGGACATGAAAAAAGAGGAAATAAAAAAGCATGTCAAAAAACAAATAAAAAGGGTACAAATTCTGGGAGGTAAACAAGAAAAAAGGAAAAGGAAAAACAACAAAAAGTAAGACAAAGTAAACGAAAAATCAACAAAGAGAAAAAAAAAACGGGAGAAAAAAAATCAAGAGAATTGATGTAGCAGCGAGATGCAGACAATAATGTCCCCACTAAAAATCACATTCCTATGTATTCTTGCTCTGTTTTTCAATCAATATTGTTTTTTAGGATGTTATTTCCCACTAAAAAGTACTTCATAATACACGTTGTCCCTTTAAACTTTCATATGAAGAAGACGTGGGCCTCAAACGATGATCCCGTGGGCCACCATTGGCTCCCAGGTCGCAAGTGAAGAAGCAGCTATAGAACGTGAATGTTGTTTTAAGGCTGTTGAACAAGTTTCATTTCAGGGCAACGCAAGAAATGCTGTGCGCATGCGCGCAGGTGGTCAACCAAGGTGAAGGCACGCGTCTGTGACGTCACCACGCAAAGCGGGAACTCAGGTCAGGCGAAACGCTTTCACTTTATTGTTTTTTATTTTTAAAGGGAGAGCTCTGACAACGGAGGGCTTTTCGCTTTCTTTTTGGCAGTGGGGGGGGGCAGGTGGGGGGGTGGCCCCCACCCTCTGCCCGCCAGGCCCCGCCCCTTTCTCCGGCCGCCCTATATAAAGAGCCGGGCGAATCAGGCGCTTCACTTCCCACTCGAACCTTCGACTTTCGGACCTGCTCCCGTCCCGTCGCGCACGCGCTCGTTTTCCTTTCTCTCGGGAGCGCGCTTGGGATTTTTCCGGACCTTCCCTGGAATTCTCCGGACCGGATTTTTGTCGTTGTCACTCTTCGGGTGGATGCACGTCGGAGGAGGCCCGATGGCGCGCTGGCTGCTGGCCGCTGCGCTCGTCCTGCTGGCGCATGCGCAAACCGTCAGTAACTTTACCACTTCTACTTTGACTCCATGACTTTCGTTTAGCTCGTTGTGACGTCATATTGGTTTTTTTTTCTTGCTTGTTTTTTTTTCCCCTCCGACTTCTTTTGACAGTGGAGCGTGCGTGCGCGTGCACATCGGTTTGATAATATCATCAGGAAAGGGACAATTACAACCGCAAAGTTATTGTGTTTACGAGTTTGACGGCATTTTATGGATTTCCTTGAAACGATGACATAGTTAGCAACCTCCTTAAAGTCAAATGATTCTTCCTTGTGGTTTTAGCAAACGTTTTCGCACGCGCGACACAATATGCATATTTCCATGTACAGTATTCTCTCGCATTCCCGCTATTTTTGCGTTTTTTCATCGTGCATCCTGTTCTGCCTTCTGATTGGCTGAACGGAGGAAGTTGCTTTCTATCGCCACCAAACTTGGACTTCTCGACTGGCTAAACTCATTCTGGAGCCAGATTTGAATCTTTGGCGCAGTCTAGTGGCTCCCTGGGGCTTTAAAAAAAAATGTTTGATCGTGGAAAAATGTATGGATTCTGTAGGACAGAGCCGGAAGGTGAATGCAGTTTTGCATAATGTCCACATGATGGCGACAAAGTATCAAGGAAAGTGAAGTGGATCGGGTCCTGAATACATACAGTTGTGCAACACTATTTTTAAAAGTTAAAATTTGACAATATACAAGTTAACACCTTTATTAAGTCGAACACTTTGATATTTCTAATCTAATACCTGGGTTTGATTTTATCTAATAAACAAAGAAAGTTTTCTACTTGGCGGCTTTTGTCTATTGTGCCACATGTTTGGAACACAACCCCCGCAAAAAATGAGGGATTACTGTATATTTGTAATAAAATGCGTTACAGTATAAGAAAGATGATGGGAAATTTGAGAACTGTCAAAAAGAGCAAAAGCATGGACGATTATTTAAAGTGTATTTTCCTTCTTCGACAAGCAAAACATGATGAAACATTTACTTATAAGAAGAATATCATGCAAAACGTTTGCGGTGTAAAAACTGGAGATCATTGAAGCAAAACAGACAGGTCAGTTTTAAACTGTTTTTTTTAATTATATACAAAATATGACAATATTAAACAATGAAAATTGACACGACGTGAAGGTTTTTTTTTGGCAGTAAACACATTTACATACCTGTCAATCTCACCCAATTGATCGCCTCGTTAATGCTTGCAATTACCCGCCCGGGCACCTATTTACTCACAGCAAGATAGACTGGCTAGAATAGAAAACAACGCTCATTGGCGTAAGTTGATTTACCAGATAAACAAGACAAACAATTGTTTCTTGGTGTTTTCTGCACTTGCAGTAAATGTAATGTTGCTTCCTATATAGCAGTATTTATATTTATATTTTTTTCAGTCTATAAATGGTTAAACAGATGGAAACAATGAAAAATAACATACCTGTAAACTATAAGGCGAAAAAGCTTTTACTTTAGAGTCTTTTCCTAGTTCCGGTCAATGTCATGCTCGCAAAATTGACTTTTTTTTTTTCTTTCTCTGTGCGTAACCCGCCACCCCCCATGACGTCACTGCGCACCTACACGCGTGACCCCGCCCCCCACAGACGGCGTCTTCCGGCGCCTTCGAACTGAAGCTGGAGTCCTTGTCGGGCACGCGCGCGCGCCCCCACCGCTTCTTCATCCGCGTCTGCCTCAAGCACGCGCAGGAGCTGGTGGACCCGGAGCCGCCGTGCACGTACGGGAGCGCGCTCAGTGACGTCATGACGTCAGACCCCGCCGCCATCGCTGCCAGTGCGCCCCTCAGGGTGCCTTTCCCCTTTAAATGGCCGGTAGGTGGCGCTCAAAGGAGATCGGCTCCGCCCTCTTCCTACACGCACATAAAAGTGACGCCTTTTTCTCACCCCCCAGGGAAGTTTCTCTCTTATTTTGGAGGCTTGGGCCACTTCCGACTCGTCCACTACCGACTCGACAGGTACGATTTTCAGTGTTTTACCTCCAGAACAGGGGGGGCTCAGGTGGTCTTAAGGGGTACACCTGAGTAGCCCGCATACTGGTTCTGAAAAAACATAGATAGATAGATAGATAGATAGATACTTTATTCATCCCCGAAGGGAAATTCACTTTTCCAGCAGCATCCCTAAGCTGAGAACAGTCGAAAATAACTGAGAACAATCGAAAATAACACGGGAGCTGCTGGAGTGGCTGCCGCGAGTCGTTGGGATTTTCGAATTGCTGTTAACGATGCCCAACCGAGTTCAAAGAGCCCTTATCCTTAATTTCCCACTGCGCATATCTGCTTTTATCTTACTTTTAGTAAAGCTCTTCGGGGTAGAAGACCTTAGGTAAGAGGATCGGAAGCTGGGGGGAGTGTTGGGTCATGCTCGTCACGGCGGGATCTTCTGTTGTTTATTTGTCAGTGTAGCACGAGAATGTTGAAAGTAAGAAATGGCCTTCTTCAGGTCGAGTCCAAACGGCAACCTCAAGAAAGAAGAGGTTATGCCAGAGTTTATTCAAGTGCATCATGAATAAGCTCACTGAGGCTGCAATGATGACAAAAGCCAAGAGATGGCGACAGAGAGTAAGAAAGTTTCAAATTCCGTGAAACCCCTTTCATAATTAACGTCTATCATCATCTACAAAATTATAATCGCTTTTATTTTTGCAACTGGTTTCCACTTGTTTCTATACTCAAAGGGACTTTTTAAAATCAGTCACTTTTCAGTGCGACAACAAACGAACTTTGAGATACGAAGATAAACTTTTGTGACGTTAAAAAAAGCGAATCAAATGCTAACGTATTAGCAAAGCTAACAAAGTTGACACTCAAAGTGCTGTATCAAAACATTCGGAGTATAATGCGGTTATAAAGCCAGACACAGGCACACAAAACGAAAAATAGAAATAAAATAGAAAGAAAATCATAGTAAAAATAAAATTGGATGGATGGGTAATGTCAAGGCACAGACTAACCATGTAAAGATCCTTGAAAAATACAGATCTACCAAAATATATTCTAAAATACAGAACAATTGAAACGTTTTATACACTCAACAAGACAGAAGGCACATTGACCAATCACAACAACAAAAAAAGCGTCCCGAAGGAAGCTGGCCCCTGACTGGTGGGGAGCTGTCTCGTTGGCAAACTGTTCTACCAAAAAATGGCGTCAGATTTGAAAAGAAGGCCTACAAATCACAACGAGCTCTTTTTGTCAATAAAACGAACGGCGTTGTTTATTTTTACGATATTTAGTCTAAATCGAGTCTCCGAGACTCAATTGACCCGGGGGCGGTCGGAATTAGGGTCTGGGTGGGCCCGATCCGTTTTTTTTCCACCAAAAGTTCCGCTCTTCAAATTTCATTTCTTAAATTCCCTACACAAAATAAAATCGAAAAATTAGAATGAATATGAAAGTAGATCTGTGGATCAGTCATAAATGAATACTTCGCTGGGGCTGGACTTAAAGGGACAGTGTGTATTTTTCAGTGTCCTCTAGTGTTCTATCTCTTTCTCTTATTCGTTTAAAAAGGGAATATTCATTTAAATAACTAGTAAAAACACATGAACTATAATACAGTCAAGTCGCCTTATTTCTAAATACTCATAGATGGAGAACGTTCTAAGAATTTGACATAACATGAGCATCACCTAGAGCTAGATGACATATTTGACTGCCATCATGCTGCTACGGGTCTCCAAAAATCATGTGGGCAAGACTGGGCAAAAAAAAAAAAGGTGCCTAATGGTCACTCTTAGTCTCAGTAGTTTTCTACTTGTTTGTGATCTTTAGCACTCGTTCTCGGTTGCATGACAGAATACTTGTCAATAACAGAATGACTTGTTAAGGCGAGGGGCTCAAACTGGGGGCCCAAATGGGCCCTCCGGCCCGCACGTTTGAAACCCCCGGTTTAAATGCGGTTCTGACGCCATCAAAAGATTTAGCATGGATGGATTCGTCTTTGGAGCGCTCTCTTGTGGCCGTTTTAGGATGTGCGAAGTATTTACTTACGACAAGGATAGAAAATCACTTTTATTTTGAAGGGGTACTGTATGCATTACAAATTACGAGCGAGAACTGCGTTGACAGTGTTGCAGTTGGATATAAGCAAATAATAACAAACAACGCTCAACAAAAACGGTCAAAATGATCACCATTTTCTTGTGGCAAAAGTTGAAAAAATATTTGTTTTTTTATTTTCTCAATTTTGGAAGTTTTTCTGTCTCCCCCCCTAAAACCCCCTTAGAAAACCAGCAACCAGAAAGAATAAAAACGATTGAAATACTAAATCTTCATTTGAAAAATGGTGTCTTATGAAGTGTAACAGTAAACCCGCCCCTCTTTTTGCTTCCCCGCCCATTGAAGGCCCACCAGGATATCAAAAATAGAAAATCAAAAAGTGTCACTTTTTGAGGTGGGACCTTAAACCCGACCCTTTTCCCGCCCAGAAAAACAAAAGATAAAACAAAATCATTATAAATGTGTGTGTTGAGGTGGGACGTAAACTCCTTCCCCTTTGAAACGAAAAGTTGTAACCCCGCCCCGTTTCTCAAAAACCCTGGCCCCTTTCTTCGCTGGGACTTTAATCCTGCCCCTTTTAAAAAAGTGTGAATTGCACCCCACCCACTTCCTTTTTAAAATTGCGAGACGTTAACACAATTTTAGATGGGTCGTTAACCCCGCCTCTGTTTTCATAAGGTGTGACGATAACCCCGCCCCTTTAGAACAAGGTTTCACATCAACCCCGCCCCTTGTTTCAGGTGTAACACTAACCCCGCCCCTCTTCCTTTCCCCCGCCCAGAAAACGGCAAGGAACTGTTGAGCCGGGTGGCGACGCGGGGGCACCTTCCGGTGGGCGCGGCCTGGACGTCGGGCTGGGAGGGCGGGGCCCTGGCCTTCTCCTACCGGGCGGTGTGCGACGCCCATTACCACGGCGAGGCTTGCTCCGCCTTCTGCCGGCCCCGCAACGACACCTTCGGCCATTACGCCTGCCGGACGGACGGGCGGCGCCGTTGCCTGGACGGATGGGCGGGTCCCTACTGCGCCCAGCGTGAGTGCCCGCCACTCCCCTTTTCCTTGGCTCCACCCACTTCTACTTCGTGTCATAGTTCCCAATGATCGCGTTCGATCGAAAAGAAAGTAAAACGGCACGAATCGCGGCCCGTAGGTATCGGTTCTCGCAACGGCCGTCGATACTCGGGAACCGATTCGCGTTTAAAATCCGAGTTCAAATATACCGATCGGTCTTGCGAACGATACGATTAATGGCCGACACTCGGACGGCCGCCTCATTATTTCCCGACTTTGTTGTTCACATGTTATGCATAGAAAGCTGGTGACCGACTGTTGCCACGGCAACCAGAGCGAAGACAACATATTCCGATCGGAGAAAGGAAATGGGATTTTTTTCATGATTTCATAGGAAAAAGTTGAACGGATTACGAAATGCTTATCGTTAGATTATTTCCCGGCTCGTATGGATACTTTTCCTCAATTCTTTGGGACGCGCTGATCCAAGAGCCGATACGATTCATATTTCGTGTTTGACCGATACCGATACAAGTGAACTGATAGCATGTCAAATCGATACCTAATACGTCGAAATCACGGTCCGAAATATCTTCCTTATTGAAGTTAACTTCGAAGGGACATCGATGCTTCAGGATGCGCCGATACCAAGAGCCGATACAATTGATATTTTGTATCAATACTAATATCATATGATTTTAGTTTGACAAGATTGAAGGCGAGCCATATCCGGAGATATCGATACTGGCAATCAATGTCAATACTCCAAAACTGAAAACGTGTCGAATCGATACCTAATATGTTGAAATCATTGTCAAAAATATCTTTGTTCTCCTATTCTGTTTGTAGGATTTGTGGCATACTCTTTATTATTTTTTTTCATATATCCGACTAAATTCGATGCATCGAAGGTTTCAACACTCAGTATTGGTACAAATGAGTACCGATCCGCTCGATTCTAGAAAAAAAAAAATCACATTTGTGAAGAAATCAGAGAAAAATGCTTATTATCATTTTCTTCTCAGACAAAAAAACGATACTAGTGCTCGATGCTTTAAAATGCACCCATGCCAAGAGCCGATACCATTCTTATATCCCGCCGATACTGGGTTTGACGATACCGATCTGATGGTAAAAAGAAAAAAAAGCCATTCTGGAGTTATACATCAATAGCAGGTGATATCTGGAGGTATCGTTTCTCGCGACGGCTGTCGATCCTCAGGAACTTCGAGTATATCAAATAGATATATATATATACCTTAAATCCTTGTTCAAATATCTTCACTCTTCTTCTGAATTTTTAAAGAGACGTCGATACTTTCACATAAATATAAACAAAACAGATAAAGTGCGGGCCTTTGCTATTTGTGAAATCACCTGAATTCTGATTTCCAACCAATCAGGAAAGGCCTAGCGTCACCGTGCTCAGTGTTTCAGGATGCAGCGATACCAAAAGCCGATACGTGCCATCTTTAGAGTAGGGGTCTCCGACCGAGGACAGCCGAGGTGCCGACGGACCCGTTCCGAAAAGCGGTGCCGGGTCATCGGGATTTTCTAGTCAAATGTTTTTATTTTGTGTTTAACTGTCGCTTCAATCACTACTTCGATAAAGAGGAAGCGGGTCAAAAGAAAATGATGAGATCATAATAACAAGTTGTTATTTTAAGAGTGTGGGTGCTCTTGTTGTTAATGAGTAACAAAGCAGTATTTCTCTGAAAAGACTTCAAATTTCCGTGGATTTGTACAAAAGTCTTGTTTTTTTCCCCGTTTTTCAAATGAAAAAGTAACAGAAAAGCGCGATGACAAAAAATTGGCTGGAAAATCTGCTTTCTAAACCGCGTAACGCCACTTGGGAAAAGGCCACTGGTATCGGCCCTTCGGTTTCAACCCCCGGTAATGGCCCAGATTTCATCCCTCGTTTTCGGCCCCCGGTTTCCGCTTGGTCCTTGGTAGGGGGGGCCCTCGGTATTGGCCCCCTGAATCGGCCCGCGGTATCGGGCCCCAGTATTGGCCCTCAGTATCAGGCCACGGTGTCAGCCCTCAGTATCGGCTCGCTGTTTTAGGCCTCTGTATCGTCCTAGAAAGGCCTTGGTATCCGGTCTCTGTATCCACCCTTGGTATAGGCCCTTGTAATCAGGTCTCGGTATCGGTTCCCGGCACGTCTTCATATGTGCGATACGACGTCGATATTAAACATCGGACATTTTTATTTTACGACGCAAAAAAAAAATCTTTCCTCAGAGGAACATTTTGTTAATTTTTTTAAATTGTTTTAAAGATATTTAGTCTTGTTTCTTGCAATTAAAAAGAACAACTATTCTTAAAGGGACAGTGTGCTTGGTGGAATGCCTCCTAACGCTAAAAAACTTGATTCAATTAAAAGAAAATATTGATTTGAATAATGAAAATACGTATTTATATACCATAACACGAGGCTCCCCTTGAGGGAGCTGACATCACTGTCTGACATCTTCCTGCTAAGGGTACCCCCAAAAAACATGTTATTTTGAATCTCTCTTTTTCCATTCTTTTTGGTCATTTTCCCCCATTTTATCTGATCTTTTCTTCTTTTGTCTTTTACTTTTAGTTTTTGTAATCTTTCATTTTTCTTACTTTTCCCTTTTCCCCCTCTATTTATTTTTCATTTGCACAACACAATACACCGACATCTAGCGGCCAGATATTACATAGTGTCCCTTTAAAACAGTGGTTCTCGGGGTGTGTTGGGAAAGGATTTCTTCTTCCAAGGGGGGACAGAAAATAATTGGGAGGCGCTGCTTTAAAATAAGGGAAATCATCTTATTTAGCTGACAACGTATTATTTGACTTATTTGTATAAATATTTTCAACCGCGATTAAAAAAAAGAAATCCTTTAAACGAACAAAATGATCTCCTAGATACGATCACTGTGCTGAAATGTTTTTATTTAATATAAAAAAACATGTTTAAATGACTCAAAAGAGAAAAAAAGATTACTTTAATTGAGGAAAACATGGTCTTAAAACGAGGTCAAATTGGATCGATTGCTGTAAGCGATTCAAATAATGTCCCGTTTAAAAAAAGGAAAACCATTAATCAGGAGCTGAAATGGCGCAAATAGGAGAAAGAGAATCAAAAGCAATAAAATGTCAATTTTTGGCCTTAATACAGTAAGACTTTTCAGAATAAATCCCCTATTTCATGATTCTCGCTGTTTTTACATGACCAAATATGTAATCGCCTTTTTTTTAAAAATATGGCTGTTTTTATTGCCATTTTTCAAATGACCATTTTCTTTTTTTATTGCTTCACTTTGAAGGAGATGATGCAATTTAACAAAAAAAAGCTGTCATCGATCCGAAGGCTCGATTCATCTGGAAAAAAAGAGATAAAATGGCAATATAGAAAATAGTGAAGCCACAGATGGAATGTTTAAGACATTCAACACAGGACGGTCTGATAAAAAAAGACTTATAGTATTTTGTAACGATGCAATTAAAAAAACGAATAAAAATGTCATCCATGCTGGATTCTTTACAATTCCACTGAAATAGAAAGAAAATCTTATCTCTTTAATATTGCTGATGATGCTTTTCACCCAGCTCATCTACTTCTATGTTATATTGGAATTCTTTCCACCGTCAGCAATATTAAAATAATAAAAGAGGTGAAATACCACCAAAAAACTGCGACAGAAATTCAGAAAGTACAACAGAGACACTACAAAAATATGACTACAGAAATATAACAAGAAAACCCGCAGAAATTCGATTACGGTAATACTAGAAAACGGAGAGAGTACTTCAAACATACTACAAAATACGACCGCAATATTACTATAAAACAGAAATACTACGACAAAAATAGTGAAAAAGATAGATAGATAGATAGATAGATACTTTATTCATACTTTATTTCATTCAAAAAGATGACAGAAATACTACAAAAATACCGGGATAGGTGGTAGCCCTTTGAGACTTGTGATAAAGGGTGAACAACTCTAAATATTTCGGTGGACGGTCCTGTATCGTTTTTTTCCATTCTTTCCACGTTATGAAGCCGTGAGGTTGCTATGACGATCATGTTTTTGGTGTGTACAAATATTTATGTTGCCCTAAGTGTACAGGAAGTGCACGATCCAGTGCGCGGGTGGTCGATGTTTCCGAGTATTTGTGGGGACCCTCCGTCCTTATTAGGTCATTTTCATGGTCCTCCTGTCCTCAAACGCAACTTTAGAGTTAAAGGGACAGTGTGTTGAGTTAAGCAATTTTTGGGGGTTGGAATAATAAGCAAAAATACTTAAAATATCTCATAAACATGCATGTTTTTTTAATACCTGTAGGTTGAGAATTTTTTATTTATTTAACATATCATCACCTGGAGCACAAGTGTCTAAAATACGGCCAACGTGCCAGATAAGGCCCGCCAAGGTTTGTCTTTCGGCCAGTAAAACAACACCCGGAGAAGCGCAAGAGAAAAACCCTCTACAGTTTGAAATATGTCCACTTGATGTGGACAAAACCAGGCGCCAAAAGCAACTCGAGCCGTATTTCTTTTGTTCTCTCTCTCTCTCCGTCCCTCTCTCTCTTTTTTTTTCTCTCGTTGTCACTCCCTTTTTCTTCTTTCTCTTCCTCACTCTTTATTTCTATTTTTATTTTTCTTGCTCCTTTTTCTTTTTATTCCTCACCCTATGTCAATGTTTTCTCTTGCATTCTCTCTTTTTCCAGCTCCCTCTTTCTCTCCCTCTTTTCAATGTTCTAATTATTTTTCTTTTTTTTCCTCTATCTCTGTCTCTTTCCTCACTTGGTTTCACTCTTTACTTGTTTCTCTCTTTTTCCAATTCTTTCTTTCTCCCTTTTTTCCTGTATTGCGTGCTCTCTCTCTTCTCTATTTCTTTCTTACTCTGTCTCCCTTGTTCTCTCTCTTTTTTTCCCCTTTCCTTGTCTCTCTTTCTCTCCCTCTCTTTTTCCCTTAAATCTACTAGTCTGGCCCCCGTGAGATTATTTTTCCAGCATGTGCGTCCCACCTCAAATGAGTTTGACACCTCTGACCTAGAGGGAGCTGACAGGATAGTCTTTCATCTTGCTGCTAAGGGTATCCCAAAAATCCCCAAATCTGCGCCGTTTTGGTCACTTTGAGTCTCCCTAGTCTGTATCCTTCCTTGTGCGTTGTAGCACTCATTTTCAATTGCATTATGGAGTACAGCGATTTGTAGCGGGCAAATATGACACACTGTCACTTTAATGTTAGTTATTAAGTTTTGATAGTCGGTTGGGTAAAGGGTTAGGTCGGGTGGGCAAACTTTTTGAGTGGCGGGCTGCGATGAATGAAAAAAGAAGCTGCGGTCAAAGGGGAAAAAAAAGGATGAAGTGATTGATTTGATAGTTTTGCATCCGCCAATACGGGGTCTGGATCCGATACCTGGGCAATGCACGGGGAAAAAATATTTATCTATGAATAAATATTTATATATTCATATATTTAATATTTCCAAACACAAAATGATACATTATGCCCCCTTTTTTAAGCGCTCCATTTCATAAAACGCAAGTGTTTTCTTTTGCATGACATTTGATAAATATCCTTATCAATAAAAATGAAAAAAAAAAAAAAAGAATCTATTTTTATGGAAGAGGGAAGCAAAACATAAATACTGGGGACACAATGGGAACCGAGACATTTTTTTTTTTTTTATCAGTGGGCCAGATTCAAAAGCCCGGCAGACCATATATGACCCGTGGGTCCTAGTTTGCTTACCCTCGCATTAGAGTTAAAAGTGAGGGATGAAAAGTCGATGCCAAAAGCAGACTGTTAATAATTAAAACCCCTTTGAATAAATATCTCATTTTTCAACATACAGTAGATATCTGCAACTTATAGTCCAATAGTTTGGATATGTTTTTTCAATAGTCCAGGAAATTCGGAGGATCATCGAAAGATTTAGGGGAGTGGGGAAGGAAGGGACACTGGGGACATGAGTAGCATCAAAACAATTATTATAAAAAACTGGACTACTTTTTTTAAATTTTATTTTTGGCTGGCCGGATTAAAAAGCCAGATGGACCATATGTGGCCCGTGGGCCGTCACCCTACTGCATTACAATCAAAGGCAAAAGCTGAAAAATCCCCACTGAAAGAAATGACCAACTGTTAATTTCAAAACCTTTGATATTTTTTCAACATTGATATCGTCGACTTATAGTCCAGTGCGGTGGGTGTGATGCATTTAATCGTCTGGTTAATATGGTAATCGCCGGAAATTTTGGGGACAAGACTGGTCTAGTACTATTGTTTTCAGCAGGCCTCAGGGTCTGCGTTTTTCCAACTCCGGGCTAGTAAACGCTAGACGGGAAGGAAAGGGACGGATAGAAAAGGGGTTTTTGTAAAAGCGTGTTTTGAGGTGCCCCCAAGACTGAAACCCTCGTTCTGCCCGCCAGCTATCTGCGCCAGCGGCTGCAGCGCCGAGCACGGGTTCTGCGAAGCCCCCGGCGAGTGCGTCTGCCGGCAGGGCTGGCAGGGGGCGCTGTGCGACCAGTGCACCCGTCACCCGGGCTGCCTCCACGGCACCTGCCGCCAACCGTGGCAATGCGACTGCCGGGAGGGCTGGGGCGGCCTCTACTGCGACCAGGGTGAGTGTCACGCGATCAAAGACGAAACTGCTAGCTTGCTGTGACTGTCCTTGCTCGGCACCTTCCTATCTAAAAGCACGCATTCGCCAGTCCGAAGCAGTTAAGACCGTGGGGTGGGCGGCCGAGACGGTATAAGCCTAGAAGCTGTTTTCGATGATGATTGATTTTTACAATGCTTGGTTTCCGTTATTATTTTTGAAATACGACCCACGGTAAGGTACAATGTTTTTGTTTGGGAGCAATGACAGACAACGATATAAATTAGGGAATATGAAAAGAACCTAGAATCTCAACACAGAAGGAAGAAAAGAAAAAGAAAGACGACATAATGTGAAATATTTAAAACAATTATGAAAGAATGAATGCTTCATTTCGAACATTAAAATAAAAACAATAACAATAACTCAACACCAAAATAATGTTACATAACATGTTTGAAAAGGGGTAGTCAGAAGCATGATGCTTATATTCTTATATCTTCCCTATTAAATACACCAATCATAATAACAACAATAGTAATAATATTAATAATAACAGTTATGATATAACAATAGCAAGAATAACAACAAAGTTAACCATAGCATTTCCAATCTCTCGTATCACCCATTTTCTTCATCTCTGTATTCCGCCATTAATGTTTTTCTGTGTTTAAATTTGATCACGTGAATAGTCAGACATCGTTTGATCTCGTCTTTTAAATTGTTCCAAAGTTTGACTCCGCACACAGACACATACATACTTTTCCTGATGGTTCTCACCTTTGGATTATGAATTTACCACAGCCCCTTAAAGTTATAATTTCTGTCTTTCTGAATGAATCATTTTTGGATGTTTTTGTTGACCTTAAATAGCAGTTGTGCCATAGAAAAATTTTACTAAATCATCACATTTTAATCATTTCTAATTAGGATTATTATAACTCAAAATTGAATAGCCAGTAGGTATTTGTTTACACTTTATTCGAACTATAAAGAAGAACAGGACAAGCAGAGTGCAAGATTATTAAGTTATTTTTAAAAAAGTGCGCTGAAATAATTCATCCTTAATCATCTTATCCCAAATCAGAATTTCATACGAACAATTCTAGGTGAAGAATCATGTGATAAGTAGATCAACCCTTCAACTGTCAAAAATGAAAAGTCCACGGAAAATATTTGAATGGATTGAGCAATTTGTCGTTAACTGTCACACACAAACGATTCCATTTGTCGTATAGAGCGGCTCCAGTAAGAGCACGCAATATTCACAAATAAATGCTGAGGACGTCTCCCTCCCCCTGACTGACCGGTCTTATTCCCCCCCCCCTTCCAAGACCTGAACTACTGCACCAACCACAAGCCGTGCCGCAACGGGGCCTCGTGCACCAACACGGGGCGGGGGAGCTACACTTGCGCCTGCAAACCCGGCTTCAGCGGCAACGACTGCGAGGTGGCCAGCGACGCCTGCCACAGCGCCCCCTGCAGGAACGGAGGCAGCTGCAAGGTGAGAACCGGCGCCTCGGAATCATTCCCGCACGTGCGGATCCGCAGATTTTGAAATAAATCTAGTCTCGTCGGCAAAGACCACCACCGGTTCCTTTACGAGGTCTCTGCAAACGGCGGTGGCCATATCGGACGGGACGGGCTAACAGGAAGTGTCTTTCGGGTCCCTTTTTCCCAGCCGATCGGGAACATCGTCGGGTCTTTCTTCGCCTTACTGTAAAACTCATCTTGTGCTCATCAACAGTGAGCCTTCAGCCGCAGCATTCGCCACCCGGGAGCTCCTCCGCAATCGACATCGTGAGGACCCACAGACGCGTACTGAAAATGAGATGACCGAAGGGAGCGAGTTTAGGAGGAAGAAAAGATGTAAGGAAGGAAAGGGGATGATGAAGGAAGGGAGCAAGGGAAGAAAAACAGAAAGCATGGAAGGAAAGAGGCAAGGAAGGGAGGAAACGAGAAAGTGCAGAAGGGAAGGAAAAGGGAAAAAGCCAAGGATACGAGGAAGAACAGAAGGTAACAAGCAGGGTAGGAAAAAGAAAGCAAGCAAAATAAGGAAGGAATGAAACGGGAAAACAAGGAAGATGGGAAACAAGGGAGGTGAGGGAAAAAGGAGCAAGCAAGGAAGCAAGCAATGAAGGAAACAAAAAACAAGAAAGGAAGCAATGGAGGGAAGGAGATAGGATTGAAGGCAACAGGGAAACAACAAAGAAAGAAGGGATAGGTTAAAAGAAGGTTTAAACAAAGACAGAAACCAAAACATGGAGGGAAGGAAGGAAGGAAGGAAGGAAGGAAGGAAGGAAAAGATAAAGAAAATAAACCAGGATGGAAAAAACAAGGAATCAAGGAACCAAACAAGAAAGGAAGGAAACACTAAAATAATCAAGGGAGGAAGGAAAGAAGGAAGCAAGCAAGGAAAAAGATCAAAGAAGATCAAGAAAAAGATCAAAGAAGCAAACAAGTGAGGAAGGAAAGAAGGGAGGAAAGAATGAAGGAATGAAACAAGGAATCAAACAAGTAAAGAAGCAAAGGAGGAAACAAAAAACATTATATGAAAGAAAAAAGCAGGAAAGAAGAAGCAAGCAAGGAAGGAAATGAAAAACAATCAAGGAAGAAAGGAGACAAGTAAGGAAGGAAACAAACAGGGAAACATGGAAAGTAGGAAACGGGAAATGAATAAAGGAAAACAATAAAAGGAGGAAACAAGATAACAATCAATGAAGGAAGAAAGCCAACGAGGAAAGAAACAAGAAAACAATCAAGGAAGGAAGGAATAAAGAAATGAATAAAGGAAACAAGGAAAGAAGAAATCAAACAAGGAAGGGAACTAGAAAACAATCAAAGAAGGAAGGAAACTAAGATGCAAGCAAGGGAGGAAACGAGGAAGGGAGGACAACTTATGATATGATAATAACAATCAAATGTAGAAGAAAACTGACATTTATATGAAAACGGATTTCAAAACTTCAACTGGCGAGTCACTATATCGCCATGCCCGTTGATCGCTTCCTTATTCTCAATGATTGGAAAGAAGAGCGTATGAAAGACTTGAATGTCATCTTTCTTTTCTTTTGCCCTCATGTAGGTTTTAGATCAGGGGGTGGTGTCATAATAGTCTATACAGCTCTTTGACACTTCTTGTGATAAAAGAACCTAAGAAATATACGGGACTTGGTTGCTTAGTTGGATCCCTTAAGCACACGGGCGGTAGGGGTTCCCTTACAGTCTGGTGGTGCCCATCCCTCTGCAGGCCATCATATCTTTCTATACTTGACTTTAATGCTAAAAAAGGGACTTTTCTGTATGGAAGTTAAACAGCGATAATATCACTTGAGTTTTTATGATTGTTACGATATGAACTCGAATCGTCTTTACAGTCACCGTCATGAAGACTTCAAAAATCGAAAGGATGTAGAAATACATTTCTGTCCGGATTGCTTCGTCGTTTGGAAAAGCAAAGCACACTTTAGTCAATATGATAAAATTTGCTCCAAACACACACTTGATTTTTTTGCAAACAATTACATCGAACAAAAGCACAGGTTTTCTTTTTTTTTTCAGTCAGTTGATGCCACATTACGTTGCAATTTCTATTTGAAAACAGATGACTCCATTTCCTTGATCTAAAAACAAAACAATGTCATTTTTTTAATTCGCACAGCAAATCTACTCAACTCTATCATTTGGTGTTTATTACTCCTGACATTGAATTGATCGGACGTTTTTTGTTGGTGTTACTCCCAAATAGCAATGCGCTTGATTGAATACTTGATTGTTCGATTTAAAAATATGTTTAAAAAATATTAATCCTGCAGCAAATTTGTTTTATTATTTACACACGGTAGATAAGACTTTGCACGATCAAATACTCTTCCTTCCTGAAAATGATTTCAATCACATCATTATTTTAGGGAGAAGGAAATGAAATGTTTTTGGGGTGAAGCGTTTGAGGAGTATGTTAGGAGTGACAAGATTGGATAGACTGAGAAATGAAATTGTGAGAGACAGAACTTCAGTAGTAGCGGAACTGAGCAAGTGTTTGGATGAGAGAGTGGTTTGGACACATGGAGAGGATGGATGAGGAGCGAATGTTGAAGAGAATCTACAGAGCAGGGGTAAATAAAAGAAGACCAAGAGGAAGGCCGCGATGGATGTGGATGGATAGTGTTACGAGTGCACTGCTGGAAAGAGGTTTAAATATAGTGAAAGCTAGAGCTGTTGTTGGTGATAGGAATGAGTGGAGAGGTGTTGTCAAAGGATAGTGGGATGTTTTTGACGTTTTCTAAGGGATGGGCAGGGCACCCGTATGATGCGGCAGGGGTAAACCAGTGAAAGCTGTCGGGCCCTGCTGTTGAACAGAAGAGTGTTGTGTCACACCGACCTGAGTGACACGGCTGCTTTCTCGTGTCCCGTTTCATCTGGAAGGACAAAAACATGACCGACTCCGGTGCCGAGGTGCCCCACTCGTTTGGGTGTTTGGGCATTTGGCTTGGCCATGTTCCAAAAATGTTTGTGTGTGTTTTTTTTTTTTTTTTTGTAATTTATTTTCTTTGTTTTTGTATGCGTTTGTCTTGCTGTCGGTCACCCCTCTTGAGAGATATGACTTGGGTAGATAGATAGATTTATAGATAATTTTAGGGAATGTTATTTTATTCACTTTGGGAAAAGTATCATCATTAAAATAACATTTTGGGGGGGTTGACTATAGGTGAATGAAATCATTCTTTATGGCTGGTGTGTGAATTTGCATCTTTTTTATTGATGGTGAAGAGGAAATTGTTAACCATTTCTATATCAAGTGTACATATCTATCGGGAAATAGTCAAATTATGATGAAAATATTTCCGTAAATCTAAATAGTATTCTCTAACTCGGCCTGATAATGAAGATTGGCTCGACTTACTCCTATCATTAGCAGCACTTGAGTTTTGGTAAATTCATTCTGGTTATTTGCTATTCAACTTTTTTGTTGGTACCACAAAGAACCTTGGTTTTGTAGTATAGAATTTTTCATGTGAATCGACATCTATTGGGTCAACGGCGTCCAAGAATATGAAAGCCATGCAAACGGTGAATTCCGGATTCGGAACTCAATCCAGAATGTGAACATGTCCTGGGATTTTCAAGCGTGGACGGTTGTCCGTCCTTGTCCTGCAGTTGGTGTCCCTTATTTACTGGCTGAAGACCGATATGCACGTAGTGGAAAGATAAAATACATTAAGAAAATAAGTGATCCTGGACATTGATGGCAAGCCATCATAGAGGCTAAATGGAGTTATTTAAAAAAATAAAATAATAAGTCAAGTTTTGTCAATTCAAATGAGATTTTGTTTCGGTTTATTTTCGGTGCTGTATCGAGTATACATATATATATACATACATATTTAATCCTTAAAACCATAATGACTTCTTTTTTGGGGCCACAGATAGAAAAAATGACTCTCTTAACCTAAAACATTTTCAGACAATTTTGTTTTCTTTTTTAGGTTTTAAAAAAAATCTTTTTTCTTGTCAAATATAAGCAAAAACCTGGATAATTTTGCTCATTTGAATACATTTTTATACCGAGATAGGATAAATGATATGGATGAATTGGCCCATTTTAAGAACAATTTTCAACCAAAAATCACCCCCAAATTATCAGAACATCTGATTATTTTAAGTCACCATTTTTTTATGACCAAAACAATTATTCGAAGTATACTATTTGCGACTTTGTTTCTTTAACTAAAATAAGAAACATTTAGAAACTAACAAACAATTTTATGGAGCAAAATCAAGACATCAAAAGAGTCTACGAAGCAATTATTGGAAGTCTAATGACTAAGATTTTTTTATCAGATAAATAAGAAAAATATTTTTAAAGAATTCTTCAAAGATGCAAAATAATAATTCTGAGCAAACGTTCCATCATTTTTCAGATTTTAGGAAAGATTTCCAAACGAGATTGGAAATAAATTGCGAAACAATTTATGCCATTTGGCTTATTTTAATAAACACCATCCTGGACTTTTATGGCAAGCCGTCTTGAAGGCTAAAAGTATTCATAAAAAATAAAGTAAATTCTTTTCATTGTTGAGTAAAGATAAAGGGGGGGCTTGTTATTGTTCATTGCATGCTTTTCTAAAGCATTCGGGCATCAATTTGTGGTCTCAAAGGTGTTTATAGGGACAGTGTGTATTATTCAGGGCCTCACATTGCTAAAAAATCTCAATTCATTAATAAAACCATTTATTGCAACGAGGAGCAAAAGTTAAAAAAGATCATATATACGAGCATTTTTTTTTTTTAATATTTGTAAGTTGAAAAATTTGCATCTATTTGACATTACATGAGCCGCCATTTTGCTGCTACGGGTACACCTAATAATTAAAAAAAACTTGAAAGGCTAGATTAAAAAAAAGAAGTAAAATATCTGTAGTTTTTATTCCTCCTTCCTTAGTTCCAACACACAATACAAAGATATCTCAAGGTCAAATGATACACACTGTCCCTTTAAAAATATACTTTGATTTTATTTTTTTAAACGATACCGAAGTCAAAACGTCTTCTAATAATATTCAAAATCAAACGTACAAACCTTTCTTCTAATGGGTTAAAATACTTAAAAGAAATATTCATTTTGACAACAGTTTTTTGTGTTGTTGTTTTCTTTCCTTTAAACAGTGTGGCCTGTACTTCGAAAGTTGAACTCTTTTAAAATCTTTTTGAAAAAGAAACAATCAAACGGAATTCTTTTCAAATGTATTTACTCGTAAACTCGCCTTTTTTTCTTCAGAATCTGTCGGGCGGCTTCGTCTGCGCGTGTCCTAGCGGCTTCTCCGGACCCGACTGCGGCCTGCCCAGCGCCGGCCTGTCATGCGCCGACGAGCCCTGCTTCAACCGCGGCGTCTGCGTGGCCACCAGCCCCGGGAGGACGTCCGTCGGCAACCAAGGCTACACCTGCCGCTGCCTGCCCGGCTATGCGGGCTCCAACTGCGAGATGAAGGACGACGGTTGCGGTAGTGACCCCTGCGCTAACGGTAACTAGCCTTCTGCTAACACCGGCTAGGTTAACGCTAGCCCCGAGTCACGGTAATTAGCTCTGTGCTAACGTCGCTAGGATAACATCAGTGTTTATCTGCGAGTAACTAACTAACGGTAACTAGCCTTCTGCTAACACCGGCCAGGTTAACGCTCGCCCGGAGTAACGGTAACTAGCCTTCTGCTAACACCGGCTAGGTTAACGCTAGCCCCGAGTCACGGTAATTAGCTCTGTGCTAACGTCGCTAGGATAACATCAGTGTTTATCTGCGAGTAACTAACTAACGGTAACTAGCCTTCTGCTAACACCGGCCAGGTTAACGCTCGCCCGGAGTAACGGTAACTAGCTTTGTGCTAACGTCAGCTAGGCTAACACCAGTGTTTATCTGCGAGTAACTAACAATAACTAGCTATCAACGCAGCTAGCAACGTTTACCAACTAACGGTTACTAGCTAACGCCTACTAGCTACGTCTTACTAGCTAACGCTAACTAGCAAGTGGAATCCCGCCCCGTGCTGCTAACATCTAATAGGCTAACATTAGCATTAATCGCGAGTAACGGCCTTTAGCTAACGGTAACTTGTTACGTGCTAATATAGGCTAGGCTAGGGTTTTTCAACCTTCATGAGCCATTATACACCGTTTTATTACATTAAAAAATATTTAGTTTTGCTACCTGTTGAAAATGCTTAAAAAATATTTTCCTGGGCCAGATTTATGTTTTTCTACGCTTACATTGACAGTATAAAGTACTTCTTATTGTATGTGGCCACCAAGGCTCAGCAGGTAATATGGCTGAGATTTAGGATTTTATTGCATATTTTTACCGGTTTTACTAAATGCGTATTGTGTATTTCCAGAATAATACAAATACTTACTGCATTTTTCAGATTATAATTGGCAGTATTTTTTCATAACGTGGCGGACGGAAGTTATATACCTGTGAGATTTATATGTGAAATTATGAATACATAGTTACCGGGTATATCATTTCACATGTATTTTTTCACATTAAACTGCAAGAGAGAGCCATAGGCTTGTATTGATAACTGCCATAATGTTGTGCCGAAAAATGTTCTCTCGTGTAAAATGCCCCTTCAGCAAACGTTACTAGAATGGTATCTCATTTTTGGGGAAATGTTATAGAAAATTAAAGCAAAGAGCATTTGCAAGTTGTGTAGAAATAATTTTTGAGCAGGTTGAGAATATTGACTTTGACGAAAGAACACCACCCTTTCTTCATTTTCCTCATGTTGAGGTTTTTGAGTTTTTCCTTGCCCTTATGTCGGTTTTAGATCAGGGGATGATGTCATAATAGTCTGTGGTCTGTGCAGCCCTTTGAGACTCCTTGTGATTAAGGGCCAAACAAATAAACAGGACTTGACTTGACTTACCAAATCAAACGATGGACACGTAAACGAGGTGCTTCGATGGCGATTAACTAGCGATTGAAAAGAGTATTTTTCCGATCATCACATGTACACCGGAACCTCGGTTCTCGACCATAATCCCTTCCATTTCTTTGTACGAAAACCGATTTGTACGATCACCGAAGTCGTTTTTCCTCATTAAAAGTAATGTAAAATTGTTTTAATCCGTTCCAACACCCTAAATGTTTACCACAAAAGTAAACATGAAGCTAACCCAGGCTAATCATACGTTCGCGTTAGCGTCATCTTCCGTACGAAAGATTACGCTAACATGAACGTGTAAAAATAAAAAAATCAGGCACCCGGGTCTCCACAACAAGTGGTGAGCGGTTAAAGGATAAAGAAAAGAATTATGAGTAGGATTTCTTACCTTGGCGGTTGTCTGTAGAAGCCATGCTGTATTCCTGAAAGAAGGGAAACTCGCACACCTTCTTCATATTTTGCTATTATTTCTTTCTTAAATGCAATAGTTGTACGCACTACTCTTCTTTTTTCACCTGTAGCAACTTTGCTGCTTGCACCGACCTTCTTCCGAGGCATAATTAGGAGTTAAAACACTCCCTTCGCCGCTTTTGAAAAACGAAAGCAGAGAAGGAGTGCGCGTTGCCGTGACAACAGTTCTTCACGAGGGGTGGGGGCAATCTACACTCGTACGCCGCTCAGCGTCGCCCCTAGCGTACCGGCGTTCGAACTCCGATTTTTTTGAACGAAAAGCGAAGCAAGAATTTCTCGAAATTTTTGGTCTAGAACCGATTTGTTCGAACTGAGAGGCGTTCGAAAACCCAGGTTCCACTGTATTAAAAATCTGAATGTGCCCAACCATAAAGCTTATTTTGCTGAAATGAACTTCCAAATTTTCATCTGATAAAACGGGAGACGTAGCAAGGCGGTGCAGTGGTTAGCGCGTGTGCGGGGCAGTTCTGAGGTCATGAGATTGAACTTTCCTGTGTGGAGTTTGCAAGTTCTCCCCGTGCTTGCGTGGGTTTACTCTGGGCACTCCGGTTTCCTCCCACATTCCAAAATGTTTAATTGGCCGGTCCAAATTGTCCCTAGGTGTGAATGAGCGGGCGAATTGTCTGTCCCTGCGGCCCTGAGACTGGCTGGCCACCGGTTCGGGGTGTCCCCTGCCCACTGCCCGATGATGACTGGGATGGGCTCCAGCACCCCCGCGACCCTACTGAGGATAAGCGGTCCAGATAATGGATGGAAAACGGGAGACGAATGATAAGGCCTCATTTTACAACTCAATATTTTTTACCTACTAAGAAGTGATTTCTACACAAGGTGCAAGTACTTAACTCTTATAATACATTCCCCAAAAATGAGATAAAAAGTCATTTTAGTGACGTTTGCACAAGTGACTGGGCATTTTATGCGAGGTGACTATTTTTTCATTTTTATTTGAAATTGCCTTTCAAGAGGACATGTTTTTGGTGTGGGATTTAATCCATTTCCCCTAAAAATGTGATTTACACTCCGGTGCGACTTCTTTATTTTTTTTCTTTCTTAATTATTCATTTTTGGATGCTGTGATTTATAATCGGGTGCGATTTATAGTCTGAAAAATACGGTAATATGAGCAAAAAATATCTTCTAGTGAACCTTTTTTTATTATTTGAAATTTGTTTGCAGATATTTTAAGGGAAAATGTGTATTATATTGAACCTCTTAGTAATAAAAACCTTTACTAACCTTTTATTAAAAATTAATATTGATTTGAGTAATAAGCAAACATGCATAAACTATCATATTTATCTTGACGCTAGTAGGTTGATTACTTTGTATTTATTTTTTTTACATCACTTAACAACATGGATCTGACACGATTATCGGCCATCTTGCTCCAACGGGTACTCCCAAAAAACAAAAATCTAATAATTATACCGAGGCCATATCCCCCTAGTGGGAAGTGGCTAGAGTTAAGAACACATTCACCAAACGTTCATTCCCCTTCGCTCTTCCCAACCTAACACCGAAAATTAAGCCCACAGCACGACGAGGGCTGAGAATACTGGTTTACCCCTTCCGCATCATATGCGTCCATGTCAGTCATTTTTAACTATCCTTCCCCACTCACATCTATCCCTAGCACACACCCTTGCATCCATTAAATTAGGCGACCTCAGATTCAGAGCACGTTTCAACCCATCCTTCCAACCCTATTTAGGCCTTCCTCTCATTCTTTTTTCTATCACTTTTGCACGATAGACTCTTTTAATCAAATGGTCTTTATCCATTCTTTTCATACGTCCAAACTGTCTCTGATTATTTTCATCAACTCTTTCAGCAAGCTCTCTGACCACACCAGTTCTTCTCCTTACTTTCTCATTCCTTAACCAATCCAGTCGTGTTACTCCGTACATACTACGCAAACATCTTATTTTAAAGACCTTTAACCTACGACCCACGCCTCTGAGCCATATATCACTCTTGGTACCACCGCACCTTCATACAATCCTGGCTTTGCATCCATTTGCAGATCTCTACATTTCAAATGTTACAGCACACCCATTGCCTGGCACCTTTCTCTCACCCTTTTCTTTTGGTCGTAGTTTGTATTTTTCTTTGTGCTTTGAAGCACTCGTTTTTGGCTGCACATTACAGCGCCGTTTTTTGGTCATACCTTACACAGTGTCCCTTTAAGTAAAATAATATTAATTAAAATTACGCACAAAATCTTGACTTTATTTGATGTGCTGCATGTATATTTTTTGCAGTACCATTTTAATTAACAATGAATTTTCACCCTATTTTAGCAGATAATTCGTGTATGGAAGAAAAACAAAGCAATAGGCTGCCACCTCTGATGTGCATGAATGTTACAGTTACTCTGCTGTCCCCTGGAAGAAGGCAACCGCATGTTTATTTATTTATTGATTTAAATCGGTCGATTTCCCGAAGCACTTTTGGGAAAGTCTCACGGCTGGAAAACACTAGGCGAGGCCGACATGAGCAATAGGTGTAGGCCATTTTATCAGCGGCCATCTTGTGTGTGTGAGTGGAGTTTTTGTTGTTGTTTTTTCTTTTGAGGGAAACGATCCGTGTGAAGTGGCAAGAAGGAATGCGACCCTGGCGTTCTTCACTCTTGTCAGGCTTTCCAAAATAGAAATGGTGTCTCGCTGTTCGCCAGGCAGGTAAAGCAAAACATTGGACAGGTCGTGGGTTCTACAGACAGTGATTCTTTATTTGAATCGCCTGTAGACTATTAGATAGATAGATAGATAGATAGATAGATAGATAGATACTTTATTCATCCGCTTTGGGAAATTCACATTTCCAGCAGCATCCCTGAGCTGAGAACAGTACAATAATAAAGCCAAAAGAATACAATATACAAATACCCAGTGTGACGTGCAAATGCCCACTGTAGCGTGTTATATAGAGTAACTAAATAGTGCTACACAGAATACATATTGCAGTAAGATTCGGTAATATCCAATGTAGGTGGTGTGGTTTAATGTGGGCCTTTACTCTGCCGGGTGGAGTTAAAGAGCCTCATGGCACGAGGAAGAAAAGATCTCTTCAGTCTGTCCGTAGTACAAGACAGTGACAGCAGTCTGTCGCTGAAACTTCTCTTCTGTCTGGAGATAATGCTGTGTAGCGGATGCGATGGATTGTCCACGATCGACCTCAGCTTTTTCAGTGCTCGTCTCTCAGCTACTGTTGTTAGGCCGTCCGGCTCTTTGCCCACAACAGAGCTCGCTTTCCTAGCCAGTTTATTGAGACGAGAGGCATCCTTCTTCTTGACGCTGCCTCCCCGACACGCTGCCGCATAGAAGAGGGCGCTTGCCACTACTGTCTCATAGAATATTTTCAGGGTTATTATGCTGAATCTTAGCCTAACTAGTAACCGCTGGCACTTCATTATTTCACGTATTGTTCTTGTAGAGAATGCCGATTGCAGCTTTTGATTTGTTGTCAATGTTTGTTCATGCTTAAGAATCTTATTTTTAACTGTGGACAGGGAATCTGAAACCCATAACTTTGGATATTGTGTTAAAAAATGGCTGTGTAACTGCTGGAGGTAGCGCAGGAACTCTCTCAGTCTCTTTCTCTCTCCCTGACAAGTTTAAAATACACTCTCCCTGGGTTTGTTTCTCTTTCTCTCTCACTCTCTCTCATTGTCCCTTTCCTCTCTCTCTCTCTCTGTCTCTCTGTCTCGCTGTCTCTCTCTCTCGCTGTCTCTCTCTCTGTCTCTCTCTCTGTCTCTCTCTCTGTCTCTCTCTCTCTCTCTCTGTCTCTCTCGCTGTCTCTCTCTCTCGCTGTCTCTCTCTCTCGCTGTCTCTCTCTCTGTCTCTCTCTCTGTCTCTCTCTCTGTCTCTCTCTCTGTCTCTCTCTCTGTCTCTCTCTCTCTCTCTCTCTGTGTGTCTCTCTCTTATTGTCCCTTTCCTTACTCTCTTTCTCTCTCTCTCTGTCTCTGATTGTCCCTTTCTCTCTCTCTCTCTCTCTCTCTCTCATTGTCCCTTTCCTCACACTCTCTCTCTCTCTCTCTCTCTCTCTCTCTCTCTCTCCCTCACACTCTTTCTCTCATTGTCCCTCTCCTCACACTCTTTCTCTCTCAGTGTCCCTTTCCTCACACTCTCTCTCTCTCATTGTCCCTTTCCTCTCTCTCTCACACTCTTTCTCTCATTGTCCCTTTCCTTACACTCTCTCTCTCTCTCATTGTCCCTTTCCTCACTCTCTCTCTCTTTCTTATCGTCCCTTCCTTACACTCTTTCTCTCTCTCTTATTGTCCCCCCCCCCCCTCTCTCTCTCTCATTGTTCCTTTTCCTTTCCTCACACTCTCTCTTTTTCAGTATCTCTTTCTCTTTTTAAGTTCCTTTCTTAATCTTTATTTCTAGCTCTTTCCTCTTTCATAATATGGCTATCTTTTTCTGCCTCTTTTTCTTTGTGTCTCTTTTGTGATTATCACTCCATCTGTATCTGTCTGTTTGTCTGCCTTTCTCTTTCTATCTTTGTCTGTCTGTCCGCCCTGTCTAATTTTTTTCTTTTTTCTCCTTTGTTCACGGCCAAGAAACATGGTTTGATATCTTGGTTTTGATAAATATTTGTCATTGCCTGCATTGAGCTTTCATCCACGCCTCCGCATTTCCTACACCGTAAGCCAACAATGATCTCACCTCGGTTAGTGCGTTGAATGCCAGTGAGCAAAGTTTGCTAGCGTATTTGGAACAAGTGCTTGTTTACTTGTGTGAAGGGCTCGCTGAACTTTTTTGTCACAAAGATTCTGGGCCAGATGTGAAATGTGGAATTTGAGGTGAAAATGTCAAAAATCCTTAAACTGAATGGAAGTGATATCATGCCGAGTGTGCTATTGGCATTTTTGCTTTTTGCTCAAGTGATGAGAACACTCCATTGTGTAAGAACATCAGCAGCCATCAAAGCAGTACTTTTTGGAATTAGATTTGAGATGACTGCTGCAAGAAGTGATCGTTTTCTTATCTGCCTTACCTTTCATTCTTTTGTCAATATGTAAACATTTTCATTTCCATCCCTGTATTCTGAAAAGGAGCATTATCTTGGTTTTAATTTGTAACTTCATACATGGTGTCCTAAATTATTTTTACAAATGGCATCGTTATTCATTGGAGAAAAAAAAAACAACGTTATCATAAACGTTTCGTATCAGATATGAGAACATACAGTTGGATTGCATCCCTGGAAATTATTTTGCTTCCAAATATTTGCTTATCTCTCCATTTAATCAGAAAAAAACTTTTTTTTATGAGGATCGTCTCAAACTCAAATGGAAATTAGTACTTGCTGTTGGTTAGTCTAACACAGGCACAGGCTGTCGCTCTATGGTGGGAAGGACATATGCCATACGGCCATTGTTTGGACACCCCCGACCTATAACCATATTTATATCAGTTGCCTGTCCACACGGGCTTTATTTTGTCTTGTTTTCCGACACAACTTGGGGCTCGCTTGGAGCTAAAGCTAAGAAAAGACAGCGGCGGAGGCCAATCGGGAAGCAATGGACGGCGCCGGCTCGATCAGAACAAAAGAATTTGGATGCTTATCGGCCCGCAGGCACGCTCGCCTTCTTATCAGCCATCTTTAAAACTTTGCCAACAAACAGAGGTCCAAACACGCTAACTCGCTTGCAAAGCCATTTCCTGTAACCGAGCTCGCCACCTCTTCAAAAATCAGATTTTGTAAGTTTTCTAGACTACCTCTACACTCACTTGTTGGTGGACAGGTGATTATTTCATCCCTTTTTCTTGCACTAACTCATTCTTATTTCGTTGTAAACTCATTTACTGCCAAAAAAACTGCTATAGACATCAGATCCATTTTGAATCCAGTGCCATTAACTGCTTTGGGACATCAATTTCCTATTTCAAGTGGCTAAAAATGAGTTATGGGGTCTAGTATAAAGCACTTGTTTACTTTTAATCTGTTTCTAATTTCTAAAACTACTTTGGGTGAATTTTATTTAATCTTTTTCCAGTTAAATGTCTGATTTGGAAAGACTATCCTAATGAAATTGTCATAAAAAAAGCAGAAGAAGAATGATCTAGTAAAAACAAAAGGGTCATTCAGGTACGATTTCCTGGAAAATGGATCGAAGGTTACAAAACAAAATCCTGTTCTTGCCCTGACTTCAACATATTCTGTTCATTTATAGCGATTCCAGATTGCTCGAGATTTGTGAAAGTCAGGAAAAAGTTTGTCTTTTAAAAGAAAACAAAATGTAGAATTTAAGTGGTAGCTTGACGTTTGTCCTAGAAATTTGGAAACATTCTTTTGGGAACATCAGAGTTTGCTTGTAGTGGCTAGCTTTGGTGTTGGAATTGGCAAACTTTCTGATGGGATGGCAGAATTTGGTCCTCTAGGGCGACGGCGATTCTGATTGTTTTTTAGTTTCTACGTTGTAGCCAATTGTGTGTTTGCAAACACTTTTAGAGATAATTTGTTGTGGTGCTTTGTTCTTTATGGTTCTATATGGACCATGACTTGGAAAGAACTCTGAGATAAATCTGTGAAAAAGTTCAAGTCTTGCAATAAAGTTATATGCTGCCTGAAAGGAAAGTGGGAAGTTGGACTTCATACCAGGAAACAAGCATGGGAAAACCTTAGTTATTTTCAATTGCTTTTTATAATCTCTACACTTTGATTCAGTTTTTTGACCAAAGTCCTAATTGGGAGGAAACTCGTCCAATCATTACAACAAACATTTTTGTCATTTTACGTTTTCTTCCAATATCTGACAATTGAATCTCACTTTGGCATCCTTACCCATCAATTTCCAAGAGCGATCTTGAGTTTGAGTAACTTCAATTTGCCGAGGACTATTGTGCAGAACAGAAACAGCTCAAGCTTTTTCATGAGCAACAAAAGTTTCAATTTTCTTCCCAGTTTGTCTTGTTAGCCGCCTTAGCATTTGTTTTGTGATGTGTACTCTTTAACCTTGTTACTATGTTTTAAATGTTTGAGCATATGTTTTTTGTGTGCAATTTAAGCTAGCACATCATGAAGTCATCTAGACTTCATAATCTTAGAGCAAATGAAGTCCAAATAAAGATGAAACAACTCATTTGCAGTAGATGGAATCAAAGTTTCCTTGAAACTGTTATTGGCTGAAATATCACAGCCAGCGATCCAAAAACCAAACAATAACGGCTCTCGAATTCCATCAATTGTAGGAAGAAAATACATTAGCAAATACCTCAGTTGAAAAGTGGAATTTTTACAAATGTGTCCTCTTTCTCTCTCTTTGATCTCAACATGAAAAACATCTTTAGAAAACAATGGAGCTCATGTTATATGCTTCGGGCTAGTTGTCGGAAAATTGTCTGCTAGCGAGTAAACGGCTACCTGTCTTTTCTAAATAAGCTTCTCTGGGTTTTGTGCCCATGTTGTTTTGATTGAACGGATTAAAAGAAGCAGCAACAAGGGAGAGCTTGTTTTTTGTTTAAAGACATTGTCCCAGATGGGAAATCTAAGCTAGCTGCCGTTGGGCCTTTGCTAGTAGTAGCAGCTGTGTCGGAATACGAAGCATCTGACTCCCCGGGCCTGAAATTGGCATCAAACAGCTGGAATGGCCTTCCGAAGACACCATTTTCCCCCACTTTTCCATTTCGTAATTTACCGCCTGTAGTCTTTTTCCAAAAGCACCAGGCTAGCAAACTTGCTTGATTTCATCAGTTGTTGTCCTCAAAACAACTTTGTTAAGATAACAAAGACATATCCATATTTGTGACCTAGAATTGTAGAGGTATGTTGTGAAACTTGGGGAAAAGTGCAAAGAACAAAACAAAAAAAACTCAAAAGTTATGTTTTTAAGAAGTTGGGAAAGGAGAAAATGTAAAACTAATAATTGACTAATTCACTTGTATATATTGTTTAAGGCTCATCCTTATTTTTAAAGGGTAACACGCTAAGCTAATTTGTTTGAATTGATAACACATGTTGGGCTAAGCTAATGTTAGCCTTCAACACGTTCAAATTATTATTTTGGGTCTAGAAGCGTTGATAGACCTGGCAGAATATTTGAGACGAAACAATTGTCATGCGTTTTTTATTGTAGTTGATTTTTTTCCCCTTTTCTGGCTTCTGATTTTGTTCAATTTTGGTTTCGTCTTCCACAAACCCCCTTTTTTTGTATTTGATAAAAGAAAAGTACTTGTAACCGTCAACTTTTATTGGAGTCAACTCTCAGCTGACTGTGGTTATGTAAATGAGACGTTTCGTCCTTGATATTCTGGTGCAAATTGAGAAGTCGGCGACCTGCTGTTTCTTTTTTTGTGCTGTTTTTAAGCAGAAGTGGCTCAGTGCTGGCCCCTAATGGCCTTACCTAACCCAGAACTCGCTACTTTGAACAGTAGAAGCTTTTGAATGTTTCGATACTTATCAGCACAGAGGTCACCTCGATACAAGGCAAAAGGATTTATTTTTCAACTTTTGTGTGCATATCTTTTGTAACACAAGATTTATCAATTTTATATTGAAAACATTGTGTTGAATTAGTTCCAACTAGTGTCTAAAACATTTCTCAATAATGACTTTTCATTTGGATCAAATTCTGTTAATAATCCAATCATGTCTGCATATATTAAGTTTCACTAAAATGAGCTTTCTTTTCACTTTTGTTTATGGCTTAGTGTATTGAGATAGATGGACTAGTCAATCAGAATTTTTTGTCCCCATTGTTTCCTTCTCTAGCCAATTAGGTGAGCCTCTTGGCTGTAGGCTGTGGCTAGTTGGTAGCTGCTCCTGCTTTTTTTTTGAGTGTCACTCGCCTACCACAGCTGAGTTCCTGGATTCACGGTCCCATGGCTTGCTCTCGCGATCTTGGACTGGAGTTTTTCGTAGCTTCTCTGGCTAGTTTCTTGCACCAGCTCCAACCACCTCCAGCTCTAGGCTGTTTTCAGCCGCCCTGGGTGTGTCTTATGTCGTCACTGGCAGGGATTAAAAGCAGCTTTCATGTCTGGTCGTGGCTGAAACTCCTGCAACATCATCTGGAAGTAGGCTTAGGAATTTTGTATCTATTGGGCTGTATGTATGGCTTGTATGTATCTTGTAGCGTACACACCTCAGCTCTGTTCTAAGCTATGTCCAGTGACGCCACCGATTCTTCTCAATCTGGTTATTTTTCCACTTGCTGTCGACTGAAAACGATATTCTGCTCTCTGCGGACTTTGTTCCCCAGCTTAGACCTTGAAAGCCAGTGTTCTCAAACATGGCGCCATCGCACCTTTCGTGAAAATAGCTCACCGGGTCTAGGTCGTTTCGATTTTCTAGTAACATGTTTTTTTGTGTGGTTGACTGAGTTTCTTTAACCTTAGCTCAGATAATTAACCTGGTAACAACACAGTTATAATATGTTAGGTGGTTATTTTAGAAATGCATGTCAAACTGTCCTCCACGCTAACTAGTAACAAAAAGAAGCTTTAAGTTGCAGAAAACGGTTGCAGACGATTTTTTTTTTTACTCTCTTTCCCTTTGAAGCAAGCAGAAAGAAATAGTTGTCCTTTTTTAGCAGAATTTGATATCGTTTGGTAGAATTTAGAAATCTGGAATAGCTCTCCTCTTTCTGTTCTCTCTCTTTCTCTCACTCCTCCCCTGTCAGCTCCCTGATTCTTTCTTTTTGTCTTTTTCTTTCTGCCTTTCTGTTTCCCTCTCTCACTCTCTGTCTATATTTCTCTCCCTATCTCTCTCTTCCTTGTCTTGCTTTTTATCCACTGTCTTTTTCTCTGTCTTTGTGTCACTTCCTCTCACTTGCACTTTACTACTTGGCAACTTGACATCAAACAAAATGGTTTCTTTACTCTTGAGTTCATTTCCTTTGAGATCAAATTTCAAAATACAGTTGTAACTGCCGAGGCAGGATACATTTTTACCGAGAAAACAAAGTGCTTTTGAAAATTATTATTTTTTTTTTATTATTTCTGGTAGGCAGCACGGCGGCGCAGTGGTTAGCGCATGTGCGGCACAGTTCTGAGGTCGTGGGAACCTCCTGCGTGGGTTCAAATCCAGCTACCGGCCTTACTGTGCGGAGTTTGTATGTTCTCCCCGTGCTTGTGTGGGTTTCCTCCTGTGGTTTCTCCCACATTCCAAAGACATGCATTTCAGGTGAATTGGCCGGTTCAAATTGTCCCTAGGTGTGAATGAGCGAGTGAGTTGTCTGTCCCCGTGTGCCCTGCGATTGGCTGGCAACCAGTTCAGGGTGTCCTCTGCCCACTGCCCGGAGATGGCTGGGATGGGCTCCAGCCCCCCCGCGACCCCAATAAGGATAAGTGGTACAGCTAATAAAATGAGATTATTTCTGGTACCTTTTTCCCGTGCATGCCGTTTTCAAGGATGATGTGTTCACTTCATTATTCAGGACTCAGGAGCCAAAGATGAATTGAATGTGAATGAATTCTGAAGGAAACCGCTCGGGAGGCTGAAATCAATTTGATGTGGGGTGACGATGACGCCAGCCAGCAAAAAGTTGAGGTTGAATTTGGCAGCCGGGCGCTTGTTTGTGGAGCTTGTCGGTAGCGTCACTTCCCAAATGACAGAAATTGCGCTTTGATGAATACATTTTTTTCATTTTGCGTGTTTTGTTGCCTTCCGTGCTCCCGTTGCGCTCGGAAGGCGGACGTGCCGAGGGCCTGCTTCTTCTTGTTCCTTCGCAAAGTGCCGCCATGTGTGGCGACGCTCGCCACTCTTTTTTTTGTAGCCTTCACGCGACGCTGTAACTCGATGACCTGATCCTCATTGTTGGAATTTGCAAACAATCTTGGCATTTATGTTTCTCATTAGAATTGATTTGGATTTTCTATACTAGTGGTACATCTTGGTCGTGTTTCCTCTCTACTTTTTCATATTGTGCAAGAAGTACTCAAAAACCTGGACAAGATAAGATTCTAAGCATCTATGTTCTTCATTAAAATATATTTTGATTTTCTGTACAACTAGGAGAAAAACTTGGCCTCTAGGAAATTCAACCAGCCAACACTACTTGTTAAAAAAAATTCCATGCATTTATGTTCCTCGTTAGAATTCATCTTCACCGGTTCATTGGTTTTGAGTTTTTCCTTGCCTGCACGTTGGTTTAAGATTAGGGGATGGTGTCATTGTGTGCTGTGCAGTTCTTTGAGACATTTTGTGATTTAGGGCGTCACAAATAAATGTGACTTGACTTGAATTTTGATTCACTATACAAGTAGTAGCACAACTTGGTCGTGTCTATTCATATTAAGTAGGGCAATGGAGGGCATGGCTTGTTAAAAATATTCTCTTTTATGTCACCGGTTTAGAATACATTTAGATTTTCTATAGAAGTCTTACCACAACTTGCTCGTGTCTTCTTTCTACTTCTCGGTAAAGTACTTCATGCCCAGATAGGATTTGAAGCATTTATGTTCCTCAATAGAACATATTTTGATTTCTTTTACACAAGTTCTTCTACGATTTGTGTCTTCTCTCTACCTTTTCTTTATTTGTAGAAGTCACTGGAGAGCTTGGCTTTTTAGAAAGATTCCAAGCATTGACAGTATGTCACAAAAGTGAGTACACCCTTCCCTTATCTGCAGGGATTTCATCAGAATGTTGAATTGAACAACACTGAAAAAATATCACTTTGACTTAATGAAAGGTAGTCTGTGTAACGCTTGTATAGCAGCGTCGATTTTTTTTTCCCTCAAATAACTCAAGATATAGCCATTAGTAGCTTAACCCCTGGTAACAAAATGGTTTGCGCCCTAAAGTAAAAGTTCCTGAAGTTGAATATTTTGTGTGGCCACCATGATTTTGCAGAACCCCTTTAATCCTCCTGGCCATGGATTTCAGCAGAGCCTCACAAATTGCCACTGGAATGCTTTTCCACTCTTCCATGACAACAGGACTGAGTTGGGGATATTGAAGATCTTGTGCTTCTCCACCTTGTGCTTGAGGATGTATTGGGTTTAGATCTGGAGACGAGATTGGCCAATCCATCCCCTTAGCCCCTTTAGAAAAGCCATGGCCATCTTAGAAGTGTATTTGGGGTCATTTTCAGGCTGGAACATTCCCCTGCAACCCAGTTTCTGAAGGGAGGGGCTCATTTCTTGCTCCAATATTTCACAGTACTTTTTTGAGTTTGAGTGCAATTCCAGTTACACTCATGCAGCCCCAAACCATGACATTCCCAACACCATGCTCGACACAAACATGTTTGTACTCCTCATCTGGTTGCCGCCACACATCCTTCACACCATTTGAGACAGATCAATTCATCTTTGTCTCATTAGACCAGAGGATGCGTTTCCAGAAGGCCACGGCCTTTGTTGACAGGCTTCTTTTCATTGTGTCATAGCCATGTTTCTTCAGTGAATTCCTATTAAACATCAGAATGAAATATTGCAGAAATAGGAAGGGTGTACTCACTTTTTTGACATTTTGTGTGTTCTACAGAGAATCTATTTTCATTTTCTATCCAAGAAGTTTCACAACTTGCCACAACCTCTATAGCTCTTCATAATGTGCGCGTGGCCCCGGAGAGCTGACAAAAATCGGCTGTTGTAATTGTACACTTTTTTAATATACAGTATTTGTATTTTCTACACAAGCAGCATCACATTTGGTTGTGTCTCCTCTCTACCTCTCCATAATTTGCGTGAGCGTTTGAGAGCTCGGCCATAATTTGTTGCGTAGCTCACAATATATATTTTGTATATTTAACCACAATAGTAATAGCAAAATTATTATTGTTTTTTCTTTGTGTGTTTTGTCACGGATTGGTGACAGGAAAAAAATACATTAGAATAAACTTAGTTTAAAAAATGTAAAAAAAATAAATATATTTTTGCTTTCCGGGGCAAATAGATAGATAGATAGATAGATATGATCAGTTGCACCGGACTATAAGGCCCACAAAATTAAATTAAAACCACAGTAAGAGCAAGGTTTGCAATGACAAAAACGTTCTTATTTTATGACGTTATTTCATAGAGGATATATATTAGAAAATTTGGTTTTGCAACTAAAACTCAACATAAACTCAATGAAATTTGGTTTTGTGATTCAGATCATTTATTTTAAGTTTTAATTGTCGTAATTTCTGGTCTAAAAGCGCACCCAAAAAACAAACAATAAATGCCAGAAATTCAAAGGTGTGCCTTGTGTCGTGAAAATATACTGTACATAAAATTTCAAATCCATCATTCCAATTTCAAAACCAGATTTCAAACTGTCCGTGATATTTGATTTGATTTTTTTTTCCCATGCAACCTTGGCTCTTACAACAGTTTAAATGTGATGCGCCCTTTTAGTTCAGTGCGCCTTATACTGTCGTCAGGAAAATACGGTATTTACCATTTTATCACCATTATCCAGACTATAAGCGCACCCAAAAAAAACCATGCCCGAAATTCAAAGGTGTGGCTTTTTTATTGGAAAAATACCGTAAAAAAACAAAAACAAATTGTTGAAAATTGGAAGGTGTGATTTAAAATCTAGTGCACCCTTAAGAGCAGAAAATCCATCAACTAAAATTATAAATACATTATTCCGATACCATATTTTATACTGTTTGTTCTAGATCAGGGGTCGACAACACAAAATGTTGAGAGAGCCACCAACATTGAACAAACGTGTCTGGAGCCACAAAAAATTGAAATCCTTATCACGACGGCAGCTTATGCTGTACGTGTCTATATTGGATTTATTAGCCTACTGTCAAAATGACTAAGATGGTTACAAACACATAATACGCCGTCAAGATGAAATGTTTATTTAGCCTGCAGCGCCTCCTGTGGAGAATATTGCACGACGCAGGTTAATTTCATGGCAATATAAAACAATGACGGTGTCCTTCATTGCTTTTTGAAAATCAAAGTATGCGAACAAGATATCCGATTTTTTGTGTCATTTTTATTTTGAGCATTGAAAAAATGACACAAGACGGTAAGTGCATCGTGTACCCCTTATCTGAGCAAAAACACAGCATTCATTTATCAAACGATATAAAAAATGGAATTGAAACGGTTTGATTACTGTGCAAATGCCAAATAAGTGGGTGCATGGGTAAAAGGCAGCAGCATTGAATTTTCTGTCTTATTCGATTTTGTCGGTGAATTCTGCGAAATTGTTTTCCGATATGATGATGAATTACACCTTCGTGTTATCTCAGAATGCTTTATTAACTCCCGGGTTGCAACGTAACTTCCGGGGGTAGTGAAGCTTGAAGATGCAATCCACTTCTTAAATCCATTTTGCACTTTTTCAAGAAGTGACGCGATCGCACTTTCTCCCACAAAGCATTCTTTCCTAGGAAATGTCTTTCCATGTTGCTCTTTTTGTTATTCGACCACTTCTCGCTATGGTCAAACATTTAGAAAGTCTTCCTGCTTTGGCAAGGAATGCAAATGATTCTGTTTAGGAAAGGTTGTTTCCTGTCCTCCTCAGTAATTGTTCTCTTTTTACATTTGGTGTCCACGGCCCATTGCACAGCCTCCGTTTTGTTTACAACTGCCACCTGTCCGACATCTCGCCCCGCCGATGTGTCGAAGGCTAGGAGGAAAATCTTTGTTGACACACGTGTTGATAGTTTAGATTTGATTGTAAAATGTTTGTGTCGTGTTTGTCATCCTACCAAACCCTATCAAGACAAAAATATAAAGGGATGAAAAGAATACTGTGGTAAATTAAGAACAAAATGTGCAGTGTTTGGAGTTGGTACTTTCAGGCCAGAATGGAATTGCATAGAGCAACTTTTTGCTCGCTTTGGGAATCACATAGCATCTTGGTGAGACTACTATGCTCTTTATTTTAAGTGTTTTTTATTAGTACGTAAAATTACATCCGTGCCTTATTGATCATAGAGTGAGAATCGTTCGACGTACATCATTGTAAAGCATATTACAAGCAAGCACTGTGCATAAATGCTCTAATGAGGATTTAAGTTTTAAATTGATCAGTTTTTCTTTTACTTAATTATTTTACTCATACATTATTTTCCTTTGCTGCTACTTAAATACGATTTATTTAAATAATATGTTTGAATTTGAAGACATCCGAAAAGCAACAGTGGCCAGATGATGAAGGTTTTTCGTCAGAGTCAGATCAGGAGGCTTCTCCTTCTACTGGCAACCATGAAAACCAGTACTATCTGTTTTGTGTGGGGGAGCAAACCCTTACTAAAAAACTGGCCTGGAGAGGGATGTGTAGGGCCAGGCTGTCCTTGCCCTAGATACACAACAGGAACCGGTGCCTCTACGACCCTGGTGGTTAAGGGATCCGTGAATGTACAAAATGCAAAAATTCTTTGATATGTCACGAAGGCAAAGGACATTAGCCGTTGTTTTTCACCAAAAAAAGTAAAGCCACAAGTGAGGCAATGCGTATTGTACAGGGTAAATATGAAAAACACGCCTTACTTAATATTTGGGAAAGGGACCCAACTTTTTTTTTCCATTGACGATTGTCTGATATCAGTATACCTATGCCAGAAGGCTTTACGGTGCTGAATCTGAGTCAGATCAGGAGGCTTCCTCTGCTACTGGTGACCATGGAAACCAGTATTATCCTTTTCATGTAGGGGGCGGGGGTGGTCACCTAGCCAAAATAAAGCGGCCTGGAGAGGGATGGGCACCACAGGGCTGTACTTTCCCAAGTCACCCAACGGGATAAGGTGCCTCTAGTGGTTGAAGGATCAGGAAGCGTGCTATATTTCCCTCATCTTTTTCCGTTGTCAAACATCTTTGGAAAAGCACCAGGGGGCCACTGGTAGTGCTAAAACGTCCCATGCGGCTCTAAAGCTGCGCTTTGCTGACCTCTCTTCTAGGTAATAAGTGAGTTTTTATATTGCTGATGTTGTTTTGCAACCCTAGCTCTTACAGTAGTGTAAATGGCATGTGCTTCATAGTCCAATGCACCTTCTAGACTGTAAAATAGGATGATTTCTGATAATATGTACTCTAAGATGGATGGAATAAGAACATTTTTTTGTGTAACATTTGTTGGTGATAGGAATGAGTGGAGAGGTGTTGTAAAAGGATAGTGGGATGTTTAGAAGGGGATGGGCAGGGCACCTGTATGATGCGGCAGGGGTAAACCAGCGAAAGCTGTCGGGCCCTGCTGTTGAACAAAAGAGTGTGTTGCCTGACTTGAGTGACTAACTTAGGTGCCAAGGTGCCTAACTTTTTTGGGTGTTTGGGCATTGGGGTTGGCCATGGTCTAAAATTTGTGTGTGTTTTTTGCTATTTTTTCCCCCTCTTTATTTTCTTTGTTATTGTATGTGTTTTTCTTGCTCTCGGTCACCCCTCTTGAGGGGTATGACCAAGGTAGATAGATAGAAAGATGGATGTAATAAGAACAATTTTTGTTCTTGTGTAAAGACGTGACGCTCGCTCCGCAGGCAAACCTAGCACACTATGCTAACGGGTCGGGGCGGTGTGTTTCCCTCCCTGTGCAGGCGGCAAGTGCGTGGGGGGCGCGGGCGGCGTGCGGTGCCGCTGCCGGGCGGGCTTCGCCGGCCCCCGCTGCGAGAACAACGTGGACGACTGCGCCAGCAACCCTTGCCGGAACGCTGGCACCTGCGTGGACGGCGTGGCCGGCTTCACCTGCACGTGCGTGTTGGGATTCGCCGGCAAAGACTGCTCGATTCCCGCCAACCCCTGCGAGCGCTTCACCTGCCTCAACGCCGGACGATGCTTCGCCCACTTCTCGGGGCCCGTGTGCCAGTGCCCGCCGGGATTCATGGGGGCCCGCTGCGAGTACGCGCTGCGCTCGGCCCCGCCTCCGACGCCCGGGTTCGGGGACCGCGCTTTCCCCGCCGCGCTGGCGGCCGCCTGCTCGCTGGCCGCCATCACGTTGGGCCTGCTGGCGGCCGGCGGCGCCTTCGTAGCGCGGCAACTGCGGCGAGGACGGGAACTGGCGGCCGCCTCGGCGGCGTTCAAGAACGACCTGGAGGCCGTCAACAACCGGGCGGCGCTCAAGGAAGCCTTCCTGCTGCCGGCGACCCCTAACAAAGTGTCCAATCAAGACGCCGGCGCCGTCTTCAAGAACAAAATGAGCGCCGACCTCAATCTGGACAAGGAGCCGTGCGGCGACAAGTTCCACAGGTGCGTCTTCCCTCTTTTTGCCTTAAATGCTAAAACCTGGGTTTGTTCGGCTGCTTCAAATCCTTGCAAATGCTTCCATTTTAATGTTGGAATTTTGCAAAAAGTACTTGTAAATGCTTGAAATTGTTGCCTGTTCCTGGAACGACACCGCTCTCTGCTGGTTTTGCTTCACCGTTGCATTTCTGTTGCCTCGTTATTAACGGCAGCTTTTATTAGTTTGTGTGGCGTTTTCCTATGAAGTGTCATCCGCTTACTCAGTTGCTTGGTATACCTCAACAGAGCACAATAAAATGTGTATTAGTGCAAGGTTTATGTATATTTGATGGACATTTATTATTGGCCATGCATAAGATAAAAATAGCGTCTGCCAAAACAAATATATTGGCCATTTACTCAAGATCAAACAAGTGTAGATTAAATTTGCATATGTAAATTGCAGATACATCTGTGGCCCTGCACATGATACATCATTCAGCTTTCTACTTTTAATGGTACTGAAGAAATTGGAAAATTGGCTTTGAATGTCATTAAAAAGTGCTTGAATTTAGTCAATAAAAATCTGTACAAGACATTTGAAAAGAATTTCAAATAAGAATAGCAGTGTCACAAATAACGGACAGAAGGATTAATCCATGCATTCATGAATTCACCCATTCACTCGTTCCTCTGCCCTCAAGTGAGGTGGCTTATAAATGGTATGGCTTGTCCAAAAAATTCACATTTTGCACAACGACAAGCTGTTGTTTGTGATACAATGTGAATTTCTGTAATGACTCACTTCTGTATCAGAATCTTTACTCTTCATAAATGATCTAGTAGTACCCCTATTTAATGATTAATATCCATAATTCAAACAAACAATGAATTTCACTAGAATACACAGAAATCTGACTTAGATTGTACCTTGTCATGTGAGATCTGTGGGTCTTTTGCACTCACCAATCCCCTGTCCTATGGTGAGTCTTTGTACATTCCCAACACGGATGATTTTTCAGCTGAACGTGATGCTTGAGGTCGTCCAACTTCCGTTCAGTCCACATTTTTCCCTCCGTTAACTCACTTAGTACTTTGGCTTGCAGAGTATACCTTTCTCACTCAAAATAGAAAAATATCAGCAAGTTTGATCGCTTGAATTTGCACGTACTTCAGCCTAAATGGAGCACTTTTTTTCTTTGTTTTGCTGAGTGGATTTCCATGACTTCTGTTAGCTTGCTAACCTGCACTGTGTGTAGGCTGCTTATCACACAATCAATATCGATGCAATGATTGGCTGATAAATGAATCTTAAGCCTGGGGCCAACCTGTCCCCGACCACGTGAGGAATTCGGCATCAACCCCACGTCTGCTTAACGCTGACATTGAGCCACGTCCTTTTTAGTTCCGTTACGTTTTTTTTTTTACGGTTATTGGATCCGGTGACCATTCAAGATTTTGATTCTAAAGACGAGCACATATTAACAACCGTGCATCGCCTACAATCCTTATATTTCTAGTTGACAGTACCAGGGCCACCCTACTGTTGAGATTAATGCCCGATCGCAGCACGGATGTTGGATCTTGTCTTTCTGTGTTTTTGTCACTGGCGGTTGCCGCGGTAACGGACCAAATTGCAAATCACTCGCAGAATCGTAGCATAACGAATGCGTTTATGTCAAATTTTATGAGATGTTAAAGCACTGCGCCATTGCGAAGGCGAGCATCTTAGAGGGAACTTTGTTCCCGGCTTTTCCAAATCCAACGTGCGGTCCTCGTTGTCGGTTCAAAGCGGCCGGATTGACGTTGTGTTTCGCCTCCGTCAGAATGGAGCAGGCCTCGGCCCGTTTGCTGGAAGACGGCGGCTGTCGGACGGCCGAGCTCACGGAACAGCGCGTCCTGGCCACGCAGGTACGAAGTCACTAAACATTGATTTCTATTCTTTCTATTAGCATTTTTTGGGTCTTATTTGAAAACAAACACTATAGGAACAGCACAAACCTCAACCACCCATCATGCAACAGGCCCAATCACGTGATTGGCTGGGTATGGCTCCATGTTGAGCCCCTCCCTTTGGCAAAATGGCCGCACAACTAAGATTTTGTCGGTTTATGACACTCGCTTAAATCATAAGATGACTTTCGAAATTTCCATGCAAAGCCTGCAGTCTTGCTTATTTCTCCACAAGCAACATCTGTAGAAAAAATTAAAGTCTGTCTCCATCCCTCCCTCTATCCATCCTTAGGTGTCTGTCTGTTTGTCTGCGTCTATGACTCTCTTTCTCCCGGTTTCTCTGCCTCTCTTTTTCTCTGTCTGTTTGCATGTCTGTCTGTCTGTTTGCCTGTCTGTCTGTCTGTATCTATGACTCTCTTTCTCTCAGTTTCTCTGCCTCCCTTTTTCTCTGTCTGTTTGTATTTCTCCCTCTTTTCTCTGTCATTTTCTCTCTTCTTCCTTCTCTCCTTGTTTCCCCTGTCTCTTTCCGTCTGTTCTCTCTTTCGCTCTCTCATTTTTGCATCTCTGGGGTGGAAAAAAACAGACTCAGAATAGAGCGATAACGTCTCCGAAATTTTGACCCTAGTTTTTTTTTTTTTTAATCCAGGGATATTTTTCAACAAGAATGACTTTTCTTCTGGGTCGGGTGTTGTTTTCTTCCCTTTTCCTTTATCCGCAAAAATGCACAAGACGATGACTCACTGCCATCTTTTGTCTTTTTTTTCTCCTTTCAGGTTTGAATTTTGTTCCACCAAAGGTTCTTTTTTTTATTCTTTTACTTTTTTCGGGGAGGGTGGGGCTCGAACCAAGAAGAAAGCGACTGACGGCAGGATTTTATTATTTTTTCATTTTTTAATCTTTCCTATTTGACATTGTACCTACGGCTGCTCAACACGGACAAAAAGGACACTGACGTGTGGCCGGTGGCCATTTTCTTTTCTTTTTTTTTCCTTTTTTTGGGCGGGATAGAAAAAAAGACAGCAAAGATGAATGTTTTTGCAACATTTGCACAATTTTTTGTCAATCACGTGGATGCCAAAAGTGTCTTCTTCATCATCTTCCTTCTTTTTTGATAGCAAAATGCGTGTGTTTGCGTGAGTGCGTGTATGCTAATTTAAGACGATGCAATGTGTGTATTTAACTGCTGCCTGACGTGTACATAGGTTTTTATTTAACGGGCGCAAGTCACTTTTATTTTCATAAATAAATGACTCAAGCAAACTGAGCTCGACTTTGACGCGCCAGCGTGTGTCCATTATTTGACAAATGTTTGTAAAACATTCACGAGTGACGGTTTCAAACAAACAAGGTATCGTCAAGTCATGTTTACTTGTGATGCCCTTAAGCGCAGCAAGTCTCAAAGGGCTGCACAGACCACAGACGTACAGGCTATATATATACTCTGAAACCTTGCCTGGCCCATTTTTCATAACTTGAAACAAAACGCAATAAGATGACTCATCGCAAAAAAAACCCCATTGTTGCAAAGTTTTGAGGATCTACTTTGGAAAAGAACGACCTTATAACGTCCAGAAAAGTCCGGAAGCCATTCGATGCAGGCTTCTGATCGGCTGCCAAGTATGCAAATTGCTAAACGAAATGTCCAAACCGAACGAAGATTTCAAAATCGAGAAAAAGCAAACGTTTGATTTGAAAAAAACAAAAACCTTTTTTTTTTCCCTCGAAAAAGTCGTTATTTCAAACACTGATATATTTATATTCTCACAGTTTCCTGCAATAGTATATATCTTTTTCACTGTTTCGTTTGGCAACGACAAAAAGAGAAATAAACCTGAAATTGTTGACACAAATGTGTATTAGTGCAAGGTTTACGTATGAAATCTGGACATTTATGACGGGCCATGCAAAAAATGTAAATAGCGTTGTCCAGTGGTCAATTGTAAACTATTGACACACATATTGTTGAGATGCACCATCTTATATTTACAATTTACTCAAAAATTCATGTCTTGAGAAATGCTCATGCAAGATTACAAATCGAATAGGTAAATGGAATCTATATGAGTGGCTTTGCAAAACAAATGATTCACACCCGATTTTTGGGAGAAATTGCAAAAGTGGCCTTAAAAGTCCTGGAAAATTGCTTGAATTTGCCCATGAAAAAGGTGTAGGAACCCTGCGCTAAGTATCAATAGTTTTCTAGTATTCGTAAGGTTCCTCGCCACCACCCCGCTTGAACTTTTGACGGCGACGGCTTGATTGACAGCTCACCTGTCAGGAGAAAGAGGAAGTCCACATGAAAGGTGGGCCCCCCTCAAAAAAGGGGGGGGGACCCCCTCCTGCCCCCCATAAAATAAAGGCTCCTACAGCTGTCATCACTCTCTCAACCGTGACGAACTTTGACCCCCCTCTCAAGCTTTTTCCCAGCTCGTCTGCTCGCATGTCTTTTTTCTTTTTTAGATTTCTTTCATTTTAGCAGTTTTTTATTTGTGCACGTGAATTTTCTGTTTTGACGGTTTCCCAACGATACAAAAAATTAAAAAATACTGCTACGTAAATATTACGACAGAAGTACTACAAAGATTGGACTATGGAACTACCACAAAAATACTACTGCAAAAATAAAACTACAGTAAAACTACAGCAATACTACACAATTACGACGACGGAAATACAACTAAAGTAATACAGTACTACAGATACATTAGAAAAAATCTACTGAAGAAATACTACAAAAATACTACTGCAGAAATCCAGCAAAACGATTACAATGCGGTGCTAGGAATCAAATGGACTCAACCATTTCAAGGCAACAGAGTATTTATGACACTGCGTTGTTCACATTTTCTGTTGGTTTTTCTGTCTGCTTTTACTTTCTCTATCTGGCGTTCTTATCATTTTTTTAACCTATTCTGTTCTTTAATTTAGGAAAAAAAGTTTGAAAAATGCAATTATTTTTAGGGGTGCTCGGGTTGAATTTGGGGGTTGGTTATGTCCATGGTTGAAGAATTTCTTGAAAATGCTTCAATTCTGTTGTAGTGTTTTCAAGGATGGAAAGATGCTCGGATTTTGGCTACAGTTCTTGTCAATTCTTGAAATTGTTGCCATGTTTCTCAACAAGTCTGGCCAAAAATGACGCTGACCGTGCTCTCTGGTGGCTCGGCTTTGACATTGCATTTCTCTATCCCTCGTGACTGACGGCAGCTGCTATTAGTTTGTATGGTATTGTCCTATGAAGGGGCATCTAAACAGGGCCCTATGAAATCGACATTAATGCCATGATTATATAGCAATTCCGGACATTTATAACGCGCGTTCCCAGAGTTAATTGGTAATATCATTTTTACCCAACACCCAAATGAGGAGAGATTTTTCTGGAAAACCAACCAAAAACGGGATTCGTCCAAGATCTCTAAATCCTAAGATTAAGAATTGCAAATGTTAAGTGCAGATATGCACAAAGTATGAATCTTCTTTGAATGGTACTGGAGAAATTGGCTCGGAAAGTGGTTAAATGGTACCAGAATTGAGTCCTAAAAGGTGAACGAACCCTGTTGAAAGCCTTGACGAGACGCGATTCCATCAAATCCGGACGACCGCAAAGGCACCATCAGCAATCATGTCTTATGTGACAATTTCACCATTCCATGGTTTCCGGACGGTCGCGAACGCAACACCGGCGATGGCGGAAAAGGAACACATCGTAAGTGACGATTTCTTCATTTATTTGTTCTTAACAGTTCTTAAGTCTGAGTGTACTGGCTCACGTTTCCAAAAACGCTTCCATGAAATCAAGTTCCATTCTTGTAGATGTTAAAACTCTCGACTCCCGAACTTTTTGACATCACCGGAGTTGTTAGCCGAAGCTAACACTGACGTTAGCAGAGGCGCGTGACAATTAGCGCTCTAATTTATTGCTCCAAATGATTTTCAGATCATTAAATCGACGTAAACGCATACATGCCAACCTCTTAACATTAAATTAAATAAATTACATTTTCACTCGTCTCCTGTGTGATAAGAAAACGTGCTTGTTTAAAACCGGATATGGCAATTTGACCGAACCGGAAATGGAATGCGATGGTTGGAGCGGTTTATTCACGCGCAAAGACTTTGACTCGCTTCAAAATAAAAGTGAGAGTTGACTAACATACTAATTTACAGTCGAGATTCTTTTTTTAAAGTCTTTTTAAATGAAGAATTATGAGAAGTGATTTTAAGAGGAGAAAAGCAGTAGTCTAACCAGTGTTGGGCACATTGCGTTAAAAAAATCCATTATAGTTACTGTTTCCAAAAAAGTAACTGAATTACTCTATTTACCATGGAAAGTGCCGTATTTTTTACACTATAAGGCGCAGCTGAAAGCCTTTATTTTTTTCAAAAGCTGAGCATGCGCCTTATAATACAGTGCGCCTTATTTATGGATCAATATTAAGTCACAAAGTCTTGCAACTAACTTGCAGCCGCCGACTCGATTTCCCCCCGAACGCCAAGTAGTCTGCCGTGTATGCTGGGATTGATATACCGGCGTTTCACTGGCTAACCAATGTGTCAATCATCATCATTTGAATCTATCACTATTGGCTAAAGTTATTCGGAGGTAAAGGGGGCGGATCCTTTTTATCATTTACAGGCTGGCATAGGCTAAAGCGGCAAAACAAAGCCTGCAATTGGCCGAAAAAGATGTGTCAATCATCAGTTGAATCGTTCACTATTGGCTAAAGTTATTCGGAGGTAAAGGGGGCGGATCCTTTTTATCATTTACAGGCTGGCATAGGCTAAAATGGCAAAACAAAGCCTGCAATTGGCCGAAAAAGATGAATGTGCATAGCAAGTCTGGTTGTCTACGGCATAGAGGAAACATGTTTTACCATTCTGTATTTGTAAATATTTCACTCTCCTGGATTTACTACACTCACGGATATAAGAGGACCATGGTTGCACATTATTATTGAACACAACGACTTCGGTGAGCTACTCCGGCTTTATATTTTCCCTGTATCTTGTTTCAGACTGAACTCGATGTTTCTGTGATAAGCGGTGCAGATAATGGACGGAATGGAGTGTCTATTTTTAAATTCAACTCAATTCCGAGTGTTTATTGTCATATGCACAGTAAAGTTGCGAGCGAAAAAGAAAATAGAAACTAAGGAATGGTTGGCATTTCTTGAATCCCAAGACTTGAACCTTCCGAACGATGGAACGATTCATTTGAGTGACATGGTACGGACACCGCATCCGCACGTGTTCTCGACACGTATTTGCGTCTTTGCAAGCTTTGGGAATGTTAAGGGGGTAATCAGTTGGACTCAACTATGTGACTGTTTTGTCCACGTTCCCATTGTAGCGCCTTATCATCCGGTGCGCCTTATGTATGTCAAATATAGGACCAAAAACTATTTTTCCAGGGTGCGCCCTATAACCCGGTGCGCTCTATAGTGCGGAAATTACGGTAACTATTTCTGTGACTTTGTCAAATAATTTGAACTTTTCTGAGCAGTATTTGAGTCAGTTAAATATTCAAATCATGTTTATTTGTATAGCCCTTAATCACAAAGAGTCTCAAAGAACCGTGTCATATTTATTGCACCTGACCAGGAATGCATTTATTCTACACTTCTAGTGCAAGAAAAGTAAAGAGTAAAAATACTATAAAGATGCACCAAAAAGTACTCTAAACTCGCACAAAAAACGTACACCAAAACGCGCAAGAACATAACATAATCATGCAAACAATTGTACGCAAAACACACACAAAAATCGACATCACTCACGAAATTGCAGGTAAACGGATGCTAAAATGCATAAAAATGTGTGTCAGTAAACACAACAAGGTATTTGAACGCGTAAAATGGACATAAGTATACAAAAAACATACGTGAACGTGCGTCTAAACATTATGTGTCAAACAGGCGGCCCGCGGGCCAAATCGGGCCCGCAAGACGGCACTGATAGAAGCGCGAAAATGAGCTGCAGTGTTAAATATGTCCACTTGATGTCATCCAAGCCAGGCACCAATCGCAAAACAACAGTCGTCGTATTGCTCTCTGCCTTTCTCTGTCTCTTTTTCTTTTTTCTCTTTCTTTCTCAACTTTTCTATCCTGTTTTATATTGATCATTTTTTCTTTCTCACCCTCACTCTATCTTCCTCTGCCGTTTTTCTATTCTTCTCTCTGTCCTTTTTCTCTTTGGTTATTTCCTTTTTTTTCTCGCACTTTTCCCCTGTCATTCTCACTCCCTTTCTTTTTCTGCCTGTTTCTCATGCTTACTCTTTCTCTCTCTTTCTCTCTGTCTTTTTTCTCTCTCATTCTTCTGATTTTTCTCTCTCTCTTTCTCTTTTTATCTCTATTTTTATTTATATATATTTATTTTTCTGTCTCTTTCTCTCTCCTCCCCCTCTTTCTATTGTGATTTCTCTATTTTTCTCACTCTTTCTCTCTGTCTTTTTTTTCCTCTCATTCTTCTGATTTTTCTCTCTCTATTTCTCTTTTTATTTCTATTTTTATTTATGTATATTTTTTTATTCTGTCTCTTTCTCTCTCCTCCCCCTCTTTTTATTGTGCTTTCTTCTATTTTTCTCACTCTTTCTCTCTTTGTCTTTTTTTCTCTCATTCTTCTGATTTTTCTCTTTCTCTTTTTATCTGTATTTTTATTTATGTATCTTTCTTATATTGTCTCTTTCTCTCTCCTCCCCCTTCTTTCTATTGTGCTTTCTCTATTTTTCTCACTCTTTCTCCCTCTTACTCTGTCCCCCTTCTCTTTCTTTTCATCTCTGTCTTTACTGCTTTCTCTTTATTTCTTCTTTCTCTAAAACCTAGTCGTCCGCCCCCCGTGAGTTTTTCTTTTCTAGAACGCAAACGAGTCGGACACCCCTGGTCTAAACGGTAACGGAAGAAAAGGAAGGGTGACCGACAAAATCCGGCTGTTACGTAATATCGAGTCCAAGGCCTAAAATGTTTGCGAGTATTTGGAAGATGGGGAGAAATCTTTCTCGAAAAAAAACGAAAGTAAGCGCTTTTGGCGGGAGAAGGAGAACCTGGCGATGATTTAGGGGGAAAGGTGTCGGAGGGGGGGTGGGGGTGTGTCCCCCCCGACCCTCCCTTTTTTCTCAGGCTCCTCTCGGACGTCCTCCGCGTATCCGCTCGTCTCCGACCTTTGACCCTGGCCCCGGCGGGAAAGGACCCCCCCGCGGGGGCGAAGGTCACCGGGGCGATGGCGATAACAGGCCGAGCATCTGTCGCCGCTCGCAAAGAGAGCAGATTTTTCCCTCCGCCCGAGAAAAGGGGTCCCGGGCAAATATTCCGAGGGAGGGAAGAGACCCCTATCGCAGCAGCTCCACAGATACACGCATTATCGTGTTCTATTTGATTTCGGAGATGAATAAAATCCCCGTTTTAAGCACTCAATTCGATGTTTAGTTTTGTAGTTTTCGTGTGCAGTGAAAGCAGGGTTTTCGAAGGCCTCTCGGTTCGAACAAATGGGAGTCCCACCGAAAATTTGGAGAAATTCTTGCCTCGCTGTTCGGTCAAAAAAGCGTGAGCGCATACGCTAGGATGCCATGCTGAGCGGCGTACGGGTGGAGATGGCTCTTTTCTTGACCGACCGTTATCGCGTGCGGACGTGCTTCGTTTTGCTTTCGCTTTTAATATAGGTGTAGGAAGTGTTTTAGCCCCTAATGATGCCTCCCAAGAAAGTCAGTGCAAGCAGCAAAGTTGCTACAGGTGAAAAAAGAAGAGTAGTGCGTACAACTATTGCATTTAAGAAAGAAATAATAGCAAAATATGAAGAAGGTGTGCGAGTTTCCCTCCTTTCATGAATACAGCATGGCTTCTGCTGAGCACCCCAAGGTAAGAAATCCTATTCATAATTCTTTTCTTTACCCTTTGTTTATTTTTTACACGTTCATGTTAGCTTAGATCACGCGAACGTACAATTAGCCTGGGTTAGCTTTACGTTAAACATTCAAGGTAAACATTCAGGGTGTTGGAACGGATTAAAACGATTTACATTATTTTTAATGGGAAAAATGATTTCGGTGATCGAACAAATCGGTTCTCAAACAGGGTTCTGGAACGGATTATGGTCGAGAACCGAGGTTCCACTGTAGTTTTATTTTGGGGTATTTCTGTCGTTTGTAGTGTTTCCATTAGTAGTCTCATCTCATCAGCTGCACCGCTTATCCTCAGTAGGGTCGCGGGAGTGCTGGAGCCCATCCCAGCAATCATCGGGCAGTGGGCAGGGGACACCCTGAACTGGTTGCCAGCCAATCGCAGGGCACACGAGGACAGACAACTCACTCGCTCATTTACACCCAGGGACAATTTGGACCGGCCAATTCACCTGAAATGCATGTTTTTGGAACGTGGGAGGAAACCGGAGTGCCTGGAGGAAACCCACACAAGCACATGGAGATCATACAAACTTCGCACAGTAGATAGATAGATAGATAGATAGATAGATACTTTATTCATCCCCGAAGGGAAATTCACTTTTCCAGCAGCATCCCTGAGCTGAGAACAATCGAAAATAACACGGGAGCTGCTGGAGTGGCTGCCATTCGTGACTGCGCCGGAGAAACGATTCAATTTGAATCATGTACAAACAAACAAACAAAATATTTATGTTTCAATAAGTGGAGTGTTAATAAAATGGGGGGAAAATAATTTCTGATACTGATATAACCAGGTAAAACTAATTTTAAGTTACCTGTCCAAATGAATGTTGTGCCATCTCACCTTTTACGACATTTACGACATACTAACCCCTTTGTGTTTTTTCGATATTTTCGACATACTAACCCCTTTGTGTTTTATCGCCGTTTTCGACATACTAACCCCTTTGTGTTTTTTCGATATTTTCGACATACTAACCCCTTTGTGTTTTTTCGATATTTTCGACATACTAACCCCTTTGTGTTTTTTCGACATTTTCGACATACTAACCCCTTTGTGTTTTTTCGACATACTAACCCCTTTGTGTTTTATCGCCGTTTTCGACATACTAACCCCTTTGTGTTTTTTCGATATTTTCGACATACTAACCCCTTTGTGTTTTTTCGATATTTTCGACATACTAACCCCTTTGTGTTTTTTCGATATTTTCGACATACTAACCCCTTTGTGTTTTTTCGACATTTTCGACATACTAACCCCTTTGTGTTTTTTCGACATTTTCGACATACTAACCCCTTTGTGTTTTTTCTATTTTTTCGACATACTAACCCCTTTGTGTTTTTTCGACATTTTCGACATACTAACCCCTTTGTGTTTTTTCGATATTTTCGACATACTAACCCCTTTGTGTTTTTTCGATATTTTCGACATACTAACCCCTTTGTGTTTTTTCGACATTTTCGACATACTAACCCCTTTGTGTTTTTTCGACATACTAACCCCTTTGTGTTTTATCGCCGTTTTCGACATACTAACCCCTTTGTGTTTTTTCGATATTTTCGACATACTAACCCCTTTGTGTTTTTTCGATATTTTCGACATACTAACCCCTTTGTGTTTTTTCGATATTTTCGACATACTAACCCCTTTGTGTTTTTTCGACATTTTCGACATACTAACCCCTTTGTGTTTTTTCGACATTTTCGACATACTAACCCCTTTGTGTTTTTTCTATTTTTTCGACATACTAACCCCTTTGTGTTTTTTCGACATTTTCGACATACTAACCCCTTTGTGTTTTTTCGATATTTTCGACATACTAACCCCTTTGTGTTTTTTCGATATTTTCGACATACTAACCCCTTTGTGTTTTATCGCCGTTTTCGACATACTAACCCCTTTGTGTTTTTTCGATATTTTCGACATACTAACCCCTTTGTGTTTTTTCGATATTTTCGACATACTAACCCCTTTGTGTTTTTTCGACATTTTCGACATACTAACCCCTTTGTGTTTTTTCGACATACTAACCCCTTTGTGTTTTATCGCCGTTTTCGACATACTAACCCCTTTGTGTTTTTTCGATATTTTCGACATACTAACCCCTTTGTGTTTTTTCGATATTTTCGACATACTAACCCCTTTGTGTTTTTTCGATATTTTCGACATACTAACCCCTTTGTGTTTTTTCGACATTTTCGACATACTAACCCCTTTGTGTTTTTTCGACATTTTCGACATACTAACCCCTTTGTGTTTTTTCTATTTTTTCGACATACTAACCCCTTTGTGTTTTTTCGACATTTTCGACATACTAACCCCTTTGTGTTTTTTCGATATTTTCGACATACTAACCCCTTTGTGTTTTTTCGATATTTTCGACATACTAACCCCTTTGTGTTTTTTCGACATTTTCGACATACTAACCCCTTTGTGTTTTTTCGACATACTAACCCCTTTGTGTTTTATCGCCGTTTTCGACATACTAACCCCTTTGTGTTTTTTCGATATTTTCGACATACTAACCCCTTTGTGTTTTTTCGATATTTTCGACATACTAACCCCTTTGTGTTTTTTCGATATTTTCGACATACTAACCCCTTTGTGTTTTTTCGACATTTTCGACATACTAACCCCTTTGTGTTTTTTCGACATTTTCGACATACTAACCCCTTTGTGTTTTTTCTATTTTTTCGACATACTAACCCCTTTGTGTTTTTTCGACATTTTCGACATACTAACCCCTTTGTGTTTTTTCGATATTTTCGACATACTAACCCCTTTGTGTTTTTTCGATATTTTCGACATACTAACCCCTTTGTGTTTTATCGCCGTTTTCGACATACTAACCCCTTTGTGTTTTTTCGATATTTTCGACATACTAACCCCTTTGTGTTTTTTCGATATTTTCGACATACTAACCCCTTTGTGTTTTTTCGACATTTTCGACATACTAACCCCTTTGTGTTTTTTCGACATACTAACCCCTTTGTGTTTTATCGCCGTTTTCGACATACTAACCCCTTTGTGTTTTTTCGATATTTTCGACATACTAACCCCTTTGTGTTTTTTCGATATTTTCGACATACTAACCCCTTTGTGTTTTTTCGATATTTTCGACATACTAACCCCTTTGTGTTTTTTCGACATTTTCGACATACTAACCCCTTTGTGTTTTTTCGACATTTTCGACATACTAACCCCTTTGTGTTTTTTCTATTTTTTCGACATACTAACCCCTTTGTGTTTTTTCGACATTTTCGACATACTAACCCCTTTGTGTTTTTTCGATATTTTCGACATACTAACCCCTTTGTGTTTTTTCGATATTTTCGACATACTAACCCCTTTGTGTTTTTTCGACATTTTCGACATACTAACCCCTTTGTGTTTTTTCGACATACTAACCCCTTTGTGTTTTATCGCCGTTTTCGACATACTAACCCCTTTGTGTTTTTTCGATATTTTCGACATACTAACCCCTTTGTGTTTTTTCGATATTTTCGACATACTAACCCCTTTGTGTTTTTTCGATATTTTCGACATACTAACCCCTTTGTGTTTTTTCGACATTTTCGACATACTAACCCCTTTGTGTTTTTTCGACATTTTCGACATACTAACCCCTTTGTGTTTTTTCTATTTTTTCGACATACTAACCCCTTTGGTTTTTTCGACATTTTCGACATACTAACCCCTTTGTGTTTTTTCGATATTTTCGACATACTAACCCCTTTGTGTTTTTTCGATATTTTCGACATACTAACCCCTTTGTGTTTTTTCGACATTTTCGACATACTAACCCCTTTGTGTTTTTTCGACATACTAACCCCTTTGTGTTTTATCGCCGTTTTCGACATACTAACCCCTTTGTGTTTTTTCGATATTTTCGACATACTAACCCCTTTGTGTTTTTTCGATATTTTCGACATACTAACCCCTTTGTGTTTTTTCGATATTTTCGACATACTAACCCCTTTGTGTTTTTTCGACATTTTCGACATACTAACCCCTTTGTGTTTTTTCGACATTTACGACATACTAACCCCTTTGTGTTTTTTCGATATTTTCGACATACTAACCCCTTTGTGTTTTTTCGATATTTTCGACATACTAACCCCTTTGTGTTTTTTCGATATTTTCGACATACTAACCCCTTTGTGTTTTTTCGACATTTTCGACATACTAACCCCTTTGTGTTTTTTCGACATACTAACCCCTTTGTGTTTTATCGCCGTTTTCGACATACTAACCCCTTTGTGTTTTTTCGATATTTTCGACATACTAACCCCTTTGTGTTTTTTCGATATTTTCGACATACTAACCCCTTTGTGTTTTTTCGATATTTTCGACATACTAACCCCTTTGTGTTTTTTCGACATTTTCGACATACTAACCCCTTTGTGTTTTTTCGACATTTTCGACATACTAACCCCTTTGTGTTTTTTCTATTTTTTCGACATACTAACCCCTTTGTGTTTTTTCGACATTTTCGACATACTAACCCCTTTGTGTTTTTTCGATATTTTCGACATACTAACCCCTTTGTGTTTTTTCGATATTTTCGACATACTAACCCCTTTGTGTTTTTTCGACATTTTCGACATACTAACCCCTTTGTGTTTTTTCGACATACTAACCCCTTTGTGTTTTATCGCCGTTTTCGACATACTAACCCCTTTGTGTTTTTTCGATATTTTCGACATACTAACCCCTTTGTGTTTTTTCGATATTTTCGACATACTAACCCCTTTGTGTTTTTTCGATATTTTCGACATACTAACCCCTTTGTGTTTTTTCGACATTTTCGACATACTAACCCCTTTGTGTTTTTTCGACATTTACGACATACTAACCCCTTTGTGTTTTTTCTATTTTTTCGACATACTAACCCCTTTGTGTTTTTTCGACATTTTCGACATACTAACCCCTTTGTGTTTTTTCGACATTTTCGACATACTAACCCCTTTGTTTTTTCGATATTTTCGACATACTAACCCCTTTGTGTTTTTTCGATATTTTCGACATACTAACCCCTTTGTGTTTTTTCGACATTTTCGACATACTAACCCCTTTGTGTTTTTTCGACGTTTTCGACATACTAACCCCTTTGTGTTTTTTCGACGTTTTCGACATACTAACCCCTTTGTGTTTTATCGCCGTTTTCGACATACTAACCCCTTTGTGTTTTTTCGATATTTTCGACATACTAACCCCTTTGTGTTTTTTCGACATTTTCGACATACTAACCCCTTTGTGTTTTTTCGACATTTACGACATACTAACCCCTTTGTGTTTTTTCTATTTTTTCGACATACTAACCCCTTTGTGTTTTTTCGACATTTTCGACATACTAACCCCTTTGTGTTTTATCGCCGTTTTCGACATACTAACCCCTTTGTGTTTTTTCGACATTTTCGACATACTAACCCCTTTGTTTTTTCGATATTTTCGACATACTAACCCCTTTGTGTTTTTTCGACATTTTCGACATACTAACCCCTTTGTGTTTTTTCGACGTTTTCGACATACTAACCCCTTTGTGTTTTTTCGACGTTTTCGACATACTAACCCCTTTGTGTTTTATCGCCGTTTTCGACATACTAACCCCTTTGTGTTTTTTCGATATTTTCGACATACTAACCCCTTTGTGTTTTTTCGACATTTTCGACATACTAACCCCTTTGTGTTTTATCGCCGTTTTCGACATACTAACCCCTTTGTGTTTTTTCGACATTTTCGACATACTAACCCCTTTGTGTTTTTTCGACATTTTCGACATACTAACCCCTTTGTTTTTTCGACATTTTCGACATACTAACCCCTTTGTGTTTTTTCGATATTTTCGACATACTAACCCCTTTGTGTTTTTTCGACATTTTCGACATACTAACCCCTTTGTGTTTTTTCGACATTTTCGACATACTAACCCCTTTGTGTTTTTTCGACGTTTTCGACATACTAACCCCTTTGTGTTTTTTCGACGTTTTCGACATACTAACCCCTTTGTGTTTTATCGCCGTTTTCGACATACTAACCCCTTTGTGTTTTTTCGATATTTTCGACATACTAACCCCTTTGTGTTTTTTCGACATTTTCGACATACTAACCCCTTTGTGTTTTTTCGACATTTACGACATACTAACCCCTTTGTGTTTTTTCTATTTTTTCGACATACTAACCCCTTTGTGTTTTTTCGACATTTTCGACATACTAACCCCTTTGTGTTTTATCGCCGTTTTCGACATACTAACCCCTTTGTGTTTTTTCGACATTTTCGACATACTAACCCCTTTGTTTTTTCGATATTTTCGACATACTAACCCCTTTGTGTTTTTTCTATTTTTTCGACATACTAACCCCTTTGTGTTTTTTCTATTTTTTCGACATACTAACCCCTTTGTGTTTTTTCGATATTTTCGACATACTAACCCCTTTGTGTTTTTTCGACATTTTCGACATACTAACCCCTTTGTGTTTTTTCGACGTTTTCGACATACTAACCCCTTTGTGTTTTTTCGACGTTTTCGACATACTAACCCCTTTGTGTTTTTTCGACGTTTTCGACATACTAACCCCTTTGTGTTTTATCGCCGTTTTCGACATACTAACCCCTTTGTGTTTTTTCGATATTTTCGACATACTAACCCCTTTGTGTTTTTTCTATTTTTTCGACATACTAACCCCTTTGTGTTTTTTCTATTTTTTCGACATACTAACCCCTTTGTGTTTTTTCTATTTTTTCGACATACTAACCCCTTTGTGTTTTTTCGACATTTTCGACATACTAACCCCTTTGTGTTTTTTCGACGTTTTCGACATACTAACCCCTTTGTGTTTTTTCGACGTTTTCGACATACTAACCCCTTTGTGTTTTTTCGACGTTTTCGACATACTAACCCCTTTGTGTTTTATCGCCGTTTTCGACATACTAACCCCTTTGTGTTTTTTCGATATTTTCGACATACTAACCCCTTTGTGTTTTTTCGACATTTTCGACATACTAACCCCTTTGTGTTTTTTCGACATTTTCGACATACTAACCCCTTTGTGTTTTTTCGACATACTAACCCCTTTGTGTTTTATCGCCGTTTTCGACATACTAACCCCTTTGTGTTTTTTCGATATTTTCGACATACTAACCCCTTTGTGTTTTTTCGATATTTTCGACATACTAACCCCTTTGTGTTTTTTCGATATTTTCGACATACTAACCCCTTTGTGTTTTTTCGACATTTTCGACATACTAACCCCTTTGTGTTTTTTCGACATTTACGACATACTAACCCCTTTGTGTTTTTTCTATTTTTTCGACATACTAACCCCTTTGTGTTTTTTCGACGTTTTCGACATACTAACCCCTTTGTGTTTTATCGCCGTTTTCGACATACTAACCCCTTTGTGTTTTTTCGATATTTTCGACATACTAACCCCTTTGTGTTTTTTCGACATTTTCGACATACTAACCCCTTTGTGTTTTTTCGACATTTTCGACATACTAACCCCTTTGTGTTTTTTCTATTTTTTCGACATACTAACCCCTTTGTGTTTTTTCGACATTTTCGACATACTAACCCCTTTGTGTTTTTTCGATATTTTCGACATACTAACCCCTTTGTGTTTTTTCGATATTTTCGACATACTAACCCCTTTGTGTTTTTTCGACATTTTCGACATACTAACCCCTTTGTGTTTTTTCGACATACTAACCCCTTTGTGTTTTATCGCCGTTTTCGACATACTAACCCCTTTGTGTTTTTTCGATATTTTCGACATACTAACCCCTTTGTGTTTTTTCGATATTTTCGACATACTAACCCCTTTGTGTTTTTTCGATATTTTCGACATACTAACCCCTTTGTGTTTTTTCGACATTTTCGACATACTAACCCCTTTGTGTTTTTTCGACATACTAACCCCTTTGTGTTTTATCGCCGTTTTCGACATACTAACCCCTTTGTGTTTTTTCGATATTTTCGACATACTAACCCCTTTGTGTTTTTTCGATATTTTCGACATACTAACCCCTTTGTGTTTTTTCGATATTTTCGACATACTAACCCCTTTGTGTTTTTTCGACATTTTCGACATACTAACCCCTTTGTGTTTTTTCGACATTTTCGACATACTAACCCCTTTGTGTTTTTTCTATTTTTTCGACATACTAACCCCTTTGTGTTTTTTCGACATTTTCGACATACTAACCCCTTTGTGTTTTTTCGATATTTTCGACATACTAACCCCTTTGTGTTTTTTCGATATTTTCGACATACTAACCCCTTTGTGTTTTATCGCCGTTTTCGACATACTAACCCCTTTGTGTTTTTTCGATATTTTCGACATACTAACCCCTTTGTGTTTTTTCGATATTTTCGACATACTAACCCCTTTGTGTTTTTTCGACATTTTCGACATACTAACCCCTTTGTGTTTTTTCGACATACTAACCCCTTTGTGTTTTATCGCCGTTTTCGACATACTAACCCCTTTGTGTTTTTTCGATATTTTCGACATACTAACCCCTTTGTGTTTTTTCGATATTTTCGACATACTAACCCCTTTGTGTTTTTTCGATATTTTCGACATACTAACCCCTTTGTGTTTTTTCGACATTTTCGACATACTAACCCCTTTGTGTTTTTTCGACATTTTCGACATACTAACCCCTTTGTGTTTTTTCTATTTTTTCGACATACTAACCCCTTTGTGTTTTTTCGACATTTTCGACATACTAACCCCTTTGTGTTTTTTCGATATTTTCGACATACTAACCCCTTTGTGTTTTTTCGATATTTTCGACATACTAACCCCTTTGTGTTTTTTCGACATTTTCGACATACTAACCCCTTTGTGTTTTTTCGACATACTAACCCCTTTGTGTTTTATCGCCGTTTTCGACATACTAACCCCTTTGTGTTTTTTCGATATTTTCGACATACTAACCCCTTTGTGTTTTTTCGATATTTTCGACATACTAACCCCTTTGTGTTTTTTCGATATTTTCGACATACTAACCCCTTTGTGTTTTTTCGACATTTTCGACATACTAACCCCTTTGTGTTTTTTCGACATTTTCGACATACTAACCCCTTTGTGTTTTTTCTATTTTTTCGACATACTAACCCCTTTGTGTTTTTTCGACATTTTCGACATACTAACCCCTTTGTGTTTTTTCGATATTTTCGACATACTAACCCCTTTGTGTTTTTTCGATATTTTCGACATACTAACCCCTTTGTGTTTTTTCGACATTTTCGACATACTAACCCCTTTGTGTTTTTTCGACATACTAACCCCTTTGTGTTTTATCGCCGTTTTCGACATACTAACCCCTTTGTGTTTTTTCGATATTTTCGACATACTAACCCCTTTGTGTTTTTTCGATATTTTCGACATACTAACCCCTTTGTGTTTTTTCGATATTTTCGACATACTAACCCCTTTGTGTTTTTTCGACATTTTCGACATACTAACCCCTTTGTGTTTTTTCGACATTTACGACATACTAACCCCTTTGTGTTTTTTCGATATTTTCGACATACTAACCCCTTTGTGTTTTTTCGATATTTTCGACATACTAACCCCTTTGTGTTTTTTCGATATTTTCGACATACTAACCCCTTTGTGTTTTTTCGACATTTTCGACATACTAACCCCTTTGTGTTTTTTCGACATACTAACCCCTTTGTGTTTTATCGCCGTTTTCGACATACTAACCCCTTTGTGTTTTTTCGATATTTTCGACATACTAACCCCTTTGTGTTTTTTCGATATTTTCGACATACTAACCCCTTTGTGTTTTTTCGATATTTTCGACATACTAACCCCTTTGTGTTTTTTCGACATTTTCGACATACTAACCCCTTTGTGTTTTTTCGACATTTTCGACATACTAACCCCTTTGTGTTTTTTCTATTTTTTCGACATACTAACCCCTTTGTGTTTTTTCGACATTTTCGACATACTAACCCCTTTGTGTTTTTTCGATATTTTCGACATACTAACCCCTTTGTGTTTTTTCGATATTTTCGACATACTAACCCCTTTGTGTTTTTTCGACATTTTCGACATACTAACCCCTTTGTGTTTTTTCGACATACTAACCCCTTTGTGTTTTATCGCCGTTTTCGACATACTAACCCCTTTGTGTTTTTTCGATATTTTCGACATACTAACCCCTTTGTGTTTTATCGCCGTTTTCGACATACTAACCCCTTTGTGTTTTTTCGATATTTTCGACATACTAACCCCTTTGTGTTTTTTCGATATTTTCGACATACTAACCCCTTTGTGTTTTTTCGACATTTTCGACATACTAACCCCTTTGTGTTTTTTCGACATACTAACCCCTTTGTGTTTTATCGCCGTTTTCGACATACTAACCCCTTTGTGTTTTTTCGATATTTTCGACATACTAACCCCTTTGTGTTTTTTCGATATTTTCGACATACTAACCCCTTTGTGTTTTTTCGATATTTTCGACATACTAACCCCTTTGTGTTTTTTCGACATTTTCGACATACTAACCCCTTTGTGTTTTTTCGACATTTTCGACATACTAACCCCTTTGTGTTTTTTCTATTTTTTCGACATACTAACCCCTTTGTGTTTTTTCGACATTTTCGACATACTAACCCCTTTGTGTTTTTTCGATATTTTCGACATACTAACCCCTTTGTGTTTTTTCGATATTTTCGACATACTAACCCCTTTGTGTTTTTTCGACATTTTCGACATACTAACCCCTTTGTGTTTTTTCGACATACTAACCCCTTTGTGTTTTATCGCCGTTTTCGACATACTAACCCCTTTGTGTTTTTTCGATATTTTCGACATACTAACCCCTTTGTGTTTTTTCGATATTTTCGACATACTAACCCCTTTGTGTTTTTTCGATATTTTCGACATACTAACCCCTTTGTGTTTTTTCGACATTTTCGACATACTAACCCCTTTGTGTTTTTTCGACATTTTCGACATACTAACCCCTTTGTGTTTTTTCTATTTTTTCGACATACTAACCCCTTTGTGTTTTTTCGACATTTTCGACATACTAACCCCTTTGTGTTTTTTCGATATTTTCGACATACTAACCCCTTTGTGTTTTTTCGATATTTTCGACATACTAACCCCTTTGTGTTTTATCGCCGTTTTCGACATACTAACCCCTTTGTGTTTTTTCGATATTTTCGACATACTAACCCCTTTGTGTTTTTTCGATATTTTCGACATACTAACCCCTTTGTGTTTTTTCGACATTTTCGACATACTAACCCCTTTGTGTTTTTTCGACATACTAACCCCTTTGTGTTTTATCGCCGTTTTCGACATACTAACCCCTTTGTGTTTTTTCGATATTTTCGACATACTAACCCCTTTGTGTTTTTTCGATATTTTCGACATACTAACCCCTTTGTGTTTTTTCGATATTTTCGACATACTAACCCCTTTGTGTTTTTTCGACATTTTCGACATACTAACCCCTTTGTGTTTTTTCGACATTTTCGACATACTAACCCCTTTGTGTTTTTTCTATTTTTTCGACATACTAACCCCTTTGTGTTTTTTCGACATTTTCGACATACTAACCCCTTTGTGTTTTTTCGATATTTTCGACATACTAACCCCTTTGTGTTTTTTCGATATTTTCGACATACTAACCCCTTTGTGTTTTTTCGACATTTTCGACATACTAACCCCTTTGTGTTTTTTCGACATACTAACCCCTTTGTGTTTTATCGCCGTTTTCGACATACTAACCCCTTTGTGTTTTTTCGATATTTTCGACATACTAACCCCTTTGTGTTTTTTCGATATTTTCGACATACTAACCCCTTTGTGTTTTTTCGATATTTTCGACATACTAACCCCTTTGTGTTTTTTCGACATTTTCGACATACTAACCCCTTTGTGTTTTTTCGACATTTTCGACATACTAACCCCTTTGTGTTTTTTCTATTTTTTCGACATACTAACCCCTTTGTGTTTTTTCGACATTTTCGACATACTAACCCCTTTGTGTTTTTTCGATATTTTCGACATACTAACCCCTTTGTGTTTTTTCGATATTTTCGACATACTAACCCCTTTGTGTTTTATCGCCGTTTTCGACATACTAACCCCTTTGTGTTTTTTCGATATTTTCGACATACTAACCCCTTTGTGTTTTTTCGATATTTTCGACATACTAACCCCTTTGTGTTTTTTCGACATTTTCGACATACTAACCCCTTTGTGTTTTTTCGACATACTAACCCCTTTGTGTTTTATCGCCGTTTTCGACATACTAACCCCTTTGTGTTTTTTCGATATTTTCGACATACTAACCCCTTTGTGTTTTTTCGATATTTTCGACATACTAACCCCTTTGTGTTTTTTCGATATTTTCGACATACTAACCCCTTTGTGTTTTTTCGACATTTTCGACATACTAACCCCTTTGTGTTTTTTCGACATTTTCGACATACTAACCCCTTTGTGTTTTTTCTATTTTTTCGACATACTAACCCCTTTGTGTTTTTTCGACATTTTCGACATACTAACCCCTTTGTGTTTTTTCGATATTTTCGACATACTAACCCCTTTGTGTTTTTTCGATATTTTCGACATACTAACCCCTTTGTGTTTTTTCGACATTTTCGACATACTAACCCCTTTGTGTTTTTTCGACATACTAACCCCTTTGTGTTTTATCGCCGTTTTCGACATACTAACCCCTTTGTGTTTTTTCGATATTTTCGACATACTAACCCCTTTGTGTTTTTTCGATATTTTCGACATACTAACCCCTTTGTGTTTTTTCGATATTTTCGACATACTAACCCCTTTGTGTTTTTTCGACATTTTCGACATACTAACCCCTTTGTGTTTTTTCGACATTTTCGACATACTAACCCCTTTGTGTTTTTTCTATTTTTTCGACATACTAACCCCTTTGGTTTTTTCGACATTTTCGACATACTAACCCCTTTGTGTTTTTTCGATATTTTCGACATACTAACCCCTTTGTGTTTTTTCGATATTTTCGACATACTAACCCCTTTGTGTTTTTTCGACATTTTCGACATACTAACCCCTTTGTGTTTTTTCGACATACTAACCCCTTTGTGTTTTATCGCCGTTTTCGACATACTAACCCCTTTGTGTTTTTTCGATATTTTCGACATACTAACCCCTTTGTGTTTTTTCGATATTTTCGACATACTAACCCCTTTGTGTTTTTTCGATATTTTCGACATACTAACCCCTTTGTGTTTTTTCGACATTTTCGACATACTAACCCCTTTGTGTTTTTTCGACATTTACGACATACTAACCCCTTTGTGTTTTTTCGATATTTTCGACATACTAACCCCTTTGTGTTTTTTCGATATTTTCGACATACTAACCCCTTTGTGTTTTTTCGATATTTTCGACATACTAACCCCTTTGTGTTTTTTCGACATTTTCGACATACTAACCCCTTTGTGTTTTTTCGACATACTAACCCCTTTGTGTTTTATCGCCGTTTTCGACATACTAACCCCTTTGTGTTTTTTCGATATTTTCGACATACTAACCCCTTTGTGTTTTTTCGATATTTTCGACATACTAACCCCTTTGTGTTTTTTCGATATTTTCGACATACTAACCCCTTTGTGTTTTTTCGACATTTTCGACATACTAACCCCTTTGTGTTTTTTCGACATTTTCGACATACTAACCCCTTTGTGTTTTTTCTATTTTTTCGACATACTAACCCCTTTGTGTTTTTTCGACATTTTCGACATACTAACCCCTTTGTGTTTTTTCGATATTTTCGACATACTAACCCCTTTGTGTTTTTTCGATATTTTCGACATACTAACCCCTTTGTGTTTTTTCGACATTTTCGACATACTAACCCCTTTGTGTTTTTTCGACATACTAACCCCTTTGTGTTTTATCGCCGTTTTCGACATACTAACCCCTTTGTGTTTTTTCGATATTTTCGACATACTAACCCCTTTGTGTTTTTTCGATATTTTCGACATACTAACCCCTTTGTGTTTTTTCGATATTTTCGACATACTAACCCCTTTGTGTTTTTTCGACATTTTCGACATACTAACCCCTTTGTGTTTTTTCGACATTTACGACATACTAACCCCTTTGTGTTTTTTCTATTTTTTCGACATACTAACCCCTTTGTGTTTTTTCGACATTTTCGACATACTAACCCCTTTGTGTTTTTTCGACATTTTCGACATACTAACCCCTTTGTTTTTTCGATATTTTCGACATACTAACCCCTTTGTGTTTTTTCGATATTTTCGACATACTAACCCCTTTGTGTTTTTTCGACATTTTCGACATACTAACCCCTTTGTGTTTTTTCGACGTTTTCGACATACTAACCCCTTTGTGTTTTTTCGACGTTTTCGACATACTAACCCCTTTGTGTTTTATCGCCGTTTTCGACATACTAACCCCTTTGTGTTTTTTCGATATTTTCGACATACTAACCCCTTTGTGTTTTTTCGACATTTTCGACATACTAACCCCTTTGTGTTTTTTCGACATTTACGACATACTAACCCCTTTGTGTTTTTTCTATTTTTTCGACATACTAACCCCTTTGTGTTTTTTCGACATTTTCGACATACTAACCCCTTTGTGTTTTATCGCCGTTTTCGACATACTAACCCCTTTGTGTTTTTTCGACATTTTCGACATACTAACCCCTTTGTTTTTTCGATATTTTCGACATACTAACCCCTTTGTGTTTTTTCGACATTTTCGACATACTAACCCCTTTGTGTTTTTTCGACGTTTTCGACATACTAACCCCTTTGTGTTTTTTCGACGTTTTCGACATACTAACCCCTTTGTGTTTTATCGCCGTTTTCGACATACTAACCCCTTTGTGTTTTTTCGATATTTTCGACATACTAACCCCTTTGTGTTTTTTCGACATTTTCGACATACTAACCCCTTTGTGTTTTATCGCCGTTTTCGACATACTAACCCCTTTGTGTTTTTTCGACATTTTCGACATACTAACCCCTTTGTGTTTTTTCGACATTTTCGACATACTAACCCCTTTGTTTTTTCGACATTTTCGACATACTAACCCCTTTGTGTTTTTTCGATATTTTCGACATACTAACCCCTTTGTGTTTTTTCGACATTTTCGACATACTAACCCCTTTGTGTTTTTTCGACATTTTCGACATACTAACCCCTTTGTGTTTTTTCGACGTTTTCGACATACTAACCCCTTTGTGTTTTTTCGACGTTTTCGACATACTAACCCCTTTGTGTTTTATCGCCGTTTTCGACATACTAACCCCTTTGTGTTTTTTCGATATTTTCGACATACTAACCCCTTTGTGTTTTTTCGACATTTTCGACATACTAACCCCTTTGTGTTTTTTCGACATTTACGACATACTAACCCCTTTGTGTTTTTTCTATTTTTTCGACATACTAACCCCTTTGTGTTTTTTCGACATTTTCGACATACTAACCCCTTTGTGTTTTATCGCCGTTTTCGACATACTAACCCCTTTGTGTTTTTTCGACATTTTCGACATACTAACCCCTTTGTTTTTTCGATATTTTCGACATACTAACCCCTTTGTGTTTTTTCTATTTTTTCGACATACTAACCCCTTTGTGTTTTTTCTATTTTTTCGACATACTAACCCCTTTGTGTTTTTTCGATATTTTCGACATACTAACCCCTTTGTGTTTTTTCGACATTTTCGACATACTAACCCCTTTGTGTTTTTTCGACGTTTTCGACATACTAACCCCTTTGTGTTTTTTCGACGTTTTCGACATACTAACCCCTTTGTGTTTTTTCGACGTTTTCGACATACTAACCCCTTTGTGTTTTATCGCCGTTTTCGACATACTAACCCCTTTGTGTTTTTTCGATATTTTCGACATACTAACCCCTTTGTGTTTTTTCTATTTTTTCGACATACTAACCCCTTTGTGTTTTTTCTATTTTTTCGACATACTAACCCCTTTGTGTTTTTTCTATTTTTTCGACATACTAACCCCTTTGTGTTTTTTCGACATTTTCGACATACTAACCCCTTTGTGTTTTTTCGACGTTTTCGACATACTAACCCCTTTGTGTTTTTTCGACGTTTTCGACATACTAACCCCTTTGTGTTTTTTCGACGTTTTCGACATACTAACCCCTTTGTGTTTTATCGCCGTTTTCGACATACTAACCCCTTTGTGTTTTTTCGATATTTTCGACATACTAACCCCTTTGTGTTTTTTCGACATTTTCGACATACTAACCCCTTTGTGTTTTTTCGACATTTTCGACATACTAACCCCTTTGTGTTTTTTCGACATACTAACCCCTTTGTGTTTTATCGCCGTTTTCGACATACTAACCCCTTTGTGTTTTTTCGATATTTTCGACATACTAACCCCTTTGTGTTTTTTCGATATTTTCGACATACTAACCCCTTTGTGTTTTTTCGATATTTTCGACATACTAACCCCTTTGTGTTTTTTCGACATTTTCGACATACTAACCCCTTTGTGTTTTTTCGACATTTACGACATACTAACCCCTTTGTGTTTTTTCTATTTTTTCGACATACTAACCCCTTTGTGTTTTTTCGACGTTTTCGACATACTAACCCCTTTGTGTTTTATCGCCGTTTTCGACATACTAACCCCTTTGTGTTTTTTCGATATTTTCGACATACTAACCCCTTTGTGTTTTTTCGACATTTTCGACATACTAACCCCTTTGTGTTTTTTCGACATTTTCGACATACTAACCCCTTTGTGTTTTTTCTATTTTTTCGACATACTAACCCCTTTGTGTTTTTTCGACATTTTCGACATACTAACCCCTTTGTGTTTTTTCGATATTTTCGACATACTAACCCCTTTGTGTTTTTTCGATATTTTCGACATACTAACCCCTTTGTGTTTTTTCGACATTTTCGACATACTAACCCCTTTGTGTTTTCTTTTCGACATACTAACCCCTTTGTGTTTTATCGCCGTTTTCGACATACTAACCCCTTTGTGTTTTTTCGATATTTTCGACATACTAACCCCTTTGTGTTTTTTCGATATTTTCGACATACTAACCCCTTTGTGTTTTTTCGATATTTTCGACATACTAACCCCTTTGTGTTTTTTCGACATTTTCGACATACTAACCCCTTTGTGTTTTTTCGACATACTAACCCCTTTGTGTTTTATCGCCGTTTTCGACATACTAACCCCTTTGTGTTTTTTCGATATTTTCGACATACTAACCCCTTTGTGTTTTTTCGATATTTTCGACATACTAACCCCTTTGTGTTTTTTCGATATTTTCGACATACTAACCCCTTTGTGTTTTTTCGACATTTTCGACATACTAACCCCTTTGTGTTTTTTCGACATTTTCGACATACTAACCCCTTTGTGTTTTTTCTATTTTTTCGACATACTAACCCCTTTGTGTTTTTTCGACATTTTCGACATACTAACCCCTTTGTGTTTTTTCGATATTTTCGACATACTAACCCCTTTGTGTTTTTTCGATATTTTCGACATACTAACCCCTTTGTGTTTTATCGCCGTTTTCGACATACTAACCCCTTTGTGTTTTTTCGATATTTTCGACATACTAACCCCTTTGTGTTTTTTCGATATTTTCGACATACTAACCCCTTTGTGTTTTTTCGACATTTTCGACATACTAACCCCTTTGTGTTTTTTCGACATACTAACCCCTTTGTGTTTTATCGCCGTTTTCGACATACTAACCCCTTTGTGTTTTTTCGATATTTTCGACATACTAACCCCTTTGTGTTTTTTCGATATTTTCGACATACTAACCCCTTTGTGTTTTTTCGATATTTTCGACATACTAACCCCTTTGTGTTTTTTCGACATTTTCGACATACTAACCCCTTTGTGTTTTTTCGACATTTTCGACATACTAACCCCTTTGTGTTTTTTCTATTTTTTCGACATACTAACCCCTTTGTGTTTTTTCGACATTTTCGACATACTAACCCCTTTGTGTTTTTTCGATATTTTCGACATACTAACCCCTTTGTGTTTTTTCGATATTTTCGACATACTAACCCCTTTGTGTTTTTTCGACATTTTCGACATACTAACCCCTTTGTGTTTTTTCGACATACTAACCCCTTTGTGTTTTATCGCCGTTTTCGACATACTAACCCCTTTGTGTTTTTTCGATATTTTCGACATACTAACCCCTTTGTGTTTTTTCGATATTTTCGACATACTAACCCCTTTGTGTTTTTTCGATATTTTCGACATACTAACCCCTTTGTGTTTTTTCGACATTTTCGACATACTAACCCCTTTGTGTTTTTTCGACATTTTCGACATACTAACCCCTTTGTGTTTTTTCTATTTTTTCGACATACTAACCCCTTTGTGTTTTTTCGACATTTTCGACATACTAACCCCTTTGTGTTTTTTCGATATTTTCGACATACTAACCCCTTTGTGTTTTTTCGATATTTTCGACATACTAACCCCTTTGTGTTTTTTCGACATTTTCGACATACTAACCCCTTTGTGTTTTTTCGACATACTAACCCCTTTGTGTTTTATCGCCGTTTTCGACATACTAACCCCTTTGTGTTTTTTCGATATTTTCGACATACTAACCCCTTTGTGTTTTTTCGATATTTTCGACATACTAACCCCTTTGTGTTTTTTCGATATTTTCGACATACTAACCCCTTTGTGTTTTTTCGACATTTTCGACATACTAACCCCTTTGTGTTTTTTCGACATTTTCGACATACTAACCCCTTTGTGTTTTTTCGATATTTTCGACATACTAACCCCTTTGTGTTTTTTCGATATTTTCGACATACTAACCCCTTTGTGTTTTTTCGATATTTTCGACATACTAACCCCTTTGTGTTTTTTCGACATTTTCGACATACTAACCCCTTTGTGTTTTTTCGACATACTAACCCCTTTGTGTTTTATCGCCGTTTTCGACATACTAACCCCTTTGTGTTTTTTCGATATTTTCGACATACTAACCCCTTTGTGTTTTTTCGATATTTTCGACATACTAACCCCTTTGTGTTTTTTCGATATTTTCGACATACTAACCCCTTTGTGTTTTTTCGACATTTTCGACATACTAACCCCTTTGTGTTTTTTCGACATTTTCGACATACTAACCCCTTTGTGTTTTTTCTATTTTTTCGACATACTAACCCCTTTGTGTTTTTTCGACATTTTCGACATACTAACCCCTTTGTGTTTTTTCGATATTTTCGACATACTAACCCCTTTGTGTTTTTTCGATATTTTCGACATACTAACCCCTTTGTGTTTTTTCGACATTTTCGACATACTAACCCCTTTGTGTTTTTTCGACATACTAACCCCTTTGTGTTTTATCGCCGTTTTCGACATACTAACCCCTTTGTGTTTTTTCGATATTTTCGACATACTAACCCCTTTGTGTTTTTTCGATATTTTCGACATACTAACCCCTTTGTGTTTTTTCGATATTTTCGACATACTAACCCCTTTGTGTTTTTTCGATATTTTCGACATACTAACCCCTTTGTGTTTTTTCGATATTTTCGACATACTAACCCCTTTGTGTTTTTTCGATATTTTCGACATACTAACCCCTTTGTGTTTTTTCGACATTTACGACATACTAACCCCTTTGTGTTTTTTCTATTTTTTCGACATACTAACCCCTTTGTGTTTTTCGACATTTTCGACATACTAACCCCTTTGTGTTTTTTCGACATTTTCGACATACTAACCCCTTTGTGTTTTTCGATATTTTCGACATACTAACCCCTTTGTGTTTTTTCGATATTTTCGACATACTAACCCCTTTGTGTTTTTTCGACATTTTCGACATACTAACCCCTTTGTGTTTTTTCGACGTTTTCGACATACTAACCCCTTTGTGTTTTTTCGACTTTTTCGACATACTAACCCCTTTGTGTTTTTTCGCCGTTTTCGACATACTAACCCCTTTGTGTTTTTTCGATATTTTCGACATACTAACCCCTTTGTGTTTTTTCGACATTTTCGACATACTAACCCCTTTGTGTTTTTTCGACATACTAACCCCTTTGTGTTTTATCGCGTTTTCGACATACTAACCCCTTTGTGTTTTTTCGATATTTTCGACATACTAACCCCTTTGTGTTTTTTCGATATTTTCGACATACTAACCCCTTTGTGTTTTTTCGATATTTTCGACATACTAACCCCTTTGTGTTTTTTCGACATTTTCGACATACTAACCCCTTTGTGTTTTTTCGACATTTACGACATACTAACCCCTTTGTGTTTTTCTATTTTTTCGACATACTAACCCCTTTGTGTTTTTTCGACATTTTCGACATACTAACCCCTTTGTGTTTTATCGCGTTTTCGACATACTAACCCCTTTGTGTTTTTTCGACATTTCGACATACTAACCCCTTTGTGTTTTTTCGATATTTTCGACATACTAACCCCTTTGTGTTTTTTCGACATTTTCGACATACTAACCCCTTTGTGTTTTTTCGACTTTTTCGACATACTAACCCCTTTGTGTTTTTTCGACGTTTTCGACATACTAACCCCTTTGTGTTTTTTCGACTTTTTCGACATACTAACCCCTTTGTGTTTTTTCGATATTTTCGACATACTAACCCCTTTTTGTGTTTTTTCGACATTTTCGACATACTAACCCCTTTGTGTTTTATCGCCGTTTTCGACATACTAACCCCTTTGTGTTTTTTCGACATTTTCGACATACTAACCCCTTTGTGTTTTTTCGACATTTTCGACATACTAACCCCTTTGTTTTTTCGACATTTTCGACATACTAACCCCTTTGTGTTTTTTCGATATTTTCGACATACTAACCCCTTTGTGTTTTTTCGACATTTTCGACATACTAACCCCTTTGTGTTTTTTCGACATTTTCGACATACTAACCCCTTTGTGTTTTTTCGACGTTTTCGACATACTAACCCCTTTGTGTTTTTTCGACGTTTTCGACATACTAACCCCTTTGTGTTTTATCGCCGTTTTCGACATACTAACCCCTTTGTGTTTTTTCGATATTTTCGACATACTAACCCCTTTGTGTTTTTTCGACATTTTCGACATACTAACCCCTTTGTGTTTTTTCGACATTTACGACATACTAACCCCTTTGTGTTTTTTCTATTTTTTCGACATACTAACCCCTTTGTGTTTTTTCGACATTTTCGACATACTAACCCCTTTGTGTTTTATCGCCGTTTTCGACATACTAACCCCTTTGTGTTTTTTCGACATTTTCGACATACTAACCCCTTTGTTTTTTCGATATTTTCGACATACTAACCCCTTTGTGTTTTTTCTATTTTTTCGACATACTAACCCCTTTGTGTTTTTTCTATTTTTTCGACATACTAACCCCTTTGTGTTTTTTCGATATTTTCGACATACTAACCCCTTTGTGTTTTTTCTATTTTTTCGACATACTAACCCCTTTGTGTTTTTTCTATTTTTTCGACATACTAACCCCTTTGTGTTTTTTCTATTTTTTCGACATACTAACCCCTTTGTGTTTTTTCGACATTTTCGACATACTAACCCCTTTGTGTTTTTTCGACGTTTTCGACATACTAACCCCTTTGTGTTTTTTCGACGTTTTCGACATACTAACCCCTTTGTGTTTTTTCGACGTTTTCGACATACTAACCCCTTTGTGTTTTATCGCCGTTTTCGACATACTAACCCCTTTGTGTTTTTTCGATATTTTCGACATACTAACCCCTTTGTGTTTTTTCGACATTTTCGACATACTAACCCCTTTGTGTTTTTTCGACATTTTCGACATACTAACCCCTTTGTGTTTTTTCGACATACTAACCCCTTTGTGTTTTATCGCCGTTTTCGACATACTAACCCCTTTGTGTTTTTTCGATATTTTCGACATACTAACCCCTTTGTGTTTTTTCGATATTTTCGACATACTAACCCCTTTGTGTTTTTTCGATATTTTCGACATACTAACCCCTTTGTGTTTTTTCGACATTTTCGACATACTAACCCCTTTGTGTTTTTTCGACATTTACGACATACTAACCCCTTTGTGTTTTTTCTATTTTTTCGACATACTAACCCCTTTGTGTTTTTTCGACGTTTTCGACATACTAACCCCTTTGTGTTTTATCGCCGTTTTCGACATACTAACCCCTTTGTGTTTTTTCGATATTTTCGACATACTAACCCCTTTGTGTTTTTTCGACATTTTCGACATACTAACCCCTTTGTGTTTTTTCGACATTTTCGACATACTAACCCCTTTGTGTTTTTTCTATTTTTTCGACATACTAACCCCTTTGTGTTTTTTCGACATTTTCGACATACTAACCCCTTTGTGTTTTTTCGATATTTTCGACATACTAACCCCTTTGTGTTTTTTCGATATTTTCGACATACTAACCCCTTTGTGTTTTTTCGACATTTTCGACATACTAACCCCTTTGTGTTTTTTCGACATACTAACCCCTTTGTGTTTTATCGCCGTTTTCGACATACTAACCCCTTTGTGTTTTTTCGATATTTTCGACATACTAACCCCTTTGTGTTTTTTCGATATTTTCGACATACTAACCCCTTTGTGTTTTTTCGATATTTTCGACATACTAACCCCTTTGTGTTTTTTCGACATTTTCGACATACTAACCCCTTTGTGTTTTTTCGACATTTACGACATACTAACCCCTTTGTGTTTTTTCTATTTTTTCGACATACTAACCCCTTTGTGTTTTTTCGACATTTTCGACATACTAACCCCTTTGTGTTTTTTCGACATTTTCGACATACTAACCCCTTTGTTTTTTCGATATTTTCGACATACTAACCCCTTTGTGTTTTTTCGATATTTTCGACATACTAACCCCTTTGTGTTTTTTCGACATTTTCGACATACTAACCCCTTTGTGTTTTTTCGACGTTTTCGACATACTAACCCCTTTGTGTTTTTTCGACGTTTTCGACATACTAACCCCTTTGTGTTTTATCGCCGTTTTCGACATACTAACCCCTTTGTGTTTTTTCGATATTTTCGACATACTAACCCCTTTGTGTTTTTTCGACATTTTCGACATACTAACCCCTTTGTGTTTTTTCGACATTTACGACATACTAACCCCTTTGTGTTTTTTCTATTTTTTCGACATACTAACCCCTTTGTGTTTTTTCGACATTTTCGACATACTAACCCCTTTGTGTTTTATCGCCGTTTTCGACATACTAACCCCTTTGTGTTTTTTCGACATTTTCGACATACTAACCCCTTTGTTTTTTCGATATTTTCGACATACTAACCCCTTTGTGTTTTTTCGACATTTTCGACATACTAACCCCTTTGTGTTTTTTCGACGTTTTCGACATACTAACCCCTTTGTGTTTTTTCGACGTTTTCGACATACTAACCCCTTTGTGTTTTATCGCCGTTTTCGACATACTAACCCCTTTGTGTTTTTTCGATATTTTCGACATACTAACCCCTTTGTGTTTTTTCGACATTTTCGACATACTAACCCCTTTGTGTTTTATCGCCGTTTTCGACATACTAACCCCTTTGTGTTTTTTCGACATTTTCGACATACTAACCCCTTTGTGTTTTTTCGACATTTTCGACATACTAACCCCTTTGTTTTTTCGACATTTTCGACATACTAACCCCTTTGTGTTTTTTCGATATTTTCGACATACTAACCCCTTTGTGTTTTTTCGACATTTTCGACATACTAACCCCTTTGTGTTTTTTCGACATTTTCGACATACTAACCCCTTTGTGTTTTTTCGACGTTTTCGACATACTAACCCCTTTGTGTTTTTTCGACGTTTTCGACATACTAACCCCTTTGTGTTTTATCGCCGTTTTCGACATACTAACCCCTTTGTGTTTTTTCGATATTTTCGACATACTAACCCCTTTGTGTTTTTTCGACATTTTCGACATACTAACCCCTTTGTGTTTTTTCGACATTTACGACATACTAACCCCTTTGTGTTTTTTCTATTTTTTCGACATACTAACCCCTTTGTGTTTTTTCGACATTTTCGACATACTAACCCCTTTGTGTTTTATCGCCGTTTTCGACATACTAACCCCTTTGTGTTTTTTCGACATTTTCGACATACTAACCCCTTTGTTTTTTCGATATTTTCGACATACTAACCCCTTTGTGTTTTTTCGATATTTTCGACATACTAACCCCTTTGTGTTTTTTCGACATTTTCGACATACTAACCCCTTTGTGTTTTTTCGACGTTTTCGACATACTAACCCCTTTGTGTTTTTTCGACGTTTTCGACATACTAACCCCTTTGTGTTTTTTCGACGTTTTCGACATACTAACCCCTTTGTGTTTTATCGCCGTTTTCGACATACTAACCCCTTTGTGTTTTTTCGATATTTTCGACATACTAACCCCTTTGTGTTTTTTCGACATTTTCGACATACTAACCCCTTTGTGTTTTTTCGACATACTAACCCCTTTGTGTTTTATCGCCGTTTTCGACATACTAACCCCTTTGTGTTTTTTCGATATTTTCGACATACTAACCCCTTTGTGTTTTTTCGATATTTTCGACATACTAACCCCTTTGTGTTTTTTCGATATTTTCGACATACTAACCCCTTTGTGTTTTTTCGACATTTTCGACATACTAACCCCTTTGTGTTTTTTCTATTTTTTCGACATACTAACCCCTTTGTGTTTTTTCGACATTTTCGACATACTAACCCCTTTGTGTTTTTTCGACATTTTCGACATACTAACCCCTTTGTTTTTTCGATATTTTCGACATACTAACCCCTTTGTGTTTTTTCGACATTTACGACATACTAACCCCTTTGTGTTTTTTCTATTTTTTCGACATACTAACCCCTTTGTGTTTTTTCGACATTTTCGACATACTAACCCCTTTGTGTTTTTTCGACATTTTCGACATACTAACCCCTTTGTGTTTTTTCGACGTTTTCGACATACTAACCCCTTTGTGTTTTTTCGACGTTTTCGACATACTAACCCCTTTGTGTTTTATCGCCGTTTTCGACATACTAACCCCTTTGTGTTTTTTCGATATTTTCGACATACTAACCCCTTTGTGTTTTTTCGACATTTTCGACATACTAACCCCTTTGTGTTTTTTCGACATTTACGACATACTAACCCCTTTGTGTTTTTTCTATTTTTTCGACATACTAACCCCTTTGTGTTTTTTCGACATTTTCGACATACTAACCCCTTTGTGTTTTATCGCCGTTTTCGACATACTAACCCCTTTGTGTTTTTTCGACATTTTCGACATACTAACCCCTTTGTTTTTTCGACGTTTTCGACATACTAACCCCTTTGTGTTTTTTCGACGTTTTCGACATACTAACCCCTTTGTGTTTTTTCGACGTTTTCGACATACTAACCCCTTTGTGTTTTATCGCCGTTTTCGACATACTAACCCCTTTGTGTTTTTTCGATATTTTCGACATACTAACCCCTTTGTGTTTTTTCGACATTTTCGACATACTAACCCCTTTGTTTTTTCGACATACTAACCCCTTTGTGTTTTTTCGATATTTTCGACATACTAACCCCTTTGTGTTTTTTCGACATTTTCGACATACTAACCCCTTTGTGTTTTTTCGACGTTTTCGACATACTAACCCCTTTGTGTTTTTTCGACGTTTTCGACATACTAACCCCTTTGTGTTTTTTCGACGTTTTCGACATACTAACCCCTTTGTGTTTTATCGCCGTTTTCGACATACTAACCCCTTTGTGTTTTTTCGATATTTTCGACATACTAACCCCTTTGTGTTTTTTCGATATTTTCGACATACTAACCCCTTTGTGTTTTTTCGATATTTTCGACATACTAACCCCTTTGTGTTTTTTCGACATTTTCGACATACTAACCCCTTTGTGTTTTTTCGACATACTAACCCCTTTGTGTTTTATCGCCGTTTTCGACATACTAACCCCTTTGTGTTTTTTCGATATTTTCGACATACTAACCCCTTTGTGTTTTTTCGATATTTTCGACATACTAACCCCTTTGTGTTTTTTCGATATTTTCGACATACTAACCCCTTTGTGTTTTTTCGACATTTTCGACATACTAACCCCTTTGTGTTTTTTCGACATTTACGACATACTAACCCCTTTGTGTTTTTTCTATTTTTTCGACATACTAACCCCTTTGTGTTTTTTCGACATTTTCGACATACTAACCCCTTTGTGTTTTTTCGACATTTTCGACATACTAACCCCTTTGTTTTTTCGATATTTTCGACATACTAACCCCTTTGTGTTTTTTCGACATTTACGACATACTAACCCCTTTGTGTTTTTTCTATTTTTTCGACATACTAACCCCTTTGTGTTTTTTCGACATTTTCGACATACTAACCCCTTTGTGTTTTTTCGACATTTTCGACATACTAACCCCTTTGTGTTTTTTCGACGTTTTCGACATACTAACCCCTTTGTGTTTTTTCGCCGTTTTCGACATACTAACCCCTTTGTGTTTTATCGCCGTTTTCGACATACTAACCCCTTTGTGTTTTTTCGACATTTTCGACATACTAACCCCTTTGTTTTTTCGATATTTTCGACATACTAACCCCTTTGTGTTTTTTCGATATTTTCGACATACTAACCCCTTTGTGTTTTTTCGACATTTTCGACATACTAACCCCTTTGTGTTTTTTCGACGTTTTCGACATACTAACCCCTTTGTGTTTTTTCGACGTTTTCGACATACTAACCCCTTTGTGTTTTATCGCCGTTTTCGACATACTAACCCCTTTGTGTTTTTTCGATATTTTCGACATACTAACCCCTTTGTGTTTTTTCGACATTTTCGACATACTAACCCCTTTGTGTTTTTTCGACATTTACGACATACTAACCCCTTTGTGTTTTTTCGACATTTTCGACATACTAACCCCTTTGTGTTTTTTCGATATTTTCGACATACTAACCCCTTTGTGTTTTTTCGATATTTTCGACATACTAACCCCTTTGTGTTTTTTCGATATTTTCGACATACTAACCCCTTTGTGTTTTTTCGACATTTTCGACATACTAACCCCTTTGTGTTTTTTCGACATTTACGACATACTAACCCCTTTGTGTTTTTTCTATTTTTTCGACATACTAACCCCTTTGTGTTTTTTCGACATTTTCGACATACTAACCCCTTTGTGTTTTTTCGACATTTTCGACATACTAACCCCTTTGTTTTTTCGATATTTTCGACATACTAACCCCTTTGTGTTTTTTCGATATTTTCGACATACTAACCCCTTTGTGTTTTTTCGACATTTTCGACATACTAACCCCTTTGTGTTTTTTCGACGTTTTCGACATACTAACCCCTTTGTGTTTTTTCGACGTTTTCGACATACTAACCCCTTTGTGTTTTATCGCCGTTTTCGACATACTAACCCCTTTGTGTTTTTTCGACATTTTCGACATACTAACCCCTTTGTGTTTTTTCGATATTTTCGACATACTAACCCCTTTGTGTTTTTTCTATTTTTTCGACATACTAACCCCTTTGTGTTTTTTCGACATTTTCGACATACTAACCCCTTTGTGTTTTATCGCCGTTTTCGACATACTAACCCCTTTGTGTTTTTTCGACATTTTCGACATACTAACCCCTTTGTGTTTTTTCGATATTTTCGACATACTAACCCCTTTGTGTTTTTTCGACATTTTCGACATACTAACCCCTTTGTGTTTTTTCGATATTTTCGACATACTAACCCCTTTGTGTTTTTTCGACATTTTCGACATACTAACCCCTTTGTGTTTTTTCGACATTTACGACATACTAACCCCTTTGTGTTTTTTCGACGTTTTCGACATACTAACCCCTTTGTGTTTTATCGCCGTTTTCGACATACTAACCCCTTTGTGTTTTTTCGATATTTTCGACATACTAACCCCTTTGTGTTTTTTCGACATTTTCGACATACTAACCCCTTTGTGTTTTTTCGACATTTACGACATACTAACCCCTTTGTGTTTTTTCTATTTTTTCGACATACTAACCCCTTTGTGTTTTTTCGACATTTTCGACATACTAACCCCTTTGTGTTTTATCGCCGTTTTCGACATACTAACCCCTTTGTGTTTTTTCGATATTTTCGACATACTAACCCCTTTGTGTTTTTTCGATATTTTCGACATACTAACCCCTTTGTGTTTTTTCGATATTTTCGACATACTAACCCCTTTGTGTTTTTTCGACATTTTCGACATACTAACCCCTTTGTGTTTTTTCGACATACTAACCCCTTTGTGTTTTATCGCCGTTTTCGACATACTAACCCCTTTGTGTTTTTTCGATATTTTCGACATACTAACCCCTTTGTGTTTTTTCGATATTTTCGACATACTAACCCCTTTGTGTTTTTTCGATATTTTCGACATACTAACCCCTTTGTGTTTTTTCGACATTTTCGACATACTAACCCCTTTGTGTTTTTTCGACATTTACGACATACTAACCCCTTTGTGTTTTTTCTATTTTTTCGACATACTAACCCCTTTGTGTTTTTTCGACGTTTTCGACATACTAACCCCTTTGTGTTTTATCGCCGTTTTCGACATACTAACCCCTTTGTGTTTTTTCGATATTTTCGACATACTAACCCCTTTGTGTTTTTTCGACATTTTCGACATACTAACCCCTTTGTGTTTTTTCGACATTTTCGACATACTAACCCCTTTGTGTTTTTTCTATTTTTTCGACATACTAACCCCTTTGTGTTTTATCGCCGTTTTCGACATACTAACCCCTTTGTGTTTTTTCGATATTTTCGACATACTAACCCCTTTGTGTTTTTTCGATATTTTCGACATACTAACCCCTTTGTGTTTTTTCGATATTTTCGACATACTAACCCCTTTGTGTTTTTTCGACATTTTCGACATACTAACCCCTTTGTGTTTTTTCGACATTTACGACATACTAACCCCTTTGTGTTTTTTCTATTTTTTCGACATACTAACCCCTTTGTGTTTTTTCGACATTTTCGACATACTAACCCCTTTGTGTTTTTTCGACATTTTCGACATACTAACCCCTTTGTTTTTTCGATATTTTCGACATACTAACCCCTTTGTGTTTTTTCGACATTTTCGACATACTAACCCCTTTGTGTTTTTTCGACATTTTCGACATACTAACCCCTTTGTGTTTTTTCGACGTTTTCGACATACTAACCCCTTTGTGTTTTTTCGACGTTTTCGACATACTAACCCCTTTGTGTTTTATCGCCGTTTTCGACATACTAACCCCTTTGTGTTTTTTCGATATTTTCGACATACTAACCCCTTTGTGTTTTTTCGACATTTTCGACATACTAACCCCTTTGTGTTTTTTCGACATTTACGACATACTAACCCCTTTGTGTTTTTTCTATTTTTTCGACATACTAACCCCTTTGTGTTTTTTCGACATTTTCGACATACTAACCCCTTTGTGTTTTATCGCCGTTTTCGACATACTAACCCCTTTGTGTTTTTTCGACATTTTCGACATACTAACCCCTTTGTTTTTTCGATATTTTCGACATACTAACCCCTTTGTGTTTTTTCGACATTTTCGACATACTAACCCCTTTGTGTTTTTTCGACGTTTTCGACATACTAACCCCTTTGTGTTTTTTCGACGTTTTCGACATACTAACCCCTTTGTGTTTTATCGCCGTTTTCGACATACTAACCCCTTTGTGTTTTTTCGATATTTTCGACATACTAACCCCTTTGTGTTTTTTCGACATTTTCGACATACTAACCCCTTTGTGTTTTATCGCCGTTTTCGACATACTAACCCCTTTGTTTTTTCGACATTTTCGACATACTAACCCCTTTGTGTTTTTTCGATATTTTCGACATACTAACCCCTTTGTGTTTTTTCGACATTTTCGACATACTAACCCCTTTGTGTTTTTTCGACATTTTCGACATACTAACCCCTTTGTGTTTTTTCGACGTTTTCGACATACTAACCCCTTTGTGTTTTTTCGACGTTTTCGACATACTAACCCCTTTGTGTTTTATCGCCGTTTTCGACATACTAACCCCTTTGTGTTTTTTCGATATTTTCGACATACTAACCCCTTTGTGTTTTTTCGACATTTTCGACATACTAACCCCTTTGTGTTTTTTCGACATTTACGACATACTAACCCCTTTGTGTTTTTTCTATTTTTTCGACATACTAACCCCTTTGTGTTTTTTCGACATTTTCGACATACTAACCCCTTTGTGTTTTATCGCCGTTTTCGACATACTAACCCCTTTGTGTTTTTTCGACATTTTCGACATACTAACCCCTTTGTTTTTTCGATATTTTCGACATACTAACCCCTTTGTGTTTTTTCGATATTTTCGACATACTAACCCCTTTGTGTTTTTTCGACATTTTCGACATACTAACCCCTTTGTGTTTTTTCGACGTTTTCGACATACTAACCCCTTTGTGTTTTTTCGACGTTTTCGACATACTAACCCCTTTGTGTTTTTTCGACGTTTTCGACATACTAACCCCTTTGTGTTTTATCGCCGTTTTCGACATACTAACCCCTTTGTGTTTTTTCGATATTTTCGACATACTAACCCCTTTGTGTTTTTTCGATATTTTCGACATACTAACCCCTTTGTGTTTTTTCGATATTTTCGACATACTAACCCCTTTGTGTTTTTTCGACATTTTCGACATACTAACCCCTTTGTGTTTTTTCGACATACTAACCCCTTTGTGTTTTATCGCCGTTTTCGACATACTAACCCCTTTGTGTTTTTTCGATATTTTCGACATACTAACCCCTTTGTGTTTTTTCGATATTTTCGACATACTAACCCCTTTGTGTTTTTTCGATATTTTCGACATACTAACCCCTTTGTGTTTTTTCGACATTTTCGACATACTAACCCCTTTGTGTTTTTTCGACATTTACGACATACTAACCCCTTTGTGTTTTTTCTATTTTTTCGACATACTAACCCCTTTGTGTTTTTTCGACATTTTCGACATACTAACCCCTTTGTGTTTTTTCGACATTTTCGACATACTAACCCCTTTGTTTTTTCGATATTTTCGACATACTAACCCCTTTGTGTTTTTTCGACATTTACGACATACTAACCCCTTTGTGTTTTTTCTATTTTTTCGACATACTAACCCCTTTGTGTTTTTTCGACATTTTCGACATACTAACCCCTTTGTGTTTTTTCGACATTTTCGACATACTAACCCCTTTGTGTTTTTTCGACGTTTTCGACATACTAACCCCTTTGTGTTTTTTCGACGTTTTCGACATACTAACCCCTTTGTGTTTTATCGCCGTTTTCGACATACTAACCCCTTTGTGTTTTTTCGATATTTTCGACATACTAACCCCTTTGTGTTTTTTCGACATTTTCGACATACTAACCCCTTTGTGTTTTTTCGACATTTACGACATACTAACCCCTTTGTGTTTTTTCTATTTTTTCGACATACTAACCCCTTTGTGTTTTTTCGACATTTTCGACATACTAACCCCTTTGTGTTTTATCGCCGTTTTCGACATACTAACCCCTTTGTGTTTTTTCGACATTTTCGACATACTAACCCCTTTGTTTTTTCGATATTTTCGACATACTAACCCCTTTGTGTTTTTTCGACATTTTCGACATACTAACCCCTTTGTGTTTTTTCGACGTTTTCGACATACTAACCCCTTTGTGTTTTTTCGACGTTTTCGACATACTAACCCCTTTGTGTTTTATCGCCGTTTTCGACATACTAACCCCTTTGTGTTTTTTCGATATTTTCGACATACTAACCCCTTTGTGTTTTTTCGACATTTTCGACATACTAACCCCTTTGTGTTTTATCGCCGTTTTCGACATACTAACCCCTTTGTGTTTTTTCGACGTTTTCGACATACTAACCCCTTTGTGTTTTTTCGACATTTTCGACATACTAACCCCTTTGTTTTTTCGACATTTTCGACATACTAACCCCTTTGTGTTTTTTCGATATTTTCGACATACTAACCCCTTTGTGTTTTTTCGACATTTTCGACATACTAACCCCTTTGTGTTTTTTCGACATTTTCGACATACTAACCCCTTTGTGTTTTTTCGACGTTTTCGACATACTAACCCCTTTGTGTTTTTTCGACGTTTTCGACATACTAACCCCTTTGTGTTTTATCGCCGTTTTCGACATACTAACCCCTTTGTGTTTTTTCGATATTTTCGACATACTAACCCCTTTGTGTTTTTTCGACATTTTCGACATACTAACCCCTTTGTGTTTTTTCGACATTTACGACATACTAACCCCTTTGTGTTTTTTCTATTTTTTCGACATACTAACCCCTTTGTGTTTTTTCGACATTTTCGACATACTAACCCCTTTGTGTTTTATCGCCGTTTTCGACATACTAACCCCTTTGTGTTTTTTCGACATTTTCGACATACTAACCCCTTTGTGTTTTTTCGACATTTTCGACATACTAACCCCTTTGTTTTTTCGATATTTTCGACATACTAACCCCTTTGTGTTTTTTCGATATTTTCGACATACTAACCCCTTTGTGTTTTTTCGACATTTTCGACATACTAACCCCTTTGTGTTTTTTCGACGTTTTCGACATACTAACCCCTTTGTGTTTTTTCGACGTTTTCGACATACTAACCCCTTTGTGTTTTTTCGACGTTTTCGACATACTAACCCCTTTGTGTTTTATCGCCGTTTTCGACATACTAACCCCTTTGTGTTTTTTCGATATTTTCGACAAACTAACCCCTTTGTGTTTTTTCGATATTTTCGACATACTAACCCCTTTGTGTTTTTTCGATATTTTCGACATACTAACCCCTTTGTGTTTTTTCGACATTTTCGACATACTAACCCCTTTGTGTTTTTTCGACATACTAACCCCTTTGTGTTTTATCGCCGTTTTCGACATACTAACCCCTTTGTGTTTTATCGCCGTTTTCGACATACTAACCCCTTTGTGTTTTTTCGATATTTTCGACATACTAACCCCTTTGTGTTTTTTCGATATTTTCGACATACTAACCCCTTTGTGTTTTTTCGACATTTTCGACATACTAACCCCTTTGTGTTTTTTCGACATTTACGACATACTAACCCCTTTGTGTTTTTTCTATTTTTTCGACATACTAACCCCTTTGTGTTTTTTCGACATTTTCGACATACTAACCCCTTTGTGTTTTTTCGACATTTTCGACATACTAACCCCTTTGTGTTTTTTCGACGTTTTCGACATACTAACCCCTTTGTGTTTTTTCGACGTTTTCGACATACTAACCCCTTTGTGTTTTATCGCCGTTTTCGACATACTAACCCCTTTGTGTTTTTTCGACATTTTCGACATACTAACCCCTTTGTTTTTTCGATATTTTCGACATACTAACCCCTTTGTGTTTTTTCGATATTTTCGACATACTAACCCCTTTGTGTTTTATCGCCGTTTTCGACATACTAACCCCTTTGTGTTTTTTCGATATTTTCGACATACTAACCCCTTTGTGTTTTTTCGATATTTTCGACATACTAACCCCTTTGTGTTTTTTCGACATTTTCGACATACTAACCCCTTTGTGTTTTTTCGACATACTAACCCCTTTGTGTTTTATCGCCGTTTTCGACATACTAACCCCTTTGTGTTTTTTCGATATTTTCGACATACTAACCCCTTTGTGTTTTTTCGATATTTTCGACATACTAACCCCTTTGTGTTTTTTCGATATTTTCGACATACTAACCCCTTTGTGTTTTTTCGACATTTTCGACATACTAACCCCTTTGTGTTTTTTCGACATACTAACCCCTTTGTGTTTTATCGCCGTTTTCGACATACTAACCCCTTTGTGTTTTTTCGATATTTTCGACATACTAACCCCTTTGTGTTTTTTCGATATTTTCGACATACTAACCCCTTTGTGTTTTTTCGATATTTTCGACATACTAACCCCTTTGTGTTTTTTCGACATTTTCGACATACTAACCCCTTTGTGTTTTTTCGACATTTTCGACATACTAACCCCTTTGTGTTTTTTCTATTTTTTCGACATACTAACCCCTTTGTGTTTTTTCGACATTTTCGACATACTAACCCCTTTGTGTTTTTTCGATATTTTCGACATACTAACCCCTTTGTGTTTTTTCGATATTTTCGACATACTAACCCCTTTGTGTTTTTTCGACATTTTCGACATACTAACCCCTTTGTGTTTTTTCGACATACTAACCCCTTTGTGTTTTATCGCCGTTTTCGACATACTAACCCCTTTGTGTTTTTTCGATATTTTCGACATACTAACCCCTTTGTGTTTTTTCGATATTTTCGACATACTAACCCCTTTGTGTTTTTTCGATATTTTCGACATACTAACCCCTTTGTGTTTTTTCGACATTTTCGACATACTAACCCCTTTGTGTTTTTTCGACATTTACGACATACTAACCCCTTTGTGTTTTTTCTATTTTTTCGACATACTAACCCCTTTGTGTTTTTTCGACATTTTCGACATACTAACCCCTTTGTGTTTTTTCGACATTTTCGACATACTAACCCCTTTGTTTTTTCGATATTTTCGACATACTAACCCCTTTGTGTTTTTTCGATATTTTCGACATACTAACCCCTTTGTGTTTTTTCGACATTTTCGACATACTAACCCCTTTGTGTTTTTTCGACGTTTTCGACATACTAACCCCTTTGTGTTTTTTCGACGTTTTCGACATACTAACCCCTTTGTGTTTTATCGCCGTTTTCGACATACTAACCCCTTTGTGTTTTTTCGATATTTTCGACATACTAACCCCTTTGTGTTTTTTCGACATTTTCGACATACTAACCCCTTTGTGTTTTTTCGACATTTACGACATACTAACCCCTTTGTGTTTTTTCTATTTTTTCGACATACTAACCCCTTTGTGTTTTTTCGACATTTTCGACATACTAACCCCTTTGTGTTTTATCGCCGTTTTCGACATACTAACCCCTTTGTGTTTTTTCGACATTTTCGACATACTAACCCCTTTGTTTTTTCGATATTTTCGACATACTAACCCCTTTGTGTTTTTTCGACATTTTCGACATACTAACCCCTTTGTGTTTTTTCGACGTTTTCGACATACTAACCCCTTTGTGTTTTTTCGACGTTTTCGACATACTAACCCCTTTGTGTTTTATCGCCGTTTTCGACATACTAACCCCTTTGTGTTTTTTCGATATTTTCGACATACTAACCCCTTTGTGTTTTTTCGACATTTTCGACATACTAACCCCTTTGTGTTTTATCGCCGTTTTCGACATACTAACCCCTTTGTGTTTTTTCGACATTTTCGACATACTAACCCCTTTGTGTTTTTTCGACATTTTCGACATACTAACCCCTTTGTTTTTTCGACATTTTCGACATACTAACCCCTTTGTGTTTTTTCGATATTTTCGACATACTAACCCCTTTGTGTTTTTTCGACATTTTCGACATACTAACCCCTTTGTGTTTTTTCGACATTTTCGACATACTAACCCCTTTGTGTTTTTTCGACGTTTTCGACATACTAACCCCTTTGTGTTTTTTCGACGTTTTCGACATACTAACCCCTTTGTGTTTTATCGCCGTTTTCGACATACTAACCCCTTTGTGTTTTTTCGATATTTTCGACATACTAACCCCTTTGTGTTTTTTCGACATTTTCGACATACTAACCCCTTTGTGTTTTTTCGACATTTACGACATACTAACCCCTTTGTGTTTTTTCTATTTTTTCGACATACTAACCCCTTTGTGTTTTTTCGACATTTTCGACATACTAACCCCTTTGTGTTTTATCGCCGTTTTCGACATACTAACCCCTTTGTGTTTTTTCGACATTTTCGACATACTAACCCCTTTGTTTTTTCGATATTTTCGACATACTAACCCCTTTGTGTTTTTTCTATTTTTTCGACATACTAACCCCTTTGTGTTTTTTCTATTTTTTCGACATACTAACCCCTTTGTGTTTTTTCGATATTTTCGACATACTAACCCCTTTGTGTTTTTTCGACATTTTCGACATACTAACCCCTTTGTGTTTTTTCGACGTTTTCGACATACTAACCCCTTTGTGTTTTTTCGACGTTTTCGACATACTAACCCCTTTGTGTTTTTTCGACGTTTTCGACATACTAACCCCTTTGTGTTTTATCGCCGTTTTCGACATACTAACCCCTTTGTGTTTTTTCGATATTTTCGACATACTAACCCCTTTGTGTTTTTTCTATTTTTTCGACATACTAACCCCTTTGTGTTTTTTCTATTTTTTCGACATACTAACCCCTTTGTGTTTTTTCGATATTTTCGACATACTAACCCCTTTGTGTTTTTTCGACATTTTCGACATACTAACCCCTTTGTGTTTTTTCGACGTTTTCGACATACTAACCCCTTTGTGTTTTTTCGACGTTTTCGACATACTAACCCCTTTGTGTTTTTTCGACGTTTTCGACATACTAACCCCTTTGTGTTTTATCGCCGTTTTCGACATACTAACCCCTTTGTGTTTTTTCGATATTTTCGACATACTAACCCCTTTGTGTTTTTTCGACATTTTCGACATACTAACCCCTTTGTGTTTTTTCGACATTTTCGACATACTAACCCCTTTGTGTTTTTTCGACATACTAACCCCTTTGTGTTTTATCGCCGTTTTCGACATACTAACCCCTTTGTGTTTTTTCGATATTTTCGACATACTAACCCCTTTGTGTTTTTTCGATATTTTCGACATACTAACCCCTTTGTGTTTTTTCGATATTTTCGACATACTAACCCCTTTGTGTTTTTTCGACATTTTCGACATACTAACCCCTTTGTGTTTTTTCGACATTTACGACATACTAACCCCTTTGTGTTTTTTCTATTTTTTCGACATACTAACCCCTTTGTGTTTTTTCGACGTTTTCGACATACTAACCCCTTTGTGTTTTATCGCCGTTTTCGACATACTAACCCCTTTGTGTTTTTTCGATATTTTCGACATACTAACCCCTTTGTGTTTTTTCGACATTTTCGACATACTAACCCCTTTGTGTTTTTTCGACATTTTCGACATACTAACCCCTTTGTGTTTTTTCTATTTTTTCGACATACTAACCCCTTTGTGTTTTTTCGACATTTTCGACATACTAACCCCTTTGTGTTTTTTCGATATTTTCGACATACTAACCCCTTTGTGTTTTTTCGATATTTTCGACATACTAACCCCTTTGTGTTTTTTCGACATTTTCGACATACTAACCCCTTTGTGTTTTTTCGACATACTAACCCCTTTGTGTTTTATCGCCGTTTTCGACATACTAACCCCTTTGTGTTTTTTCGATATTTTCGACATACTAACCCCTTTGTGTTTTTTCGATATTTTCGACATACTAACCCCTTTGTGTTTTTTCGATATTTTCGACATACTAACCCCTTTGTGTTTTTTCGACATTTTCGACATACTAACCCCTTTGTGTTTTTTCGACATTTACGACATACTAACCCCTTTGTGTTTTTTCTATTTTTTCGACATACTAACCCCTTTGTGTTTTTTCGACATTTTCGACATACTAACCCCTTTGTGTTTTTTCGACATTTTCGACATACTAACCCCTTTGTTTTTTCGATATTTTCGACATACTAACCCCTTTGTGTTTTTTCGATATTTTCGACATACTAACCCCTTTGTGTTTTTTCGACATTTTCGACATACTAACCCCTTTGTGTTTTTTCGACGTTTTCGACATACTAACCCCTTTGTGTTTTTTCGACGTTTTCGACATACTAACCCCTTTGTGTTTTATCGCCGTTTTCGACATACTAACCCCTTTGTGTTTTTTCGATATTTTCGACATACTAACCCCTTTGTGTTTTTTCGACATTTTCGACATACTAACCCCTTTGTGTTTTTTCGACATTTACGACATACTAACCCCTTTGTGTTTTTTCTATTTTTTCGACATACTAACCCCTTTGTGTTTTTTCGACATTTTCGACATACTAACCCCTTTGTGTTTTATCGCCGTTTTCGACATACTAACCCCTTTGTGTTTTTTCGACATTTTCGACATACTAACCCCTTTGTTTTTTCGATATTTTCGACATACTAACCCCTTTGTGTTTTTTCGACATTTTCGACATACTAACCCCTTTGTGTTTTTTCGACGTTTTCGACATACTAACCCCTTTGTGTTTTTTCGACGTTTTCGACATACTAACCCCTTTGTGTTTTATCGCCGTTTTCGACATACTAACCCCTTTGTGTTTTTTCGATATTTTCGACATACTAACCCCTTTGTGTTTTTTCGACATTTTCGACATACTAACCCCTTTGTGTTTTATCGCCGTTTTCGACATACTAACCCCTTTGTGTTTTTTCGACATTTTCGACATACTAACCCCTTTGTGTTTTTTCGACATTTTCGACATACTAACCCCTTTGTTTTTTCGACATTTTCGACATACTAACCCCTTTGTGTTTTTTCGATATTTTCGACATACTAACCCCTTTGTGTTTTTTCGACATTTTCGACATACTAACCCCTTTGTGTTTTTTCGACATTTTCGACATACTAACCCCTTTGTGTTTTTTCGACGTTTTCGACATACTAACCCCTTTGTGTTTTTTCGACGTTTTCGACATACTAACCCCTTTGTGTTTTATCGCCGTTTTCGACATACTAACCCCTTTGTGTTTTTTCGATATTTTCGACATACTAACCCCTTTGTGTTTTTTCGACATTTTCGACATACTAACCCCTTTGTGTTTTTTCGACATTTACGACATACTAACCCCTTTGTGTTTTTTCTATTTTTTCGACATACTAACCCCTTTGTGTTTTTTCGACATTTTCGACATACTAACCCCTTTGTGTTTTATCGCCGTTTTCGACATACTAACCCCTTTGTGTTTTTTCGACATTTTCGACATACTAACCCCTTTGTTTTTTCGATATTTTCGACATACTAACCCCTTTGTGTTTTTTCGATATTTTCGACATACTAACCCCTTTGTGTTTTTTCGACATTTTCGACATACTAACCCCTTTGTGTTTTTTCGACGTTTTCGACATACTAACCCCTTTGTGTTTTTTCGACGTTTTCGACATACTAACCCCTTTGTGTTTTTTCGACGTTTTCGACATACTAACCCCTTTGTGTTTTATCGCCGTTTTCGACATACTAACCCCTTTGTGTTTTTTCGATATTTTCGACATACTAACCCCTTTGTGTTTTTTCGACATTTTCGACATACTAACCCCTTTGTGTTTTTTCGACATACTAACCCCTTTGTGTTTTATCGCCGTTTTCGACATACTAACCCCTTTGTGTTTTTTCGATATTTTCGACATACTAACCCCTTTGTGTTTTTTCGATATTTTCGACATACTAACCCCTTTGTGTTTTTTCGATATTTTCGACATACTAACCCCTTTGTGTTTTTTCGACATTTTCGACATACTAACCCCTTTGTGTTTTTTCTATTTTTTCGACATACTAACCCCTTTGTGTTTTTTCGACATTTTCGACATACTAACCCCTTTGTGTTTTTTCGACATTTTCGACATACTAACCCCTTTGTTTTTTCGATATTTTCGACATACTAACCCCTTTGTGTTTTTTCGACATTTACGACATACTAACCCCTTTGTGTTTTTTCTATTTTTTCGACATACTAACCCCTTTGTGTTTTTTCGACATTTTCGACATACTAACCCCTTTGTGTTTTTTCGACATTTTCGACATACTAACCCCTTTGTGTTTTTTCGACGTTTTCGACATACTAACCCCTTTGTGTTTTTTCGACGTTTTCGACATACTAACCCCTTTGTGTTTTATCGCCGTTTTCGACATACTAACCCCTTTGTGTTTTTTCGATATTTTCGACATACTAACCCCTTTGTGTTTTTTCGACATTTTCGACATACTAACCCCTTTGTGTTTTTTCGACATTTACGACATACTAACCCCTTTGTGTTTTTTCTATTTTTTCGACATACTAACCCCTTTGTGTTTTTTCGACATTTTCGACATACTAACCCCTTTGTGTTTTATCGCCGTTTTCGACATACTAACCCCTTTGTGTTTTTTCGACATTTTCGACATACTAACCCCTTTGTTTTTTCGACGTTTTCGACATACTAACCCCTTTGTGTTTTTTCGACGTTTTCGACATACTAACCCCTTTGTGTTTTTTCGACGTTTTCGACATACTAACCCCTTTGTGTTTTATCGCCGTTTTCGACATACTAACCCCTTTGTGTTTTTTCGATATTTTCGACATACTAACCCCTTTGTGTTTTTTCGACATTTTCGACATACTAACCCCTTTGTTTTTTCGACATACTAACCCCTTTGTGTTTTTTCGACGTTTTCGACATACTAACCCCTTTGTGTTTTATCGCCGTTTTCGACATACTAACCCCTTTGTGTTTTTTCGATATTTTCGACATACTAACCCCTTTGTGTTTTTTCGATATTTTCGACATACTAACCCCTTTGTGTTTTTTCGATATTTTCGACATACTAACCCCTTTGTGTTTTTTCGACATTTTCGACATACTAACCCCTTTGTGTTTTTTCGACATACTAACCCCTTTGTGTTTTATCGCCGTTTTCGACATACTAACCCCTTTGTGTTTTTTCGATATTTTCGACATACTAACCCCTTTGTGTTTTTTCGATATTTTCGACATACTAACCCCTTTGTGTTTTTTCGATATTTTCGACATACTAACCCCTTTGTGTTTTTTCGACATTTTCGACATACTAACCCCTTTGTGTTTTTTCGACATTTACGACATACTAACCCCTTTGTGTTTTTTCTATTTTTTCGACATACTAACCCCTTTGTGTTTTTTCGACATTTTCGACATACTAACCCCTTTGTGTTTTTTCGACATTTTCGACATACTAACCCCTTTGTTTTTTCGATATTTTCGACATACTAACCCCTTTGTGTTTTTTCGACATTTACGACATACTAACCCCTTTGTGTTTTTTCTATTTTTTCGACATACTAACCCCTTTGTGTTTTTTCGACATTTTCGACATACTAACCCCTTTGTGTTTTTTCGACATTTTCGACATACTAACCCCTTTGTGTTTTTTCGACGTTTTCGACATACTAACCCCTTTGTGTTTTTTCGCCGTTTTCGACATACTAACCCCTTTGTGTTTTATCGCCGTTTTCGACATACTAACCCCTTTGTGTTTTTTCGACATTTTCGACATACTAACCCCTTTGTTTTTTCGATATTTTCGACATACTAACCCCTTTGTGTTTTTTCGATATTTTCGACATACTAACCCCTTTGTGTTTTTTCGACATTTTCGACATACTAACCCCTTTGTGTTTTTTCGACGTTTTCGACATACTAACCCCTTTGTGTTTTTTCGACGTTTTCGACATACTAACCCCTTTGTGTTTTATCGCCGTTTTCGACATACTAACCCCTTTGTGTTTTTTCGATATTTTCGACATACTAACCCCTTTGTGTTTTTTCGACATTTTCGACATACTAACCCCTTTGTGTTTTTTCGACATTTACGACATACTAACCCCTTTGTGTTTTTTCGACATTTTCGACATACTAACCCCTTTGTGTTTTTTCGATATTTTCGACATACTAACCCCTTTGTGTTTTTTCGATATTTTCGACATACTAACCCCTTTGTGTTTTTTCGATATTTTCGACATACTAACCCCTTTGTGTTTTTTCGACATTTTCGACATACTAACCCCTTTGTGTTTTTTCGACATTTACGACATACTAACCCCTTTGTGTTTTTTCTATTTTTTCGACATACTAACCCCTTTGTGTTTTTTCGACATTTTCGACATACTAACCCCTTTGTGTTTTTTCGACATTTTCGACATACTAACCCCTTTGTTTTTTCGATATTTTCGACATACTAACCCCTTTGTGTTTTTTCGATATTTTCGACATACTAACCCCTTTGTGTTTTTTCGACATTTTCGACATACTAACCCCTTTGTGTTTTTTCGACGTTTTCGACATACTAACCCCTTTGTGTTTTTTCGACGTTTTCGACATACTAACCCCTTTGTGTTTTATCGCCGTTTTCGACATACTAACCCCTTTGTGTTTTTTCGACATTTTCGACATACTAACCCCTTTGTGTTTTTTCGATATTTTCGACATACTAACCCCTTTGTGTTTTTTCTATTTTTTCGACATACTAACCCCTTTGTGTTTTTTCGACATTTTCGACATACTAACCCCTTTGTGTTTTATCGCCGTTTTCGACATACTAACCCCTTTGTGTTTTTTCGACATTTTCGACATACTAACCCCTTTGTGTTTTATCGCCGTTTTCGACATACTAACCCCTTTGTGTTTTTTCGACATTTTCGACATACTAACCCCTTTGTGTTTTTTCGATATTTTCGACATACTAACCCCTTTGTGTTTTTTCGACATTTTCGACATACTAACCCCTTTGTGTTTTTTCGATATTTTCGACATACTAACCCCTTTGTGTTTTTTCGACATTTTCGACATACTAACCCCTTTGTGTTTTTTCGACATTTACGACATACTAACCCCTTTGTGTTTTTTCGACGTTTTCGACATACTAACCCCTTTGTGTTTTATCGCCGTTTTCGACATACTAACCCCTTTGTGTTTTTTCGATATTTTCGACATACTAACCCCTTTGTGTTTTTTCGACATTTTCGACATACTAACCCCTTTGTGTTTTTTCGACATTTACGACATACTAACCCCTTTGTGTTTTTTCTATTTTTTCGACATACTAACCCCTTTGTGTTTTTTCGACATTTTCGACATACTAACCCCTTTGTGTTTTATCGCCGTTTTCGACATACTAACCCCTTTGTGTTTTTTCGATATTTTCGACATACTAACCCCTTTGTGTTTTTTCGATATTTTCGACATACTAACCCCTTTGTGTTTTTTCGATATTTTCGACATACTAACCCCTTTGTGTTTTTTCGACATTTTCGACATACTAACCCCTTTGTGTTTTTTCGACATACTAACCCCTTTGTGTTTTATCGCCGTTTTCGACATACTAACCCCTTTGTGTTTTTTCGATATTTTCGACATACTAACCCCTTTGTGTTTTTTCGATATTTTCGACATACTAACCCCTTTGTGTTTTTTCGATATTTTCGACATACTAACCCCTTTGTGTTTTTTCGACATTTTCGACATACTAACCCCTTTGTGTTTTTTCGACATTTACGACATACTAACCCCTTTGTGTTTTTTCTATTTTTTCGACATACTAACCCCTTTGTGTTTTTTCGACGTTTTCGACATACTAACCCCTTTGTGTTTTATCGCCGTTTTCGACATACTAACCCCTTTGTGTTTTTTCGATATTTTCGACATACTAACCCCTTTGTGTTTTTTCGACATTTTCGACATACTAACCCCTTTGTGTTTTTTCGACATTTTCGACATACTAACCCCTTTGTGTTTTTTCTATTTTTTCGACATACTAACCCCTTTGTGTTTTTTCGATATTTTCGACATACTAACCCCTTTGTGTTTTTTCGACATTTTCGACATACTAACCCCTTTGTGTTTTTTCGATATTTTCGACATACTAACCCCTTTGTGTTTTTTCGATATTTTCGACATACTAACCCCTTTGTGTTTTTTCGACATTTTCGACATACTAACCCCTTTGTGTTTTTTCGACATTTACGACATACTAACCCCTTTGTGTTTTTTCTATTTTTTCGACATACTAACCCCTTTGTGTTTTTTCGACATTTTCGACATACTAACCCCTTTGTGTTTTTTCGACATTTTCGACATACTAACCCCTTTGTTTTTTCGATATTTTCGACATACTAACCCCTTTGTGTTTTTTCGACATTTTCGACATACTAACCCCTTTGTGTTTTTTCGACATTTTCGACATACTAACCCCTTTGTGTTTTTTCGACGTTTTCGACATACTAACCCCTTTGTGTTTTTTCGACGTTTTCGACATACTAACCCCTTTGTGTTTTATCGCCGTTTTCGACATACTAACCCCTTTGTGTTTTTTCGATATTTTCGACATACTAACCCCTTTGTGTTTTTTCGACATTTTCGACATACTAACCCCTTTGTGTTTTTTCGACATTTACGACATACTAACCCCTTTGTGTTTTTTCTATTTTTTCGACATACTAACCCCTTTGTGTTTTTTCGACATTTTCGACATACTAACCCCTTTGTGTTTTATCGCCGTTTTCGACATACTAACCCCTTTGTGTTTTTTCGACATTTTCGACATACTAACCCCTTTGTTTTTTCGATATTTTCGACATACTAACCCCTTTGTGTTTTTTCGACATTTTCGACATACTAACCCCTTTGTGTTTTTTCGACGTTTTCGACATACTAACCCCTTTGTGTTTTTTCGACGTTTTCGACATACTAACCCCTTTGTGTTTTATCGCCGTTTTCGACATACTAACCCCTTTGTGTTTTTTCGATATTTTCGACATACTAACCCCTTTGTGTTTTTTCGACATTTTCGACATACTAACCCCTTTGTGTTTTATCGCCGTTTTCGACATACTAACCCCTTTGTGTTTTTTCGACATTTTCGACATACTAACCCCTTTGTGTTTTTTCGACATTTTCGACATACTAACCCCTTTGTTTTTTCGACATTTTCGACATACTAACCCCTTTGTGTTTTTTCGATATTTTCGACATACTAACCCCTTTGTGTTTTTTCGACATTTTCGACATACTAACCCCTTTGTGTTTTTTCGACATTTTCGACATACTAACCCCTTTGTGTTTTTTCGACGTTTTCGACATACTAACCCCTTTGTGTTTTTTCGACGTTTTCGACATACTAACCCCTTTGTGTTTTATCGCCGTTTTCGACATACTAACCCCTTTGTGTTTTTTCGATATTTTCGACATACTAACCCCTTTGTGTTTTTTCGACATTTTCGACATACTAACCCCTTTGTGTTTTTTCGACATTTACGACATACTAACCCCTTTGTGTTTTTTCTATTTTTTCGACATACTAACCCCTTTGTGTTTTTTCGACATTTTCGACATACTAACCCCTTTGTGTTTTATCGCCGTTTTCGACATACTAACCCCTTTGTGTTTTTTCGACATTTTCGACATACTAACCCCTTTGTTTTTTCGATATTTTCGACATACTAACCCCTTTGTGTTTTTTCGATATTTTCGACATACTAACCCCTTTGTGTTTTTTCGACATTTTCGACATACTAACCCCTTTGTGTTTTTTCGACGTTTTCGACATACTAACCCCTTTGTGTTTTTTCGACGTTTTCGACATACTAACCCCTTTGTGTTTTTTCGACGTTTTCGACATACTAACCCCTTTGTGTTTTATCGCCGTTTTCGACATACTAACCCCTTTGTGTTTTTTCGATATTTTCGACATACTAACCCCTTTGTGTTTTTTCGATATTTTCGACATACTAACCCCTTTGTGTTTTTTCGATATTTTCGACATACTAACCCCTTTGTGTTTTTTCGACATTTTCGACATACTAACCCCTTTGTGTTTTTTCGACATACTAACCCCTTTGTGTTTTATCGCCGTTTTCGACATACTAACCCCTTTGTGTTTTTTCGATATTTTCGACATACTAACCCCTTTGTGTTTTTTCGATATTTTCGACATACTAACCCCTTTGTGTTTTTTCGATATTTTCGACATACTAACCCCTTTGTGTTTTTTCGACATTTTCGACATACTAACCCCTTTGTGTTTTTTCGACATTTACGACATACTAACCCCTTTGTGTTTTTTCTATTTTTTCGACATACTAACCCCTTTGTGTTTTTTCGACATTTTCGACATACTAACCCCTTTGTGTTTTTTCGACATTTTCGACATACTAACCCCTTTGTTTTTTCGATATTTTCGACATACTAACCCCTTTGTGTTTTTTCGACATTTACGACATACTAACCCCTTTGTGTTTTTTCTATTTTTTCGACATACTAACCCCTTTGTTTTTTCGACATTTTCGACATACTAACCCCTTTGTGTTTTTTCGACATTTTCGACATACTAACCCCTTTGTGTTTTTTCGACGTTTTCGACATACTAACCCCTTTGTGTTTTTTCGACGTTTTCGACATACTAACCCCTTTGTGTTTTATCGCCGTTTTCGACATACTAACCCCTTTGTGTTTTTTCGATATTTTCGACATACTAACCCCTTTGTGTTTTTTCGACATTTTCGACATACTAACCCCTTTGTGTTTTTTCGACATTTACGACATACTAACCCCTTTGTGTTTTTTCTATTTTTTCGACATACTAACCCCTTTGTGTTTTTTCGACATTTTCGACATACTAACCCCTTTGTGTTTTATCGCCGTTTTCGACATACTAACCCCTTTGTGTTTTTTCGACATACTAACCCCTTTGTTTTTTCGATATTTTCGACATACTAACCCCTTTGTGTTTTTTCGACATTTTCGACATACTAACCCCTTTGTGTTTTTTCGACATTTACGACATACTAACCCCTTTGTGTTTTTTCTATTTTTTCGACATACTAACCCCTTTGTGTTTTTTCGACATTTTCGACATACTAACCCCTTTGTGTTTTTTCGACATTTTCGACATACTAACCCCTTTGTTTTTTCGATATTTTCGACATACTAACCCCTTTGTGTTTTTTCGATATTTTCGACATACTAACCCCTTTGTGTTTTTTCGACATTTTCGACATACTAACCCCTTTGTGTTTTTTCGACGTTTTCGACATACTAACCCCTTTGTGTTTTTTCGACGTTTTCGACATACTAACCCCTTTGTGTTTTATCGCCGTTTTCGACATACTAACCCCTTTGTGTTTTTTCGATATTTTCGACATACTAACCCCTTTGTGTTTTTTCGACATTTTCGACATACTAACCCCTTTGTGTTTTTTCGACATTTACGACATACTAACCCCTTTGTGTTTTTTCTATTTTTTCGACATACTAACCCCTTTGTGTTTTTTCGACATTTTCGACATACTAACCCCTTTGTGTTTTATCGCCGTTTTCGACATACTAACCCCTTTGTGTTTTTTCGACATTTTCGACATACTAACCCCTTTGTTTTTTCGATATTTTCGACATACTAACCCCTTTGTGTTTTTTCGACATTTTCGACATACTAACCCCTTTGTGTTTTTTCGACGTTTTCGACATACTAACCCCTTTGTGTTTTTTCGACGTTTTCGACATACTAACCCCTTTGTGTTTTATCGCCGTTTTCGACATACTAACCCCTTTGTGTTTTTTCGATATTTTCGACATACTAACCCCTTTGTGTTTTTTCGACATTTTCGACATACTAACCCCTTTGTGTTTTATCGCCGTTTTCGACATACTAACCCCTTTGTGTTTTTTCGACGTTTTCGACATACTAACCCCTTTGTGTTTTTTCGACATTTTCGACATACTAACCCCTTTGTTTTTTCGACATTTTCGACATACTAACCCCTTTGTGTTTTTTCGATATTTTCGACATACTAACCCCTTTGTGTTTTTTCGACATTTTCGACATACTAACCCCTTTGTGTTTTTTCGACATTTTCGACATACTAACCCCTTTGTGTTTTTTCGACGTTTTCGACATACTAACCCCTTTGTGTTTTTTCGACGTTTTCGACATACTAACCCCTTTGTGTTTTATCGCCGTTTTCGACATACTAACCCCTTTGTGTTTTTTCGATATTTTCGACATACTAACCCCTTTGTGTTTTTTCGACATTTTCGACATACTAACCCCTTTGTGTTTTTTCGACATTTACGACATACTAACCCCTTTGTGTTTTTTCTATTTTTTCGACATACTAACCCCTTTGTGTTTTTTCGACATTTTCGACATACTAACCCCTTTGTGTTTTATCGCCGTTTTCGACATACTAACCCCTTTGTGTTTTTTCGACATTTTCGACATACTAACCCCTTTGTGTTTTTTCGACATTTTCGACATACTAACCCCTTTGTTTTTTCGATATTTTCGACATACTAACCCCTTTGTGTTTTTTCGATATTTTCGACATACTAACCCCTTTGTGTTTTTTCGACATTTTCGACATACTAACCCCTTTGTGTTTTTTCGACGTTTTCGACATACTAACCCCTTTGTGTTTTTTCGACGTTTTCGACATACTAACCCCTTTGTGTTTTTTCGACGTTTTCGACATACTAACCCCTTTGTGTTTTATCGCCGTTTTCGACATACTAACCCCTTTGTGTTTTTTCGATATTTTCGACAAACTAACCCCTTTGTGTTTTTTCGATATTTTCGACATACTAACCCCTTTGTGTTTTTTCGATATTTTCGACATACTAACCCCTTTGTGTTTTTTCGACATTTTCGACATACTAACCCCTTTGTGTTTTTTCGACATACTAACCCCTTTGTGTTTTATCGCCGTTTTCGACATACTAACCCCTTTGTGTTTTATCGCCGTTTTCGACATACTAACCCCTTTGTGTTTTTTCGATATTTTCGACATACTAACCCCTTTGTGTTTTTTCGATATTTTCGACATACTAACCCCTTTGTGTTTTTTCGACATTTTCGACATACTAACCCCTTTGTGTTTTTTCGACATTTACGACATACTAACCCCTTTGTGTTTTTTCTATTTTTTCGACATACTAACCCCTTTGTGTTTTTTCGACATTTTCGACATACTAACCCCTTTGTGTTTTTTCGACATTTTCGACATACTAACCCCTTTGTTTTTTCGATATTTTCGACATACTAACCCCTTTGTGTTTTTTCGACATTTACGACATACTAACCCCTTTGTGTTTTTTCTATTTTTTCGACATACTAACCCCTTTGTGTTTTTTCGACATTTTCGACATACTAACCCCTTTGTGTTTTTTCGACATTTTCGACATACTAACCCCTTTGTGTTTTTTCGACGTTTTCGACATACTAACCCCTTTGTGTTTTTTCGACGTTTTCGACATACTAACCCCTTTGTGTTTTATCGCCGTTTTCGACATACTAACCCCTTTGTGTTTTTTCGATATTTTCGACATACTAACCCCTTTGTGTTTTTTCGACATTTTCGACATACTAACCCCTTTGTGTTTTTTCGACATTTACGACATACTAACCCCTTTGTGTTTTTTCTATTTTTTCGACATACTAACCCCTTTGTGTTTTTTCGACATTTTCGACATACTAACCCCTTTGTGTTTTATCGCCGTTTTCGACATACTAACCCCTTTGTGTTTTTTCGACATTTTCGACATACTAACCCCTTTGTTTTTTCGATATTTTCGACATACTAACCCCTTTGTGTTTTTTCGACATTTTCGACATACTAACCCCTTTGTGTTTTTTCGACGTTTTCGACATACTAACCCCTTTGTGTTTTTTCGACGTTTTCGACATACTAACCCCTTTGTGTTTTATCGCCGTTTTCGACATACTAACCCCTTTGTGTTTTTTCGATATTTTCGACATACTAACCCCTTTGTGTTTTTTCGACATTTTCGACATACTAACCCCTTTGTGTTTTATCGCCGTTTTCGACATACTAACCCCTTTGTGTTTTTTCGACATTTACGACATACTAACCCCTTTGTGTTTTTTCTATTTTTTCGACATACTAACCCCTTTGTGTTTTTTCGACATTTTCGACATACTAACCCCTTTGTGTTTTTTCGACATTTTCGACATACTAACCCCTTTGTGTTTTCGATATTTTCGACATACTAACCCCTTTGTGTTTTTTCGACATTTTCGACATACTAACCCCTTTGTGTTTTTTCGACATTTTCGACATACTAACCCCTTTGTGTTTTTTCGACGTTTTCGACATACTAACCCCTTTGTGTTTTTTCGACGTTTTCGACATACTAACCCCTTTGTGTTTTATCGCCGTTTTCGACATACTAACCCCTTTGTGTTTTTTCGACATTTTCGACATACTAACCCCTTTGTTTTTTCGATATTTTCGACATACTAACCCCTTTGTGTTTTTTCGATATTTTCGACATACTAACCCCTTTGTGTTTTATCGCCGTTTTCGACATACTAACCCCTTTGTGTTTTTTCGATATTTTCGACATACTAACCCCTTTGTGTTTTTTCGATATTTTCGACATACTAACCCCTTTGTGTTTTTTCGACATTTTCGACATACTAACCCCTTTGTGTTTTTTCGACATACTAACCCCTTTGTGTTTTATCGCCGTTTTCGACATACTAACCCCTTTGTGTTTTTTCGATATTTTCGACATACTAACCCCTTTGTGTTTTTTCGATATTTTCGACATACTAACCCCTTTGTGTTTTTTCGATATTTTCGACATACTAACCCCTTTGTGTTTTTTCGACATTTTCGACATACTAACCCCTTTGTGTTTTTTCGACATTTACGACATACTAACCCCTTTGTGTTTTTTCTATTTTTTCGACATACTAACCCCTTTGTGTTTTTTCGACGTTTTCGACATACTAACCCCTTTGTGTTTTATCGCCGTTTTCGACATACTAACCCCTTTGTGTTTTTTCGATATTTTCGACATACTAACCCCTTTGTGTTTTTTCGACATTTTCGACATACTAACCCCTTTGTGTTTTTTCGACATTTTCGACATACTAACCCCTTTGTGTTTTTTCTATTTTTTCGACATACTAACCCCTTTGTGTTTTTTCGACATTTTCGACATACTAACCCCTTTGTGTTTTTTCGATATTTTCGACATACTAACCCCTTTGTGTTTTTTCGATATTTTCGACATACTAACCCCTTTGTGTTTTTTCGACATTTTCGACATACTAACCCCTTTGTGTTTTTTCGACATACTAACCCCTTTGTGTTTTATCGCCGTTTTCGACATACTAACCCCTTTGTGTTTTTTCGATATTTTCGACATACTAACCCCTTTGTGTTTTTTCGATATTTTCGACATACTAACCCCTTTGTGTTTTTTCGATATTTTCGACATACTAACCCCTTTGTGTTTTTTCGACATTTTCGACATACTAACCCCTTTGTGTTTTTTCGACATTTACGACATACTAACCCCTTTGTGTTTTTTCTATTTTTTCGACATACTAACCCCTTTGTGTTTTTTCGACATTTTCGACATACTAACCCCTTTGTGTTTTTTCGACATTTTCGACATACTAACCCCTTTGTTTTTTCGATATTTTCGACATACTAACCCCTTTGTGTTTTTTCGATATTTTCGACATACTAACCCCTTTGTGTTTTTTCGACATTTTCGACATACTAACCCCTTTGTGTTTTTTCGACGTTTTCGACATACTAACCCCTTTGTGTTTTTTCGACGTTTTCGACATACTAACCCCTTTGTGTTTTATCGCCGTTTTCGACATACTAACCCCTTTGTGTTTTTTCGATATTTTCGACATACTAACCCCTTTGTGTTTTTTCGACATTTTCGACATACTAACCCCTTTGTGTTTTTTCGACATTTACGACATACTAACCCCTTTGTGTTTTTTCTATTTTTTCGACATACTAACCCCTTTGTGTTTTTTCGACATTTTCGACATACTAACCCCTTTGTGTTTTATCGCCGTTTTCGACATACTAACCCCTTTGTGTTTTTTCGACATTTTCGACATACTAACCCCTTTGTTTTTTCGATATTTTCGACATACTAACCCCTTTGTGTATTTTCGACATACTAACCCCTTTGTGTTTTTTCGACGTTTTCGACATACTAACCCCTTTGTGTTTTTTCGACGTTTTCGACATACTAACCCCTTTGTGTTTTATCGCCGTTTTCGACATACTAACCCCTTTGTGTTTTTTCGATATTTTCGACATACTAACCCCTTTGTGTTTTTTCGACATTTTCGACATACTAACCCCTTTGTGTTTTATCGCCGTTTTCGACATACTAACCCCTTTGTGTTTTTTCGACATTTTCGACATACTAACCCCTTTGTGTTTTTTCGACATTTTCGACATACTAACCCCTTTGTTTTTTCGACATTTTCGACATACTAACCCCTTTGTGTTTTTTCGATATTTTCGACATACTAACCCCTTTGTGTTTTTTCGACATTTTCGACATACTAACCCCTTTGTGTTTTTTCGACATTTTCGACATACTAACCCCTTTGTGTTTTTTCGACGTTTTCGACATACTAACCCCTTTGTGTTTTTTCGACGTTTTCGACATACTAACCCCTTTGTGTTTTATCGCCGTTTTCGACATACTAACCCCTTTGTGTTTTTTCGATATTTTCGACATACTAACCCCTTTGTGTTTTTTCGACATTTTCGACATACTAACCCCTTTGTGTTTTTTCGACATTTACGACATACTAACCCCTTTGTGTTTTTTCTATTTTTTCGACATACTAACCCCTTTGTGTTTTTTCGACATTTTCGACATACTAACCCCTTTGTGTTTTATCGCCGTTTTCGACATACTAACCCCTTTGTGTTTTTTCGACATTTTCGACATACTAACCCCTTTGTTTTTTCGATATTTTCGACATACTAACCCCTTTGTGTTTTTTCGATATTTTCGACATACTAACCCCTTTGTGTTTTTTCGACATTTTCGACATACTAACCCCTTTGTGTTTTTTCGACGTTTTCGACATACTAACCCCTTTGTGTTTTTTCGACGTTTTCGACATACTAACCCCTTTGTGTTTTTTCGACGTTTTCGACATACTAACCCCTTTGTGTTTTATCGCCGTTTTCGACATACTAACCCCTTTGTGTTTTTTCGATATTTTCGACATACTAACCCCTTTGTGTTTTTTCGATATTTTCGACATACTAACCCCTTTGTGTTTTTTCGATATTTTCGACATACTAACCCCTTTGTGTTTTTTCGACATTTTCGACATACTAACCCCTTTGTGTTTTTTCGACATACTAACCCCTTTGTGTTTTATCGCCGTTTTCGACATACTAACCCCTTTGTGTTTTTTCGATATTTTCGACATACTAACCCCTTTGTGTTTTTTCGATATTTTCGACATACTAACCCCTTTGTGTTTTTTCGATATTTTCGACATACTAACCCCTTTGTGTTTTTTCGACATTTTCGACATACTAACCCCTTTGTGTTTTTTCGACATTTACGACATACTAACCCCTTTGTGTTTTTTCTATTTTTTCGACATACTAACCCCTTTGTGTTTTTTCGACATTTTCGACATACTAACCCCTTTGTGTTTTTTCGACATTTTCGACATACTAACCCCTTTGTTTTTTCGATATTTTCGACATACTAACCCCTTTGTGTTTTTTCGACATTTACGACATACTAACCCCTTTGTGTTTTTTCTATTTTTTCGACATACTAACCCCTTTGTGTTTTTTCGACATTTTCGACATACTAACCCCTTTGTGTTTTTTCGACATTTTCGACATACTAACCCCTTTGTGTTTTTTCGACGTTTTCGACATACTAACCCCTTTGTGTTTTTTCGACGTTTTCGACATACTAACCCCTTTGTGTTTTATCGCCGTTTTCGACATACTAACCCCTTTGTGTTTTTTCGATATTTTCGACATACTAACCCCTTTGTGTTTTTTCGACATTTTCGACATACTAACCCCTTTGTGTTTTTTCGACATTTACGACATACTAACCCCTTTGTGTTTTTTCTACTTTTTCGACATACTAACCCCTTTGTGTTTTTTCGACATTTTCGACATACTAACCCCTTTGTGTTTTATCGCCGTTTTCGACATACTAACCCCTTTGTGTTTTTTCGACATTTTCGACATACTAACCCCTTTGTTTTTTCGACGTTTTCGACATACTAACCCCTTTGTGTTTTTTCGACGTTTTCGACATACTAACCCCTTTGTGTTTTTTCGACGTTTTCGACATACTAACCCCTTTGTGTTTTATCGCCGTTTTCGACATACTAACCCCTTTGTGTTTTTTCGATATTTTCGACATACTAACCCCTTTGTGTTTTTTCGACATTTTCGACATACTAACCCCTTTGTTTTTTCGATATTTTCGACATACTAACCCCTTTGTGTTTTTTCGATATTTTCGACATACTAACCCCTTTGTGTTTTTTCGACATTTTCGACATACTAACCCCTTTGTGTTTTTTCGACGTTTTCGACATACTAACCCCTTTGTGTTTTTTCGACGTTTTCGACATACTAACCCCTTTGTGTTTTTTCGACGTTTTCGACATACTAACCCCTTTGTGTTTTATCGCCGTTTTCGACATACTAACCCCTTTGTGTTTTTTCGATATTTTCGACATACTAACCCCTTTGTGTTTTTTCGATATTTTCGACATACTAACCCCTTTGTGTTTTTTCGATATTTTCGACATACTAACCCCTTTGTGTTTTTTCGACATTTTCGACATACTAACCCCTTTGTGTTTTTTCGACATACTAACCCCTTTGTGTTTTATCGCCGTTTTCGACATACTAACCCCTTTGTGTTTTTTCGATATTTTCGACATACTAACCCCTTTGTGTTTTTTCGACATTTTCGACATACTAACCCCTTTGTGTTTTTTCGACATTTACGACATACTAACCCCTTTGTGTTTTTTCGACATTTTCGACATACTAACCCCTTTGTGTTTTTTCGATATTTTCGACATACTAACCCCTTTGTGTTTTTTCGATATTTTCGACATACTAACCCCTTTGTGTTTTTTCGATATTTTCGACATACTAACCCCTTTGTGTTTTTTCGACATTTTCGACATACTAACCCCTTTGTGTTTTTTCGACATTTACGACATACTAACCCCTTTGTGTTTTTTCTATTTTTTCGACATACTAACCCCTTTGTGTTTTTTCGACATTTTCGACATACTAACCCCTTTGTGTTTTTTCGACATTTTCGACATACTAACCCCTTTGTTTTTTCGATATTTTCGACATACTAACCCCTTTGTGTTTTTTCGATATTTTCGACATACTAACCCCTTTGTGTTTTTTCGACATTTTCGACATACTAACCCCTTTGTGTTTTTTCGACGTTTTCGACATACTAACCCCTTTGTGTTTTTTCGACGTTTTCGACATACTAACCCCTTTGTGTTTTATCGCCGTTTTCGACATACTAACCCCTTTGTGTTTTTTCGACATTTTCGACATACTAACCCCTTTGTGTTTTTTCGATATTTTCGACATACTAACCCCTTTGTGTTTTTTCTATTTTTTCGACATACTAACCCCTTTGTGTTTTTTCGACATTTTCGACATACTAACCCCTTTGTGTTTTATCGCCGTTTTCGACATACTAACCCCTTTGTGTTTTTTCGACATTTTCGACATACTAACCCCTTTGTGTTTTTTCGATATTTTCGACATACTAACCCCTTTGTGTTTTTTCGACATTTTCGACATACTAACCCCTTTGTGTTTTTTCTATTTTTTCGACATACTAACCCCTTTGTGTTTTTTCGACATTTTCGACATACTAACCCCTTTGTGTTTTTTCTATTTTTTCGACATACTAACCCCTTTGTGTTTTTTCGACATTTTCGACATACTAACCCCTTTGTGTTTTTTCGACATTTTCGACATACTAACCCCTTTGTTTTTTCGATATTTTCGACATACTAACCCCTTTGTGTTTTTTCGACATTTACGACATACTAACCCCTTTGTGTTTTTTCTATTTTTTCGACATACTAACCCCTTTGTGTTTTTTCGACATTTTCGACATACTAACCCCTTTGTGTTTTTTCGACATTTTCGACATACTAACCCCTTTGTGTTTTTTCGACGTTTTCGACATACTAACCCCTTTGTGTTTTTTCGACGTTTTCGACATACTAACCCCTTTGTGTTTTATCGCCGTTTTCGACATACTAACCCCTTTGTGTTTTTTCGATATTTTCGACATACTAACCCCTTTGTGTTTTTTCGACATTTTCGACATACTAACCCCTTTGTGTTTTTTCGACATTTACGACATACTAACCCCTTTGTGTTTTTTCTATTTTTTCGACATACTAACCCCTTTGTGTTTTTTCGACATTTTCGACATACTAACCCCTTTGTGTTTTATCGCCGTTTTCGACATACTAACCCCTTTGTGTTTTTTCGACATTTTCGACATACTAACCCCTTTGTTTTTTCGACGTTTTCGACATACTAACCCCTTTGTGTTTTTTCGACGTTTTCGACATACTAACCCCTTTGTGTTTTTTCGACGTTTTCGACATACTAACCCCTTTGTGTTTTATCGCCGTTTTCGACATACTAACCCCTTTGTGTTTTTTCGATATTTTCGACATACTAACCCCTTTGTGTTTTTTCGACATTTTCGACATACTAACCCCTTTGTTTTTTCGATATTTTCGACATACTAACCCCTTTGTGTTTTTTCGATATTTTCGACATACTAACCCCTTTGTGTTTTTTCGACATTTTCGACATACTAACCCCTTTGTGTTTTTTCGACGTTTTCGACATACTAACCCCTTTGTGTTTTTTCGACGTTTTCGACATACTAACCCCTTTGTGTTTTTTCGACGTTTTCGACATACTAACCCCTTTGTGTTTTATCGCCGTTTTCGACATACTAACCCCTTTGTGTTTTTTCGATATTTTCGACATACTAACCCCTTTGTGTTTTTTCGATATTTTCGACATACTAACCCCTTTGTGTTTTTTCGATATTTTCGACATACTAACCCCTTTGTGTTTTTTCGACATTTTCGACATACTAACCCCTTTGTGTTTTTTCGACATACTAACCCCTTTGTGTTTTATCGCCGTTTTCGACATACTAACCCCTTTGTGTTTTTTCGATATTTTCGACATACTAACCCCTTTGTGTTTTTTCGATATTTTCGACATACTAACCCCTTTGTGTTTTTTCGATATTTTCGACATACTAACCCCTTTGTGTTTTTTCGACATTTTCGACATACTAACCCCTTTGTGTTTTTTCGACATTTACGACATACTAACCCCTTTGTGTTTTTTCTATTTTTTCGACATACTAACCCCTTTGTGTTTTTTCGACATTTTCGACATACTAACCCCTTTGTGTTTTTTCGACATTTTCGACATACTAACCCCTTTGTTTTTTCGATATTTTCGACATACTAACCCCTTTGTGTTTTTTCGACATTTACGACATACTAACCCCTTTGTGTTTTTTCTATTTTTTCGACATACTAACCCCTTTGTGTTTTTTCGACATTTTCGACATACTAACCCCTTTGTGTTTTTTCGACATTTTCGACATACTAACCCCTTTGTGTTTTTTCGACGTTTTCGACATACTAACCCCTTTGTGTTTTTTCGACGTTTTCGACATACTAACCCCTTTGTGTTTTATCGCCGTTTTCGACATACTAACCCCTTTGTGTTTTTTCGACATTTTCGACATACTAACCCCTTTGTTTTTTCGATATTTTCGACATACTAACCCCTTTGTGTTTTTTCGATATTTTCGACATACTAACCCCTTTGTGTTTTTTCGACATTTTCGACATACTAACCCCTTTGTGTTTTTTCGACGTTTTCGACATACTAACCCCTTTGTGTTTTTTCGACGTTTTCGACATACTAACCCCTTTGTGTTTTATCGCCGTTTTCGACATACTAACCCCTTTGTGTTTTTTCGATATTTTCGACATACTAACCCCTTTGTGTTTTTTCGACATTTTCGACATACTAACCCCTTTGTGTTTTTTCGACATTTACGACATACTAACCCCTTTGTGTTTTTTCGACATTTTCGACATACTAACCCCTTTGTGTTTTTTCGATATTTTCGACATACTAACCCCTTTGTGTTTTTTCGATATTTTCGACATACTAACCCCTTTGTGTTTTTTCGATATTTTCGACATACTAACCCCTTTGTGTTTTTTCGACATTTTCGACATACTAACCCCTTTGTGTTTTTTCGACATTTACGACATACTAACCCCTTTGTGTTTTTTCTATTTTTTCGACATACTAACCCCTTTGTGTTTTTTCGACATTTTCGACATACTAACCCCTTTGTGTTTTTTCGACATTTTCGACATACTAACCCCTTTGTTTTTTCGATATTTTCGACATACTAACCCCTTTGTGTTTTTTCGATATTTTCGACATACTAACCCCTTTGTGTTTTTTCGACATTTTCGACATACTAACCCCTTTGTGTTTTTTCGACGTTTTCGACATACTAACCCCTTTGTGTTTTTTCGACGTTTTCGACATACTAACCCCTTTGTGTTTTATCGCCGTTTTCGACATACTAACCCCTTTGTGTTTTTTCGACATTTTCGACATACTAACCCCTTTGTGTTTTTTCGATATTTTCGACATACTAACCCCTTTGTGTTTTTTCTATTTTTTCGACATACTAACCCCTTTGTGTTTTTTCGACATTTTCGACATACTAACCCCTTTGTGTTTTATCGCCGTTTTCGACATACTAACCCCTTTGTGTTTTTTCGACATTTTCGACATACTAACCCCTTTGTGTTTTTTCGATATTTTCGACATACTAACCCCTTTGTGTTTTTTCGACATTTTCGACATACTAACCCCTTTGTGTTTTTTCGATATTTTCGACATACTAACCCCTTTGTGTTTTTTCGACATTTTCGACATACTAACCCCTTTGTGTTTTTTCGACATTTACGACATACTAACCCCTTTGTGTTTTTTCGACGTTTTCGACATACTAACCCCTTTGTGTTTTATCGCCGTTTTCGACATACTAACCCCTTTGTGTTTTTTCGATATTTTCGACATACTAACCCCTTTGTGTTTTTTCGACATTTTCGACATACTAACCCCTTTGTGTTTTTTCGACATTTACGACATACTAACCCCTTTGTGTTTTTTCTATTTTTTCGACATACTAACCCCTTTGTGTTTTTTCGACATTTTCGACATACTAACCCCTTTGTGTTTTATCGCCGTTTTCGACATACTAACCCCTTTGTGTTTTTTCGATATTTTCGACATACTAACCCCTTTGTGTTTTTTCGATATTTTCGACATACTAACCCCTTTGTGTTTTTTCGATATTTTCGACATACTAACCCCTTTGTGTTTTTTCGACATTTTCGACATACTAACCCCTTTGTGTTTTTTCGACATACTAACCCCTTTGTGTTTTATCGCCGTTTTCGACATACTAACCCCTTTGTGTTTTTTCGATATTTTCGACATACTAACCCCTTTGTGTTTTTTCGATATTTTCGACATACTAACCCCTTTGTGTTTTTTCGATATTTTCGACATACTAACCCCTTTGTGTTTTTTCGACATTTTCGACATACTAACCCCTTTGTGTTTTTTCGACATTTACGACATACTAACCCCTTTGTGTTTTTTCTATTTTTTCGACATACTAACCCCTTTGTGTTTTATCGCCGTTTTCGACATACTAACCCCTTTGTGTTTTTTCGATATTTTCGACATACTAACCCCTTTGTGTTTTTTCGACATTTTCGACATACTAACCCCTTTGTGTTTTTTCGACATTTTCGACATACTAACCCCTTTGTGTTTTTTCGACATTTTCGACATACTAACCCCTTTGTGTTTTATCGCCGTTTTCGACATACTAACCCCTTTGTGTTTTATCGCCGTTTTCGACATACTAACCCCTTTGTGTTTTTTCGACATTTTCGACATACTAACCCCTTTGTGTTTTTTCGATATTTTCGACATACTAACCCCTTTGTGTTTTTTCGACATTTTCGACATACTAACCCCTTTGTGTTTTTTCGACATTTACGACATACTAACCCCTTTGTGTTTTTTCGACATTTTCGACATACTAACCCCTTTGTGTTTTATCGCCGTTTTCGACATACTAACCCCTTTGTGTTTTTTCGACATTTTCGACATACTAACCCCTTTGTGTTTTTTCGATATTTTCGACATACTAACCCCTTTGTGTTTTTTCGACATTTTCGACATACTAACCCCTTTGTGTTTTTTCGATATTTTCGACATACTAACCCCTTTGTGTTTTTTCGACATTTTCGACATACTAACCCCTTTGTGTTTTTTCGACATTTACGACATACTAACCCCTTTGTGTTTTTTCGACGTTTTCGACATACTAACCCCTTTGTGTTTTATCGCCGTTTTCGACATACTAACCCCTTTGTGTTTTTTCGATATTTTCGACATACTAACCCCTTTGTGTTTTTTCGACATTTTCGACATACTAACCCCTTTGTGTTTTTTCGACATTTACGACATACTAACCCCTTTGTGTTTTTTCTATTTTTTCGACATACTAACCCCTTTGTGTTTTTTCGACATTTTCGACATACTAACCCCTTTGTGTTTTATCGCCGTTTTCGACATACTAACCCCTTTGTGTTTTTTCGATATTTTCGACATACTAACCCCTTTGTGTTTTTTCGATATTTTCGACATACTAACCCCTTTGTGTTTTTTCGATATTTTCGACATACTAACCCCTTTGTGTTTTTTCGACATTTTCGACATACTAACCCCTTTGTGTTTTTTCGACATACTAACCCCTTTGTGTTTTATCGCCGTTTTCGACATACTAACCCCTTTGTGTTTTTTCGATATTTTCGACATACTAACCCCTTTGTGTTTTTTCGATATTTTCGACATACTAACCCCTTTGTGTTTTTTCGATATTTTCGACATACTAACCCCTTTGTGTTTTTTCGACATTTTCGACATACTAACCCCTTTGTGTTTTTTCGACATTTACGACATACTAACCCCTTTGTGTTTTTTCTATTTTTTCGACATACTAACCCCTTTGTGTTTTATCGCCGTTTTCGACATACTAACCCCTTTGTGTTTTTTCGATATTTTCGACATACTAACCCCTTTGTGTTTTTTCGACATTTTCGACATACTAACCCCTTTGTGTTTTTTCGACATTTTCGACATACTAACCCCTTTGTGTTTTTTCGACATTTTCGACATACTAACCCCTTTGTGTTTTATCGCCGTTTTCGACATACTAACCCCTTTGTGTTTTATCGCCGTTTTCGACATACTAACCCCTTTGTGTTTTTTCGACATTTTCGACATACTAACCCCTTTGTGTTTTTTCGATATTTTCGACATACTAACCCCTTTGTGTTTTTTCGACATTTTCGACATACTAACCCCTTTGTGTTTTTTCGACATTTACGACATACTAACCCCTTTGTGTTTTTTCTATTTTTTCGACATACTAACCCCTTTGTGTTTTTTCGACATTTTCGACATACTAACCCCTTTGTGTTTTTTCGACATTTTCGACATACTAACCCCTTTGTTTTTTCGATATTTTCGACATACTAACCCCTTTGTGTTTTTTCGACATTTTCGACATACTAACCCCTTTGTGTTTTTTCGACATTTTCGACATACTAACCCCTTTGTGTTTTTTCGACGTTTTCGACATACTAACCCCTTTGTGTTTTTTCGACGTTTTCGACATACTAACCCCTTTGTGTTTTATCGCCGTTTTCGACATACTAACCCCTTTGTGTTTTTTCGATATTTTCGACATACTAACCCCTTTGTGTTTTTTCGACATTTTCGACATACTAACCCCTTTGTGTTTTTTCGACATTTACGACATACTAACCCCTTTGTGTTTTTTCTATTTTTTCGACATACTAACCCCTTTGTGTTTTTTCGACATTTTCGACATACTAACCCCTTTGTTTTTTCGATATTTTCGACATACTAACCCCTTTGTGTTTTATCGCCGTTTTCGACATACTAACCCCTTTGTGTTTTTTCGACATTTTCGACATACTAACCCCTTTGTTTTTTCGATATTTTCGACATACTAACCCCTTTGTGTTTTTTCGACATTTTCGACATACTAACCCCTTTGTGTTTTTTCGACGTTTTCGACATACTAACCCCTTTGTGTTTTTTCGACGTTTTCGACATACTAACCCCTTTGTGTTTTATCGCCGTTTTCGACATACTAACCCCTTTGTGTTTTTTCGATATTTTCGACATACTAACCCCTTTGTGTTTTTTCGACATTTTCGACATACTAACCCCTTTGTGTTTTATCGCCGTTTTCGACATACTAACCCCTTTGTGTTTTTTCGACATTTTCGACATACTAACCCCTTTGTTTTTTCGATATTTTCGACATACTAACCCCTTTGTGTTTTATCGCCGTTTTCGACATACTAACCCCTTTGTGTTTTTTCGACATTTTCGACATACTAACCCCTTTGTTTTTTCGATATTTTCGACATACTAACCCCTTTGTGTTTTTTCGACATTTTCGACATACTAACCCCTTTGTGTTTTTTCGACGTTTTCGACATACTAACCCCTTTGTGTTTTTTCGACGTTTTCGACATACTAACCCCTTTGTGTTTTATCGCCGTTTTCGACATACTAACCCCTTTGTGTTTTTTCGATATTTTCGACATACTAACCCCTTTGTGTTTTTTCGACATTTTCGACATACTAACCCCTTTGTGTTTTATCGCCGTTTTCGACATACTAACCCCTTTGTGTTTTTTCGACATTTTCGACATACTAACCCCTTTGTGTTTTTTCGACATTTTCGACATACTAACCCCTTTGTTTTTTCGACATTTTCGACATACTAACCCCTTTGTGTTTTTTCGATATTTTCGACATACTAACCCCTTTGTGTTTTTTCGACATTTTCGACATACTAACCCCTTTGTGTTTTTTCGACATTTTCGACATACTAACCCCTTTGTGTTTTTTCGACGTTTTCGACATACTAACCCCTTTGTGTTTTTTCGACGTTTTCGACATACTAACCCCTTTGTGTTTTATCGCCGTTTTCGACATACTAACCCCTTTGTGTTTTTTCGATATTTTCGACATACTAACCCCTTTGTGTTTTTTCGACATTTTCGACATACTAACCCCTTTGTGTTTTATCGCCGTTTTCGACATACTAACCCCTTTGTGTTTTTTCGATATTTTCGACATACTAACCCCTTTGTGTTTTTTCTATTTTTTCGACATACTAACCCCTTTGTGTTTTTTCGACGTTTTCGACATACTAACCCCTTTGTGTTTTTTCGACATTTACGACATACTAACCCCTTTGTGTTTTTTCTATTTTTTCGACATACTAACCCCTTTGTGTTTTTTCGACGTTTTCGACATACTAACCCCTTTGTGTTTTTTCGACGTTTTCGACATACTAACCCCTTTGTGTTTTATCGCCGTTTTCGACATACTAACCCCTTTGTGTTTTTTCGACATTTTCGACATACTAACCCCTTTGTGTTTTATCGCCGTTTTCGACATACTAACCCCTTTGTGTTTTTTCGACATTTTCGACATACTAACCCCTTTGTTTTTTCGATATTTTCGACATACTAACCCCTTTGTGTTTTTTCGATATTTTCGACATACTAACCCCTTTGTGTTTTTTCGACATTTTCGACATACTAACCCCTTTGTGTTTTTTCGACGTTTTCGACATACTAACCCCTTTGTGTTTTTTCGACGTTTTCGACATACTAACCCCTTTGTGTTTTTTCGACGTTTTCGACATACTAACCCCTTTGTGTTTTATCGCCGTTTTCGACATACTAACCCCTTTGTGTTTTTTCGATATTTTCGACATACTAACCCCTTTGTGTTTTTTCGATATTTTCGACATACTAACCCCTTTGTGTTTTTTCGATATTTTCGACATACTAACCCCTTTGTGTTTTTTCGACATTTTCGACATACTAACCCCTTTGTGTTTTTTCGACATACTAACCCCTTTGTGTTTTATCGCCGTTTTCGACATACTAACCCCTTTGTGTTTTTTCGATATTTTCGACATACTAACCCCTTTGTGTTTTTTCGATATTTTCGACATACTAACCCCTTTGTGTTTTTTCGATATTTTCGACATACTAACCCCTTTGTGTTTTTTCGACATTTTCGACATACTAACCCCTTTGTGTTTTTTCGACATTTACGACATACTAACCCCTTTGTGTTTTTTCTATTTTTTCAACATACTAACCCCTTTGTGTTTTTTCGACATTTTCGACATACTAACCCCTTTGTGTTTTTTCGACATTTTCGACATACTAACCCCTTTGTTTTTTCGATATTTTCGACATACTAACCCCTTTGTGTTTTTTCGACATTTACGACATACTAACCCCTTTGTGTTTTTTCTATTTTTTCGACATACTAACCCCTTTGTGTTTTTTCGACATTTTCGACATACTAACCCCTTTGTGTTTTTTCGACATTTTCGACATACTAACCCCTTTGTGTTTTTTCGACGTTTTCGACATACTAACCCCTTTGTGTTTTTTCGACGTTTTCGACATACTAACCCCTTTGTGTTTTATCGCCGTTTTCGACATACTAACCCCTTTGTGTTTTTTCGATATTTTCGACATACTAACCCCTTTGTGTTTTTTCGACATTTTCGACATACTAACCCCTTTGTGTTTTTTCGACATTTACGACATACTAACCCCTTTGTGTTTTTTCTATTTTTTCGACATACTAACCCCTTTGTGTTTTTTCGACATTTTCGACATACTAACCCCTTTGTGTTTTATCGCCGTTTTCGACATACTAACCCCTTTGTGTTTTTTCGACATTTTCGACATACTAACCCCTTTGTTTTTTCGATATTTTCGACATACTAACCCCTTTGTGTTTTTTCGACATTTTCGACATACTAACCCCTTTGTGTTTTTTCGACATTTACGACATACTAACCCCTTTGTGTTTTTTCTATTTTTTCGACATACTAACCCCTTTGTGTTTTTTCGACATTTTCGACATACTAACCCCTTTGTGTTTTTTCGACATTTTCGACATACTAACCCCTTTGTTTTTTCGATATTTTCGACATACTAACCCCTTTGTGTTTTTTCGATATTTTCGACATACTAACCCCTTTGTGTTTTTTCGACATTTTCGACATACTAACCCCTTTGTGTTTTTTCGACGTTTTCGACATACTAACCCCTTTGTGTTTTTTCGACGTTTTCGACATACTAACCCCTTTGTGTTTTATCGCCGTTTTCGACATACTAACCCCTTTGTGTTTTTTCGATATTTTCGACATACTAACCCCTTTGTGTTTTTTCGACATTTTCGACATACTAACCCCTTTGTGTTTTTTCGACATTTACGACATACTAACCCCTTTGTGTTTTTTCTATTTTTTCGACATACTAACCCCTTTGTGTTTTTTCGACATTTTCGACATACTAACCCCTTTGTGTTTTATCGCCGTTTTCGACATACTAACCCCTTTGTGTTTTTTCGACATTTTCGACATACTAACCCCTTTGTTTTTTCGATATTTTCGACATACTAACCCCTTTGTGTTTTTTCGACATTTTCGACATACTAACCCCTTTGTGTTTTTTCGACGTTTTCGACATACTAACCCCTTTGTGTTTTTTCGACGTTTTCGACATACTAACCCCTTTGTGTTTTATCGCCGTTTTCGACATACTAACCCCTTTGTGTTTTTTCGATATTTTCGACATACTAACCCCTTTGTGTTTTTTCGACATTTTCGACATACTAACCCCTTTGTGTTTTATCGCCGTTTTCGACATACTAACCCCTTTGTGTTTTTTCGACGTTTTCGACATACTAACCCCTTTGTGTTTTTTCGACATTTTCGACATACTAACCCCTTTGTTTTTTCGACATTTTCGACATACTAACCCCTTTGTGTTTTTTCGATATTTTCGACATACTAACCCCTTTGTGTTTTTTCGACATTTTCGACATACTAACCCCTTTGTGTTTTTTCGACATTTTCGACATACTAACCCCTTTGTGTTTTTTCGACGTTTTCGACATACTAACCCCTTTGTGTTTTTTCGACGTTTTCGACATACTAACCCCTTTGTGTTTTATCGCCGTTTTCGACATACTAACCCCTTTGTGTTTTTTCGATATTTTCGACATACTAACCCCTTTGTGTTTTTTCGACATTTTCGACATACTAACCCCTTTGTGTTTTTTCGACATTTACGACATACTAACCCCTTTGTGTTTTTTCTATTTTTTCGACATACTAACCCCTTTGTGTTTTTTCGACATTTTCGACATACTAACCCCTTTGTGTTTTATCGCCGTTTTCGACATACTAACCCCTTTGTGTTTTTTCGACATTTTCGACATACTAACCCCTTTGTGTTTTTTCGACATTTTCGACATACTAACCCCTTTGTTTTTTCGATATTTTCGACATACTAACCCCTTTGTGTTTTTTCGATATTTTCGACATACTAACCCCTTTGTGTTTTTTCGACATTTTCGACATACTAACCCCTTTGTGTTTTTTCGACGTTTTCGACATACTAACCCCTTTGTGTTTTTTCGACGTTTTCGACATACTAACCCCTTTGTGTTTTTTCGACGTTTTCGACATACTAACCCCTTTGTGTTTTATCGCCGTTTTCGACATACTAACCCCTTTGTGTTTTTTCGATATTTTCGACAAACTAACCCCTTTGTGTTTTTTCGATATTTTCGACATACTAACCCCTTTGTGTTTTTTCGATATTTTCGACATACTAACCCCTTTGTGTTTTTTCGACTTTTTTGACATACTAACCCCTTTGTGTTTTTTCGACATACTAACCCCTTTGTGTTTTATCGCCGTTTTCGACATACTAACCCCTTTGTGTTTTATCGCCGTTTTCGACATACTAACCCCTTTGTGTTTTTTCGATATTTTCGACATACTAACCCCTTTGTGTTTTTTCGACATTTACGACATACTAACCCCTTTGTGTTTTTTCTATTTTTTCGACATACTAACCCCTTTGTGTTTTTTCGACATTTTCGACATACTAACCCCTTTGTGTTTTTTCGACATTTTCGACATACTAACCCCTTTGTGTTTTTTCGACGTTTTCGACATACTAACCCCTTTGTGTTTTTTCGACGTTTTCGACATACTAACCCCTTTGTGTTTTATCGCCGTTTTCGACATACTAACCCCTTTGTGTTTTTTCGATATTTTCGACATACTAACCCCTTTGTGTTTTTTCGACATTTTCGACATACTAACCCCTTTGTGTTTTTTCGACATTTACGACATACTAACCCCTTTGTGTTTTTTCTATTTTTTCGACATACTAACCCCTTTGTGTTTTTTCGACATTTTCGACATACTAACCCCTTTGTGTTTTTTCGACGTTTTCGACATACTAACCCCTTTGTGTTTTATCGCCGTTTTCGACATACTAACCCCTTTGTGTTTTTTCGATATTTTCGACATACTAACCCCTTTGTGTTTTTTCGACATTTTCGACATACTAACCCCTTTGTGTTTTTTCGACGTTTTCGACATACTAACCCCTTTGTGTTTTTTCGACGTTTTCGACATACTAACCCCTTTGTGTTTTATCGCCGTTTTCGACATACTAACCCCTTTGTGTTTTTTCGATATTTTCGACATACTAACCCCTTTGTGTTTTTTCGACATTTTCGACATACTAACCCCTTTGTGTTTTATCGCCGTTTTCGACATACTAACCCCTTTGTGTTTTTTCGACATTTACGACATACTAACCCCTTTGTGTTTTTTCTATTTTTTCGACATACTAACCCCTTTGTGTTTTTTCGACATTTTCGACATACTAACCCCTTTGTGTTTTTTCGACATTTTCGACATACTAACCCCTTTGTGTTTTCGATATTTTCGACATACTAACCCCTTTGTGTTTTTTCGACATTTTCGACATACTAACCCCTTTGTGTTTTTTCGACATTTTCGACATACTAACCCCTTTGTGTTTTTTCGACGTTTTCGACATACTAACCCCTTTGTGTTTTTTCGACGTTTTCGACATACTAACCCCTTTGTGTTTTATCGCCGTTTTCGACATACTAACCCCTTTGTGTTTTTTCGATATTTTCGACATACTAACCCCTTTGTGTTTTTTCGACATTTTCGACATACTAACCCCTTTGTGTTTTTTCGACATTTACGACATACTAACCCCTTTGTGTTTTTTCTATTTTTTCGACATACTAACCCCTTTGTGTTTTTTCGACATTTTCGACATACTAACCCCTTTGTGTTTTATCGCCGTTTTCGACATACTAACCCCTTTGTGTTTTTTCGACATTTTCGACATACTAACCCCTTTGTGTTTTTTCGATATTTTCGACATACTAACCCCTTTGTGTTTTTTCGATATTTTCGACATACTAACCCCTTTGTGTTTTTTCGATATTTTCGACATACTAACCCCTTTGTGTTTTTTCGACATTTTCGACATACTAACCCCTTTGTGTTTTTTCGACATTTACGACATACTAACCCCTTTGTGTTTTTTCTATTTTTTCGACATACTAACCCCTTTGTGTTTTTTCGACATTTTCGACATACTAACCCCTTTGTGTTTTTTCGACATTTTCGACATACTAACCCCTTTGTGTTTTTTCGACATTTTCGACATACTAACCCCTTTGTGTTTTTTCGATATTTTCGACATACTAACCCCTTTGTGTTTTTTCGACGTTTTCGACATACTAACCCCTTTGTGTTTTATCGCCGTTTTCGACATACTAACCCCTTTGTGTTTTTTCGACGTTTTCGACATACTAACCCCTTTGTGTTTTTTCGATATTTTCGACATACTAACCCCTTTGTGTTTTTTCTATTTTTTCGACATACTAACCCCTTTGTGTTTTTTCGACATTTTCGACATACTAACCCCTTTGTGTTTTTTCGACATTTTCGACATACTAACCCCTTTGTGTTTTTTCGACATTTTCGACATACTAACCCCTTTGTGTTTTTTCGATATTTTCGACATACTAACCCCTTTGTGTTTTTTCGATATTTTCGACATACTAACCCCTTTGTGTTTTTTCGATATTTTCGACATACTAACCCCTTTGTGTTTTTTCGATATTTTCGACATAGTAACCCCTTTGTGTTTTTTCGACATTTTCGACATACTAACCCCTTTGTGTTTTTTCGACATTTACGACATACTAACCCCTTTGTGTTTTTTCTATTTTTTCGACATACTAACCCCTTTGTGTTTTTTCGACATTTTCGACATACTAACCCCTTTGTGTTTTTTCGACATTTTCGACATACTAACCCCTTTGTTTTTTCGATATTTTCGACATACTAACCCCTTTGTGTTTTTTCGATATTTTCGACATACTAACCCCTTTGTGTTTTTTCGACATTTTCGACATACTAACCCCTTTGTGTTTTTTCGACGTTTTCGACATACTAACCCCTTTGTGTTTTTTCGACGTTTTCGACATACTAACCCCTTTGTGTTTTATCGCCGTTTTCGACATACTAACCCCTTTGTGTTTTTTCGACATTTTCGACATACTAACCCCTTTGTGTTTTTTCGACATTTACGACATACTAACCCCTTTGTGTTTTTTCGACATTTTCGACATACTAACCCCTTTGTGTTTTTTCGATATTTTCGACATACTAACCCCTTTGTGTTTTTTCGATATTTTCGACATACTAACCCCTTTGTGTTTTTTCGATATTTTCGACATACTAACCCCTTTGTGTTTTTTCGACATTTTCGACATACTAACCCCTTTGTGTTTTTTCGACATTTACGACATACTAACCCCTTTGTGTTTTTTCTATTTTTTCGACATACTAACCCCTTTGTGTTTTTTCGACATTTTCGACATACTAACCCCTTTGTGTTTTTTCGACATTTTCGACATACTAACCCCTTTGTTTTTTCGATATTTTCGACATACTAACCCCTTTGTGTTTTTTCGATATTTTCGACATACTAACCCCTTTGTGTTTTTTCGACATTTTCGACATACTAACCCCTTTGTGTTTTTTCGACGTTTTCGACATACTAACCCCTTTGTGTTTTTTCGACGTTTTCGACATACTAACCCCTTTGTGTTTTATCGCCGTTTTCGACATACTAACCCCTTTGTGTTTTTTCGACATTTTCGACATACTAACCCCTTTGTGTTTTTTCGATATTTTCGACATACTAACCCCTTTGTGTTTTTTCTATTTTTTCGACATACTAACCCCTTTGTGTTTTTTCGACATTTTCGACATACTAACCCCTTTGTGTTTTTTCGACATTTTCGACATACTAACCCCTTTGTGTTTTTTCGACATTTTCGACATACTAACCCCTTTGTTTTTTCGATATTTTCGACATACTAACCCCTTTGTGTTTTTTCGATATTTTCGACATACTAACCCCTTTGTGTTTTTTCGATATTTTCGACATACTAACCCCTTTGTGTTTTTTCGACGTTTTCGACATACTAACCCCTTTGTGTTTTTTCGACGTTTTCGACATACTAACCCCTTTGTGTTTTATCGCCGTTTTCGACATACTAACCCCTTTGTGTTTTTTCGATATTTTCGACATACTAACCCCTTTGTGTTTTTTCGACATTTTCGACATACTAACCCCTTTGTGTTTTTTCGACATTTACGACATACTAACCCCTTTGTGTTTTTTCTATTTTTTCGACATACTAACCCCTTTGTGTTTTTTCGACATTTTCGACATACTAACCCCTTTGTGTTTTATCGCCGTTTTCGACATACTAACCCCTTTGTGTTTTTTCGACATTTTCGACATACTAACCCCTTTGTGTTTTTTCGATATTTTCGACATACTAACCCCTTTGTGTTTTTTCGATATTTTCGACATACTAACCCCTTTGTGTTTTTTCGATATTTTCGACATACTAACCCCTTTGTGTTTTTTCGATATTTTCGACATAGTAACCCCTTTGTGTTTTTTCGACATTTTCGACATACTAACCCCTTTGTGTTTTTTCGACATTTACGACATACTAACCCCTTTGTGTTTTTTCTATTTTTTCGACATACTAACCCCTTTGTGTTTTTTCGACATTTTCGACATACTAACCCCTTTGTGTTTTTTCGACATTTTCGACATACTAACCCCTTTGTGTTTTTTCGATATTTTCGACATACTAACCCCTTTGTGTTTTTTCGACATTTTCGACATACTAACCCCTTTGTGTTTTTTCGACGTTTTCGACATACTAACCCCTTTGTGTTTTTTCGACGTTTTCGACATACTAACCCCTTTGTGTTTTATCGCCGTTTTCGACATACTAACCCCTTTGTGTTTTTTCGATATTTTCGACATACTAACCCCTTTGTGTTTTTTCGACATTTTCGACATACTAACCCCTTTGTGTTTTTTCGACATTTACGACATACTAACCCCTTTGTGTTTTTTCGACATTTACGACATACTAACCCCTTTGTGTTTTTTCGACATTTACGACATACTAACCCCTTTGTGTTTTTTCGACATTTCGACATACTAACCCCTTTGTGTTTTATCGCCGTTTTCGACATACTAACCCCTTTGTGTTTTTTCGACATTTTCGACATACTAACCCCTTTGTGTTTTTTCGATATTTTCGACATACTAACCCCTTTGTGTTTTTTCGACATTTTCGACATACTAACCCCTTTGTGTTTTTTCGACATTTTCGACATACTAACCCCTTTGTTTTTTCGATATTTTCGACATACTAACCCCTTTGTGTTTTTTCGATATTTTCGACATACTAACCCCTTTGTGTTTTTTCGACATTTTCGACATACTAACCCCTTTGTGTTTTTTCGACATTTTCGACATACTAACCCCTTTGTGTTTTTTCGACATTTTCGACATACTAACCCCTTTGTTTTTTCGATATTTTCGACATACTAACCCCTTTGTGTTTTTTCGATATTTTCGACATACTAACCCCTTTGTGTTTTTTCGATATTTTCGACATACTAACCCCTTTGTGTTTTTTCGACATTTACGACATACTAACCCCTTTGTGTTTTTTCTATTTTTTCGACATACTAACCCCTTTGTGTTTTTTCGACATTTTCGACATACTAACCCCTTTGTGTTTTTTCGACATTTTCGACATACTAACCCCTTTGTTTTTTCGATATTTTCGACATACTAACCCCTTTGTGTTTTTTCGACGTTTTCGACATACTAACCCCTTTGTGTTTTTTCGACGTTTTCGACATACTAACCCCTTTGTGTTTTATCGCCGTTTTCGACATACTAACCCCTTTGTGTTTTTTCGATATTTTCGACATACTAACCCCTTTGTGTTTTTTCGACATTTTCGACATACTAACCCCTTTGTGTTTTTTCGACATTTACGACATACTAACCCCTTTGTGTTTTTTCTATTTTTTCGACATACTAACCCCTTTGTGTTTTTTCGACATTTTCGACATACTAACCCCTTTGTGTTTTATCGCCGTTTTCGACATACTAACCCCTTTGTGTTTTTTCGACATTTTCGACATACTAACCCCTTTGTGTTTTTTCGATATTTTCGACATACTAACCCCTTTGTGTTTTTTCGACATTTTCGACATACTAACCCCTTTGTGTTTTTTCGACATTTTCGACATACTAACCCCTTTGTTTTTTCGATATTTTCGACATACTAACCCCTTTGTGTTTTTTCGATATTTTCGACATACTAACCCCTTTGTGTTTTTTCGACATTTTCGACATACTAACCCCTTTGTGTTTTTTCGACATTTTCGACATACTAACCCCTTTGTGTTTTTTCGACGTTTTCGACATACTAACCCCTTTGTGTTTTTTCGACATACTAACCCCTTTGTGTTTTATCGCCGTTTTCGACATACTAACCCCTTTGTGTTTTTTCGATATTTTCGACATACTAACCCCTTTGTGTTTTTTCGACATTTTCGACATACTAACCCCTTTGTGTTTTTTCGACATTTTCGACATACTAACCCCTTTGTGTTTTTTCGACATTTACGACATACTAACCCCTTTGTGTTTTTTCGACATTTTCGACATACTAACCCCTTTGTGTTTTTTCGACATTTTCGACATACTAACCCCTTTGTGTTTTTTCGACATTTTCGACATACTAACCCCTTTGTTTTTTCGATATTTTCGACATACTAACCCCTTTGTGTTTTTTCGATATTTTCGACATACTAACCCCTTTGTGTTTTTTCGATATTTTCGACATACTAACCCCTTTGTGTTTTTTCGACATTTACGACATACTAACCCCTTTGTGTTTTTTCTATTTTTTCGACATACTAACCCCTTTGTGTTTTTTCGACATTTTCGACATACTAACCCCTTTGTGTTTTTTCGACATTTTCGACATACTAACCCCTTTGTTTTTTCGATATTTTCGACATACTAACCCCTTTGTGTTTTTTCGATATTTTCGACATACTAACCCCTTTGTGTTTTTTCGACATTTTCGACATACTAACCCCTTTGTGTTTTTTCGACGTTTTCGACATACTAACCCCTTTGTGTTTTTTCGACGTTTTCGACATACTAACCCCTTTGTGTTTTATCGCCGTTTTCGACATACTAACCCCTTTGTGTTTTTTCGATATTTTCGACATACTAACCCCTTTGTGTTTTTTCGACATTTTCGACATACTAACCCCTTTGTGTTTTTTCGACATTTACGACATACTAACCCCTTTGTGTTTTTTCGACATTTTCGACATACTAACCCCTTTGTGTTTTTTCGACGTTTTCGACATACTAACCCCTTTGTGTTTTATCGCCGTTTTCGACATACTAACCCCTTTGTGTTTTTTCGACATTTTCGACATACTAACCCCTTTGTGTTTTTTCGATATTTTCGACATACTAACCCCTTTGTGTTTTTTCGACATTTTCGACATACTAACCCCTTTGTGTTTTTTCGACATTTTCGACATACTAACCCCTTTGTTTTTTCGATATTTTCGACATACTAACCCCTTTGTGTTTTTTCGATATTTTCGACATACTAACCCCTTTGTGTTTTTTCGACATTTTCGACATACTAACCCCTTTGTGTTTTTTCGACGTTTTCGACATACTAACCCCTTTGTGTTTTTTCGACGTTTTCGACATACTAACCCCTTTGTGTTTTTTCGACATACTAACCCCTTTGTGTTTTATCGCCGTTTTCGACATACTAACCCCTTTGTGTTTTTTCGATATTTTCGACATACTAACCCCTTTGTGTTTTTTCGACATTTTCGACATACTAACCCCTTTGTGTTTTTTCGACATTTACGACATACTAACCCCTTTGTGTTTTTTCTATTTTTTCGACATACTAACCCCTTTGTGTTTTTTCGACATTTTCGACATACTAACCCCTTTGTGTTTTATCGCCGTTTTCGACATACTAACCCCTTTGTGTTTTTTCTATTTTTTCGACATACTAACCCCTTTGTGTTTTTTCGACATTTTCGACATACTAACCCCTTTGTGTTTTTTCGACATTTTCGACATACTAACCCCTTTGTGTTTTTTCGACATTTTCGACATACTAACCCCTTTGTGTTTTTTCGATATTTTCGACATACTAACCCCTTTGTGTTTTTTCGACGTTTTCGACATACTAACCCCTTTGTGTTTTTTCGACGTTTTCGACATACTAACCCCTTTGTGTTTTTTCGACGTTTTCGACATACTAACCCCTTTGTGTTTTATCGCCGTTTTCGACATACTAACCCCTTTGTGTTTTTTCGATATTTTCGACATACTAACCCCTTTGTGTTTTTTCGACATTTTCGACATACTAACCCCTTTGTGTTTTTTCGACATTTACGACATACTAACCCCTTTGTGTTTTTTCTATTTTTTCGACATACTAACCCCTTTGTGTTTTTTCGACATTTTCGACATACTAACCCCTTTGTGTTTTTTCGACGTTTTCGACATACTAACCCCTTTGTGTTTTTTCGACATTTTCGACATACTAACCCCTTTGTGTTTTTTCGATATTTTCGACATACTAACCCCTTTGTGTTTTTTCGATATTTTCGACATACTAACCCCTTTGTGTTTTTTCGATATTTTCGACATACTAACCCCTTTGTGTTTTTTCGACATTTTCGACATACTAACCCCTTTGTGTTTTTTCGACATTTACGACATACTAACCCCTTTGTGTTTTTTCGACATTTTCGACATACTAACCCCTTTGTGTTTTTTCGACATTTTCGACATACTAACCCCTTTGTGTTTTTTCGATATTTTCGACATACTAACCCCTTTGTGTTTTTTCGACATTTTCGACATACTAACCCCTTTGTGTTTTTTCGACGTTTTCGACATACTAACCCCTTTGTGTTTTTTCGACGTTTTCGACATACTAACCCCTTTGTGTTTTATCGCCGTTTTCGACATACTAACCCCTTTGTGTTTTTTCGATATTTTCGACATACTAACCCCTTTGTGTTTTTTCGACATTTTCGACATACTAACCCCTTTGTGTTTTTTCGACATTTACGACATACTAACCCCTTTGTGTTTTTTCTATTTTTTCGACATACTAACCCCTTTGTGTTTTTTCGACGTTTTCGACATACTAACCCCTTTGTGTTTTATCGCCGTTTTCGACATACTAACCCCTTTGTGTTTTATCGCCGTTTTCGACATACTAACCCCTTTGTGTTTTTTCGACATTTTCGACATACTAACCCCTTTGTGTTTTTTCGATATTTTCGACATACTAACCCCTTTGTGTTTTTTCGACATTTTCGACATACTAACCCCTTTGTGTTTTTTCGACATTTTCGACATACTAACCCCTTTGTTTTTTCGATATTTTCGACATACTAACCCCTTTGTGTTTTTTCGATATTTTCGACATACTAACCCCTTTGTGTTTTTTCGACATTTTCGACATACTAACCCCTTTGTGTTTTTTCGACATTTTCGACATACTAACCCCTTTGTGTTTTTTCGACATTTTCGACATACTAACCCCTTTGTTTTTTCGATATTTTCGACATACTAACCCCTTTGTGTTTTTTCGATATTTTCGACATACTAACCCCTTTGTGTTTTTTCGATATTTTCGACATACTAACCCCTTTGTGTTTTTTCGACATTTACGACATACTAACCCCTTTGTGTTTTTTCTATTTTTTCGACATACTAACCCCTTTGTGTTTTTTCGACATTTACGACATACTAACCCCTTTGTGTTTTTTCTATTTTTTCGACATACTAACCCCTTTGTGTTTTTTCGATATTTTCGACATACTAACCCCTTTGTGTTTTTTCGACATTTTCGACATACTAACCCCTTTGTGTTTTTTCGACGTTTTCGACATACTAACCCCTTTGTGTTTTTTCGACGTTTTCGACATACTAACCCCTTTGTGTTTTATCGCCGTTTTCGACATACTAACCCCTTTGTGTTTTTTCGATATTTTCGACATACTAACCCCTTTGTGTTTTTTCGACATTTTCGACATACTAACCCCTTTGTGTTTTTTCGACATTTACGACATACTAACCCCTTTGTGTTTTTTCTATTTTTTCGACATACTAACCCCTTTGTGTTTTTTCGACGTTTTCGACATACTAACCCCTTTGTGTTTTATCGCCGTTTTCGACATACTAACCCCTTTGTGTTTTTTCGACATTTTCGACATACTAACCCCTTTGTGTTTTTTCGATATTTTCGACATACTAACCCCTTTGTGTTTTTTCGACATTTTCGACATACTAACCCCTTTGTGTTTTTTCGACATTTTCGACATACTAACCCCTTTGTTTTTTCGATATTTTCGACATACTAACCCCTTTGTGTTTTTTCGACATTTTCGACATACTAACCCCTTTGTGTTTTTTCGACATTTTCGACATACTAACCCCTTTGTGTTTTTTCGACGTTTTCGACATACTAACCCCTTTGTGTTTTTTCGACATACTAACCCCTTTGTGTTTTATCGCCGTTTTCGACATACTAACCCCTTTGTGTTTTTTCGATATTTTCGACATACTAACCCCTTTGTGTTTTTTCGACATTTTCGACATACTAACCCCTTTGTGTTTTTTCGACATTTACGACATACTAACCCCTTTGTGTTTTTTCGACATTTTCGACATACTAACCCCTTTGTGTTTTTTCGACATTTTCGACATACTAACCCCTTTGTGTTTTTTCGACATTTTCGACATACTAACCCCTTTGTGTTTTTTCGATATTTTCGACATACTAACCCCTTTGTGTTTTTTCGACATTTTCGACATACTAACCCCTTTGTGTTTTTTCGACGTTTTCGACATACTAACCCCTTTGTGTTTTTTCGACGTTTTCGACATACTAACCCCTTTGTGTTTTATCGCCGTTTTCGACATACTAACCCCTTTGTGTTTTTTCGATATTTTCGACATACTAACCCCTTTGTGTTTTTTCGATATTTTCGACATACTAACCCCTTTGTTTTTTCGATATTTTCGACATACTAACCCCTTTGTGTTTTTTCGATATTTTCGACATACTAACCCCTTTGTGTTTTTTCGATATTTTCGACATACTAACCCCTTTGTGTTTTTTCGACATTTACGACATACTAACCCCTTTGTGTTTTTTCTATTTTTTCGACATACTAACCCCTTTGTGTTTTTTCGACATTTTCGACATACTAACCCCTTTGTGTTTTTTCGACATTTTCGACATACTAACCCCTTTGTTTTTTCGATATTTTCGACATACTAACCCCTTTGTGTTTTTTCGATATTTTCGACATACTAACCCCTTTGTGTTTTTTCGACATTTTCGACATACTAACCCCTTTGTGTTTTTTCGACGTTTTCGACATACTAACCCCTTTGTGTTTTTTCGACGTTTTCGACATACTAACCCCTTTGTGTTTTATCGCCGTTTTCGACATACTAACCCCTTTGTGTTTTTTCGATATTTTCGACATACTAACCCCTTTGTGTTTTTTCGACATTTTCGACATACTAACCCCTTTGTGTTTTTTCGACATTTACGACATACTAACCCCTTTGTGTTTTTTCTATTTTTTCGACATACTAACCCCTTTGTGTTTTTTCGACATTTTCGACATACTAACCCCTTTGTGTTTTATCGCCGTTTTCGACATACTAACCCCTTTGTGTTTTTTCGACATTTTCGACATACTAACCCCTTTGTGTTTTTTCGATATTTTCGACATACTAACCCCTTTGTGTTTTTTCGACATTTTCGACATACTAACCCCTTTGTGTTTTTTCGACATTTTCGACATACTAACCCCTTTGTTTTTTCGATATTTTCGACATACTAACCCCTTTGTGTTTTTTCGATATTTTCGACATACTAACCCCTTTGTGTTTTTTCGACATTTTCGACATACTAACCCCTTTGTGTTTTTTCGACATTTTCGACATACTAACCCCTTTGTGTTTTTTCGACGTTTTCGACATACTAACCCCTTTGTGTTTTATCGCCGTTTTCGACATACTAACCCCTTTGTGTTTTTTCGATATTTTCGACATACTAACCCCTTTGTGTTTTTTCGACATTTTCGACATACTAACCCCTTTGTGTTTTTTCGACATTTACGACATACTAACCCCTTTGTGTTTTTTCTATTTTTTCGACATACTAACCCCTTTGTGTTTTTTCGACATTTTCGACATACTAACCCCTTTGTGTTTTATCGCCGTTTTCGACATACTAACCCCTTTGTGTTTTTTCTATTTTTTCGACATACTAACCCCTTTGTGTTTTTTCGACATTTTCGACATACTAACCCCTTTGTGTTTTTTCGACATTTTCGACATACTAACCCCTTTGTGTTTTTTCGATATTTTCGACATACTAACCCCTTTGTGTTTTTTCGACATTTTCGACATACTAACCCCTTTGTGTTTTTTCGACGTTTTCGACATACTAACCCCTTTGTGTTTTTTCGACGTTTTCGACATACTAACCCCTTTGTGTTTTATCGCCGTTTTCGACATACTAACCCCTTTGTGTTTTTTCGATATTTTCGACATACTAACCCCTTTGTGTTTTTTCGACATTTTCGACATACTAACCCCTTTGTGTTTTTTCGACATTTACGACATACTAACCCCTTTGTGTTTTTTCTATTTTTTCGACATACTAACCCCTTTGTGTTTTTTCGACATTTTCGACATACTAACCCCTTTGTGTTTTTTCGACGTTTTCGACATACTAACCCCTTTGTGTTTTTTCGACGTTTTCGACATACTAACCCCTTTGTGTTTTTTCGATATTTTCGACATACTAACCCCTTTGTGTTTTTTCGATATTTTCGACATACTAACCCCTTTGTGTTTTTTCGATATTTTCGACATACTAACCCCTTTGTGTTTTTTCGACATTTTCGACATACTAACCCCTTTGTGTTTTTTCGACATTTACGACATACTAACCCCTTTGTGTTTTTTCGACATTTTCGACATACTAACCCCTTTGTGTTTTTTCGACATTTTCGACATACTAACCCCTTTGTGTTTTTTCGATATTTTCGACATACTAACCCCTTTGTGTTTTTTCGACATTTTCGACATACTAACCCCTTTGTGTTTTTTCGACGTTTTCGACATACTAACCCCTTTGTGTTTTTTCGACGTTTTCGACATACTAACCCCTTTGTGTTTTATCGCCGTTTTCGACATACTAACCCCTTTGTGTTTTTTCGATATTTTCGACATACTAACCCCTTTGTGTTTTTTCGACATTTTCGACATACTAACCCCTTTGTGTTTTTTCGACATTTACGACATACTAACCCCTTTGTGTTTTTTCTATTTTTTCGACATACTAACCCCTTTGTGTTTTTTCGACATTTTCGACATACTAACCCCTTTGTGTTTTATCGCCGTTTTCGACATACTAACCCCTTTGTGTTTTTTCGACATTTTCGACATACTAACCCCTTTGTGTTTTTTCGATATTTTCGACATACTAACCCCTTTGTGTTTTTTCGACATTTTCGACATACTAACCCCTTTGTGTTTTTTCGACATTTTCGACATACTAACCCCTTTGTTTTTTCGATATTTTCGACATACTAACCCCTTTGTGTTTTTTCGATATTTTCGACATACTAACCCCTTTGTGTTTTTTCGACATTTTCGACATACTAACCCCTTTGTGTTTTTTCGACATTTTCGACATACTAACCCCTTTGTGTTTTTTCGACGTTTTCGACATACTAACCCCTTTGTGTTTTTTCGACATACTAACCCCTTTGTGTTTTATCGCCGTTTTCGACATACTAACCCCTTTGTGTTTTTTCGATATTTTCGACATACTAACCCCTTTGTGTTTTTTCGACATTTTCGACATACTAACCCCTTTGTGTTTTTTCGACATTTACGACATACTAACCCCTTTGTGTTTTTTCTATTTTTTCGACATACTAACCCCTTTGTGTTTTTTCGACATTTTCGACATACTAACCCCTTTGTGTTTTATCGCCGTTTTCGACATACTAACCCCTTTGTGTTTTTTCGACGTTTTCGACATACTAACCCCTTTGTGTTTTTTCGATATTTTCGACATACTAACCCCTTTGTGTTTTTTCGACATTTTCGACATACTAACCCCTTTGTGTTTTTTCGACATTTACGACATACTAACCCCTTTGTGTTTTTTCTATTTTTTCGACATACTAACCCCTTTGTGTTTTTTCGACATTTTCGACATACTAACCCCTTTGTGTTTTATCGCCGTTTTCGACATACTAACCCCTTTGTGTTTTTTCGACATTTTCGACATACTAACCCCTTTGTGTTTTTTCGATATTTTCGACATACTAACCCCTTTGTGTTTTTTCGACATTTTCGACATACTAACCCCTTTGTGTTTTTTCGACATTTTCGACATACTAACCCCTTTGTTTTTTCGATATTTTTGACATACTAACCCCTTTGTGTTTTTTCGATATTTTCGACATACTAACCCCTTTGTGTTTTTTCGACATTTTCGACATACTAACCCCTTTGTGTTTTTTCGACATTTTCGACATACTAACCCCTTTGTGTTTTTTCGACATTTACGACAATACTAACCCCTTTGTGTTTTTTCTATTTTTTCGACATACTAACCCCTTTGTGTTTTTTCGACATTTTCGACATACTAACCCCTTTGTGTTTTATCGCCGTTTTCGACATACTAACCCCTTTGTGTTTTTTCGATATTTTCGACATACTAACCCCTTTGTGTTTTTTCGACATTTTCGACATACTAACCCCTTTGTGTTTTTTCGACATTTTCGACATACTAACCCCTTTGTGTTTTTTCGACGTTTTCGACATACTAACCCCTTTGTGTTTTTTCGACGTTTTCGACATACTAACCCCTTTGTGTTTTATCGCCGTTTTCGACATACTAACCCCTTTGTGTTTTTTCGATATTTTCGACATACTAACCCCTTTGTGTTTTTTCGACATTTTCGACATACTAACCCCTTTGTGTTTTTTCGACATTTACGACATACTAACCCCTTTGTGTTTTTTCGATTTTTTCGACATACTAACCCCTTTGTGTTTTTTCGACATTTTCGACATACTAACCCCTTTGTGTTTTATCGCCGTTTTCGACATACTAACCCCTTTGTGTTTTTTCGACATTTTCGACATACTAACCCCTTTGTGTTTTTTCGATATTTTCGACATACTAACCCCTTTGTGTTTTTTCGACATTTTCGACATACTAACCCCTTTGTGTTTTTTCGACATTTTCGACATACTAACCCCTTTGTTTTTTCGATATTTTCGACATACTAACCCCTTTGTGTTTTTTCGATATTTTCGACATACTAACCCCTTTGTGTTTTTTCGACATTTTCGACATACTAACCCCTTTGTGTTTTTTCGACATACTAACCCCTTTGTGTTTTTTCGACGTTTTCGACATACTAACCCCTTTGTGTTTTTTCGACGTTTTCGACATACTAACCCCTTTGTGTTTTATCGCCGTTTTCGACATACTAACCCCTTTGTGTTTTTTCGATATTTTCGACATACTAACCCCTTTGTGTTTTTTCGACATTTTCGACATACTAACCCCTTTGTGTTTTTTCGACATTTACGACATACTAACCCCTTTGTGTTTTTTCTATTTTTTCGACATACTAACCCCTTTGTGTTTTTTCGACATTTTCGACATACTAACCCCTTTGTGTTTTATCGCCGTTTTCGACATACTAACCCCTTTGTGTTTTTTCGACATTTTCGACATACTAACCCCTTTGTGTTTTATCGCCGTTTTCGACATACTAACCCCTTTGTGTTTTTTCGATATTTTCGACATACTAACCCCTTTGTGTTTTTTCTATTTTTTCGACATACTAACCCCTTTGTGTTTTTTCGACATTTTCGACATACTAACCCCTTTGTGTTTTATCGCCGTTTTCGACATACTAACCCCTTTGTGTTTTTTCGACGTTTTCGACATACTAACCCCTTTGTGTTTTTTCGATATTTTCGACATACTAACCCCTTTGTGTTTTTTCGACATTTTCGACATACTAACCCCTTTGTGTTTTTTCGACATTTTCGACATACTAACCCCTTTGTTTTTTCGATATTTTCGACATACTAACCCCTTTGTGTTTTTTCGATATTTTCGACATACTAACCCCTTTGTGTTTTTTCGACATTTTCGACATACTAACCCCTTTGTGTTTTTTCGACATTTTCGACATACTAACCCCTTTGTGTTTTTTCGACATTTTCGACATACTAACCCCTTTGTGTTTTTTCGACATTTACGACATACTAACCCCTTTGTGTTTTTTCTATTTTTTCGACATACTAACCCCTTTGTGTTTTTTCGACGTTTTCGACATACTAACCCCTTTGTGTTTTATCGCCGTTTTCGACATACTAACCCCTTTGTGTTTTTTCGATATTTTCGACATACTAACCCCTTTGTGTTTTTTCGACATTTTCGACATACTAACCCCTTTGTGTTTTTTCGACATTTTCGACATACTAACCCCTTTGTTTTTTCGATATTTTCGACATACTAACCCCTTTGTGTTTTTTCGATATTTTCGACATACTAACCCCTTTGTGTTTTTTCGACATTTTCGACATACTAACCCCTTTGTGTTTTTTCGACATTTTCGACATACTAACCCCTTTGTGTTTTTTCGACGTTTTCGACATACTAACCCCTTTGTGTTTTTTCGACGTTTTCGACATACTAACCCCTTTGTGTTTTATCGCCGTTTTCGACATACTAACCCCTTTGTGTTTTTTCTATTTTTTCGACATACTAACCCCTTTGTGTTTTTTCGACATTTTCGACATACTAACCCCTTTGTGTTTTTTCGACGTTTTCGACATACTAACCCCTTTGTGTTTTTTCGACGTTTTCGACATACTAACCCCTTTGTGTTTTTTCGACATACTAACCCCTTTGTGTTTTATCGCCGTTTTCGACATACTAACCCCTTTGTGTTTTTTCGATATTTTCGACATACTAACCCCTTTGTGTTTTTTCGACATTTTCGACATACTAACCCCTTTGTGTTTTTTCGACATTTACGACATACTAACCCCTTTGTGTTTTTTCTATTTTTTCGACATACTAACCCCTTTGTGTTTTTTCGACATTTTCGACATACTAACCCCTTTGTGTTTTATCGCCGTTTTCGACATACTAACCCCTTTGTGTTTTTTCTATTTTTTCGACATACTAACCCCTTTGTGTTTTTTCGACATTTTCGACATACTAACCCCTTTGTGTTTTTTCGACATTTTCGACATACTAACCCCTTTGTGTTTTTTCGACATTTTCGACATACTAACCCCTTTGTGTTTTTTCGATATTTTCGACATACTAACCCCTTTGTGTTTTTTCGACGTTTTCGACATACTAACCCCTTTGTGTTTTTTCGACGTTTTCGACATACTAACCCCTTTGTGTTTTTTCGACGTTTTCGACATACTAACCCCTTTGTGTTTTATCGCCGTTTTCGACATACTAACCCCTTTGTGTTTTTTCGATATTTTCGACATACTAACCCCTTTGTGTTTTTTCGACATTTTCGACATACTAACCCCTTTGTGTTTTTTCGACATTTACGACATACTAACCCCTTTGTGTTTTTTCTATTTTTTCGACATACTAACCCCTTTGTGTTTTTTCGACATTTTCGACATACTAACCCCTTTGTGTTTTTTCGACGTTTTCGACATACTAACCCCTTTGTGTTTTTTCGACATTTTCGACATACTAACCCCTTTGTGTTTTTTCGATATTTTCGACATACTAACCCCTTTGTGTTTTTTCGATATTTTCGACATACTAACCCCTTTGTGTTTTTTCGATATTTTCGACATACTAACCCCTTTGTGTTTTTTCGACATTTTCGACATACTAACCCCTTTGTGTTTTTTCGACATTTACGACATACTAACCCCTTTGTGTTTTTTCGACATTTTCGACATACTAACCCCTTTGTGTTTTTTCGACATTTTCGACATACTAACCCCTTTGTGTTTTTTCGATATTTTCGACATACTAACCCCTTTGTGTTTTTTCGACATTTTCGACATACTAACCCCTTTGTGTTTTTTCGACGTTTTCGACATACTAACCCCTTTGTGTTTTTTCGACGTTTTCGACATACTAACCCCTTTGTGTTTTATCGCCGTTTTCGACATACTAACCCCTTTGTGTTTTTTCGATATTTTCGACATACTAACCCCTTTGTGTTTTTTCGACATTTTCGACATACTAACCCCTTTGTGTTTTTTCGACATTTACGACATACTAACCCCTTTGTGTTTTTTCTATTTTTTCGACATACTAACCCCTTTGTGTTTTTTCGACGTTTTCGACATACTAACCCCTTTGTGTTTTATCGCCGTTTTCGACATACTAACCCCTTTGTGTTTTATCGCCGTTTTCGACATACTAACCCCTTTGTGTTTTTTCGACATTTTCGACATACTAACCCCTTTGTGTTTTTTCGATATTTTCGACATACTAACCCCTTTGTGTTTTTTCGACATTTTCGACATACTAACCCCTTTGTGTTTTTTCGACATTTTCGACATACTAACCCCTTTGTTTTTTTCGATATTTTCGACATACTAACCCCTTTGTGTTTTTTCGATATTTTCGACATACTAACCCCTTTGTGTTTTTTCGACATTTTCGACATACTAACCCCTTTGTGTTTTTTCGACATTTTCGACATACTAACCCCTTTGTGTTTTTTCGACATTTTCGACATACTAACCCCTTTGTTTTTTCGATATTTTCGACATACTAACCCCTTTGTGTTTTTTCGATATTTTCGACATACTAACCCCTTTGTGTTTTTTCGATATTTTCGACATACTAACCCCTTTGTGTTTTTTCGACATTTACGACATACTAACCCCTTTGTGTTTTTTCTATTTTTTCGACATACTAACCCCTTTGTGTTTTTTCGACATTTACGACATACTAACCCCTTTGTGTTTTTTCTATTTTTTCGACATACTAACCCCTTTGTGTTTTTTCGATATTTTCGACATACTAACCCCTTTGTGTTTTTTCGACATTTTCGACATACTAACCCCTTTGTGTTTTTTCGACGTTTTCGACATACTAACCCCTTTGTGTTTTTTCGACGTTTTCGACATACTAACCCCTTTGTGTTTTATCGCCGTTTTCGACATACTAACCCCTTTGTGTTTTTTCGATATTTTCGACATACTAACCCCTTTGTGTTTTTTCGACATTTTCGACATACTAACCCCTTTGTGTTTTTTCGACATTTACGACATACTAACCCCTTTGTGTTTTTTCTATTTTTTCGACATACTAACCCCTTTGTGTTTTTTCGACGTTTTCGACATACTAACCCCTTTGTGTTTTATCGCCGTTTTCGACATACTAACCCCTTTGTGTTTTTTCGACATTTTCGACATACTAACCCCTTTGTGTTTTTTCGATATTTTCGACATACTAACCCCTTTGTGTTTTTTCGACATTTTCGACATACTAACCCCTTTGTGTTTTTTCGACATTTTCGACATACTAACCCCTTTGTTTTTTCGATATTTTCGACATACTAACCCCTTTGTGTTTTTTCGACATTTTCGACATACTAACCCCTTTGTGTTTTTTCGACATTTTCGACATACTAACCCCTTTGTGTTTTTTCGACGTTTTCGACATACTAACCCCTTTGTGTTTTTTCGACATACTAACCCCTTTGTGTTTTATCGCCGTTTTCGACATACTAACCCCTTTGTGTTTTTTCGATATTTTCGACATACTAACCCCTTTGTGTTTTTTCGACATTTTCGACATACTAACCCCTTTGTGTTTTTTCGACATTTACGACATACTAACCCCTTTGTGTTTTTTCGACATTTTCGACATACTAACCCCTTTGTGTTTTTTCGACATTTTCGACATACTAACCCCTTTGTGTTTTTTCGACATTTTCGACATACTAACCCCTTTGTGTTTTTTCGATATTTTCGACATACTAACCCCTTTGTGTTTTTTCGACATTTTCGACATACTAACCCCTTTGTGTTTTTTCGACGTTTTCGACATACTAACCCCTTTGTGTTTTTTCGACGTTTTCGACATACTAACCCCTTTGTGTTTTATCGCCGTTTTCGACATACTAACCCCTTTGTGTTTTTTCGATATTTTCGACATACTAACCCCTTTGTGTTTTTTCGATATTTTCGACATACTAACCCCTTTGTTTTTTCGATATTTTCGACATACTAACCCCTTTGTGTTTTTTCGATATTTTCGACATACTAACCCCTTTGTGTTTTTTCGATATTTTCGACATACTAACCCCTTTGTGTTTTTTCGACATTTACGACATACTAACCCCTTTGTGTTTTTTCTATTTTTTCGACATACTAACCCCTTTGTGTTTTTTCGACATTTTCGACATACTAACCCCTTTGTGTTTTTTCGACATTTTCGACATACTAACCCCTTTGTTTTTTCGATATTTTCGACATACTAACCCCTTTGTGTTTTTTCGATATTTTCGACATACTAACCCCTTTGTGTTTTTTCGACATTTTCGACATACTAACCCCTTTGTGTTTTTTCGACGTTTTCGACATACTAACCCCTTTGTGTTTTTTCGACGTTTTCGACATACTAACCCCTTTGTGTTTTATCGCCGTTTTCGACATACTAACCCCTTTGTGTTTTTTCGATATTTTCGACATACTAACCCCTTTGTGTTTTTTCGACATTTTCGACATACTAACCCCTTTGTGTTTTTTCGACATTTACGACATACTAACCCCTTTGTGTTTTTTCTATTTTTTCGACATACTAACCCCTTTGTGTTTTTTCGACATTTTCGACATACTAACCCCTTTGTGTTTTATCGCCGTTTTCGACATACTAACCCCTTTGTGTTTTTTCGACATTTTCGACATACTAACCCCTTTGTGTTTTTTCGATATTTTCGACATACTAACCCCTTTGTGTTTTTTCGACATTTTCGACATACTAACCCCTTTGTGTTTTTTCGACATTTTCGACATACTAACCCCTTTGTTTTTTCGATATTTTCGACATACTAACCCCTTTGTGTTTTTTCGATATTTTCGACATACTAACCCCTTTGTGTTTTTTCGACATTTTCGACATACTAACCCCTTTGTGTTTTTTCGACATTTTCGACATACTAACCCCTTTGTGTTTTTTCGACGTTTTCGACATACTAACCCCTTTGTGTTTTATCGCCGTTTTCGACATACTAACCCCTTTGTGTTTTTTCGATATTTTCGACATACTAACCCCTTTGTGTTTTTTCGACATTTTCGACATACTAACCCCTTTGTGTTTTTTCGACATTTACGACATACTAACCCCTTTGTGTTTTTTCTATTTTTTCGACATACTAACCCCTTTGTGTTTTTTCGACATTTTCGACATACTAACCCCTTTGTGTTTTATCGCCGTTTTCGACATACTAACCCCTTTGTGTTTTTTCTATTTTTTCGACATACTAACCCCTTTGTGTTTTTTCGACATTTTCGACATACTAACCCCTTTGTGTTTTTTCGACATTTTCGACATACTAACCCCTTTGTGTTTTTTCGATATTTTCGACATACTAACCCCTTTGTGTTTTTTCGACATTTTCGACATACTAACCCCTTTGTGTTTTTTCGACGTTTTCGACATACTAACCCCTTTGTGTTTTTTCGACGTTTTCGACATACTAACCCCTTTGTGTTTTATCGCCGTTTTCGACATACTAACCCCTTTGTGTTTTTTCGATATTTTCGACATACTAACCCCTTTGTGTTTTTTCGACATTTTCGACATACTAACCCCTTTGTGTTTTTTCGACATTTACGACATACTAACCCCTTTGTGTTTTTTCTATTTTTTCGACATACTAACCCCTTTGTGTTTTTTCGACATTTTCGACATACTAACCCCTTTGTGTTTTTTCGACGTTTTCGACATACTAACCCCTTTGTGTTTTTTCGACGTTTTCGACATACTAACCCCTTTGTGTTTTTTCGATATTTTCGACATACTAACCCCTTTGTGTTTTTTCGATATTTTCGACATACTAACCCCTTTGTGTTTTTTCGATATTTTCGACATACTAACCCCTTTGTGTTTTTTCGACATTTTCGACATACTAACCCCTTTGTGTTTTTTCGACATTTACGACATACTAACCCCTTTGTGTTTTTTCGACATTTTCGACATACTAACCCCTTTGTGTTTTTTCGACATTTTCGACATACTAACCCCTTTGTGTTTTTTCGATATTTTCGACATACTAACCCCTTTGTGTTTTTTCGACATTTTCGACATACTAACCCCTTTGTGTTTTTTCGACGTTTTCGACATACTAACCCCTTTGTGTTTTTTCGACGTTTTCGACATACTAACCCCTTTGTGTTTTATCGCCGTTTTCGACATACTAACCCCTTTGTGTTTTTTCGATATTTTCGACATACTAACCCCTTTGTGTTTTTTCGACATTTTCGACATACTAACCCCTTTGTGTTTTTTCGACATTTACGACATACTAACCCCTTTGTGTTTTTTCTATTTTTTCGACATACTAACCCCTTTGTGTTTTTTCGACATTTTCGACATACTAACCCCTTTGTGTTTTATCGCCGTTTTCGACATACTAACCCCTTTGTGTTTTTTCGACATTTTCGACATACTAACCCCTTTGTGTTTTTTCGATATTTTCGACATACTAACCCCTTTGTGTTTTTTCGACATTTTCGACATACTAACCCCTTTGTGTTTTTTCGACATTTTCGACATACTAACCCCTTTGTTTTTTCGATATTTTCGACATACTAACCCCTTTGTGTTTTTTCGATATTTTCGACATACTAACCCCTTTGTGTTTTTTCGACATTTTCGACATACTAACCCCTTTGTGTTTTTTCGACATTTTCGACATACTAACCCCTTTGTGTTTTTTCGACGTTTTCGACATACTAACCCCTTTGTGTTTTTTCGACATACTAACCCCTTTGTGTTTTATCGCCGTTTTCGACATACTAACCCCTTTGTGTTTTTTCGATATTTTCGACATACTAACCCCTTTGTGTTTTTTCGACATTTTCGACATACTAACCCCTTTGTGTTTTTTCGACATTTACGACATACTAACCCCTTTGTGTTTTTTCTATTTTTTCGACATACTAACCCCTTTGTGTTTTTTCGACATTTTCGACATACTAACCCCTTTGTGTTTTATCGCCGTTTTCGACATACTAACCCCTTTGTGTTTTTTCGACGTTTTCGACATACTAACCCCTTTGTGTTTTTTCGATATTTTCGACATACTAACCCCTTTGTGTTTTTTCGACATTTTCGACATACTAACCCCTTTGTGTTTTTTCGACATTTTCGACATACTAACCCCTTTGTGTTTTTTCGACATTTACGACATACTAACCCCTTTGTGTTTTTTCTATTTTTTCGACATACTAACCCCTTTGTGTTTTTTCGACATTTTCGACATACTAACCCCTTTGTGTTTTATCGCCGTTTTCGACATACTAACCCCTTTGTGTTTTTTCGACATTTTCGACATACTAACCCCTTTGTGTTTTTTCGATATTTTCGACATACTAACCCCTTTGTGTTTTTTCGACATTTTCGACATACTAACCCCTTTGTGTTTTTTCGACATTTTCGACATACTAACCCCTTTGTTTTTTCGATATTTTTGACATACTAACCCCTTTGTGTTTTTTCGATATTTTCGACATACTAACCCCTTTGTGTTTTTTCGACATTTTCGACATACTAACCCCTTTGTGTTTTTTCGACATTTTCGACATACTAACCCCTTTGTGTTTTTTCGACATTTACGACAATACTAACCCCTTTGTGTTTTTTCTATTTTTTCGACATACTAACCCCTTTGTGTTTTTTCGACATTTTCGACATACTAACCCCTTTGTGTTTTATCGCCGTTTTCGACATACTAACCCCTTTGTGTTTTTTCGATATTTTCGACATACTAACCCCTTTGTGTTTTTTCGACATTTTCGACATACTAACCCCTTTGTGTTTTTTCGACATTTTCGACATACTAACCCCTTTGTGTTTTTTCGACGTTTTCGACATACTAACCCCTTTGTGTTTTTTCGACGTTTTCGACATACTAACCCCTTTGTGTTTTATCGCCGTTTTCGACATACTAACCCCTTTGTGTTTTTTCGATATTTTCGACATACTAACCCCTTTGTGTTTTTTCGACATTTTCGACATACTAACCCCTTTGTGTTTTTTCGACATTTACGACATACTAACCCCTTTGTGTTTTTTCGATTTTTTCGACATACTAACCCCTTTGTGTTTTTTCGACATTTTCGACATACTAACCCCTTTGTGTTTTATCGCCGTTTTCGACATACTAACCCCTTTGTGTTTTTTCGACATTTTCGACATACTAACCCCTTTGTGTTTTTTCGATATTTTCGACATACTAACCCCTTTGTGTTTTTTCGACATTTTCGACATACTAACCCCTTTGTGTTTTTTCGACATTTTCGACATACTAACCCCTTTGTTTTTTCGATATTTTCGACATACTAACCCCTTTGTGTTTTTTCGATATTTTCGACATACTAACCCCTTTGTGTTTTTTCGACATTTTCGACATACTAACCCCTTTGTGTTTTTTCGACATACTAACCCCTTTGTGTTTTTTCGACGTTTTCGACATACTAACCCCTTTGTGTTTTTTCGACGTTTTCGACATACTAACCCCTTTGTGTTTTATCGCCGTTTTCGACATACTAACCCCTTTGTGTTTTTTCGATATTTTCGACATACTAACCCCTTTGTGTTTTTTCGACATTTTCGACATACTAACCCCTTTGTGTTTTTTCGACATTTACGACATACTAACCCCTTTGTGTTTTTTCTATTTTTTCGACATACTAACCCCTTTGTGTTTTTTCGACATTTTCGACATACTAACCCCTTTGTGTTTTATCGCCGTTTTCGACATACTAACCCCTTTGTGTTTTTTCGACATTTTCGACATACTAACCCCTTTGTGTTTTATCGCCGTTTTCGACATACTAACCCCTTTGTGTTTTTTCGATATTTTCGACATACTAACCCCTTTGTGTTTTTTCTATTTTTTCGACATACTAACCCCTTTGTGTTTTTTCGACATTTTCGACATACTAACCCCTTTGTGTTTTATCGCCGTTTTCGACATACTAACCCCTTTGTGTTTTTTCGACGTTTTCGACATACTAACCCCTTTGTGTTTTTTCGATATTTTCGACATACTAACCCCTTTGTGTTTTTTCTATTTTTTCGACATACTAACCCCTTTGTGTTTTTTCGACATTTTCGACATACTAACCCCTTTGTGTTTTATCGCCGTTTTCGACATACTAACCCCTTTGTGTTTTTTCGACGTTTTCGACATACTAACCCCTTTGTGTTTTTTCGATATTTTCGACATACTAACCCCTTTGTGTTTTTTCGACATTTTCGACATACTAACCCCTTTGTGTTTTTTCGACATTTTCGACATACTAACCCCTTTGTTTTTTCGATATTTTCGACATACTAACCCCTTTGTGTTTTTTCGATATTTTCGACATACTAACCCCTTTGTGTTTTTTCGACATTTTCGACATACTAACCCCTTTGTGTTTTTTCGACATTTTCGACATACTAACCCCTTTGTGTTTTTTCGACATTTTCGACATACTAACCCCTTTGTGTTTTTTCGACATTTACGACATACTAACCCCTTTGTGTTTTTTCTATTTTTTCGACATACTAACCCCTTTGTGTTTTTTCGACGTTTTCGACATACTAACCCCTTTGTGTTTTATCGCCGTTTTCGACATACTAACCCCTTTGTGTTTTTTCGATATTTTCGACATACTAACCCCTTTGTGTTTTTTCGACATTTTCGACATACTAACCCCTTTGTGTTTTTTCGACATTTTCGACATACTAACCCCTTTGTTTTTTCGATATTTTCGACATACTAACCCCTTTGTGTTTTTTCGATATTTTCGACATACTAACCCCTTTGTGTTTTTTCGACATTTTCGACATACTAACCCCTTTGTGTTTTTTCGACATTTTCGACATACTAACCCCTTTGTGTTTTTTCGACGTTTTCGACATACTAACCCCTTTGTGTTTTTTCGACGTTTTCGACATACTAACCCCTTTGTGTTTTATCGCCGTTTTCGACATACTAACCCCTTTGTGTTTTTTCGATATTTTCGACATACTAACCCCTTTGTGTTTTTTCGACATTTTCGACATACTAACCCCTTTGTGTTTTTTCGACGTTTTCGACATACTAACCCCTTTGTGTTTTTTCGACGTTTTCGACATACTAACCCCTTTGTGTTTTATCGCCGTTTTCGACATACTAACCCCTTTGTGTTTTTTCGATATTTTCGACATACTAACCCCTTTGTGTTTTATCGCCGTTTTCGACATACTAACCCCTTTGTGTTTTTTCGACGTTTTCGACATACTAACCCCTTTGTGTTTTTTCGACGTTTTCGACATACTAACCCCTTTGTGGTTTTTCGACATTTTTGACATACTAACCAGTAAGGCCGGGAGCTGGATTTGAACCCACTCAGGAGGTTCCCAAGACATAAACTGTGCCGCACACGCGCTAACCACTGCGCCGCTGTGCTGCCTTCCTTTATTAGTATTTCACACTATTTCCATAAGAATTTCTGTAATGCGGTGCAGTGGTTAGCGCATGTGCGGCACAGTTCTGAGGTTATGAGATTGAACTGTGTGGAGTTTGCATGTTCTTCCTGTGCTTGCCTGGGTTTCCTCCCACATTCCCAAAACATGCATGTCGGGTTAATTGGCCGGTTTCAATTGTCCCGGGTGTCCTCTGCCCACTATCTGAAGCATAGCTGGGATGGGCTCCGGCACCCCCGCGACCCTACTGAGGATAAGCGGTGCAGATAATAGATGGATGGATGGAATTTCTGTGGTATATCTGTTCGTAGTATTTTGGTACTAGATTCTTCCTGTGGTGGTATTTTTGTAGTATTTTCTTTAGTATTACTGTGGTTTTGTTTTTCTGCAGTAGTATTTTTATAGTATATTTTAAGTATTTTTTTGTAGTGTCAAAGTATTATAGTATAGATATTTTTGCAGAAGTGTATAATGAAGTATTTCCATAGGAGTTTTAAGTATTATTTCCGTAGTATTTTCAAATTATAGAATGACTGTAGTAGTATTTTTGTATGAAAAGAAATGAATATATCGGGTCCCTGTTTTTAAGCACTGCATTTGATTTCGAGTTTGGCTGTCATTGTGTCCTATTTTGGTAGTATTGTGTCGTAGTATTCGGGCTGTCGTTGTTGGCTGGCCTGCGGGTTAGCCAAATGCTGAGTGAGAAGGAAACGACTTCCTGCTCACTTTTGACCCCCGAAGCCTATTTGCGCGCGTGAGGGAATCGCACCGGCATCCGCTTCCCGTTTCCGCTCGAGTCTCTCTACAGGAAACCAAATCGAGCTCGGAGTTTTTCCTCCTCTTGACAAACGTTTGAGTTCCTTCCCCTCTTTTCCCCTCCATCCTCCCGTCTTCAGCTCTCGTACCCGGTATTCCCCGGGAACGGTGTGGGAAAACCATGGCCCGAGGGCCACACGCAGCCCCCCGGGCTTTTTCACCTGACTTGCCTCACAAAAATGGTCAAATCATAAAGATGATATATACAATAGTCAATATTGTACTACTAATTAAAAAAAACATGTATTTTGGGTGCCAATTTTGTCCGCATTGTCCCTGTAACACAAAATACGACTACTGAAATTTTACATCAGAAATACTACAAAAATACAACAACAGAACTATTAAAAACGTACTAAAGAAATACTGCAAAAATACTTATATGAAAACATGACTACTAGGAAAATACTTCCTCAGAAATACTACAAAAATACCGTAATAATATTATACAGAAATACTACTTACAGAAATATTGCGACTAAAATACAAAAAATACCACTACATTCTGAAGCTTTCAAACGCAATTTGTTGAAAAAATCGGTTTAGAAACATATCGAACGAACAAAAGGGAGACATAAGCCTAGAAGAGGGGTCTCCAACGGGTGGCCCCCTGAGAACCGCCGAGTAGTCAATAGACAGGTCATTGTGACTTTCCAGGAAATTGACTTAACTTCTTATAATTGCTAGTAATAAACATAGTGACAAGTTAGTAGAAGTTTAGAGAAAGGGAGAGAAAAAAGAGAAAAAGCAGTGTGCAATAATCTGTGCTATGCGCCGCCCTTTGAGACCTCTTGTGATAAAGTAAACAAACATGACTTGTTTTTGGGGTACCCTTAGACGCAAGATGGCCGACATTGATGTCTGCTCCCTTCCAGTGAGACTCTTTTCATAAAGATTTCTTGATTTATGCGCCACCTTTAGAAAGATCACGTTTTTTTTTGCTTATTATTCAAAGCAATAGTCAAAAGTTTCGTTAACGCTAAGAGGCGCTAAATAATGCACTTGTTTTTTTCCATTTCATACCAATGTCGCTCTTCTTTGTGTTTACTGTCCTCTAGTGGCTGATCTACAAAATTACAGTCTCGTTCCTGAATTCAGTACGCACTTTTGTTATTGTTTTAATATTATCGAGTGAAAATTTAATTTGTACACTTGAGAAAATAAATTGAATTGTTTTTTGAGTTATAGAAAAATAGGACGACTACCTTTCACGTGCTGCAGTTCCTTTCCGAGTCGAAAGATGTCACTGCAGCTTAACGTCAATTTGATATTTAGTTTTAATCATAACAATAGCTTTTATTTTGAAGAGCCTTTCGTGGCTGTACACAGAATGAAATCAATGATATCAAACAACGGTAAGAATCAAAAGCTTTTGTAGTATTTAAGAAGAATGAGTTGTCTGTCCCTGTGTGCCCTGCAATTGGCTGGCAACCAGTTCAGGGTGTCCCCTGCCCACTGCCCGGAGATGGCTGGGATGGGCTCCAGCCCCCCCCCCGCGACCCTAATGAGGATAAGCGGTACGGCTAATGAGATGAGATGAGACTGCGGGAGTATGTTGTAATTAATGCAAGTATTTTATAGTATAAGTTGTATCTCCATAGAAGTATTTATCTAGTCACGTTTTTGTTTTACAGTATTAATGTAGTTTTCTAGTTTGACTGTCGTATTACATTTTAGTATTACTTTTCAGATTAGAAGCAAAGTAAGAGAGCAGGTCTGTTTTTTTAAGCGCTAAAATTCATGTCTCATTTTTTGTATTCTGCAGTATCTTTGTACATTTTCTTAAGTACTACTGTATTTTGTAGTATTTCCATTGTAGTATTTATGTATAAATATATTACAAGGATTTTTGTAGCATTTCTGTCGTATGACATTTTTTTCAGGATTAAAGCAAAATAATGTACTCGGTCTGTTTTTAAGCACTAAATTCGATAGATTTGCAGTATTGTATTTTTTTGTACTAAAGTGTTATCCTTGTTTTTGTGCACCCAATTTATTATTTTTATAATTTTACTGTAGTATTTTGTTGTAACATTTCTGTTGCAGACACACAGGAACAATCAACTTTTTCCTGCGTGGTAGTAATTTTACTATTAGATTGACATATTTCCGATTTTTGAACGCCGAGCCGGATTAAAAAGGACGCAATTTGCGCTTTTTTTTAGCAAAAGAACACAAAATTCATGTTGCAAGACACTTTATTGAGTCGATGAAGTAACGAAAACGGGACTAACGATAAACAAAAAAAACAATTATTTGTAGTAAAAGGTGAATTTGGGGAGGGGGTCTCAGTGGCCGAGACAGCCCAAAAACCTCAAATTGAGGATCATGAGCTGGTTGTCGAGTACTTTGCGCACAATTCCGTCGTCGCCGTCGATGCTCAAAAGCGTTCCCGTGGCCTCTCGGTGCTCGCCCAAGATCACCTTCACCTAAAAACGCCATACAACAATAAGTCTACACGAATACACCAAAAAATGGACTTTAACGACTGCATTTTCAGCACTATTAGGAGCACCCGATTTGTCATACACTATGTAGAAACGACATCATATTTGTGTGTAGCTTTTTATAAATCAGTACGATGAGAGGCGCCCAAAAATGTCACAGACCAAACTCTATGCAATGAAAATCGAACCCGGGTCACTGCCGTGAGGGCACCGACACCTTGCCACTAGTGATGCAGATGACGTTCAAAAAGGCAGATTTGATCTCGTCGCCACACTATTTTAACAAACATCCCGGAAAGAGGTCACCGACGTGGTGCCCACTGAGACCTGTTCTGCTGGGTCATAGGAATTTTCTAGTAAAATGGTCTTTTAGTGGTTGACAGAGTACATTTGAACTCACTTCCAAATAATGACCCTAATAATAACGGGTTATTTAAGAAATGCCCTTTTTTTTTACTATTAACAAAAAGCCTTCAAGACCCCTGTATTCAAGATTGGAAAACACAGTCATTTATCCTAAGATAAATAAGATGTAACACCTTTTCATGCATCATCCGTACCAGTCGCAATCCAGCGGTTTTGCTGTTGTGACCCGGGTCCGATTCCCGTCGCACGCAATGTTTTTCAATGTCGCACTTGTATGTCATTGTCCACACGAATACTACATGCATTACTTATTTCATCCGCCAATATTTTCTCTTTTCTAGCCAATTAGGAAGTATTAAGGCGTGTAGTCTGAAGTAAGTGGTTTGCATTGATATAGCGTTTTTCAAGTCATTGAAGACCTCCCCAACGCTTTACAATGTGCTTCACACTTATTTAGAATAACCCAATAATGTAAAAGCATTTACTTAATTATACATAGTACATTTGATTGATTAGGATACGCCTACATAAAATTGGGGATCAATAAACTATTGTTGCCAGAGTCATTCCAAACCAGTAGATCACTGGGATACGCAACCCTGTTTAAAGACATTTTCACTTTACTGCTGAATGTTTTTTGACCCCTCTGTACAGCATTTTGCTCTCCATCCCGCATCAAAAACCAATTATTTTACAAACTCAAATGTTGAAAATTCATGTTAAGCATTGTTTCCTGTGACAAAGTGCCTAGAAGTCCATAAGTCGCTTACTGGTCGACGTCATATCAAATGCTATTGGTTTGCCTCCATGGTACCATGAAAATATTGACATGCTAATGACTGAACTACCTAAAAACAAATTTCCTTGGCTAAAACGCTTTTCTATTTCGTGAAACTGACCTTGTCGTTTTTGGTGGGCGTGACGGGCTCCAAGTGGTCCCCGCTGACGCTCACCACTTTATCCGACTCTTTGATGAAAACGGAACACATTCCTCCCTGCAAAAGGCAAAGATTGAGAAAATGTTAACGTGGTGCCATCTGCTGGTTGAAAGCAGCCTTTTACAAAGCCTCAAGAAAAGGTGATTTTGGGTGGTAGACCGGCAGTATTGAGGCGTTACAAAGGGCAATCTTTTGTTTTAGTTGTGAGGACTCGGGTGGAGTATTATTTCTTTCGGGTCTGCTTCGATCGAGTTCATTGGTCTGGCCCTGGTTGGGTCGGGGTTTAATACCTCGGTATTCCCGTTTGTCCACATCCCTGCTTCCTAGACGCAGGATTTTTGCTGGGGACGCATCGTGTCAAATCATCGTGCGTCCCCGGGACACAACCTTTTTGACACAAAATTGTCATTATTACCCAATTACATTTTTTAAACAAAGATTTACTGCTGTCCAAACTTTTCGTCAGGCAGATCCGCCATTTTTATCTGTGTTTTTGCCCGCACGCCAATCTCGGCAAACGAGATTTCGTTGCTTCGAGATCACGTCATTATTGTGGCGGTTGTTGAGTGAAAGAGAAGTATGCCTCCGAAAAAACAGGATTAGGTGCAAATCAACACAAAATTGGTCATTTCTTCAGTGTCCGTAATAAGTCGAAACATAATGCAGAAAGTGATAACAACGGCAATAAGTCCGGCACGAAAAAAAAAAGTTCTTCGGAAGATCGCAGAGGCAAGGAAAACACGTGTGTTGAAGCGAAGAATATAAATGAATACTCCTAGCAAGAAAAGGACTTTTTTACCCAAAATGGATTAAATTATATTCCTGATTACGCTATGAAAGGGATGATAATGGAGGCTACATGTTCTGTGATGCATGCATGCACCCAGCAACACAACACCAGCTTATGAAGGATCATCTTACCAAACAATTGGACCTTGAGAAGGCATTACAACTGTGGCGGGATAGCAAACCACGAAGGATATATGAACTGAAAAATCTGAAGTGATAACTGCTTTGGATTACCAATTAACTGTGATGATTAAAACGGAATGCAAATATAGATTCATATAATTATTTCAGCAATATTATTTTGTATAATGCACAGTATTGTTGTGAACTGAAAAATCTTGAAGTGACAACTGATTCGTATAACCAATAAACTGTGCTGATTAAAACTGAATGAATATATAGACTTATAATATATATTTTCGCCAATTTACAATGTCAACCTGGATAAAACTAAATTTTGGGGAGCCATAGATCTCTGTTGGGACCCATCGATTTTTGAGCATCACATCACATCATCATCATCAGCATGCCAGTCCCCGGGACCCGTCACTTTTCACAGCTCAAATGAACACTACTACTCTGTCATAATAAGGTGGTCGCCAATGTCAACGTGAACCCGAAACGATGTTGGTGCCATTTAGTGGCTACACCCAGCTTTTTTTTTTTTGCACATTTTAGAGAAAGTATTCGAGGGGGTCACCATGGCAACAGACCAACGCAAAAAAAAAAAAAAAACCGCCGGTTCCTCACCGTGACGCTCCTGATGACGCCCGTCTGTCCCGCGAGGTCCACAAAGGAGTCTTTGACCCGCACCAGGATGTCGGTGGTCACCCAATCGCTGCCGCCCTGCTCGATGTTGGAGCCGGGCGTGTGGGGGTTGTAGCCGCCGGGGGAGGGGGCCCCGGGCGTCATGGGGCTGTAGCCCACCGGGCTGGGACTCGGGCTGGCCTGTCGGTCACAATTGCGTCCGGCGCATTTAGCCACGAGCTCTATTTCAGGAAAAACCATCTCGACCGAGCGCAAATATGGAAAAAGCTCACAGACGTGCGTCGGGAGCAACGCGGAATTACCTGGTAGGCCATCGGGGACGGGGTGGGGTGGTAGCTGGCCGGAGAGTGCGTGTTCTGGTAGCCTACGGGCGAGGGCGCCACCTGGTGATAGCTCTGGGGACTGGGACTCGGCTGGTAGGAGCCTTGGGGCGAGGGGGCAGTGTAGGGGGAATACTGCTCTGTGTTGTACCTGCGAGGAGATGAAAAGTTGATAGTTTTAAAATAAAATCTTTTTTGGGCGTTTGGAACACTCCCTTTCTTACTCTCACCGTTTTCATGCTACACTCACAGAAAGCCACGAGCATAGGCGTGGTGGAATTCTTTTGACATAAGGGCTCTTCAAATTCAATTGGGCATTGTAAACACATACTAAATAGAGAAAATATTCTACACATCCCACATTTAAAGTTTAGAATGTTGTAAGATATGATGATGGTAAATGTAAATGGTCTGCATTTCTATTGCGCTTTTCCAGTCAATGAAGACTTTACAATGTGCTTCACACTTACCCATTCACACACACACTCACACAACAATAGCAGCCGTGCAGCCATGCGAGGCGCCAACCTGCTTATTGGGGGCATTAGGAATTCAGTGTCTTGCCCGAGGACACTTCGACATACAACACGGAGGAGCCGGGAATCGAACCTGCGATCTCTTGATCTCAAGACGAGCGCTCCACCTCCTGAGCTAATGCTTTGACCTTCATTTTTTCAACATGTAAGTGTTTAGCACAGTGGGCACATGCAAGAGAGAGGGGGTGTGCTATGCGTGCAGAGATCAACCCATTCATACTGCTCACCCAATCAAATTACTCTGTGTGCTTGTCTGGTGTTTACAGTTTGTTGTGTGGGTTTTCTCCATAAAGCGTCTCAACAGTGAACATATACTGTTTATTGAAATTCCATATAAACCAGGGGTCAGGAACCTTTTTGCCTCAAAGAGCCATTAAAGCAAAATATTTGATTTGTTTCAACGATTGATAGAAGCTTCCGCAGTTATTTTGGGGACGGCTCTCTTGGGTTTCTTTCCGGGTGTTCACGCAATATTGGCGGCAACGCGATTAACAAGCTATCCACCGGCGCTCCGATCGAAAAGCAAACGTGTCAAGTACTCACATGGCCGGCGTCCCCGGCGTCTGAGGGTTGTACTGATTGTTGACCTGCGGGGACGGGACCTCAGGGTAACCGGGCGTCTGAGGGTTGGGGGTCCCCCCGTACCCCTGGGGGGAAGGCGAGGGCTCGTCGTCAAAGCCAAAGTCGTACTCCTCTTCGTTCCTGCGGGTCGAAATAGGCAGAGTTGGAACGCGCGTGGATTCTTTTTGAAATTTTGTGTCCGGTACAATCTACAAACGGGGCTGCGGCAATTCCTTGACCTTGCCATAAAAATAGTCAACGATGAATTCTATTGTTGACTATTGTCAGCGGACACGAGTTTTCAACAGAGTAAGGCATCTTACTTGATGATAATCTCTGCCGAGTCGCTCGTGTGCAAAAGGGTGTCACATGACGGCATCAACACTTACAAAAAGCAAAACTTGTTAGGTTTGATAGCATTTTAGCCTGGATACAGACGCTAAAAACAATAAAGGAAATGCACTCTAACATTTAAATCATATAAAGCACGTCGCCACGACGACAGTTAAACCAGAGTCTGACTCGCCTCAGTAAGATTCAAGTAACGTTCATGTCAGTTGGGCTTTGAGGACACGCATTCGACATTTTCTACATTTCGCTGTGAAAGAAAGCTCGAGACTGTGCCCGACGTGTCCGTTTGTAATGGAATGCATGCAGTTCGAAGCACAAACCATTAAAATGACAAACATCACCGCTTGTTTTCAAACTGATAAGACTCCTTAAGTGTTTTTGTAGGAGTTTGCAGTTTACCACTGAATGTACTTCAAAAATGCATTTTTGTTTTATTTACTCTTCGACTGCTGACTTCTTTTCAGGGAGAAAAATGTTGACTTGATTTGATTATTTATATTGCCTGTCACCCAAAAATGGCCAAAGGTTTTTTTTAAGGATTTATGTCAACTGAAAAATAAGTTCTTTAATATACATTTTGATTTATTTTGTAAAAATCCAAAGTATGTTCAATAAAAGATGTATATTTATTGTACTATTTTTGTCTTGGGTTTATTATCATGTTCCACATAAATGTAAATAAAAATGAATAATTATATGAATATTAAAACAGTTGCTGGTGACAGCCCGGGCGACGATAAAACCTCTCATGGATTGCCACGGTATCGTATTTGAGACTGAATTGGCAGACCTCCCCCTAAATTATCATTCACTCGTGTTTTCCCTCTCTACCTGGCCCTTCTGCAACATTTTTAAATCCAAGGCAGGCTTCTGCTCGAAACGCTTGCCCGAAAACCTGTTAGCGGACGAACGCGAACGCCGTCCTTATGATCAAGTAATGTGAAGGGACGGAACCTGGAGGGGGTGTTGGGGTTGCTGGGATCCCAGGCGCCGCTCTGCCCGGGCGTCCTGCTGCCGTCGTGCAATGGCGTTTGCGAGCCGCTGTGAGGCGTTCGGCTTCCTGCGCCAGAGAAAACGATCGGATCAGAGAAAAGACATTTTGGGCTAGTTGAGACAATCGGATGTTTTTGCGAGATCGTTTCCCGCTAAATGAAACTTGTATGCGACTTCCTCTACTGGGTGAACGCCATTAAAGTGTCCCGCATGCGCAGAAAAAGTCCTGTGACGTCAAGTGCAATGCACTCATGTTTGCGGAAGTACTGATGGATGTTAACAGCAGACCACATGTGAAAAGTGGCCTGGGATTGGTGTTAAAATAGCCGATACGTGCCACTCGGTCTTTAACAGATCAAATCCATGCAAAAAATATGCAATTTCCCTGCGGTGTGAACCTACCGTAATACGACCTGTATGTGATCTCATGTGTCAACGCCACAAATGTCTTGCATGCGCAGAAGAGAAGTCACAAGCGATGCGCCAAGTCTTTGCACAAGTAATCATGGATGTTAAAGGCGGAGCCTATCCAGCAATTTTTAAATGATTGTTCTACCGGAGCTGGTACACATGTACAACTTTATCATTTTGAGAAGATTAAGAAGAAAGAGAGCCAGGAATTCGACTGGCGTTTTGTAGGGCAACGGCAGCAACGTCTGTCCGGAGAAATGGCATAAACGCATCTCGATCGTTCACGCAGAAGTCGCGTTCCCAAAGATCAGATATGTATCTGATTTAGGACCGCGTGTGAAATCGAGAGAAAAGATCAGATGCGTGCCGTTCGTATACAGGTAGCGTTTGTGCAAAAAAATGGGATTTTGCGGCAGCGAGAACCCAGCCTCACCGTCATGCAGCGGCGTCTGCGATCCGCACATGGGCGTCCTGGAGCCCGAGCCGTACATGGGCGTGCGGCCGTGGGTGGAGGTCATGCCGCTGTGTTTCTGGGCACCCCTGCAACCAAACAAACACCGTGGCATTAAAAGATGGCAATCGCAAAGCGAAAGACGGAACACTTGCATGGTGGTCAGGCGCTGTCGATCCACCGAGATGGTCTGACAGGTGGAGTGGAGCTCCACTCGGGCCGTGGACTCTGTGGCGTCCTTCACCACGCCGATATAACCTGGTGGGAGAAAAAAAATGGATGGGTGTCAGACATACAGCCCACTGACCGATTTGATTTGGCCTGCAAAACAATGCTGAGAGAAGCAGGAGGGAAAAATGACCTGCGGTTTTAAATATGTCCACATGGTGTCGCCAAAGCCAGGCGTCATTCACAACACCAGCCATCCACTGCGGTTGTATTTGCTGAGTACCATTTAGATAGAGATAGATAGATAGATACTTTATTCATTCCCGTAGGGAAATTCACATTCATCAACATTTGGGGAAACAAACCGCCCCAACGTTATTTTACAAACGTTTAAAGCAATAAGATGTCTCTTAAATGCAACATTTGCTATAAACTAAGCTTTCTAGCCTTGGTAATGGAAATGATCAGGTAACACCTGGATTGAAAAATAGAAAATGACTCAATAGCACCTGGGTGTCTTTGCAGAAGTTTGAATAAGCTTAAGCTCCTTTCTATAATATATGTATACAGTTTAACAGCAAAGTTCCCAAATGCAGGTAAATATCTTCATTTAAAAAAATTAAAAATCTCTTTTATATCAATCATTGCACTTAGATGAGTGGTGGTGTGCTATTTTTGTCTTTCCAGTTGGCATACGTTTCCATGAGTTAAATTAACTGTGGTGGAAATGACAATAATTGTTTAAGAAATGAACGTTACAACCTGAATCATATTCCTTATTTAATAGGGAGCCTTTTATGCCATTAATGTACCGGTTCTGTGGTTTTTCTACTGTCAAATGAGTTTGAATCCCTTGCTTTTAAGAAAAACTACATCGCTTCTTGCATCGAAAGGAGAAACCCTGCAATTTATGTTATAATGCCATAAAGACCATGCGTTTATTCATTATGAGGAAACAAACCTTAGAAAAAAAGGTAGCTCATTAAATAGTTTTAAATAGTTTTAAAAATCTGGGTTGGGATCATGAATCTACCATACAATCTACCGATGAAGGTCGCCTGAACCATGAAGTTACCCGGACCCCCCAAAATATCACCTTTGTATGGACCCTGCGAGATCCGGACCGTCTGACCAATCAGCTCGTTGTCCCGGCGTCCTCGTCCCCGCCCCATGCCGCCTCCGCCCCCACCGCGCTGCTGTCCGCCTGCCGGGAAGACGCCAAAACCGCCGTCAAACGCGGCGACCCGTCCGACAAAAGGGGCCGAAAGTGGCACTTACCGCCGCCGCCGCCATGATGCATGGGACTGCTGATGCGCGGGCTCATGGGTGCAAAGCCACCCACCGTGAAGTTGGTCACGTCTCGGGGCTGGAAAACAGTGGCGACGTCAAAACCGAGCATCGGATGAGCGCAGTCAACAAATATATTCATGCATATTGAAATCCAGTGTAGAATGTTCCGACAACAAGAAATGATTTCGATTCTATGTTAAAAGAGGTTTTTTACTCTGGGCCACCACCTCCGGCTCGTGACATGATTGCAGCCTCTAATGCTCTCGTTAATGACGCACGTGCAAGTATGTGCATGTTGACAGACTCCAAACCAATGGAAAATTCAATCAAAACAAAGACGTTGGACAGGATGGCGCGAGAACATAAATGCTGCCACGAGAGCCATTTGTATTGTGATAAACTGCAACAGGGAGAACGGATTTCCCAACAAAACGGCATTTATCTGTTACATGAGCGAATTTTGGATAATGGTGTTTATGTTCAGGCAACTAGCAGGAAATCAGGTACTTATTACACATGTCATGAAATTGATTTTTTTTCCCATAATTTTTGCTAGGTGACACATGTAAATGCAGGGCTGTGATACTTTGTTTTTAGGTAGTGCTTGCAGCAATTCATTGGGGAAACAGTTATTTTTCTATAAACGTTTTTCTATTGCAAATGTTACCTTGATAGCAAAGAACTTGTTGGTGTAACATATTTCAAAATACTTTCCACGCAAAGGATGGATTCATCCGTCATACACGGACAAATAGAAACCCCAAAAAACTGAGCACACGGTCCCTTCTAGACTTCCGTGACCCCAGAAACGACACATCCTCATTCACGTCTCTTCGATGACTTTTCTTTGCATCAAAATCAAAAAACATCACCTTGGAGCCCCCGGCCAAGACCAGGTGGCGAGTCTTGCAGACAAACATCCCTCCGTTCTCCACCAGCTTCTTACAGTGCAGAAAGGCGAATCCTCGGAAAAGATGGCGGATTTCTCCTTCGCGCCCCTGCGGCCGCACAAAAACCCCTGACGTGATCTCCAACGTGACAAAAACGATTCGTAAAACTCCGGCGATTTCCGAGGCTCCTCACAGAGTGCGGCCCGTCGATGACCTTGACGATGTCCTTGACGTGGATGTTGTTCTGCTCCGAGTCCAGGGCCACGGCAAAGCGGTTGTCCTTCTTGCGGTTGACCGCCTGGTGGCGCACCGTCAGCACTTTGCCGTGCATGTTCAACACCTGCCCCGAAAGAATTCTCATGAGGAACATCCCGGTCCGTCTTAAAAAGACGTGGTCCAAGGGAAGAGGTGTCTAGCGCTTACCTGAAAGGTTTCCCTCTCTAGCCGCACGATGACGCCCACCGTCTGCGGGTCCAGCTGGACCAGCTCCCCCCACTCGTGCTGCCCCCCGGCGTCCACGCCCGACGCCGTCTCAGAGCACAGCTGCAGATCTCTGGGCAGCACCTTCAGCTGCGAAACCCCCAAAACAGTTGGATCGAGTCAACCGTGAAAGCAAACGGCGAGCGGCGGCGACGGAGCATCTACCTCGTGCATGGTGAGGTCCGAGAAGAGGATGACAAAGTTTTCCTCCACGCGGACGATGAGGCCCGTGTCGCCTTCGTATCGGCCGGCAATCACTTTGACGTGGTCGCCCATGCGGAAGTATTTCTTCAACTCTTGAGCCGGGAACTCCAGAGGGTCCTGCGCGCAGGAGAGACCTTCATCAGAGACTCGCCGGTCATAACATTTCCACCGCGATTACCTTGAGGTCTTCGTGTTTGGGCATGATGGTGATCTTGTTGCCGTCCACGCTGAGAATCTTTCCCTGCAGGTTGATCAATTCCCCCTCGCACACCTCCACGTTGTCACCCGCCTGCAGGTTGTGTTCGCGCTCCTTGCCTGCAAAAACGCACGTCAACAGATTGACACTCCGCGAGCCGATGATCCCGAATCAAAGCGTCCCGGTGCGGACCTGACTCGGTGACCACCTCCAAGTCGATGCCTTCCGGCTGGTCTTCGAACTTCTCCAGCTCAGACAGTGTGGGCTTCACGCCGTCCGTGATCTGGGAGAGAGCGTGATTTCACATGTATGAAAATGGACGATCCAGGAAAGTTTAAGGTTTGATTTCAACGTAGCCTCGGCTTCATTTTAAAAAGCTCTCGGGTAACTCGATCGCACGCAAGCGAGTGTTTTTGAACTTCGATCGTGCCATACAGAGGACTCCCTCACTCACCACTGCCGACATGGCGAAGCTCTTAAACAGGAATCCCTTGCGACTGTAGCGATTGGACTCAAAGATCATGAAGTCGCCGTCGTGACTGACCTCCCCTCCGAGCGACCTGTCGATGGAAAACAGGAATGTAACCCGGATGGACGCGAGACCTTTTCTTGGTGCCCTACCTGATTTTTTCTGCGTCAAACAGTCTCTGTGGTGGCCTCTTGAACTTCTTTCTCTTGGCATACCAGTCTTTCTGGAGACAAAAAAAGACGACAAACTGCTGAAATGTTTGCTTCGTGTGTGGGCACCCGAGTGTGGCGCTGGCGTACCAAGCTCATTTTGGCTTTGATGCGATCCAGTTCGATGCGAGGGATCATTTTCAGCGAAATGGTGTTTTGGCTAGGCTCAACATAGTCCACCTGGGAAAAAAAAAACATTTCAAACAATCCTCATCTGAATGACTCGTCCACTTGAAAAAAGACCTTACCTGCGCGATGTCGTCTTTGTACAAGCCTCGCTTGAGCCTGACCCAGGATTTGGGCTTCAGGTTGGTGACCTCTTTGACCACCTTGAGCACGTCCGTCATCTCCTTGATGGGAACCATCTGCTGGTTCCATAAGCCCATGCGAAGGTTTCCGATGCCTTCGATGGCGGATTTGACGTGAGTCTGCTTGTAGGACTCCACGTAGATGTAGCCCTTCACGTGGTCCGGGGCCACCACCGACTTGATCTGGAGAGGCTGCGGAGGGTTGGGGAACAAGTTATGGATTCACACAATGGACAGAAATCTGTATAAGGAAGGAAGGAATCTAGTTTGGAAATCATTCACCCTTCACAAAAGTGCATTTCCCAAAAGCCAGTGCAGCCAATCAGAAGGCAGCGCTGAGACAAACTTCTTACCGTGTCGGTGAACTGATAGGCAATGAACTTCCTCATCAGCGCGATGGCGGTGGCCCTCTCTTCTCCAATCTGAGAAGACAGAAAGCATCAGCAAGTGTGCGGGTGTGCATACACATTCACTTATCTCACCTTGCACTTGACAGTCCATAAATTGGGATCCCTAAAATTAACAAACGTAGTCAAAGAGTTAAAACAAGAGTAGGAACTGTCGGAGCCGGGAAGTATGAACATACTTGACGCCGGGAAGTAGTTGCTGCTGCGTGATGTCGTCCGAGAGCTCTTCTGAGCCTCCTGAGAAGCTGCTCGGCACGAGAGGGAATGTCAAGAATGTGTCGAGAGCATCCGAAACCTTTGAAAAGCATATCAGACAAAGAAAAGAAAACTCACTGCTCTCCTCCAGATGACTTGGCATACTTCCTCATGTAGTATTCACCCAGGGCCTCCTCGCGAGAGTCCCTGAACATGAGAAACAGCAACACTTGATTGAAAACTACATCAAATATACCCAAATTTGGAATTTTACATCAGTCATTCATATTGCTCAAACACCTTAATCATATTAGGAAACGCTCTGGTCTAAAATTGTTTACTCCCAAAACCCTTCCTTAAAAGCTTAACCCGAGGGTTTGAGACCATAACACCATTTTAAAACCCTAATTAGAAGGGTAAATGGACTGCATTTAAATAACACTTTTCAAGTCACTGAGAGCTCCCTAAAGCACTTTACAATGTATTCCACACTTACCCACTCACACACACACCGAGAGTGTCAGCCATGCAAAGCCTACATGCTTATCGGCTGCATTAAGGGTTCAGTGTCTTGCCTGAGGACACTTCGACAGTTAACTCGGAGGAACCCAGAATCGAACCTGCTACCTCGCAGTCACTCTACCTCCGCCTGCTGCCCCTAACTAATGTTAAAAAAATAGGTTTAAAACCCTCTTCCCAGTTTTAAACCCTAGCTTGATACCATCCCTAGGTTTTAAAACGTTAGTTTAACACCAAATCCCTACTTTTAAACCCCAACTTGAATCCCATTTCAAACCCTAGTTTGAACCCCTGAGTTTTAAAACCCTAGTTTGACAAAAAAAAAAAACTTGACTGTAAGACCCTTACCCTAGGCTTAGTGGTAGGATAGGGTTTGACACAAAACCCTACTTTAAAACCCCATTCATTTTTCATTTTACATTCAATATTAGGTTTAATACTTATAATAGTACCCACAGCCTATTATTTGAAACGTTGATGTTTTATATTGTTGCAAATGTTCTTGCACCATCAGGTTGGCACTTAAATTTTGTTTTGCATGCCACGTTACAATGAAGATCATTTCTATTGAACTCGGTGTAGATCGAAATGATTTGACATGAAAGCCGCGGTTCCGAACCTCCAAAGGTTTTGCAGCCTTCTGGAACCCGAATGGTCTTCATCCAGGACGACGTGGTCGATGTTAGGCACTGGAAACAGGCCGTTGTCATGACAATGAAATCCACACATGAACAGGACTTGACTTGATTTGACACTTACCTTCAGCCTCTTCTGGGCAAGACCAAAGTCGCCGATAAAGATCAAGGTACCAAATGGTAGAAGTTGCGAGGGGGGCAAAAAAAAAAAAAAAAAACTATCAGGCGGTCCGCAACGCAAGCTTGCTGAGAGAAGAACAGAGCAGACATTCTCACCTTTGTCCAGGATGTCCTCAGCTCCTTCCTCCCACTGGTCTTCTTCATCCTCGTACTCATCGTCCACATCTGCAGCGAGAAAAATGCAACGTCACAAAAACAAGTAGCTCGCGTGCGAACATTTTCTTAACCGCCCCCCCAAAAAAGATCTCGTACCAGCTTCGTCCAGGATGAAGCCTCCGTGACGCGGCTTCTTGCGAGGACGATCCTCGTCGTCTTCCTCCTCCTCTTCATCGTACTCGTCATCCAGATCTTCGCCCTCCTCCTCTGCTACCTTGTCGCTACCCACGGGACTGGCCGGCTCCTCCTGGATAGAAATGGGAGAACTCTTGACGTACTCTGCAAAAGGCTGTTCGAGTTTTCATTCATAGAAGTACCAAAACTGTATCAACAAACGTTTGGGGACTGATGAATTTGCTCACTTTTGTTCAAATATCACCGATTAAAAATAATGTTTTGAATGAGTTGGATTTAGGGGTCGGGGGCAAAACCTTAACTTGAGATGAAGAACTGGATTTGAGTTGAAACATTTTTATTGTCACCGATTCCCAGAAGTGTGAAACCGGATTCTTATTTTAAAAACCTCGTTCGACACCAAAACCCTACAAAGGGTTAGGTTTCGATACCAAAACCCTAATTTATAAGCCTAATACTTAAGCTAACTTTAGATTGAAAACTGGATATGACACCTTAGTCTAAGTTTTTAAACCCTCTCTTGTTTATTTTAAAATCTTACTTTGACATCAAAACTCTACTATATAACATTGACACTAGAGTTCATCTAAACCCCATGGTTTGGGATTTAAAACCAAAACACTACTTTTTAAACCCCGATTTGAACCTAAACTTTAGAATGACAGCTGGATTTTAACACTTATTCCAAATGTCAAACTTTAGTTTAAAAGCCAGACCTTTTCCTGATAAAGAATTTTTACCAGCCCAATCACCCAAAGGTCTACAGTAAAATAAAATAGGCAATGTAAAAAGCTTTTTCCATAACAGAGATCTTGTATTTAAAAGTTTACTAGCATTATACAAGTAAACCCACGCTAGCAGTTTTTCTTTTTTGATTTCATTTCAAATCTTTTTCAAGTTGACGTTAATGTCGAAGTGTCCTTGGCCAAGACACTGAATCCCTAATGACCCCAATAAGCAGGTCGGCGCATTGCATGGCCGCTATTGGTGTGAGTGTGTGTGTGAATGGGTAAGTATGAAGCACATTGTAAAGCGCTTTGAGAAGTCTTCATTGACTTGAAAAGGGCTATAGAAAACCATTTTACCATTTATAACAAAATTGACGGGTATATCCTTACAGTGCAAGTAAAACAAATTAAAAAGTAAAAATGTGCAAAAAGGTAAACGTTGGAAAACAGCATATTTGAATAAAGTATCTATCTATCTATCTATTGAATATGTGCAATTGTGCATATTCACAGTGGCAGAAGGGGCAATTTAATAAACTTTCAATTTGAAACTCTCTGGACTGGCCTGATCAAATTTGACAAATTGCTCAAGTGTGATTTTCTGTAATGAACTGCATTTTGCAAATGATTTTTCGGGTTTTAAGAAAATTCAAGTTTGCAACGATGGTGTTGTATGAATGGTGGACATCAACATAAGCGGTAGCCTACCTCGTTCTCCACCTCTTCGGCTTCTCCTTCGCTACTGCGCTCGCTCTGGTTGTCGGAGAAATCGCTGTCCTCGCTGTCGGACATCTTGAGGAAATGCACAAGGTCGGGGAGGAAAAAACACAACTTTGACTTCGACGTGTTATTACGTGCTGATGCTAAGCTAACAGCTAGCAGGCTCGGTCGAGTCGCTAGGCCAAGACGTCGCCTCGGACGCACAACGAACCTTTACGGGAGCTTCGAGACGTCGAAGCTCAATTGAGTTCGGCGAGTTCTACGTACCTTTGGCGGTTGGTTCGGTAGGACGAAACCGAAGGAGAAAAACACCTAAAAGTCGCCTTGTTTTGCAGTCGCCTTTCGCGCAGCCCCTGGCGTGATCGCGAGATTTCCGGGGTCACGTCACTCTCGCGAGAACTCGGGCAACCGCTTGAAAGACTTTTTTTCCTTGTGTTTTTTCCTCCCTGAACGCCCTTTATTACTATGGAATTATCTTCAAACATTTTGTTTGATGAATAAACTAAAAACTGTTATATTAATTGTTCCGAACCGCTTGGAAGACGGATGGAAACTGCGCGGAGCACGCCGATCTCGCGAGAGCGGTTCCACACTATGGAGAAAACAATTATATTTCTTTTTTTTTTTCTTGCTCAAGGGCTTTCATTATTTTTAATTAAATAAACTAAAATATATTTCTGGATAAACGAAAAGTGTTTTTTTTTCATTGCCCCGAACCGCGTAGGAGGGAAAACAGCAGATATTCCCGTGGATCTCGCGAGAGCTAAGGGAAACCGCTTGGAAGACTTTTTCTAGTTTTTATTTCACCCCCCACTAAGCATCTTTTATTACCACGGATAAAACCACCCAAAATTTCTTTAATGACTCTTATTTTTTAAAATTTTATTGTTCGTTGCCATTTGGAAGACGGGTTGAAAACAGCGCAGTCACGTCGATCTCGCGAGAGTTGGAACACCGTCGGCTAAAAAGGAAGGTAAACAGGACGTAAGGAGGGTCCCGGTCCAATTCAAGCTCTTATTGTTCATTTTTAAGTCGATTTTACGGGAATGAACAGCGTGGGCGAGGCGTGCACGGAGCTCAAGCGGGAGTACGACCAATGTTTCAACCGCTGGTTCGCCGACAAGTTCCTGAAAGGAGAGCGGGGCGCCGAACCGTGCGCGGACAGCTTCCGCCTGTACCAACGCTGCGTGCAGCAAGCCATCAAGGACAAGGACATCCCCGTGGACAATCTCGAATTCATGGGGCCGCACAAGGACAAAGCCGACGGCTGACGGGGCGACCGGCGAGGAGCGCAAACGCGGCTTAGAAACGCACCGCGGCTTATCAACGCACCGCGGCTTCTTCCTAGGCAACGACGGACGATGGTTTCGGTTGCGGTTGGAGCAGATTCGGATCCGTTTGGTCCTCGCAAGTACTCGCTGGACAGAAAACAACTGACTCAAAAGACCTCGTCAACATTTTGCTTCCTCGTTTTCATGCCTTGAAACAATTTCAGCTTGTCATGTATTTTTGAATTAAATGGAGAACAACGCTGGATGTAAACCTCTCTGTTTTAAAACCCAGGTTTGAGACCCAAATCCTACTCAGACAGAAGCTGGATTTGAATTTACTCCCCGTTTCAATTAAGTGTTTAGTTTGAGACAAAATCCATTCTTTTAAAACCCTAATTAGAACTTGAAAGCCGGATCCAAACCCGCATTCCCCGTTTCAAAGCCTCGTTTGAAACCCCATGTGTGTTCAAAATCATAGTTTGAGACCTCAGCCCAACATTAAAACCATAGGGTTTGAGACGAAAAACCCTACTTTAAAACCCTAATAAGAATTTTAACCCGAGTTTAAAAACAGTTTTTAAACCCCTATTCCTATTTCCAAACCCCAGGTTTGAAACCCCAAGCAGTGTGCTAAAACCTTTTTTTTGTGACCAAATCCCTAATTTGAAACCCTAAACTGACTGTAGGAGTTAGATTAGATTTTAGACCCAAAATTTGACATTAACACCAGAGTGTGAACCCTGGTTTGACACCAAAACCCCTAACCCACCCTAGATTTAGCCCAGGGTTCAGGTTTGTGACTAATTTGAACTTTAAACCGAGTTTTAAAAAATCATTTGAACCCATATTCCTAGTTCCAAACAATAGTTTGAAAAACCCTGTCTTTAAACCACATCATGAGACCACAACCCTAATTGTAGGGTGAGGTCAATAAAGGTCGATTCTGATCGGATCATATTAGAATTTGGTCCAGTCTTGGCAACTTCTTGGAGGACAGAAAGAAAATAACGCCACAACATATCCATCCATCTATTATCTGCACCACTTATCCTCAGTAGGGTCGCGGGGGTGCTGGAGCCCATCCCAGCCATCTTCAGGCAGTGGGCAGGGGACACCCTGAAATGGGTCCCAGCCAATCACAGGGCACACAGAGACAGACAATTCGCTCGCTCATTCCCACCTAGGGACAATTTGGAACGACCAATTCACCTGACATGTATGTTTTTGGAATGTGGGAGGAAACCGGAGTGCCCGGAGGAAACCCACGCAAGCACGGGGAGAACATGCAAACTCCTTACAGGAGGTTCGATCTCATGACCTCAGAACTGTGCCGCACACGCGCTAACCACTGCTCTGCCGTGCTGCCGCCACAAGGATATGATCAACATTTTGCTTTGCTGTTTCAATGCCGCTGATAGTTTGAGGCAACTTCTGATTGTCACTTGCATCCATTTAAAAAAAAAAGGCATCAAAAAGAAGAATCGTTTTGTTTTTCTGCTACTTTTGATTTAAGTGGAGCATTATTTGAACTAAAGACTTTTATTGACTTGAAAATTCATTTTGAAATGTTTTGTCAACGGCAGCAATTTTTGAGCACGTAGTAGGCACTCTGAGAATAACGAGCTTAAAACCCTACTTTAAAACCAAACCCCTAATTTAAAACCGGGGCTTGGATCGAAAGCCGAATCTGAACACATAATCCATTTTTTCAAACCCTAGTTTAAAACTGAATCCGTGTTTTCAAACCCCAATTTGACAGCAAAAACCTACTTTAAAAGCCCAATTTGAGCCCTCACCTGGTTTTAATGCTGGATTAAGACCCACGGTCCATGTTTCAAAGCCTAATTTAAGACCTGCGCTTTAAATCGTAGTTTAACAACACTAGGGTTGACCCAAACTAAACCTAGGGTTAGGGTTTGAGTCCAAAACCCCACCGTGAAACCCTAACTTGAGTCAAAAAACTGAATTCAAACCCTTATCCCCACTTTAAAACCTTAGTTTTAGGACAGTAACAAGTGACTCTGAGGGTCCCATGTGTCTCTTTGGCCTCCCTAGTGGCTCCCTGATGCTCTTTCAATAATGTTTGATAACGGAAAAATATATGTTTTCTGTAAAATGGAAACGGGACATATTGACGTTTGCAATGAATACAGATATATTTATATAGTTAATATATAAAGTGTGTGTTGCCTTCCTTAAAAGGCTTATATAAAGTTTTTTTGGGTGGTCCAATATGGCTCTTTCAACATTTTGGCTCGCCTTAGTTTGAAACCCTGTGTTTTAAAACCCTAGCTTGATGCCAAAACCCAATTTCAACCCCCAACCCAAGTGGTTGGAAACACCAATTTGCACACTTTAGTTTTAGAGCTGGAAACTTGAGTTTTGTTATTCCCTCCCAAAAATATGGCAAGATTATAAGAGTGAAAAATGTACAAAATGATATATTGTATTTGAAAATAAATATTGTAAAAACGACACATGCTCCAAGCAAAGCATGATATAGCTGCTAAAAAAGAAATAAAATGATATCAGGTAAAAGAGATGTTCCCTGCTAGAAGAAAATGATATCGGCTGCATAAAAAGAGAATTATGCATCATTCGATTCTCCTGATTGTCAATAGGGAGCGCGATCATCTAAGGACGAGCTGGAGCGCCATTGGCTCCCGCCGAGTTGAAGGCCATGACAGTTTGACGAAGTCGCTGCAGAAAGCGAAGGGCGCCCTCTTCCGGATGAAGCTCGCAAGCCGCGCATGCGCGCTCGCTCTGTGGGATTGTCAACCAATCGACTTTTTCAGTTGCCGTTTCCCTCGCCACCGTGACGTCACTTCCGGCCCGCTCACCTGCCGCTGTTGCTCTTCTAAGAACCGGAGGCCTCGCGCCACATTTTTCAAAATGGCGGCCTCCTTTTGTAGTTCCCACTCCATGCAAAGAACTCCAACTTCCAGGGAGAAGCAATTCAGCGTGGCTTTCGGACACCTCTGACGTCAAAACGCAAAATAAGAAGGAGATCATTCATATAGTTTGACAAATCGTGAATATGGAAAAATATTAGAAACAACATGTCCAATAAAGTATATATATTTTCTAAAAGTAGAGAATATCTCGTTATACTGGAAACGTATAAAATTGAATCACCCGAAATAAACGCATAATAATTGGTGAATAGTTTGTCTGAATGTCACTGCGACCACTGATGACGTCAGATAACCGCGACTTTTTCCAAGTTGTCTTTGGGAAAAAGAATGAGAAAATAAGTCGATTTTCCGTATGACTGAATATCAATGACATGCTGTGCATTTCACACCTTGGCCTTCAGCAGTGCTAGGACTGAATCAATCCAGCCCTCAATAACTAGTTAAACTTTACTGTAGCTACATCTGCGACACATAAAAACGCATCAATAATAACCTCATGAAGTTGCAATATTATTTAGGAATAGAGCCACAATTTCTCACAAAAAAAAAAATCAATCTATTTTTGTGTGCAAAAAATCCATCCCCCTTTCTTCACTTATTAGTGGACAGGTGGTATTGTAAATCTGTGTTTCTCTCAGCAACAACAAATCGGTTCTTTTGTTTTGGGATCCTTTCATCGTGTCCCCAAAACGAAAGCTCCCTCTTGCCCTGATTGTAAAAGCCCAGCTAGCTTCCGAGTTCCACGACCTTTTTTAATCATGTCCGTCATTTCTCGAAAAGTTTCGTCTTGAAAATTGTCTCGCCCAAAAAAATCTGCAACCAGAACCATTCTCCTCCTTCGGCTATTGCCGATCGTCAAAACCACTGTTAAATGTGCGGCTCGCTACAGTTACAGTTTGCTAGCTCTGGCAATTACAATCCATCACTAGCCAATCGTTCTTATTCATCCCGTTTTAACGGGGATTGGCACCATCACTTCGGTGCATTAGCCAATGATAGTTTGTGAAAACGCTGACGTTTCCCTACCCTGGTTTTGCCAACTTGAAATCCGATTGAGGAAAGCAACATCTTTTTCGTTACTTATTTATGCTACGGGGCCTGCAGAACCGACCGTGAAGGCCTCCAGGTAGATTCCTGACGCTGGCAACAAGTAATGGTTGAAATGGGATTGGTCACATGCTTATTTATGAAAACACACAACCAGGAGGAAAAGCCATGCAACGAAGCCGACAGACAATTTGGAATGATACAATGAGTATTCATGGGCAAAATATGATTGATATCACATGATTCCGATAGCAGAGAAGGCATTGAAGGCCCCGACGGCCCACCACTGCTAAATATCGGACTTTACGAAATATAATTCATACCTGCCAACGCTACTTTGGATGAGTGCTTTTCTCTCCTTTAAGCCCCAAGCGGGGAATATTGGACCACTAGGAGGCACTGTTGTCTAATGCCAAGTAAACCTGGGCCAAACGATCCCCGCGTAGCAGATAGATGGCATTTTCGAACCAATGTTTTTCTTTTGGAGAAAAAAACCTTTTGTCCCATTAAGAGGCACTAAATAGTACACATTGCGAGGATAAGAATAATCTCATCTCATCTCATTAGCTGCACCGCTTATCCTCAGTAGGGTCGCGGGGGTGCTGGAGCCCATCCCAGCAATCATCGGGCAGTGGGCCGGGGACATCCTGAACTGGTTGCCAGTCAATCGCAGGGCGATAAGAATAATACAAATTCAAAAATAAAAGAGAAAAGGGAGAGAAATGATTGAGATAAAGTCCTACCATGTAGTCGCTGATGTTGGGGGTGTACAACTTGCAGTCGGCACATTGCTGGGGGGGGCAAAACACAAACACAATTAGGCCCGCTCGTCGGATTCCGACGTCACGAGCATTTCACGTGCTTCCGGACGTCGCAAACGCAACGTCGAGGCGCAGCCGATTTTTTTGTTTTATTTGACGATGGTAGTGTCGCTCAGGGGCATTACGAGAGGGGAAGGGTCCCCACCCAAAGAAAACTGGATGTAGTGGTGAGAGCAGTAGAGCAGTCTGAAAAAAAAAAAAAGGGGGGGGGGGGGAACCAAAGAAGGAAAAATAAAACAAAAGGAAAAATAGAAAGAAAAAAATAATAAAGCAAGAAGAAAGAAGTGAAATGCTGTAATAAAAAAAAGAATAAAAGGAAAAAGAGAAAAGAAAAAAATGGGAAAAATATAAGAGGACAGGGCGAGAAATTATGAAGCTAGGAAAAAAATAACAAAAAGAAAAAAGGAGATAAAAAAAGAAGAAAAATCAAAAAGCCAGCAAGAAAAAAAACTAAAATTATAAAAAGGGTAAACGAAATAAGAAAAAAACTAATTTAAGCAGAATAATAAAAAGAGTATAAATTAAAAAAGTATTTGAAAAAAGACGAAAATTAGAGTAAAGAAGAAAAAAAATGAAAAAAGGCAGGAAAATGTTTTGGGGGGGTCCTTCTGGTCAGTATACTACGAATAATGAGTGGTGGGTACGTTACTTTAATAAAGTAATTAGTTATAGTTACTCACTACTTTTTTCCCAAAAGTTAGTACTCGAGTTTCTCTGTATTAAAAGTAACTAATCACCAGGGAAGCTAACTATTTACGTTACTTTGAAAAGAAGTGGTAGTATGTCAAACAATTTGAGCTATTTCGAGTCCCAGCTTATAGAACCTTCTCATTTTTTATAACACCTCACCAGCAACGTATTTGCCCTACAATTGAAATGCAACACGAATAAAAAGTAAACAATATTATAAAGTAACAATCTGCGGCAAACAATAAAAAGTGAGTTTAATAAATGAAATCGAACTCGAATAGTGCGTTGTTAAGATGGGAATTCCGACTCTTTTTAGAGAACCGGTGTTTTCAGCTAGCCTCACTCAAAAGAGGCGGCTCTTTAAGTTGTTTAAGCCTTATAATTGCCATTTATTATGTGTTATTTGGAATCACTCAAAAAGGGGAATCATGAATCAATATTAACACTTAAATGTTAATAAAATACACAGAAAACATGAATTGAAATATTTATACATTTTCTAAGAAAATAATAAAATACAAAACAATGTTTTAATATCTAACAAGTTCGAGGTCAATAGCACAGAATACCTGGAGAAATAAAAGCATTTGTACCGATCACAAAAGAAAAATACCGTCTCGAAGGGAAATGACTCTCCATCGGTGGCCAGCCCACTTCCAAGAGTCGGCTCATAAAGCCGTTGTGTCCGCGAACGACACGAGGCGGTTGCAGGATTCACGCATTTCACCCATCTCAAGATATCATAATCGCTATTTTGAACGATGACGTGATTCCCCAAAGACGTCAACAACTCGGTGGAGAGCGAAAAAACGCGCACGTTAAAAGAGCGACAGGGGGCGTTCTGCAGCCAAAGTAACGGTAACGGCGTTGTAACGTCGGGGAAAAAAAACCCACAAGTTGACCCCGCTACTGAAAAAAAATCACACCGTTATTCCTGTGCATGACACAACAAAACGTCTATTCCAAACAGTGACTTTTCAGAGCCACAAAAACGACTAAATACGAAAATAAAAGGTGCATTTTAAAAACGTTCATCGTGGGCGTAATAATACTTGAACCCCCCCCCCCCCCTGAAACTCACGTTTGGCAACGGCCCTGGTGGCCATTTATCATCAATTGGTGAAAACATTGCGAGGCGAGTTTGGAAGCGGTTAAAGGACACGATCGGGACCCTTTGCAAAATCCCTGAAACCCGTTCAGGGTTTTTCGAAGCGATACCGTACCGAAGTTGCTCCGATGACGAGTTCCAGCTGTCGCAGGAGATCCAAAGTGGCTCCCACGCGTGAAACGTGCAGCCAAGCCAGCCACAGAACCGCCGCCGGCCTCGTGATCATCTCCGCGTGACGTCATATAGCGCTCGTGACGTCACGAACGAGGGCCAACTGCGAAATGTTGCACGGTAAAAGACAAACTCGGGAGGCTCCGCCCCCTTTTCCATGGCAACGCCCGATTTCCCGCCACTCGGAATCCTCCCCGTCGGTCGTCACGTCCAAATCATCTCTTCATCGGACCGGCATGTGCCGAGGTGGGAGGGGCCCCGTCCGGCTCGCGGCCCCTGTCATAAAATGGATAATACAGAGATACCTCTACATACAAAAGCTTCAGGTTACCAAATACCTGAAACGGAAAATATTGCCTCTAAAAGTCCAAAATACTGTACAGTACACGTTGCTGCTAATATCCGCTCCTAGAGTTTCTCAAGCAATAGACAGTGAAAGCACAAACTGGCTATCGCTATCGCTTTAAACGTGCCTGGCAACCGGTGCGCATGAGCGCTCCCAGCATGCTCTTCGTGTCACAGTGACAGTTCAGAGTTCTCAGAAAACGAGAAGGATGCATCATTTCATCAGCCCAAATGAAAGACCACTTAGCAAAGTTCCACGAAGTTGCGTATTTGTGCAATCGCCTGTGAAAAGTGTTAAGCAGTCGGGCAATCGCTACGTCTGCCTCAAATATTTCAGGCGGATTATCGAAAGCAGACGTCGTTGGGTCAGTTTCTCAATAAACGCGAGGCAAAAAGAATTTTTGGGGGGATTATTTCCTTTCATTTTCGTTTTTGACACGGTGTGCCTCTCGTTTTATGTTTATTGTGCGGTTATCTCATATTTACGTGTATTTGTTTCATGTTCTGATGCTCTTTTAGGATTTATTAAATAAAATATCGTCATGTACTTTTGCAGGCCTTGGAACGGATTAGTGCCTCTACATACAAAATGCGTCTGTAACAGAGTTGAAATGTGATTGTTTTGACTGTTTTTTTGAATTCTCACAAAATCTGTGTTTTTGTTGTATTACTGTTAATATTCTGGTACCACATTCATTTGTTAAGTCATGGGCGTCTGCGACTGTCTTTTTCGTTTGGCACTTTATGGGCTTCAGCGCTTGCCGTAGCTTTAGTGAATTTGTAAGCGCTGAAGGTAAGATGTGCCCAATATCAGTTGGATAAAAAAATGCATATTTTGCTAGACATATGAGCTGCTTTCGCAAATTATTTTTGTTTATAAAGATATATAAGTTGTGCTAAATGATGTATATTAAAAAAGCATTAAATAAGAAGTAAAGCAATACAGCTTGAAATGAAGATGCAACGTGTTTTGATGCAAACACGCCACGAGGTGCGGCCTGTTGAGTGATGACCCGTTCTTTTGTATCTTTAATATTTTAGATAATTGCAGTCGTGAACAGAGGCCCCTGACTTTTGTATTGTTTTGTTTACTGAATGCAGGTACGTGGGAAAGTTATGTTCATTGTTATTATGGAAGTTTCATTATTAATGTGCTCGCATGTTGTCTGCTTGCTGTAGTTTAAGTGAATTTGTAAGCGCTGAAGATAATTGCGGTCGTGAACAGAGGCCCCTGACTTTTGTATTGTTTTGTTTACTGAATGCAGGCAATAAACCCAGAGATTGTGAAACCTTGTGTCGTGCATGAAAGAGGGTCGCTACACGTCTCTACTTACAAAGTTTTCAGGTTACAAAGCTACTCCCAGAACCAATTCAATTCTTAAGTAGAGGAACCCCTGTATGTGCCCCGACTGCAATATAAAATACATTTGTACAAATAATCACGATTTCACCAGAAGAAGGCAGTGGCCCTTTGGCCATCTTGTCAGATTTTTGTCTATAACCCGGGCCTAAGCCTGGGTTTAGGGTTTACCCTAGTGCTAGGGTTTAACAGCAGATAAGCTTTTAAACTAGGGTTTGGAACTGGAAAAGGGGGTTTGAATCCAGTTTTTGAACCCTTTATAGAGTTGAAATTCAAATTTAAAGTCAGGTTTTGGTTTCAAACCCTAGCTTAAGTTGGAAATTGTTCTCAAACTAGGGTTTTAAACACGGCTAGGGTTCCAAACTAGGATTTGAAATAGAAAATATTCAAATTAAATTAAAGTTTTTAAACCAGTTTGAATTGGGCTAGGTCAGGTTTTGATCTCAACCCTAACTTAACCCTAAGGTTAGGGTTAACGCTAGCTTTAGGTTAGAGTAGACAATTACTTAAGAAGAAAGTCTGGCAAGGGACCTCAGACTCACACTTCAGGAATTAAATAAAACATTTTTTCTTATTCTTCATCCCAAAATTATTTTGACACACTATTACCGTATTTCAAGGGATAAGGGACATAAGGTGCACCTCATTATGAGGTGCATCTCATTATAAGGTGCATCTCTTTATGTGGCACATTAAAATAAACAAAACTAAACAAACGCAAAAAAATGTGAAAACATATCTGGCAACTTAATTTCTTTCTTTTCTTTTTGTTGTTGCAAAATAAAATTCCGGGAAAGAATATACTATTGCATGAAACTGAATTTATATACCTTGTGAATTGTATTAGGTTTTTAAAATTGCTTCTGTTAAATATGTTATTGCACTTATTTTCATTACATTTTTTTCACAATGCACTACTCTTTCTTATTATAACTTGGGCCAAGTTCTCTAAGCACAATGTTGTAAATATTTTTTGCCTATTCATCTCGATAGTCTTTTATTGTTTTTCTGTCTTCATGTTTTACCCTGGACTGCCGTGTCTAATCTTCTTTTGTACAATGTTTCACAACCTTGATATCGATGACAATAAAGACTATTCTATTCTATTCAATCTAGTCTGAGTAAGGGTTGCATTAAAAAGAACATACTAAAGGATTTTATACGATTGACTCAGTTTAATGCAAAAATTTCAATGAGTGGGCTTTAGTTCAACGACAGGGCAGGCTGTTCAAAATGCATAATATTTTGTCTAGTTCTGTTGAAAACAGGAGCGTGAGTGTGCTGACACAGAATGTTCCAGACATCAAGGCGAGCGATGGGCACAAACAATTCCTTGGCACGCCCACGGGAGGACAGGAGCCATCTTGCGGGGAGACGTGGGCCCAGAAGAGAAAGCTTAAGGACTTCAGAAGAGGGCTTCACACAGACGCCAACGTCACTCCGGCCGTCTTCGATGGAGTACACTTGGTTAAATTGTTAGGGAAAATAAATCTGCCCCCGTGTGAAAATGTCGGCTTTCCTGATCATTTCTCCCCCAAGAAATGAGCGCCCATAAACTGTTGGGTGAATGTAGGTTGTGTTTTGTTAATAGAGTCAGATTACTCATTCGAACAATTTGGTCAACGCTACTTTTTGATAGTTTAATTCCCAACAATACTGATAGAAAAAACATATTTCAGGGAACACAATGAGCGAGTGAGTTATCTGTCCCCGTGTGCCCTGCGATTGGCTGGCAACTAGTTCAGGGTGTCCCCTGCCCACTGCCCGATGATTGCTGGGATGGACTCCAGCACCCCCGCGACCCTACTGAGGATAAGCGGTGTAGCTAATGAGAAGAGACAAATGTAATCATTTTACAAATAAATTAACTAGATCCTATCATAAATGGTTACTGTACATGGAAACATTTCATTGTAATCGTGCATTTCTAATTTTTTTGGACAGTAATTCGGTCTGTAAGGCGCACTTTCAATTTTCGGGCAAACGTTTCTTTTGTAGGTGCTCCTTATCGTCTGTAAATTACGGTATTTCCACCAAGCGCTCATGACAAGTCATTAATGAGTACACGTGATGAATGATGCCACCATTTATAAAATATCATAATGGTACAAAACATAACAGCATGTGTGCTGATGCAAGATATATTATTATATTATGTATATATTTTACACTGGCCTTCCTTAAAAATATGGTGACCGCAACTTCACTTCTTTTCATCAGTTTCTTTGCTTTTGGGACATTTTCCATATCTTGAAAAGCCCTCACCAACTTGAGTTTTTGCACATCATGCAAAGAGAATCGGGTTTTTACAAAAGTTGTCCATATTGCTGCAGAAGCGGAGAAGAAACGTTAGCAACCTCTGGATGATGGGACGGCGTCTGGCTCACGCTGACGGCGCTAAAAGAAGTGATTCGGCCGCTACTGGCGATCTGCAGGTTGACCGTGGTGGCGTAGCTGGTCTTCTGAGAGGAAGCTTTGCTGGGTGAGGGAGTTCCTCCCTGGAGACTTGGAGGATCCTGCCGGACGTGGCGGCGGACCGCAGCGGGCGAGGACCGGACCGGGTTCGGTTCCGGCGGGGGTCTGCCGACGTACGCGCAAATCAGCCGGGACCGACAATTGCCCTGTTTTGGACTCGCATCTTCTGAGGTGGTCCCACCGGTGTAGAAACCATCGTGTCCACGATAGCTGCTGTAGGACTGCTGTCCGTCGTTGCTGAAATACTCTTCACCTGGAGACACCGGAGACCAAAGTCCATCACTGGGGCTCCGGCACGATGAGCCGTCGTGGAAGGACCATCCGGGCCTCGGGCTGGATAACGAAGACTCTGCCGGACCAAAGCTATCTGTATAATCGTAAGACCTTGCTGGAGAGTCTCTAAGATGAGAGAAAGCGCTCTGTTGGTTTCTGGCTTTGTTATGATATACCCGACGAATTCCATCTCCAGAACTGGGCCGTTGAAAGGAGCCTGGAGAAGAAAGAGGAACTGTTGCATTTTCCAGACAGGAAGAAGAGGCAAACGAGTGAGATGGGGAGATCGATTGAGGACTTCTGGGATCGGGGGCTGTGACAGTCCGAACATCCATAGACGAAAGGATTGGAGGATTGGAGAGAGGTCCGGATAGAAAACTTGCCGAAGACGTCTCAGGAATCTGAAGACTTAGACCTAATGGATTATGGGAACTCCTTCCTGTGTGGGGAGGCTTGTTTGTCACGGAAGAGGACGAACGGCTCCCTGCCGGAGCCGGGGACTGGATTCTGGAGTTGGGTTCCGATGCTGAAAAGGGTTGTGCTATGCGGTTGTGCGATCCAAAAGAAAGACGATCGCTGGTTGGTTGCACACCACTCGTGTTGGTTAATTGTGACTTAAATGGACCGGGAGAGACGTTTTCACTGCTAACACCGCAATGACGACTTGTAGGGAAGATCACCTTGGTGTTGTTGTGGCTAGGAAGTTGATTTTGAGGTTGATGGTGATTCTGTTTTATGAACGGAGAATGGAAAGGAGAAGAAGAAGAAACATTCTGTGAATTAAAGGAACACGTAGAGTAGGCAGACGGAGAGCAACAAGTGGACCTAGAAAGAGATGAAGGATAGAGCAGATTGTGATCGTTTGCGGATCTCCGTTGGGAATGAGCTAGAGAAGAAGTCATTTCCTGGCTTGGAGAGAGTCCGAATGGAGAGGAATGGAAATCAGGCCTTTGTAAGGATGGTGCAGGGGTACGCCATCTCAGGTGAGGACTCGGCGAGGACGATGCAGGGGAAGGACTTTGGACTTGAGGCCTGGAATTGTTCTTTTTGGCTAAAGTCTGGCTGATGCAGGAGGCTGCTAGAGATCTTGTGAAAGTGGAGGAAGATCCATTTGGAGAACAGAGGGGAGAGGACGATACTGGTAAATACAGTCCGGTTCCTGCAGAAGAAGCAACCGGACTTAACACCAAGGAGTTTGTTGGAGATGTGCCTTGAGAATCGTTCCTGGAGAAAGTCCAAGAAGACGAGGGAGGAGCTGCAAAACTTGGCTGAGACCTGCTCAGTGTTTCTGGAGGAACAAATCCTTCTGGAGAAGACATTGGAATAACCCGGAATGGGGAGGAGCATCCGGGCGCTTTGGCAGAAAAAAAGGACAGCGGGGGATTGGGTGAGGCCGGGGAATCTCGACTGGTCGTTGGAGACCTAAAGACAGGCGGCGATGTTCTGAAATGTGAGCCCTGAGAGGAGCTATCCAATGTGGCTAGAGGAGGAGAGCAACATCCAGATGGCAGAGAGAAGATGGGTAAGCTGGTCGGTCGTCCAGGAACTTGCTGGTCCGGCTTCCTGGAGCAAAAAAATACAATTTACATTCCTTTTAGTCTTTGATCCGAGAAGAATAACATTGAAAGAAAAATGCTCCTGGACTCAATAAACGCAAGACTTACCTAAACCCATATGAAGTGCTAGGATTGTCCGTCCTGGCGTTGGACAGAGTCTGGATATCCGAAGGATTCTGGCCGGTGAAGTTTGGTAGACGGGACTCCACCATTTGGGGGACATTTGATTCTACTTGTTTGGATGAAAATGGACTTGATCCCCCTTGTAGTTGTCTTGGCTTGGTGACTTTGGAATCTGGATAAGTTTGTTGGTGATAAGAGTTGCTTGGAAAATCTTCTCTGTTTGAGACTCTCAGAGAAGGCTGTCTTTGGTCTTTTGGGAATGTGAGGTTCTTTGCCGACGGAGGCAGGATCATCTCTCCCGGGTTGAAATCTCCACGCCTGGATCCCATCCACGGTAAGGATTCAGTTTTGCTGGGTTGGCTCGTTGCAGGGTCTCGCGATTGGGGTTTGTCTGGTCCAGCTGGTAGATCCTGTTTATACAGAGCATATTCTTCTCTAGCCACATTCCAACATGGACCAGAGTATTTGCCGATGCTGTTTACAGATGGCGCGTCTCCGGCGTAAACACTCTGTTCCCTCGGCTTTGACCTACAGACAGCCGTGTAAAATGTCATTAGCTTCTGGACACGAGACTGACTGGAACCGGTTGATGTCGGAAGCACCTACCTGAAAGTTTCTTGATTTGGATTGGTGGAAGCGTTTCTTGGTAAAGCAGTTGATATTGCTTCTGTTGCGACGGAGGGCTGAAGTTGGTCTTCCAGTTGCGCACTTTCCTTTTCTTTGTGGAGTGCTGCGATGAAGTCCCTGGGTCTGGAGAGCAGGAATCCTGGTTTCGGTTCTGCGCTAGATGCCACCTTTGTTAGATCTAAGAGAAAATGAACACGAAGGAATGTTCCTAAATGGATCCAGAAGAAACAAACCTAGAAACAGTATAAAATTGTTTATCATTTGGAGAATACAGCCAGACTCCACAAAAAACGAGGGGCCGATGCATGCTTTTTAATCTCCTCCCAATTAGATGATTGGAATTCCCTGTTTTCCGAACACCCCAAAAAGAATATCGCGAGACTGCACACAATCATAAGCTGGCATTGGATCAGAAGTTTTAAACCACCAAAGAACCGATTTTCATATTCAACAGCAGAAAAAAAGGACACGCACCGAATCTTTCCTTGCTAACTTTTTGACTAAAGTTCCCGTCATCGTCCAGGTGGAAGCTGTGACTTTGGTTCTTGTCGTTGGTCTTTGGCTGCTTCTGGTCTTGGAGATATTTGCTCTGGTTCTGAAGGACGGAAGTCTCCTGGACATTGCTCTCAGATCCGTTCATATGTGAGTGGGACACGGATCTGGGTTTTGCCTCCTCGACACAACTCGGCTGCGGTCCGATTTCCGTCCGACTTTGAGTCCGATTTGCGATGGAAGACCAGCCCGGTTTGTCCCGTTTGTGATGCAGAGGAATTTTCATGGTGCCAGCTTTGGCGCTGTACATGCTAGCGAGCGTTTGAACTTTACTGAGGATGCGCTCCGAATTCTCCATCAACGCCGGGTCCGCCACCGGGCTGGCCTCGAATAAGGCGATTCCGGCAATGTCCGAGAGCTTGGCCTCAAACAAAGCACGCTGAGTGGAGACGATACTGGACGCTCGGGTACCTGGTCTGATCTTCACTAGACTTGTGTGTTCTTCAGGGTTTCTGATGGTCTTGGATACTTTCTGTTTGCTTCTAATCCAAGTTGATGCATTCCTTTGGCTTTGTAGAGTTCTTGAGGCCTCTTTGAGACTTTCTTTTTCTTCCTTTGACTCTTTTAACTTACATTCTGACTCGTTCGTCTCTGGTGGTCGACTTTTATCGGTTTCAATTCTCTCTGTAAATTCTTCTGGCATTAGCTTTTCAACTAGACTTTTCTTTCCCGCTTCGTTCGGTTCTTCCTCTGACTTTTGGTTTGTGACACTTGCATTTCCATTGTCTGTTTCCTTCTGAACTTCATTGAGCTGCACGCTGGTTGTCAGCAGATCTTCAAGAACCTCATTTGGATTTCCGTCACCTCCCGTTGAGGTTTCACAGCATTTTGTGTCTTTCGTTTTCGAATCCAGCAGATTCGTGGGCAAATCTTGTTCTTGAGAATCTTCTGAAAGTGCGGGAGTATCAGGAGAAGTGATTTCTAAATGGTTTTCACATTCTGCCAGGTTATTTATAGTCTCTTCTTGGTTGTCACTAGCTAAGAATGACTCAGAATCGATCACCAGTTCAGAGAAACTGTTCCTCTTCCTACTTGTCTCATCTCCTTGCGGTCCAACATTCTCAATTTCTTGGTTCTCCTCCAATTCAGCGGCCGCCTCATAGTAACTTCTGATTTTGTCAATGATTGTCCTGTCGGGTGCTGTGAGAGCAGAGCTTCTTTTGACTTTTGGACTCCTTCCAAGACAGTCTTCTGGATTTGTGAGGGGACTGGTATCGTCCTCCTGAGGTGATTGACCACTGGACTCGCAGTCCTCCAGGACAGGGATGGAAGGAGGACTTTCTGTTGCGACAGTCTTGCCTTGATCGTCTTCTTGGGATGTTCTGTTAATATCCACTTCTTGTTCTTCGACCTTTGCGTCCAGTCCATCTTCTACGTTCTTGACGTCAGAATCTTCATGGTCATTTGGAACCCCTTCAAGGGCTCTGCTCAGGCCAATTTCCGCTTCTTCTTGCAGGGGGTCCAGCGGGAGGGGGGGCTCCGAGCTGAAAGCCACCGGAGGTAGCGGACAGGTAAAGTCGGTTTGGTCAGGTGAAAGCTGCACCTGGCTGTGCCGATCCTCGTCTTGCTCCTGATTAGAAAACAAAGGCTATGGTTAGAAAAGCACCACGTTTTCTGCACTGAAGGTTAATGCCAAATTTGGACAAAATTGCAGATTTGGTTGTGGACGGAAGAAAAAAGGAAAAAAATGCCAGACCTTTGAAGCTAGCTTTCGCTTGGGGCTAAGTCGATGCTTGACACTGCTTCTTTTTTCATTTTTTTGCACATGAACAGGAGGAAGTGAGGTCTAAATGGGAGCTCTGCCAAGTTTTTACCAACAAGACCATTTCCCAAAAATTCGAGTGCCCACGTACTACATTTTAGCCGTTTGAATTTGTACAATTTGTGTGACATTCAGCCCTTTCAGTTTTGGTTGGAAGCGAGCCGGAGTTTCTAAAATGTATTCCTAATCAGCTGGCACTAAGCTATGAGTTGAATTTACTATTTTATCAGTTTTCAGTGCGATTTCAATAGAACATACCGTATTTTCCGCACTATAGGGCGCACCGGGTTATAGGGCGCACCCCGAAAAAAATAGTTTTTGGTCCTATATTTGACATACATAAGACGCACCGGATTATAAGGCGCTACAATGGGAACATGGACAAAACAGTCAGATAGTTCAGTCCAACTGATTACCCCCTTAACATTCCCAAAGTTTGCAAAGACGCAAATACGTGTCGAAAACACGTGCAGATGCGGTGTCCGTACGATGTCACTCAAATGCATCGTTCCAAATATCATTTGGAAGGTTAAAGTCTTGGGATTCAAGAAATGCCAACAATTCCTTAGTTTCTATTTTCTTTTTCGCTCGCAACTTTACTGTGCATATGACAATAAACACTTGGAATTGAGTTTCACTTAAAAATAGACACTCCATTCCATCCATTATCTGCAGCGCTTATCACAGAAACATCGAGTTCAGTCTGAAACAAGATACAGGGACAATATAAAACCCGGAGTAGCTCACCGAAGTCGTTGTGTTCATAATAATGTGCAGCCAATGTCCTCTTATATCCGTGAGTGTAGTAAATCCAGGAGAATAAAATATTTACAAATACAGAAAAGTAAAAAATGCCTTCTGTATGCCGTCAACCACGTGCTATACGCATTCATCTTTTTCGGCCAATTGCAGGCTTTGTTTTGCAGCTTAAGCCTATGCCAGCCTGTAAATGATAAAAAGGATCCGCCCCTTGACCTCCGAATAACTTTAGCCAATAGTGATCGATTCAAATGATGATCGACACATTGGTTAGCCAATGAAACGCCGGTAAATAAATCCCAGCATACACCGCGGACTTGGCGTTCGGGGGAAAATCGAGTCGGCGGCTGCAAGTTAGTTGGAAGACTTTGCGACTTAATATTGATCCATAAATAAGGCGCACTGTATTATAAGGCCCATGGTCAGCTTTTGAAAAAAATAAAGGCTTTTAGGTGTGCCTTATAGTGCGGAAAATACGGTAACCTTTATTATAATTGTTACAAAATGGGTTGAACATATTGTGACAACAAAATTGGACGTGGCACTCCAGTTTCACATTTTAGAGTGAGGATAAAAGAAAACAAAAAAGATAAAGGATAATTGACACAATATTTACACAAGAAAGTGTGGGCATGTAGGGTGTTTATATACAATTTTGGGATGGTATTAGTGCAATATGCGGCAGTGCAAAATAGGCAACATTGTGCAAAGTGAGCATAGGCATGAATACAATTTTGTGTGTTTGCAAGAGTTTCAGTTTTTTGTGCAGTGTGTGTTGAGGGTGGTGATGGCTCTCGGGAAGAAACTATCTCTGAGTCTGTTTTCTTTTTTTTGTGGACCTTTTGGACTTGTTTGTTGCAATAGACTGCGCCAACTACCGCACCATCATCCTCAATTCCCTTCTACTACCATTTTCTTGTCTCTATACACTTCCTGTCCATGAAACACTATAATTCCCTAAACATATGTTCCAAAATAGTGAGGTTGTGCAGTCCGGCAGCTACAAGCGATCTTTTTTTCATGACATGGAGCCATTTTAATCCAAGTATAATCAACCTGTGTTATTTGCATTTTAAAAGTTTGACTTCTTCTGTATCATTTCGTTGACGGACTGGATTTTTGCTAGCACTTACGGGTAAATACCCTTTTTTGTTGCTTTATGATCATTTCATAAAATTAAATTGTTCAAATTAGCATCTAGTAATATGTCTTTCATACATTTATTCATCCTGAAAGTCTTTTATCTTTCTTTTTTTCTTCAAAGTCTTTATATTACAGGTTTTCTCATATGTCTAATCTCGTGGCGTACAATGTTTCACAACGTTGATATCAATGTCAATAAAGACAATTGTAATAATCATATTTTTTTTAGAAAATCAGTGAATAAATAAGTATTTAACATTTTCAGTTTTTCATTTTCCGCTTTTGGACAAATGTTGACTTCTTGGTTTAGGCCCCAAACTTATTTGGGTGGCATCTCAAGAGGTGTGTAGTCTAGGGCCAGTAGAAAGTCTTCTCACCTTGGAAAGCAGCTCCTCCCTGGCCCGGCTCTGGTTGAGGAACTCTAGGATCTCCTCGGTGATGGACAGAGTGGGGGGAGGACACAGGATGGCCAAATCGTCATCTTCCTCCTCCTGGAAAAAAGTGAAAAAGTTTCTGTCAAGGATATGAACTGGAACCTAAGCCGTCGATGTTTGCTAACGTCTGGCTCCTGCTTGTGGTCCTGCTCCGATTCCAGGTGGACCACGGAGGAGGCCAAGGTGCTGCTGCTTCCCGCCAGGTCCAGTTGTCCCTCGCCGACCCGGTCCAGTTGGCACTCGCTTTCGGCTTGCTGGGGGACATTTCAAAAGGGGTCGTCAAAAATCTGACAATTTCGGACGCATGGTGACGGACTTTACCTTCAGGACTGCTGCCAGGGAGATGTGAAGGTAGGTGGATCAGACGGTGGAAAGAGAAGAATATTAGAGGAACACCACCAGACAGGATTTAGATTGATTCGCTTCTGTATCTACTGCCTCAGGTTGAATAACACAAAAATGCTTTTCAATGCTTAGCCCAAGGGTAACAAAGGTAGTGGGTGGAGCAGGTAGCACATCTGAGTACCCCCTTGGTGAACCAGTTATGAAAATAACTCATTAGCTCTTTTCGACCAAAACTAAACAATGAAGATACCTTGGGGATTTCGATTAATCACGATCTGAATCAATGAACTCCAAAAACGGAAATTTAAAGCTAAAATATGATATGTTGTGCGGATTGCTTCCTTTACGATACTTCGGAGACAAAAAAATGGCTATTATGGACTATTTCTGCTGAGGGATCATCAGCCCCATCTAAAGTCACCTGCAAATCCAATTTTATTACCCAAATACATAGAATTTAAAGCAATTGTCCCTACAATAATATCAGAATACGTTTTTCTAAATGGTGCGGCATTAGCTCAGGAGGTAGAGCGCTCGTCTTGGGATCAAGAGATTCTCGACTCCTCCGTGTTATATGTGGAAGTGTCCTTGGGCAAGACACTGAATCCATAATGCCCCCAATAAGCAGGTAGGCACCTTGCATGGCTGACTGTGAGTGTGGTGTGTGAGTGTGTGTGTGAGTGGGTGGGTGAGTGTGAAGCACATTGTAAAGCGCTTTGGGAGCTCTTCGGTGACTTGAAAAGCGCTATAGAAATGCAGACCATTTACCGTTTATATCAAACAGGTTGCTCTCATCTGTGACAAAGTAGTAGCGGGACACTCACCATAGGGAAGAAGGGCTGCCTGGATGTCTTTGGCTGGAGCTGAAAGACACACACAAATTTTGGACACTTCATGAGAAGCTCTCAATTCTTTAAGTTCCTTTTAAGTTCATAACTTCCCAGGACACCTCAAAGCACGTGATGTCCTCCCACAGGTAGTGTTCCCCATATCGAGGAAGATTCTGACAGGCCGCCAGGGTTTGATTAGTCTTACCCAGTGTTGGGAACTAACGGCGTTAATTTTTCCGGTGATTGTGTCATCGAACTCATTACTTCTTCCTACACAGTTACCGTTACCGATGGTCAGAAGCGTTGCGTTACTTTGGCTGCAGAACGCCAACGGTGGCGTGCCCCAGCACACTTGATGCCGTTTTCAGCGGCGCAGTTTTCCGCTCGCCTTCAAGTTGTTTACGTCACGTCTTATCAGATGATCTCAACATTCAAAACAGCGACTATCATATGGTTTGATAGCCATTACAAATACAGTATTTACCAATGCGCTGAAAGAAAAGGCGAACGAGGGCTGAGTTTTGACAGAACCCGACTTGTGTTGTTTGCAAACAAAACAGATCTTTGAAGTGAATGAAGAAGAGCTTCCCTCCACCTTTTTTCCTCTTAGGATTGGTCAATATGCATTTTGGGGGGATTCTGTGTGGTTGACTTTCAATTTGTTAAACATAAAAAGGTTAACATTTTTGTATTTTATCTTTTTTTGTAGATTTTAAATATTTTCAATATATTTCCCATGTTTTCCAGTGTTAATGTGTTTATATAAAAACTAAAAATTGGATTCTCTTATATCTCTTTTTCCCTTTGTTATTGTATTTATCCTTCTGTTTGTTTTCCATTAACGTTTTTTCGTCTTCATTTTTAAGTCATTCCGGTCTAAATGGTACATAATAATTGGTAACGTAGGGATTAAAGCACCAAAAACAACCTAAAAAGCTGCTTGGCTCACTAAAAAGATACGGCTCTTTTTAGGACACGCCCATGGACTCCACTCCACTGTGCACCCATCAGGGTCTGACAAAACTCTATGGGAAACGCTGTCAATTTCCAAATTCTGGGATTTGACTTTGTGAGGGGCGGGGGATGCTTACCGGACTGCCTCCTGGCACGTCTGTAGGGCACATTTCCCTCTAGGAGAAGCGGCAAACTCTTCCTGCTCTTCTCAGGCGTGTAGGCGAGCAGTTCGTGAGGTTCTGCGAAATCCAGAAAGACGATCGTCGATGGCGTTTTTCCGGGAATTTTGAAAAAGGAAATGGGTTTATCCTACCAGATTGTCGGCGCCCCCTGTGATAAGCGTCATCCGGTCGCGGGGAAGCGCAAGACAACTTTTTCAGATGCTCCTGTTTTAACTGCGGGGCTGTGAGACGAGACAGGAATTGGTCACAAATATGGAAGGAACTCCCAGTAACGTAAGGAAAGGGTCAGGAACATATGGCTCGCGAGCCATATATGGCTCTTTTCATGAGTACATACGGCTTAAAGATAAAACAGAAGTCGCGCTAATACTTAATGTAGTGCTTCAAATAGAGCCGATTGTTGCACGTACAAAAGCGAGACAATACCGACTGTTATTAGGCGTCAGTCCACTATAGGACACTGTTTTGACTTTAGTTTACAGTCAAGGTGTCGAGGGAAAATACCCTGTTTTGGCTGTCATATATGCTCATTTAACAATTTATGTTCATTGTTGAGACACCTTATTGCATCGGCTCGCTACAGTTTAACTGTACGGGTCAGGTGTATCGACATTTTGTTCTGTGTGCATTGTTACATAGAATGACAATACAAGGAAATTATTATTATTATTATTATTATGAAAAGCCACTTAACAAACTTTAAACACCCAGACGCTCTAGCACAGCACCTAGAGCAATTTGATCAGGAGAGTGTAGGTAACTACGTTGGTATCCTTGTTTGCAGTATTTTGTGATATTTTTAGAAAAGAACTTTGCCCGCACCCTGTTTTGAAACCATTATTCAGGACATAATGAGCCTCGACACTCTTAAGTAACTGCAGGAAGAAGAAGAATTTTGAGATGTATATTTCTATTGATATGGGACTCTGGCATTGTAATTATTTCATAGATTTGATCAAATGATCAAACATTACACAGTGAAATGAAATGGGTTGAAGAATTAGCTTTCGTCTGGAGAGCGGCTTTGGTTTAGTTTAGTCTCCTTATATATATATATACGGTGTGTCTCTCTCTGAAAAAAAAGCAAAATATTTTTTGTTCTTCTGGCTCATTGGGTCAAAAAGCTTCCCAGCCTCTGACATAAGGGAATGAAAATTGAAATCTTGCTTGATTTTGGATGAGAATGATGGGCAGTGAGAAAAGCCACTTTGTAAAGTATTTCTGCATGTCTTTGGGTGTGGTTTTTGCGTTTTGTGTGCACTCACAGTGGCAGAAGTCATCTCCGAGGACCTGCCTGGCCTGCGGAGGACAAGGATTTCATTGTCAATCACACCAATGTATCACACATATTTTTTTATTTATTGTATATATTAAAAAAAAAATCTCTCTCTCCCCCCACATCTCACTCTCCCCTTCTCTGCTTTTTCCTCTTTCTTTCTCGTTCTCTCCTTTTTTGCACCCTCTCTGTTTTCTTTCTATAGCTCTCTATCTTTCCTCTATCATTCTCTCCTCTCGATCTTTCTCTCTATCTCTCTCCTTTTCGCACCCTCTCTCTCTTTTTGCTCTATATCTATCTTTCCTCTATCATCCTCTCCTCTCTTTCACTTGATCTTTCTTTCTCTCTCTCTTTCTCCTCTTTATCTCCTTCCCTCTTTATATGTTGTGTCTTCTTTCCTTCTATCAATCTTTCTATCCCTCTCTTTCCCCTGTTCTATCTTTCTCTACTTACTTTACTCTGTCTCTCTTTCTTTTGCCATACATAAATATCAATCTTTGTCTCTTAAGTCAAGTCATTTTTATTTGTATAGCCTTTAATCACAAAGACACTCTCTCTCATCTTCTATTTATCCATCTATAGTTGATCATCCATCCAAATCTTTTTTTCTCTATTGTATTTAGTGATTATGTTTTTAACATTTTTTTTTAAATTTCAAATTAGTACCGTTTTAAATTAAATTATTACTATTTTGGGAAAAGAAGCATTTAAGAATATGGATACAAAGAAAGAAATGTCTGACTTTTTATCAAGATGCTTTTTCTACTTCTCTCGAACTTTACGGATGCTCGACTCTTCTTTTACCGCGTTTTCTAAACTTTTCCTTTTTTTTGCATATTCCTGATCAACGAAAGTGCAATGACGACGACGACCAGCAGGGGACAGCAGCGGCCACCGCCAAACCAAGATTTTGGAGGGGTTCGTTTTCCCTTCCTTACCTTTTGTGGAAGAGAAGCCGGATGATTTTCCAGCATGAGTTTGTTGAGGTAGTGAAGCCACAACCTCTTCTCCTCCATGTTTTTGGTCTGCGGACGAACAAAAGAAGACAAGACGAAGACAAGTCAGGCGGGAAGAACACCGGCGAAGGTCGGTTTACTTTGCAAGTCGAGCGTCTTCGACAGAAGCAAACAGCGGAGGGCAAAACGGGCCCCCGACCGACATGTTGGCTGGCGGGAGAAGAAATGGGATTCTTGGGGCCATGTGCCTACTGCCTTAACGCTAACAGAAAGTCTGGATGGAGAGAAAAATAAATAAGAGAGAGAAAGGGTGATGTAAGACGGGAGGGGAGAAAAAGAAAGAGAAAGATAGATGAAAACAGATCCAGAAAGAAAGAGACAAAAGGGAGAAGGAGTGATAGGAAAAAGCATAAAGACAGAGAAAGAAAAAATATATGGGTAGAGAGTAAGAGGATCAAGAGCGAGTGAAAAGAGATAAAAAGAGAAATCAAAGGATAGAAAAAGAGAAAGATAGAGACAGAAAAAGGAGGGGAAAGAGAGAGTTCGAGGGGGAGAGAGAGAGAGACGGTGAGAGAGAGATAAATCAATAGAGAAAAATAAAGAGATAATTGTGAGAGAGAGAGAGAGAGAGAGAGAGAGGAAGAGAGATGTATGTAGACTGAGAGGTGGATACAGACAGAGATTGAGTGTGAGAGAGCGAGAGAGATAGAGATTGAGTGAGTGAGTGAGTGAGAAAGAGAGAATTTAATGAATACATGGAGAAAGAGAAAGATAATAGATAGTGGCACAGAGATTGATAGTGTAAAAGAGAGATGAAAACAGAGAGAGAGAGAGACAGAGGAAGAGAGACAGAAATAGATAGATCAACAGAGAAAAATAAAGAGATAATAGAGAGACCGAGAGGAAGAGAGATTTATGTAGACGGAGAGAGTGGTGGATACAGACAGAGATTGATTGTGAGAGAGACAGATAGAGATTGAATGTGCGAGAGAGAGAGAGAGAGAGAGAGAGAGAGAGAGAGAATTCAATGAATGCATGGAGAAAGAGAAAAATAATAGATAGTGGCACAGATATTCATAGTGTAAAAGAGACATAAACAGAGAGAGAGAGAGAGATATAAAGATGGAGAGATAAAACAATAGAAAGATCGAGAGAGAAATGGAAACAGATAAAAATACAAAAAAGAGATTGATAAAGATAAAGAGTGATAGAGAAAGAAATCAATAGATGAAGAGAAAAAAGAAAGAGTGAGAGAAAGATGTAACAAAAAATATATGTAAATGCATATACAATAAAAGCAGTATTTTGACTCCATTTTGCTCTACCTAGCGCATGTGCCCACCTTCCCAAATCGTCCCAAAAAAGGCCTTTTATTGCCCAACGTTCCCACAATTCACGGCCGGCTGCCGCTTTTGTTTGCGTGACGGATGTTGACGTTTCTGTGCAGGGGAAAGCCTCAAAACCTTCGGGAGACGTTTCCCGTTTGGAGAACAGCCGCTGAAAATAATTTCAACACCTGATGGGAGGTCGCTGGTTCGCGCCTCGGCCGAGACATACCTAATTGGTATAATGGCGGCGCCCTCTGTTGGCTGCGGCTACATCGACTCGCTACAACGGGTCAGGTGTATCGACATTTCGTTCTGTGTACATTGTTACAAAGAATGACAATACAAAGGAAATTATTATTATTATTATTATGTGAGCTCAGGAAGTGGAATGTTTCACTTTGAAGGAGTCGAGCTACTCTGTTGCTGTGCTGCAAATCAAGTCTTACTTTGTGAGAAGAGGAGGAATCTTCTTGCTTCTACCTTTAGCATCACGGCCAGCCTTCAAACGTTTCGTTTTTCAGGAATTTTAAAGAAAAAGTACTGTGAGTTAAGTTTTTCTTAAATATGACTTTTTCTTAAGAATTTGCCATTTTCATTTCTTTGAAAGTGGTGCGATTATTTGTTGTTATTCCTTCTAAATTTGCTTCTAGGAAATATATAACATTATTCGACTAAATCTATAACTTTGACATATGAGTTGAGTTCTCATAATTGTGACTTTTTTAGAATTTTAGGATTTATTTTCTTCCTCAATTTGACAATTTTTCTCCAAAATATTAAAAAAAATAGCCCAGTTCTCTCTAGATTTGCCACTTGAATGGTATGATTAATTGCTTTTATTTTTTTGTAAATTTGACACTTTTTTCTTGGAAATTGTCAGAAAAACGAACATAAAATTTTCAACTTTGACACATTCATGGGTTAAGTTCTCATGAATGGGATTTATTTTCCTTTTTTTTTATAATTGTATGATTTCCATCTTCCTCGATTGGACACTCTCCTCGGAAGTCTAAAACATTCTAGCATCTAGCTCATTAATAGGAATGCTTTTTTTAGAATTTGCCACTTTTTTAGATTATTGTTTGTTATTATTCCTTGAAAATGTGCCACTTTTTTATTTAAAATTTAGAAAAATCCAGCAAATTTAAAACCTTGTCACAGTTGAGTTCTCTAAATGTGACTTTCATTTTTTGTAATCGTATGATTTAATAAAACAAAACAAACATATAACACATTATGATTTTTTTCCTGCTAAATTTGAAACTCGTGTTGTATTGTGTCGTGTATTGCGTCATTTATTTTGGCAACAATTTTTTTTTATTCAAATGAGGGGCGGGTCAAACCAGCTAATAAGTTGATTCACCTATGAGTTGATTGGTGTACTGTTGGTTCGACCAATAGGTGAGAACCTCAGCCAGTTAGACCCGCCCCCTCATTTGATTATTGTCAAAACACAACACAAATAAATGAAAAATGCATTTGTAAATGATTAGGTTTCATCGGTGTTATCTATTTGGGTATTATGTAAATTATTTCTACAGCATATATTTGTAGCTATTTCATAAATTATGTATTAATTTCTACATTTAAGAGATGGGTTCCTCTTGGGGCCACATGAGAAACAGGAAATGTTGAGGAGGGCAAGATTAAAATACAGATTTTTATTTCATATAATATTAATTGCATTTCTTTATAAAATGCAGCATTGATTTGACAAATTGATTTGACTGGTTGGTTCGTTGGATCCTGATTCCTGGTGGTGTGTCTCGGGCAAGTACAGCCTGGCGCCACCCATCCCTCTCCAGGCCAAAATATATTTCCACCCGGTCTCAAACCGGGGACCTTTCGCGGAGTAAGAGTATACTGTATGTTTAATTCAATAACCACAAAAATGAAGCGTGGCCTTACAAAAAATGCCATTTATTCAGTCATTTACCTTAACGACGGTAAACAATATAATAACCATTTCTAACTCATATTAGTGATATTATTTAGTCAGATTATTGTACAACAAATTATTAAAGAGATGTATAGCTCGGTAGGCCAATCCAGTTTCTCAAACCGCAGGTATTTCGAAAGCACATCTCCATATGAGGAGTTTTCTTTGATTGTAAACATTCCATTCATGAAAAGAAGACATGTTAGTAATGGCAACAACAATACGCATTTATGAATAAATGTATATGTAATATTTTGTTTTTTTTTGTCTATACATGGACCATTTAAATCCATTTATTTCGGAAATATCTTGATAAATAAAATCAATACTTGTTATTTTTCATTATGTATAGAAAAATGTATGCTGCTTTTTGAATATTGGGGACACCGGGGAGAAGAGTGGCACTAAATCAGCACATTTATTCTTATTACCCTTTTATACATATTCTTAATATATTTGTCATTTTGGGCGGGCCCGGATGTGGCCCGCGTGCCGTCGTTTGCCCACCCCCGCTCGATAGTCTGCGCTCTCACCTGTACGACGTGCTGCTGTTTTGGAATCATCTGATCGGACACCCGGAAGCAGAGCGGGTCCTTCAGGGCGTCGGCCAGCAGGAGGTTGCAGCACTAAGGTCCGCCGGAAGAAACGGGGTCAGAAGGTTCAGACCGATCGCCAGCATCTACATTCCGACCGATCGGAAGCGGCGGCGCTCACGAAAATGTGCGTGCTGTAGACGAAGGCGGCCGCCCTCTTTTTGGCGATGAGCAGCATCTTGTCGAAAAGGAAGAAGGCCCGTTCCTTCTTGACCCGCTGGACCTTGAAGGAACCTTCCAGGACCAGCTCCCCAAAACCGCTCAGGTGGGGACCGCTCCAATTCACCAGTAGGGACTCTATTTCCTGGGGGGCGGGTCTCGGGTCACGATCGACAGCTTGTTTGGTGTCGGCGTACAGCGGTACCTCTTTTACACGAGGACCCCGGAACACCAGAATTTTCCTATTCGAGTTTTATTGGCGACAAAAATTTAGCTTTGCGTATGAAAGTCGATTCGGGTCACGAGCAGTCCCGGAGGCTACCACTAGAGACAGCTAAACGCCAGCATCAGCTCATCTATCCATCCATTATCTGCACCGCTTATCCTCAGTAGGGTCCCGGGGGTGCCGGAGCCCATCCCAGTTATCTTTGGGCAGTGGGCAGGGGACACCCAAAACTGGTTGCCAGCTAATCGCAGGGCACACAGAGACGTCTGTCTCACCCACTCATTCACACTTAGGGACAATCTGGACCGGCGAATTCACCTGACATGCATGTTTTGGGAATGTGGGAGGAAACCGGAGTGCCAGGAGGAAACCCACGCAAGCACGGGGAGAACATGCAAACAGCACACAGGAATGTTCGATCTCAACACCTCAGAACAGTGCTGCACACGCGCTAACCACTGCGCCGCAGTGCTGCCCTATCAGCTCATCTAGTTTTTGCATTTTCATTCCCAGTTAGTGAAGTACTTCTCAATTATTTTGACTAAAAAATCCCCCCCACCCCCAAAATGCATTAAACCAGATTATTAACTACACAATATTAAAAAAAAATGCAATCCAAAAATATTTAAAACAGTTAGTGCTGTTTTTTAATTCATTTTATCAAAGATGATACGAATGAATCAGCATGTTTTAATACACAGCTTTTCACTGCTCCCTAGAGTAGAAAAGGTGCAATTGCACGTGATTAAGAAAAATCAAAAAGTTCCCTAATGTCAAACGTGCCAATTGCTCCCCTTAATAATGATTGTAAATCTTCCTTATCAAGTGATGATAATTGTTACAAACACAGCACGGCACCTGGAATGATAATTAGATGATAATTAGAGCCAAAGTGATGCACTTTTTTCGATACAGGCCCTTATAGGCTATGGCAGGCTAAGGACCGTGAAAAAAAAGCTCGCAATTGGTCGAAAGTGGTGTCAATCGAAAGTCAGAAGCTAACGGCATTACTAGAAATCATCTCTGTTTACTTTTACAAGGGAATTATGGGGCTAAAGGAACGGATTGTCAAATGATGCAGGAATGCTTTTAGGTGGATTTTTTTATTTGTCGGCATTACCGTGCGTTTTGGATTCACTGGATGATTCAGGGGGTAACGACGCCGTGTTTGCAAAGAATGATCTGAGCTGGTTACCAGGGGAAGTCATTTGTGAGTAAGGCTGGCTTTATAGTTTTGGGGTGTTTTGTTTCAGACTGATGCTGATGTTTCTCTGATGACTTCATGCTTTCCAATGCTATCTGGCATGCCAGATTTTAGTGACCGGTGACATGGTGAAGACACTTATTTGTTTCTCAAGGGCCTGGCGTTTAAGCTCGTATGAAGAGAAAGCGAAGTAGCGGCAAAGGTTTTGTGGTACCTGCAAGCGAACGGCGTGTTCCTGCTTCCTCTTCATGTCGTTGATGTACCAGGCCACGGCCGTCATGGTGATGATGGCGTCCTCCACCACTTCGTAGTCCGGGTGGCTCTTCTCCAAATGCTTGGACAGTTCCTGGGGACGGGACGCAACTGAATGGCCGCTAGAGGACACGAAACTTTATTCTCCTCAATTAACAGGAACGTGAGCCGGCTCGTTTGCATTCACTTTCAAACGAGAACAGCTTTTTTATTTCTACTAATACCTTACATAATCCTACAATCACTTTTTGCATCCTTTATAAAAAATATTACAAATGAATATGCACGCGAATTAAATTATTTACGTGTGTCTTTATTTTCGTTTATGTGCAATTCTTCCTATTTCAGCACGGTAACCTTCACTCCGAAAATGTCAAATATTTTATATATCTGAAAGAGAGATTTTCAAACTAGAAGAGAAATGTATTTTCTTTTACAAATGACTTCACACATGACAAAGGCCAAATTTTAATCCTGAATAATACACTATTAAAAGAAATTGGCGTGAGGTGAGGAATATTATCATTAAGGCAATGCAGAAATGACAAAAAATCATGATCGTATTCCATTTGTTTCACTTATATATGTAACATAAGTAAATCAAACATGACTGGGGCATTTAAGTGTACTTGTACTACAATCAATGCAATATATTTAACAGTGATTCATCCTTTGTTTCACTCAAGGCTAACACATCAACCTTCCTTTTAGTCATCATCCTTCCCATCTCCTCTAACTTCCACTCAGTCGCTTTACTTCCACATTCTCTCACATTTAGTGACCCTATAACTAGGGTTTGTAGGACCTTTCGGGTCTCCAGCCCCCCCTTTCTTTGCCTTGCTGTCTCTTAGGGAGTAGAGATAGAGAGGAGAGGATCCCCCGTCCCCTCGCTCCCTCCGCTTTAGTCGCCTCTTACGACTCCTAGCAGACTCACGAGGAGAGGCCCCCTCACCACAGGGCTTGAATGGGATGTTTGGACGCGTTCTAAGGGATGGGCAGGGGCACCTGTATGATGCAGCAGGGGTAAACCAGTGAAAGCTGTCGAGAAGAGCGTGTTGTGTCACCCTGACCCGAGTGACACGGTCGCTTTCTCGTGTCCCGTTTCATCTGGAGGGACGAAAGCATGACCGACTTGGGTGCCGAGGTGCCTAACTTGTTTGGGCATTTTTGTTTGTTTTGTTTTGTTTTGGCATGTGTTTGTCTTGCTGTCTTGCCTCTATATATATGACCAAGGTAGATAGATAGATAGATAGTAGAAGGGAGTAAAGCACACAAGAAAACCTTTTAACATTAAGAATAAGCCCATTTTCACACAAAATATACCATTCGATGCTACTGGGACTTAAAAGGCAGCGAATAACAGGAATGACCCATATATTAACATCATCAAGCTTCAGTAAACCTTTCATCAAAAAGTTGTGATAGATGGACTAGAACTTAATTTTGTCGTCGTTCTACATTGATAACTATGACGACAAGCTATCGTTATGAGCACCGGATAATGTAGAAAGTGCAGTGAAGGCAGTTACCTGTAGGAGGAGGTGATACTTGAGTATGCGTTGCACAGGTTTGAGGAGATAGGTCTCCAGGGGCAGCGAGTGGTTGAGGCTGCTCTGGCGCTCCTGGAAGAACCGAACCAGGCTCTCTTTCTTCATGCATTCCCTCAGAACCGATACCGAACTGAAAAGACCAAACGATTGTCGGAAATCCGACGGTAAAATGTTTCAGTCTTTTGGAAAACCCAGTTCGGCCTAACCTCACCAGAATCGAGTCAATTATGTTTGATGATTTGCATGTGACAAATGTGGTAACTTCCCAAAACAACTCTGTAAAGGTCTTCTTCGGAGAAGCGAAGATGTAAAAATTGAAAAAGAACCGGTTGTGGAACAAAGGTTTCTGCTGGACATTAATGTCCATAGTTTGATGCAGGAACATTTTTGGGCAAAGATGATCCTAAAGTTTGTAGATCTCTTCAGAGTAGTTTCCAAAGTTGGGAAGAGGATCATCATAACTTTGATGATCGTTCGACTTTCTCACAAAGTTACTGTAATGCACTACTCTCCGGTCTCCCCAAGTCCAAAATACTGCAGCAAGGCTTTTAACGAAGACAAGAAAGTTTTGATCACATGACCCCGATTTTAGCTAACCTGCATTGGCTCCCTGTTAGCTTAAGATGTGATTTGAAGGTTCTCTTGGTAGTATACAAAATCATGCATGGACTTGCTCCCTCATATTTTTCTGATTTAATTTCCCCCTATGTCCCGGTCCGGAGCCTTCGCTCTGAAAATGCTGGTCTACTTGTGACCCCAAGAGCCAAGAAGAAATCCGGAGGATCGAGAGTGTTCTCCATTTGGGTCCCAGTACCCTGCCCTCTGAGATCCGATCTGCAATCCAGTGGAACTGTTTAAATCTTGACTTAAAACACACTTCTACTCCATAGCCTATGAATGACCTATATTTCACGTTGACGATATCTGTGTATTATTTGCCCTCATGTCGGTTTTAGATCAGGGGATGTTGTGATAATAGTCTGTGGTTTGCAATAATCTGCGGTCTGTGCAGCCCTTGGAGACTCTTTGTGATTAAGGGCCAAACAAATAAACAGGACTTGACTTGACTTACAGGAGACAAATGTTGAAGCTTCCCTGAAGGACTTTGGAAAAGTGAGAAAAGCTGGAAACCACGCCGTTTTGGACAGTGGTTTCTGCTCTACCTTTATGTCTGAGGTTTCTGAGATACTAAAACATGCATCAAAGTTTCTGTTTCCTGATTCAGAAAGGTTTGGATGTTTCCATAAACGTTTCAAGATGGAATTTTGGACGTTTCCTCCCCTTTTTTTGCACAAAGTAGAGAGGTGTGGGGGAGCAGTCGCCACGGCGATTTCCTTCTGTCTGAGCTGAAAAACTCTTCAAGATGTGACTTTTGCGCTATCAAACTCGGCCTGGGGGACAACAACCTCAGCCCCCCCTTCTCCTCGATTTGACAAAACAGTGTTGAAAAACTTAAAAAAAAAAGCCGGTCTTTCAATTTATGATCCATGAAAGAAGAAAAGAAGAACAGCACGGAACGTTTCCAATTGTTCTGGGACGAGTTGACAAACGCTGCGCAGATTCTTTTCTTTTTTGGGAGAAGCTTCTGACCTACTTTCTGTGTTTGCTTCTTCGACCGAGTCCAGAGCGGACGGCTTATGCCAAAAGCGACACCACGCGCGTGCACGTCGAAGTGTTTCGATTGTTCTGGATGAGATTTTTTGTGGGGGCGTCTTTCCGAGCGTGTCTTCGGGGTTGTGTGAAGGTCTGCCCTGCGCCTGACCGACATTTCGACTCGCGGGAGGAAAAATCGGACAGAGAAGATTTTCGGGGTGACGGAACACAAAGTCCAGAGAGAGAGAGAGAGAGAGAAAGAGAAAGAGAAAGAGAAAGAGAAAGAGAGAGAAAGAGAAAGAGAAAGAGAGAGAAAGAGAGAGAGAAAGAGAGAGAGAAAGAGAGAGAGAAAGAGAGAGAGAGACTGAAAAGAGAAAGAGAGAAGGGGGAAGAGAAATACATGACCAAGAAAAAGAGATACAATAGAACAGGTAGATTGTGAATAAGTGAGTGAGTGAGAGACCGAGAGCGAGAAAGTAAGAGAGAGAATAAGTAAGAGAAATAGATGACAGAGAGAAAGAAATAAAGTAAAATATACAGTAAGAGATAGATAATTAGAGAGAGAGAGAGAGAGAGAGGGAGAGAGAAGGGGGAAGAGAAATAGATGACCAAGAAAAAGAGATAAAATAGATGGATTGTGAGTGAGTGAGAGAGAGAGAAAGTGAGAGAGAGAATAAGAAAGAAATTGATGACAGAGAGAAAGAAATAGAGTCAAATATACAGTAAGAGATAGATAATTAGAGAGAGAGAGAAGCACTGAAACACAGAGAGGGTGAGAGAGAAAGGGGGAGAGAAATAGATGACCAAGAAAGAGATAAAGTAAAATAGATTCTGAGTGAGTGAGTGAGAGAGAGAGAGAATAAGAAAGAGAAATAGATGACAGAGAGAAAGAAATAGACAAAAATATACAGTAAGAGATGGATAATTAGAGAGAGAGAGAGAGACACTGAAACAGAGAGAGAGAGAGGGAGAGAGAAGAGGGAAGAGAAATAGATGACCAAGAAAAAAATACATACATTGTGACTGAGTGAGTGATTGAGAGCTAGATAGTGAAAGATAGAATAAGAAAGAGAAATAGATGACAGAGAGAAAGAAAGAGTCAAATATAGAGTAAGAGATAGATAATTAGAGAAAGAGAGAGATAGAGAGAGAGAGAGAGAGAAAGGAATAGAGATAAAGAGAAAAAGACGGAATGAGAGAAAGAGAGCAAGGCAAAGAATGAGAAATATAGAGGGATAGGAAAAGAGAAAAGAGCAAGAGAGAGAGGAAAAGAGATACATTGAGAAAGAGGGATACATATAGAGACGGAAAGGAATAAAGAAAAAAGGAAGGTAGAATGAGAGTGAGAAAGAGAGAGACTGATATAGTGAAAGGTAGAGGGATAGAAAAAGATAGAAAAAGAAAGACAGAGGTTGGGAGAAAGATACTCCGCGGAAACCTCAAACTCTCGAGTTTGAGGAAAATACAGACACCACTCCACCAGGGGGGAAAAGGAGGTTTTATATGTATATATATATATGTGTTTGTACTCACTTGGGGTAGTTCATGCAGTAAAGCGTGTAGATGTCGAAGGCTTCGCTCTGTTTGGCACACAAACAATCACAAGTTTAACCTTGCAAACCACAAACAAACAATGTCCTCTTCCTGCTCTTCATTTTAAGCGTTTCTCTCAAATTAGCCTCAAATCCCGTTCCAAGACGTACCCAAAGTCAATCGAATGCTTACCTTGGACTCTTTGGAGAATATGGACATTGATTGTCTCCTTTTAAGGGAACGCTCTCAAGTGTTGTCCCACACGGAAATAATCACATCAGGTGCTAACATGAAGCCACACACAAGAAACTGGCTTAAATCATGCCTCCAGGCGAGTGTTGCTCGGGCATCTTAGCCCAAAAACAACAGGGACAATAGCTTGAAGCTGTACCTTGACAAATTTGATAACAATCTGAAAAACTAAACATTGTATTTGACACATTTTTCTAAAAGATATGTCACAGTGTTTCCAAAAGTGGCCATTGGGAGACGACACTAAAACCTTTGCAAATGTATACTTTACTTTGGTCATTTTTTTAGACATCGTGAAGGAGTTGTAAACGTTTGCATTCTTTTTGCAGAAGTCAATCAATATTTGTGCATACTTACGCGTAACAATAGTGCGTAAATATACACTACGAATGGTGTTGCGTGTGTTTATTTTCAGCTCTGCTTTGAATACACCTCAGAAAATGGTATAAAATTAGGTTCGGAATCTCATTGGCTCACAAACATGTCAATCATCGTTCTAATCGGTTACTACTGGAGCGTATCTCCATAGGCCCGCTGTGGATAGTGGAATTAAGCCTGCTATTGGCCTAGAGTGGTGTCAACCCTAAGGTCAGGGGCTAATACCCATATTGGGAATCATTTTAAATGTCTATTAATTTTCAAACGGGTTTTGGAGCAAAACGAATTGATGACTGCAAGGAACGTACAATCAGAGCAGAAACGCTTTTAGGCGAATTCCTTTTTATCTGTGGGCATCATCAATATTTGACACCGATTGGATTCTCTGGATCGTTCTGGAAGACACAAACCCATTTTTCAGGATATTTGACGAATATGATGCCGGTTTTATAGTTGTCGGGTATCAGACTGATGGCGATATTTATTTGATGAGTAGATTTTCAAATGGTCCTCATATGTTGAATCCCAAGAGTTTGCGCTTTCAAACTATACGTGGCATGATCGATTTCAGTGACCGGTGACATCGTGCGATCCCCTCTTGTATTGAGGGCCAATCCTTCCGTGTGTAAAAGTAAAGGTATATTTTTTAAAAAGCTACAAATACATGCCATCAAAAACGATGACCACATCAATTAATCACATCACCTCAATAGTGACATCAATGAAATGAATTCCTTTTTTTAATACATGTTTTCCTTTGTTTTGTCATTTGTATATTTCAGTATTTTAGTATACATAGTCATGTTTTTGTTGTGTACTTTGTCCTGTATTTGATTATTTTATTGGGTATTATTGTAATGTGTATTTGACCGTGTGTCTTGTATCTTGTCAAGTATTTTGTTGTTTATTTTGTCCTTTGTTTTGTTGTGTTGAGTATATTGTCGTGTTTTTTGTAGCGTATTGTGTTGTTTTTCGTCATGTATTTTATTGTGTATTTTTTTTTTTTTCGTCTGATATTTTGTCTTTTATTTTGTCACATATTTTCTGTTGTGTATTCTATTTTGTAGTGTATTTTGCTGTGCAGTCTGTCGAGTAATATGTATTTCATCTTGTAATTTGTTCTTTATTTTCTCATGTATTTTGTCGTGTATTTTTTTTATGTATCTTGTGGTGTATCTTGTCATGTATTTTGTCCTTTGTTTTGTTGTGTTCAGTATTTTGTCGTGTTTTTTGTAGCGTACTGTGTTGTATTTTTCAGCGTGTATTTTATTGTTTATTTTCTTCTTTATTTTGTCCTTTATTTTGTCAGGTATTTTCTGTTGTGTATTCTGCGTATTTTATTTTGTAGTGTATTTTGTTGTGGAGTCTGTCGAGTATTGTGTATTTTGTTCTTTATTTCGTCATGTACATTGTTATGTAGTCTGTCGAGTAATATGTATTTCATCGTGTATTTTGTTTTTTATTTTCTCGTGTATTTTTTAGTGTATCTTGTTAACCTTGTCACGTATTTTGTCATTTATTGAGTTGCGCACAGTATTTTGTGGTGTATTTCATCGGATATCGTGTCACGGCACGACAAAATGTTATTCAAATGAGGGGCGGGTCCAATTGCCTGAGCTTTTCACCTATTGGTTGGTCAGTGACAAACGAATCGGCTAGTAATGCCTTTGCTCCCCTCATCTAGTCGATTGGATCCAAAGTTCAGTCACCTCATATGAAGAACATTATGTTGGGACAAAACTACACGACAAGAAAATAGAGAAATAAGTGAAAAGATAATCGACCAAAAAGCATAAATAGATTAGTAAATTGCAAGGATGTCATAAATTCAGATTTATTTATGTGTCTATGTATTTTTATGGCATTAATTATTTCAACATAAGGCAGAAACACTGGATCACACATCTGTTTTTTTTGTACTAACTGGAGCGCCAAATGCATTCTGTGCACACACCACCACACTGTATCCTAATTTTCTTTTTTACGGGGCGTCGGCTCGATCTTGAGCAGCGGGACTCGGACAAGAGTGACCCGTGTTAGCTCGTTAGCTGGCGGCCGTTTGCGGCCTGTTTCCTGTCACGCACGTGCGCACGCCTCGCGCGAACGCGCAAACTTCCCGCGCACGCACTCACCCTTTCCACGAAGCAGTCGGCGATGGCGGCGGCGTGCCGGCTCCGCTCCAAATCTTCCAGCAGTTCGCTGTGGACGGAAAAGAAACATTTGATGAGAAACACAAAGGATTGCGTGTTGACAGCGCAAATAAATATTCCTAAATGTGTTTTTGGATTCTTTTGCTTTGGTGCTCGGGTAGCAAAAGTTTTGAATATTTCCAATGCTATAAAATAAAAAAAAAAGGGCACAGCTGTGCAGGATTAATGGTGGGAAGGGTGCAGCGGGTCACGGGCGCGAGCATTTCATTGTTTGTTCTGGAGGAGGGAGAGCCATTTCTTATTGAAGATTGCAGAGATTGAGCAAAAAAGAAATTCCAAAAAGATGAAGACATTGGCACAAGATGACCTAACAATGGAAAAAGGGCAGTGGGCTCTCACAAGAATTTTGCTGCGTGCGGGATGGATCTTCACCTTCACGTTAAACTGATAAGAGTGATATAAATGGTCTGCATTTCTCTAGCGCTTTTCAAGTCAATGAAGACCTCCCAAAGCGCTTTACAATGTGCTTCACACTTATAGATATACCAAATGTATTTATTTATTTATTTATTCCACTAGACATTTATACCTTTCTAAGGAAGAACTTTTCAAAAATTGTTTGAGTGCTCGAAATCCTTGAAAATGCTTGAATTTGGAGCGAAGTGCTTGGAAATGCTTGAAATTGTTTGCCATTAGCTCAGGAGGGTAGAGCGCTCGTCTTGGGATCATAAGGTCGCAGGTTTGATTCCTAGCTCCTCTGTGTTATATGTCGAAGTGTCCTTGGGCAAGACACTGAATCCTGAATGCCCCCAATAAGCAGGTAGGCGCCTTGCATGGCTGCACGCCCACTATTGGTGTGTGAGTGTGTGTGTGAGTGTGTGTGAATGGGTAAGTGTGAAGCACATTGTAAAGCGCTTTGGGAAGTCTTCATTGACTTGAAAAGCGCTATAGAAATGCAGACCATTTACCATTTATTCTAACTAAAAAGTTTGGGTGGGCATAACACTTTTGATATTATATTACAGTATTCGTGTAAAGATTAATTCAAAGATATCAGCTGACCACTATCGCATATTTATACGCAACAGGAATTGAACCTAGGTCACGGCATGGAGAGCGCCGATCAATTTCAAAAAAAGAATTCTTAAATATTATTTTTCTATATTTACTTCATTTCTTTTTTTTACATTTTCCTTGTTAATTTGATGGATTTTTAATATATTTCTTGTGTATTTGCAGCAGCACAATTAATTTTTTTTTTTACATTATTTCTTATATTTCCTTTGTGTTTTTATTTTCTTGTAAAAAATTGTTCTTCCTTTGTTTTTATTTATCTATCCTTTATTATATCTTTTTTTTCATTCAAAAGTTTGGGGTTACCCAGAGTGTTTTCTCTAAAGTCACCTATCTATACATCTATATATCCATACATCTAATATACATCTAATATATATATATATATATATATATATATATATATATATATATATATACAGGACTGTCTCAGAAAATGAGAATATTGTGATAAAGTTCTTTATTTTCTGTAATGCAATTAAAAAAACAAAAATGTCATACATTCTGGATTCATTACACATCAACTGAACTATTTCAAGCCTTTTATTATTTGAATATTGCTGATTTTGGCTTACAGCTGAAAAAAACTCAAAAATCCTATCTCAAAATATTAGAATACTTCCTCAGACCAAGTCAAAAAATAATTTTATAACAGCAAAACTAAATCAAACATTTGAAAATGTCCATCGATGCACTCAGTACTTGGTCGGGAATCCTTTTGCACGGATTACTGCATCAATCCGGCGTGGCATGGAGGCAATCAGCCTGTGGCATCGCTGAGGTGTTATTGATGCCCAGGATGCTTCGATAGCGGCCTTCAGCTCATTTGCATTTGTAGGTCTGGTGTCTTTCATCTTCTTCTTAACTATACCCCACAAATTCTCAATGGGGTTCAGGTCAGGGGAATTAGCAGGCCAATCAAGGACAGTGATGCCATGGTCAGTGCACCAGTTACTGGTGGTTTTGGCACTGTGGGCAGGTGCCAGATCATGCTGGAAAATGAAATCCTCATCTCCATAGAGCTTTTCAGCAGATGGAAGCATGTAGTGCTCTAAAATCTCTTGGTACACAGTTGCATTTACTCTGGACTTGATGAAACACAGTGGACCAACACCAGCAGCTGACATGGCTCCCCAAACCATTGCTGACTGTGGGAACTTCACACTGGATTTCAAGCGACTTGGATTTTGCTCCTCTCCGGCCTTTCTCCAGACTCTGGCGCCTTGACTTCCAAATGAAATGCAAAACTTGCTTTCGTCTGAAAAGAGGACTTTGGACCACTCTGCAACTGTCCAGTGCTTCTTCTCCATAGCCCAAGTCAGACGCTTCTTCCGTTGTCTCGAGTTCAGAAGTGGCTCGACCACGGGAATACGGCTATTGTAGCCCATTTCCCGGACACGTCTGTGAACTGTGGCTTTTGATACCTGGACTCCGGCTTCAGCCCACTGTCTTTGAAGCTCCCCCAAATTCTGGAAGCGGCTCTTCTTCACAATTTTGTTAAGGCTGCGGTCATCTCTCTTGGTTGTGCGGCGTTTCCGGCCACATTTTTCCCTTCCGACAGACTTTTTGTGGATATGCTTTGAAACTGCACTCTGTGAACAGCCTGCTCTTTGAGAAATTTCTTTTTGTGTCTTACCCTCCTGATGGAGGGTATCAATGATGGTCCTCTGGACAGCAGTCAGATCAGCAGTCTTTCCCATACTTGTGATTTAGTTTACTGAACCAAGCTGAGTGTTTTTAAGGCTCAGGAAACCCTCGCAAGGTGTTTCGAGTTAATTAGATGATTCAGGTGATTAGTTGAATAGCCTACTTGTATACTTTTTCATGATATTCTAATATTTTGAGATAGGATTTTTGAGTTTTCTTAAGCTGTAAGCCAAATTCAGCAATATTAAAATAATAAAAGGCTTGAAATAGTTCAGTTGATGTGTAATGAATCCAGAATGTATGACATTTTTGTTTTTTTAATTGCATTACAGAAAAAAAAGAACTTTATCACAATATTCTAATTTTCTGAGACAGTCCTGTGTATATATATATATATATATATCCATGCATTATCTGCACCGCTTATCCTCAGTAGGGTCACGGGGGTGCTGGAGCCCATCCCAGCCATCTTCGGGCAGTGGGCAGGGGGAAACCGGAGTGCCCGGAGGAAACCCACACAAGCACGGAAAGAACATGCAAACTCCACACAGGAAGGTTGGCTCTCACAACCTCAAAACTGTGCCGCACACGCGCTAACCACTGCGCTGCAGTGCCACCCAAAAGGAAAACATGTAAGAATAAAAAAGAGAAAGCTACAAAAAAACAAAAGAGCAGAAAACAAAAGATATATTATATATTACATATCTATAATATCCACACATATATCCACTGCATACATACATACATATACACATACAGTATGTCACAAAAGTGAGTACACCATTTAGATTTCTCCAGAGATTTTGTTCTTATTAGAACATCACTCAAGAAACACAGCAAAGCCCAAGGCTTACTGGAAAGATATCCTGTGGTCTAATGAGACAAAGATGAACGAATTTGGCTCAGATGGTGTGAAGCATGTATGGCGGCAACCAGGTGAGGAGTCCAAACATGTTTGTGTCGTGCCTCAAGTCAAGCATGGTTTTGGGAATGTCATGGTTTGGGGCTGCATGAGTGCAACTGAATTTGGGGACTTGCATTTCATGAAGGGAAACAAGTAAAAATTTGAGAAAAAACATGAAAAAAAAAAAAACTAAAATTAGCAATTATCTAAATACAATTCATTTTTACTTCTGTACTTTTACTGTATTTTTCATATTTTATGTTTTTTTCTTTTTATAGTTTGGAGTTTTTAGACCACACTTTTACGTCATTTTTAGTATTGTGTAAATATATGCGTGTGTGTTTGCAACTCTTCAATGTAAAAAAAAATATGGTGAACAAGCAGACTCCCCAAATCGATTCGGACCAAAATACCTGTGTAAAAAACAAAAGAAGAAAATAACACTTTTAAAAGGCCAAAAGAGAATTTTCTGACTTTTATCAGAATTTTCTTTTCCCGCAACTGCGTGTGTGTTCCGGAGGCGTCGGCGGGAAAAGGAGGCTACGCCGCTTTATCATTTAGGTGACGAAAAAGGAGACAAATTGCAACCTTGGCCCCGAGACTTAAGTATACCTTTGTGCAGGCTGCAAACACGCAAAACAACACGACAACACGGCAACAACGTGGCGAGCGCAACGCGTTGCTGTACTACACCCTCGGGATAAGGCGTCCCCGCCTTACCACTTTTGTGGAATAAGATGTTTAACCTACGGCTCGCGAGCGATATAGGGCTCATTTCATGAGTACGCATGGCTCGGAGATAAAATGGTAAATGGTCTGCATTAAAAAAAATGTGGCTTTGTAGAAGGACACCTGCAGCTGCTGTTTCAGGAAAAATAACCTAAAAGCATCCTAACATACTGCATCACGGTGTGGTAAGCTGGGTGCACAGCAGCAGACAGGAAAAAGCTCCAGAGGATCATCAAAACAGCCCAGAGAATCGTCGGCTGCTCTCTGCCCAGTCTGGAGGACATTGCCTGCTCTCGCTACCTCAGCAGAGCAGAAAACATCATCAAGGACTTTTCTCATCCCGGCCACCATCTCTTCGACCTGCTGCCTTCCGGCAAGCGCTACAGGTCACACAAAGCAAAAACGAACAGACTCAGAGACAGTTTCTTCCCCACAGCCATGACCACCCTAAACAGACACCGCACAAAAAACTGAAAACTGTTGCAAAAAAACTACCTCACACGTATGTAAAATGGTACTCACGTACATGCTGTCTGCACTATGTTTGTTCACTGCTCAAACAGACACCGCACAAAAAAAAACTGAAAACTCGTGCCAACACTACCTCATACGAATATAATGTTACTCATGTCTTGCTCTTGCACATGTCGACTGCACTACGTTTAATGCTCAAATTGCACAATGTCTGACCATTTCCTGTTTCATGCTGACTATTTTTGCACTATGATGACTTTGCACCAAATGCAATATTGCACAACCGTTACGATACCGACGTTATCACGACAACCCTGTATGTAACATCCCACATGCCGACATTTCTTGTGTAAATACCATGTAAATTATAACTATAGCCTTATCCCCCTTGTCCTATAACATTATCTTCTCTGTTCCTTTATCTTCTTGCTCATACCTCACTATGAATGTGTAAAACTGGAGTGTCATGCCCAATTTCGTTGTCACAATATGTTAGCCCATTTGTAACAATGACAATAAAGGTATATTCTATTCTATATTCTATTCTATTTTTATAGCGCTTTTCAAGTCAATGAAGAGCTCCCAAAGCGCTTTACAATGTGCTTCACATCTACCCATTCACACACACACTTACACACCAATAGGGAGCCATGCAAGGGGCCTACCTGCTTATTGGGGGCATTAGCGATTCAGTGTCTTGCCCAAGGACACTTCTACATATAACACGGAGGAGCTGGGAATCGAACGTGCGACCTCTTGATCCCAAGACGAGCGCTCTAAGTTTGCTTATTCGAAATTCATTTGTGTTGTTCCAAATCTTAACAGGTGTGGCGGTGGTGTTGAATTTTGTCTTCAAATGTATGCTGCGGCTTGAAATATTCTGCCGTTATGGGTCAAAAGGGTTCCCGAGGCCCTGCTTTATAGCATTTTCCCAACGACAGCACAACAACGAAAACGACTTACTTTTCATGTCCTAAGACAAAGTAAAACTTACTGTTAGCGTCACATTTGAATGGACTTTTTCTTTTTTTCCAGAAATTAAGTAAAAATACAGTCCATTGAAAAATGATAAGATTTTCACTTACAAGTTCGTTTGGCATATCAAGTTTTGTCTTGATTTGCTTTATTTTCTTCAATACTTGACTAGACTTTATGCAATTCCACTTAGCAAAAAAGAAGAAGGGAAAAAGTACAGTCATACGATTTTTTTTTATTTTCAAGTCAAAATTGCTGCTATTTTTAGTTTTGTCTCGTTTTACCCTTCTTTTTTTTAAAGATTTGACTGGAATTTTCTAGATGTACAATGCAAAAAGTGGACAGTTAAAAACACAGTCCGATGAATAAAATGCCTATATTTCAAAGTAAAGCCTAATGCCACTGTTGGCATATCCCTTATTTTTTTTAGTATTGTCTTTTTAATTTAACTTCTTTTGTACAACCGCCTTATGCTGCGATCCCAGCCACACGTCTTTTTGAGTATGTTGCTATAAGTTTTGTACATCTTCACACAGAATTGTTTGCCCATTATTCCTTAACAAACAGCCGGTCATCCAAATGTGATAAAGGCACCCCTTGGTTGCTTCTCTGATTAGATTTCTCTATGTTGGGGCCACATGTTTAGAAGGAGAGCCAGGCCTTGGTAGTTTTGCTGTGGTTTTATCCTCGTTGAGTTGCGACTGGCTGGCAACCAGTTGAGGGTGTCCCCTGCCCACTGCCCGAAGATAGCTGGGATGGGCTCCAGCACCGCCGCAACCCTACTGAGGATAAGCCGTGCAAATAATGGATGGATGGATGCTTGCAAAGTGCCCCTGGAGACGCATAAACAATCAAAATCTTCTCGTATCCCATTAGACTTTAGTCTGTAAAGCCCTCTGAGATTTCTTGTGATTAAGGGCGTCACAAATAAACAGGACTTGAATTTTCTTAATTTTTGAACATTGCAAAAAATTGAGAAAAAAAATACAGTCCGATGACAAAAAATATTTCAATATTAAACTTACTGCTGCTGTGTGCATATTATTGGGGGATGGAACCGGTTTCCAGCATTGTTTTTCTTTTTTTAAGACTTTTTGCAGACTTCCATTTTGTTCTGTTTCACAAGGCAGATGAAATGAAAGGGAAAAAAGTGGCAATCCTATTTTAGCACGAAAACTCTCATTTTTCTTGGTGGAGCGTGCAAAAAAAAAAAAACTTTTCACGCACGCTCGTGCGCACACAGTTGTGTAACGAAAATGAAGCGAAGGAAGTTAATGAAGGATTTGGCCGCACGAGCCATGAGCTCATAAGTTTCCAGTGGAAGCACCCCCACCCCCTCATTTTTTTCAATCCCCTCGCTGAGAAAAAGAAAGTTTGACCTCCTTTCTCGCGTTTCATCAACATAACACAAAAGTTCCCATGAGAAGCGAGATGGAGGAAGGCAGGAAGTCTGGAAGGAATGAAGGAAGCGGCCACGTGTGACTTTTTCTGCGACGTTGTGCGCGTTTGTGCATTTTCTGTGATTTATGAGCGCGCTTAATAACGTGTATGTGTGCCTTGGCACAAACACCTCCGAAAGGAAGCGTCAAAGCACATTTTTGAGCCCGCGTGCGAGTAATTCGATCAGCGACGCCGAAAAAAAATAAATCCATGAAATTGATAAATGACTGCAGATTTGGACCGACTTCTTTCTCCCCAGAAGTTTGACGGAGAAAACAGATTTCTGGAATCAAATGGTTACCGACCGGTTCGGAGGTCAAGGGTTTATTTCACCGCTTTTCTGCAGAAATTGAATGAAGTCTCTGAGCAGCTGAAATGGCCAAGAGGCTAACTTGAGTGGTTCGTAGGAGATGCGACTAAAAAGATTCCAAGAGCAAATTTTAGCAAACAGAGTAAATGGAGTGAGTGGCTAGACAATGAAACAGTAGAAAAAGACAGGAGCTGCCTGAACCGAGGGACAGTGTGACGTTTGCGTGCAGGATGGGCTAACATTGACAATAGCAGCTACAACAGAGTATCTGCTCCTATTATTATCATTATCATAGTTATCCATCCATTATCTGCACTGCTTATCCTCAGTAGGGTCGAGGGGGTGCCGGAGCCCATCTTAGCCATCTTCGGCCAATGGGCAGGGGACACCCTCAACTGGTCGCAGGGCACACAGACAGACAACACACTCTCTCATTCCCACCTAGGGACAATTTGGACCGGCCAATCAATCTGATATGCGTGTTTTTGGAATGTGGTAGGAAACCCACACAAGCACAGGAAAAATGTGCAAACTCCGCACAGGAAGGCTGGCAGCTGGATTTGATCCCATGACCTCAGAACTGTGCCACGGACGCGCTAACCACTCTTCCACCGTGCCGCCCTATTATGATAATTTTTTTTCCATCTTGCATCCCTTGCTTGGCTTGTCATAAATGAAAACAATTTCGCTTGACAAATCATAGGTGTGTAAATTTGATGAGTCTTTTAACTAGGACCAAAGTTTGATCGCATGACACCGATTTTAGCTAATACACATTAGTTTAAGATGTGATTTTAGAGTTCTATTGGTATTATACCAAATCATGCATGGACTTGCTCCTTCATATCTTTAAGATCTAATTTCCCCCTATGTTATGGTTCGGAGCCTCGGCTTTGAAAATGCTTGTCTACTACTGATCCCAAGAGTCAAGAAGAAATCCGCAGGTTTTCATTGTGGAATTCTCTTCCCTCTGCGATTGGATCTGCAACCTCAGTAGAACAATATAAATCTAGGTTTAAAACACACTTCTACTCTATAGCTTATGAATGACCTATATTTCATGTTGCCAATATCTGTGTATTATTTGTTAAGCCTGGTCAACCTGGAAGGGGGATGACCTCATGTGCGGCCCCTTCTCAAGGGTTCGCAATTTCCTCATGCTGAGGTTTTGAGTTTTTCCTTGCCCCTCATGTTGGTTTTGGATCAGGGGATCCTGTACTAATAGTCTTAAGTCAGTACAGTCCATTGAAACTGCTTGTGAATAAAGGACAAATGAATCAATATGACTTGACCTTAAACATATTTTGGTGCAACAAATGTTGCTATTTTGATGCTCACCGCACGTGTCAAGCTTAAAGAAAAAAAGAAAAAGGAAAGCGAGTTTGGAGAAGAAAAGAGCTCGCCGGCCGTTTTTTTACGAGGGGAAGGATGAAACCAGGCAGGAACCCGGAGAAAAGCCGCCGTCGGCCTGGCCGCCTTCCCTTTTTCCTCTTTACAACCTTTCCATCTTATCTTTCCTCAACGCTGCACATCCAACTATTTATATTCAGGGGTTGTACAAATACAAGCACTTTGTAAGCCCATTTTTACAGTATCTGCAAGGAAGAAATCGAGAAAAAGAACGTTTTTTTGCACAATATGTTAAGTTCTGCCATACTTAACATATTGTGCAGAGGTCTGGGGCAATCATGACAAAAGTTGACTCCAGCCCCTTTTTATCCTCCAAAAACGTGCAATTAGAACCATACACAGGGTAGGTGTCGAGATCATACTCCTATTTTATTCCGACAGTCCAAATGATTCAAATTGGATGATTTAGTATATTTTTTCACTGCACAACTGCTATTTAAAGTCAACAAAAACATAGTGCCAGAAAAGCTCCATAATTTATTCATTCAGAAAGCGGGAAATTATGACTTAATGGGCTGTTGTAAATTCATAATCCCAAAGGTGAGAACCACCAGGAAAAGTATGTGCGTGTCTGTGTGCGGAGTCAAACTCTGAAACAATTTACAAGACGAGATCATACAATGTCCAACTATTCACGTGTTCAAATTTAAATACAAAAAAACATTCCTAGCGGAATACAGAGATGAAGAAAATGGGGTATGAGAGATACGAGAGATTGGGAATAGTGCATTTACAACTATGGTTCACTTTGTTGTTATTGTTGCTATTGTTACATCATAACTGTTATTATGAATATAATTACTATTGTTGTTATTATCATTGGTGTATTTAATAGGGAAAATGAAGGGGTAGCGAAAATAAACATCAGCTTCTGACGGCCCCATTTCGAACTTATTATGTTACATTATTTTGTTGAGTTATTGTTTTTGTTCTGTTTTTATTTGAATGTTCGAAATCAAGTTTTTATTCATTCATCCATTGTTGACATACTGTATCAATAAAGTCATCATCTTGCTGCAAGCACACACTTTTTTGCTATTTTAAGCTTTTCCTCTTTCTGATAAACAGTCTTTTTGTGTTCATGGGCTGCTATAAACTGACATGTATTCTGTCATTCTGCTTCAACAATGCATGTCCAACTTGGTTACATCCTACTTGTTTACAAAAAAAGTGTTGGGTAATAATGGAGTTTAATACGGAAGACAAAGAAAGAAATGGACTGTTAGAAAAAGCAAAAAAATGAGCTAAATTTGGACTCATTTTAATGATATTGATTGCTTTGAAACAGAGTGCATTTAATCTTTCAATCTTAGAGACTGCTGATCTTTTACTTTTTATTTTTGCACGTTTTTCAGAAGATCTGTGTCTAAGTTGGTTAAAATAGTCATATAAATAGTTCATTTATTTGCATTTTATCATTTAAGAGCTAATATTTTGAATTTTTGTTTTATTCTTCGTCATTTTTAGGGATTTTGTGTTGTTGTTTAACTTTAAATCCGTTCAGTGTGTAAAAAGCTAAAATTGTTTTGTAGATTTGTGAATATTTTAATTTCTATTTTATGTATCTTTCAGGAATCCCCAGCAAATTGGATGAAACTAATAATCACTCCATAATTTGTTGCATAATGACATTATTATTGATAATATATCATGAAAAAAAAACTCGAATAAATGTTATGTGCCATTTGGGAGCCGAATAAGCTGACTCAGTAAGCCGAGCCAAAAAAGCCGGTTTTCTAAATAGAGATGTCCTCTTGGGCAGGTGAGCCACCAGAGCAGGCGTGTCGGCATCATTTTCACACTTTTTAAAAACTTTTCTTCATTTATTGCGTTCTATAGAGTCAGACTGCCACGAAACAACAATGTCAAGCGTTTTCCAGACCTTGACAACACAAGGTTAAAATTTAAGAATTTTCAAGGATTTCAAGTCCCCGAACAAACCCTGTCTAATTTTTTCCTTCCCAATCGCTGAAAAAGAACAAGACATCTTGATTCCTTTGTGCCGTCATTTTTTTATGGAAGCGGAACCGGCAGAGATTCAATCGGCCTTGCCCGGACTGTCAAAACACGCCACCGACACGTTACACACGTGACGTCCGTAGAACACATGTAAAACATTCCGGATCCCCTTCCCCTTTTTGGGCCCGGAGCAAACATTCCGATGGATTCTCTCCCGTTGCCATAAAATCTCTCAACGGTTGCCTCCAGACGCACATGTGAGAGTGTGTACGTTTAAAGAGACAGTGTGTAGTAAATCACAGCTCGTGTTTATCGTACAAGGTTTTTGCACCTTTTCGTGGCCAAATTCAAGGACTTTGAAAGCCATTTTCTCCAGTACCATTCAAAGAAGAAATTGAGTGTGCATAATATATTTTGCAGAACCACAAACACATTTGCGATTTACATATCGAATTTGCGATCTGGCGCTTGCATTTCTCAAGACCAATGTTTTTTATATATTTGGAGTAAATCATGAATATATTTGTAAACCTGAAACATACAGACCATTCACACAGACACTCACACATCGATGGCCAGAGGCAGCCATGCAAGACGCCTACCGGGCCTATCGGAGGGATTAGCGATTCAATGTCTTTCCCATAGACACTTTTACATTTAACACAGAGGAGCCGAGTTCTCTGACGTTTCACATGACAATGCCGTACAAACTAATGCCAGCTGCCGTTAATTGCGTAGGGAAAAAAATGCATCGGCAAAACAAAGCCACCGGAACGCAGTATCAGCGCCATTTATAAGCAGACTTGTTTTATTTTGCTTCATTAAATGCTTGATTTATCAATTTATACTACAGAGAAGCATGGGAACAATTTCAAGCATTTTCAAGCATATCACCCAAAATTCGAGCGCTTTTCAAACCTTGAAAACAAACGATTAAAATTCAAGCATTTTCAAGGGTTTCAAGCACCCGAACGAACCTTGGTTGTAGCTTGGAATGGAGATGGCACAGTATGGAACACAAGAAAGTTAGCTTAACCTTAGCATACTAGTGGCATCATTTTTTGTTGTTGATGGCAATATTTGGACGTAGAAATCAAAATGAAACTATTTTGTTTTACAAGATGAGTTAACCAAGAATTGGTCCCTGGCTCTTAAATTGGGATTATCCTTCTAAGTATAACTTAGATTAAAGTGGAAGTTTGTAATCATTACCCAATAGAGGTCATTGTAGCTTAGAACGGAACTAAAGCATTGGAAGAAGACCATGCAAGCCGGTCGACCAAATCCCCAAGCTTTCTTACAGATTTTCTGAATTTCAACCAGTGACGGGACATGAAAACTTCTGACAATCCTAGTCATCAACAACAAAAGACTGAACTAGCCAAATACACCCGGAGCGGCTGAAAAGAGCCAATAGCTGGAGTTGGTCAGAGCTGGCTAACTTTAGAAGCTAGCCGGAGAAGCTACTAAAAAGCCTCATTTACACGGACTAGCTAACAATAACAGCGGCTAGTATTGGGGTACATCGAGGGACGTGTCTCTGTTGTCGGGGTGAAACGGTGGTACTACGCACCTGTTAAACTCGTAGATGTCCTCGATGTTGCAGAAGAGGGCGCTAACCTGCTCGGGCTGGACCGGGAGGGCGCGGCAGTCGATGATGCAACCCAGGTAGTCCTGCAACGAACGAGAGCGCCGCAAAGTTAACCTTGGCTAATATTGACAAAAAGACACGCAAGATGGACTCCGGTCAGCAGGAATTACTCAAGGACAGTTGTTAAAGTCCTAAATAATCAAATCCAATGTCAATGCCCTGAAGCCGTTCCATTTTGACTTCTGAGAGTTAAATTAAAATCTAGAGTTGATTCTAAAGGATTTTGTACATTTGACAATAAAGGATTTCATACGATTGATTCAGTTTAATGCAATAAAGATATTCACTGACTGGGCGTTCAATGTCAGGGCAGGCTGTTCGAAATGGCGTTGTTTTGGAAAGCCAGACATCAAAGCGCTGTGTTGTGAGAACGTTGGGCGTAAACAGTTCCTTGGCATGCCCATGGGAGGAGCCGGCACACCATCTTGCGGGGAGACGTGGGCCAATAAGAGAAAGCTAAAGGACTCCAATGTCACTTCTTCGGTCATCTCTGATGCGGTTCACTTAGTTCTTTTGTTAGGGAAAATAAATCTGCCCTTGTGTGAAAACGTCGGCTTTCCTGATCATTTTTCTCTCAAGAAACGAGCGTGCATAATTGTTGGGTGAATGTAGGTTGTGTTTGGTTAATGGAGTCAGATAACTCATTCGAACAATTTTGATAATACATTTTGATGATTAATTCCCAACAATTCGATTCACTTTAATCCTGCATTGATTCACTCATCAAGCATCAATTTTTCCTGTAAAAGAGGAGGCTCGGGGTCCAGTTTTTCAAAACTGCTTTCAGTTGACCATTTTTATTTACCTATCAGTGTGAATAACCCTATACGTCGGGTCCCTTTCCTCACATGATTAGACTGTGCCTTGCCATCATGTAACAATTTTAAAATTGTATTAGTATTGTCATTTGTTTCACTCTGTTGCAATTCGATTTCAACCATTGTGTGGGTCTATGTATTTGGCGTTCCGGGTAGTTGGGCAGGGAAAATAGGTGGGGACTTGATTTTCATTTTGCAAAATCAAATTGGACCAATTTGAATAACAATGATCAAAAGGATTTTTTTAAAGCTCTAACTCTGGGGTGGGAAAACCTTTCGCAGGGTTAGCGCACCCTTTTCAAGCACTTTTTAGGTACTTTCAAAGACAATTTTTCCAGTACCACTCAAAGAGGAACGGGAGCCTAAAACTTTGCTTCAAACCCTAACTCTAGCCCCAAGTTTATTTTGGTACCTTAAAATTGGTTTAATATCAGACCAAACCCTAGCTCCTAACCCTAGCTCCTAACCCTAGCTGTAACCTTGGCTCTAACCTTGGCTCTAACCCTAGCAACAAATGTATTTTGGAAGCATACATTAGTTAAGACCCTAATATGGAGCTGAAACTCTAGTTCCTAACCCTGAACCTACACTTGACTCAAGCTGTAACACAAGCTCCAACCTAATTTCTGACCCTATCTGGGATAATCTGTTGCCTCGTTAGCGATGCTACAGTGTCGAAAAGGACTTTGGGGTTATTCTTTTGTGCCGCAATCACCTTCGAAAAATAGGCTGATTTTGCGGAGGCAAGGGCTGCTTTATACTTTAAAAAGTTGTCTTTAAAGGAAAACTCAAGCTTGGCAGCGCGCCATTTTCTTTCATAATTCCTGCATTTTTGTTTAAGCGATCTGGTTTCATCAGTAAACCAAGGCGTGCGTCTTTTAGGTCGTGATTTAAGCCGTAGGGGCGCTACGGAATCCAGGACACTAGCCAGGCTACCATTAAACTCATTCATGAGTGAGTCAATAGAGCCTTCATATAAAGGAAACAACGCAACTACTCCTGAAAGAAGATCAGAGAGCTCGGAAACTATGCCAGTGCTTATATTGCGTCCACTAAATCCTTCAGTTTTTTTAATACAACATTTAGCCAGCACCTCAAATGGTACTAAATAATGATCAGACGTAAGGGTAGTACACAACATTTAAAATGTAAAAAAGTATTTCCAAGGATTTCAAGCAGCCGTACGAACCCTGTTTTTGAGTTGTGGGCGGCATAATAGATTGGATTTATCCTATTTGATACCTCAGCAATTGTGGAATTGTGTAAAATTGTCAAGTGTCAAAAGAGACGAGGGGACGGGACGGATAAGCCAAACCCCTGCCCCTCGCTCAAATCTGGAAATGTTTTTGCAGCCATCGTGTAACTAACATGTCATAAATTCCAGTGGGGCCTGAGGGGGGGGTGAATTTTGTGGTTGTTTGCTAATGCTTTGTCTAACTCCAAATGTTTGGACACAGCGGAAACCTCTTTGTTTTTTCTTTTCCCGACAAGAACCCAATCGCAGAGCCAATTCCGAAGGTTTCTTCACGATAAATAAATATCGCTCGTCTTTTTGGGGCCCACGCCCGAGGTGTCGCTTCCTTTTGAGGTCAGTGGCCACAAAATATCCGAGGAGGGGGAAAGACAAAATCTGTCTGTTTATAAGAAGTCTGCAGGCTCTAGAGCAGGGGTGTCAAACAGGCGGCCCGGGGGCCAGATCAGGCCCCGCTAAGGGATTGAATCTGGCCTGTGAGACATGGCTCAGAGAAGCGCAAGAGAAAAACGAGCTGCAGGTTGAAATATATCCACTTGATGTCGCCAAAGCCAGGTACCTCTCACAAATGCTTCACTTGTATTTCTCTTCCTCCCTTTTTCTCTTACTCTCTATCTCTCTGTCTCTTTCACTCTCCCTGTCACTTTTTCTCTTTCTTTGTTACTCTTTGTCTCTTTCTCTCTGTGTCTTACCTTCTTTTGCTCTTTCTTCCTTTTCTCTGCCTTTTCGCTCTTTCTCTCTCTCTTGCTTTCCACTTCTCTTTCTCCCCTTCTCTCGTTCTTTCTCTCTCTCTCTCTCTCTTTTCTCTCTCTTTCTCCTTTAGCTCTTTCTTTGTCCCACCCTCTTTATTTTTCTCTCCTATCTTTCCCTTATTTCTTTCTCTCTTTTTTTCTTTCTCCCTAATCTACAAGTCCGGCCCCCGAGAGAATGTTTGTTCTATCGTGTGGCCCCCGTGTTAAAATGATTTTGACACCCCTGCTCTAGAGAGTTCTTGTCCCAGGTTGATCTGGGCTAATTTTCCCACAATGCTTTTCCAGTTCTGCCTTTAAATACTCTGGCGTGCCGTCATCTTAAGCCCCTCCTACTCCTTCTTCTTCTCCTACTGAACGGTGTACATTTTTCTTCTCGCACCACTCTCAACAAATCCAATTAGCTCCGGTCGGAGACATTTGCCGGGAAAGTGCGAGCATCCACTCCATCGTTCGCAACGTCGTGTTCACTATTTTGTGTGAACTCCAGAAACGACCTCCCGGTTTTGTCCCCGAAATCCCTTTCTGCCCCCTCCTGTTTGTTTAACCATCTAGCATATTTCCTGAAGTATAAGCTGCATTTCTATATGAATCGCGCCCACCCTTTAAAAAAGAATACCTATACATGCCGCATTGAACTATAAGTCTATGGTGAAAAAAATGGATATTCATTCCAAAAACTTTTGACAATTATTATAAGTTGTTCACGTCTTCTGATATCTACCTTGATTTTTTCCATCTCCTAATTTGGAGTCCAAAGCAGGGGTGGGCTAAATGGCGGCCCGTGAGCCACAAATGGCCCCTCGGGCTTTTAAATCTGGCCCAGTCCTACGGATAAGAAATGTTTTTGCACCAAATGCATATTGCACAAACCCTTACAATACCAACTGTATGTAACGTCCTGCATGCTGTCATTTCTTTGTGTAAATATTCTGTAAATTATAACTATAACCTTATACTCCTTGTTTTATAACCTTATCTTCTCTGTTCCTTATCTTCTTGGTTTCTTTACCTCACTGTGGATGTGTGAACCAGGAGTATCATGCCCAATTTCATTGTCACAATATGTTAACCCATTTTGTAACAATGACAATAAAGGTATATTCTATTCTATTCTATTGTCATTGTGCCACTCTTGTCCCCAGTGTCCCTTTCTGCCCCTTTCTTCCAAATAATCTGTTCCCAAAAATAACATTCAAATGATGTTAATGTCAATTTGAATATCATTTCTTTAACTGTGCATTTGCAACTTCGGATTGCATATCATGACATTGGCTGCTTCAAATTAGGACTTGCCTTAATTCTGAGTGTTTTATGCTTAAGGCAATGTTCTAAACCATTATAATCTGAAATGGAACATGTCATCAAAGCGGCGCCGCCGCGAGCGGCAGCCTTTCCAGCTGCTCCATGGTATTTCGCACTTTTTAGGATATTTTTTTTTAAGTGACCACTTAAATCTTCTGTGTTTTTCGTCCCGTTTGACAACTACACTTTGGGTGACTTTCTATCCTATGGTTATGGCTTTTAACACACAAAAATGCGTTTATTCCAGGAAGCAGAGCCGGAGCTAGCTAAGCGGCTAGCGGTGTTATAAGTCTTCGGTACGGAAACGTGGCTCACGTCTAGCATCCCAGACGCTAAAGTGGAGCTAACCTGCTTCAGCGCTGTTAGACAGAGACGCGAAAGCCTGCGGGAAGCGTAGAGGAGGTGGACTCGCTATCTACGTGAACACGAGGCGGTGTAACCCTGGGCGCAAAGATTTCCATCTGCTGCAGGGATGTCCAACTTTTGGCCTAGCATATGATGTCATCCACTCCGCTGTGGCTAAACTACAACAGAGCACCCCGAGGCCATCCTGTTCATCTGTTAATAAACAACAAAGGAGACTGCTGGAAGTGTGAATTTCCCTTCTATCTATCTATCTATGTCCATACAACAATCTGCACACTGTAAAATGATCAGTGTTCATTAAACACTGTGAATGATCATTAATTCAACACTGCTTATTTAAAATAATTTATCATAAAAGTGTTAAAAAAGGAGTCAACTTTTAAAACGACCTCAGTCCTGATCTAAGAATTTGAAATTAACGCCGGTTATTTGACTGCGCATGTATATTCATTTTAAAATACATGTCAGAAAATCCATCGGTATCGGATCAGGACTCTGTATCGGCAAGTAAAGAAAACAAAATCATTAGTTTATTATTTGAAGTCTTTCAAAAAAAAAAAAAAAGCTTGGCAACCCCTGCATTAGAAAGTTCCCCATTTCCAGCTCTCCTCCCCCGAAAACATCTATATCTCACTCTTAGGAATTACAGTAAATGATTCCAGAGATACGAGAACGTGACATTCTACCACATTTTTGGGAGTGGGCGGGACTTGGCGGGAGAGGGCGTGGCCTAACGTCATTCCGACGTTTCTCGGGAGGACCCGATTCCAACCCGTGACGGAATTCTCAATGACGTGGTGTTGCCTCGATCGGATCCGGGTTTGGAGGGGGCGGGGGGCGGCACCCAGGCATTAGCAATTCTTGAGAAATTTATCGGAAGACTTTGCAGGAGTGCGTTGGAATGCGACAAAGGCTTTCCTTTTTATGGGAGGTTTCTCGTTTGCCTCCAGAATCGGAAACCGGATCCTCTTTATCATCCTTTTCCGAAAACGCGATGACGTCGGCACTCCGGTTGGCGGAAAAAATACACCGTTTAAATGAGACAACAAAACGAGTAAAGTTGTCCATTCCATGGTGGACCACTTGGATGCAGTTACATGTCAACCACCTCATACTGAACACCACAAAAACAAAAGAACTCATACTGGACTTCAGGAGGAAAGGCAGGAACCCAGCACCACTCATTATAAAAGGAGACTGCATTGAGAGAGTCCACTCCTTCAAATTTCTGGGTGTGCACATCTCCGACAACCTCTCCTGGTCTGCAAACACCAGAGCGGTGGTAGGGAAGGCCCAGCGGCGACTCCATTTCCTGAGAGTGCTCAGGAAAAATCATCTGAAACAGCAGCTGCTGGTGTCCTTTTACATAGAGCATTCTAACATACTGCATTACGGTGTGGCATGCCGGGTGCACGGCAGCAGACAGGAAAAGGCTTCAGAGGGTCATCAACACAGCCCAGAGAATCGTTGGTTACTCTCTACCCAGTCTGGAGGACATTGCCTGCTCTCGCTACCTCAGCAAAGCGGAAAACATCATCGAGGACTTTTTTCACCCTGGCCACCACCTCTTTGACCTGCTGCCTTCCGGCAGGCGCCTTCCGGCAGGCGCTACAGGTCACACAAGACAAAAACAGATTCAGAGACAGTTTCTTCCCCAGAGCCATCACCACCCTTAACACACACCGCACAAAGACCTAAAACTCTTGCAAACACACTACCTCATACAGATGACATATTGTATTCATGCCTATGCTCACTTTGCACAATGTTGCCTATTTTTGCACTACCGCATATTGCACTAATACCATCCCAAAACTGGATGTAACATCCTACATGCCAACATTTTTTGTGTAAATATGGTGTAAATTATAACCTTTAAATTCTTTGTTCCTTTATATTGTGTAAATTATAACCTTATCTGTCTTGTTCCTTTATCTTCTTTGTTTTCTTTTATCCTCACTGTTAAATGTGATCCTGGAGTGCCACGCCCAATTTCGTTGTCACAATATGTTCAACCCATTTTGTAACAATGACAATAAAGGTATATTCTATTCTATTCTATTCTATTCTATTCTATGTCTAACGACAGATTCAAAAGGCACTTACCTCATTTCTAGCAGAGAGTAACACATAGATTTATTAAATTTATTGTTTATTCAAATCAAAAGTATTCATTTTAGGGCCTGAAAATGGGATTTTTTTGATGCCACAATTTTCAGACTGAAGAATGAATAGGCATCTATACAGATCCTAAACAATACAATCCCACTGCAAATACTTTTTAAATCCCAGTAGAATATTTTCCCTTAATATTGTTTCTTTTTTTTTAACGGCAGTTTACAATTAGTCAATTCCAGGTACACGATTGTTAAATTAGGTAACATTACGAATACTGATAACTTATCACAGGGGTTTGGAATCTATGGCTCCTTTCATGAGTAGTTTTGGAGCGGAGATAAAATAAATCTTGAGCAATTGTTATATATATTATTGCATGTAGGGTTGATTGTCACACATGCTAAGCTGAGACAATACTGACGCAAAAGGATTTGGCCCAGTTTATATAGTACACAATTTTAACTACAGTTTACAGTCAAAGTGTCACACCAACAGACCTTACTTGGGCTGTCAATCGCTAAATCATCCTTTATTAGGAAGCTCATTGGACAAAAGACGCACACCTTGGTTTAATGATGAAACTAGATCCCTTAAACGAGAATGCAGGAAATCTGAAAGAAAATGGCGCGCTACCAAGCTTGAAGTTTTCCATCAAATCTGGTGTGATAGTTTGTTGAAGTATAAAGCGGCCCTGGCCTCTGCAAAATCAGCCTACCTTTCGAAAGTGATTGCGTCACAAAAGAACAATCCCAAGGCCCTTTTTGACACTGTAGCATCACTTACAAGGCAACAGACTATCCCAGATAGCTCCACCCATTCTGCTCACGACATAATGGTCTTCTTTACTAAGAAGATCCAGAGCATACAGGAAGAAATTGCTAAAGACAATATTAATTCAACACATACTAAAGCACTCAAATCCCTAGATGCACGACATGGTGGCTGTCCAGGGACTTGGTCCCGTTTTAGTGAACTGTCACTCGAAAATCTTAAACAGATGGTGAATACTGCCAAACCGACGACTTGCCAGTTCGACCCACTTCCAGGTTCACTTATTAAAGGTCTCTTTGGCGTTCTTGCACCTTCAGTTCTAAATATTTTAAACATATCACTCGCCTCTGGTGTAGTTCCAGCTGCTTTTAAGTCCGCTGTCATTAAACCCACACTGAAACGACCCGACCTAGATCCAGAAAACTTATGTAATTATAGACCTGTGTCAAACCTACCGTTTCTTTCTAAAATACTTGAAAAAGTAGTGGCACAGCAGCTGAATGATTTCATGTCCGATAACAATCTCTTTGAATCGATGCAATCAGGATTCAGGGCTAACCACTCTACTGAGACAGCTCTGATAAAGGTAACCAATGATCTCCTACGGGCAATGGACTCGGGCGCATCATCACTTTTGCTGCTGCTGGACATTAGTGCTGCATTTGACACAGTGGACCATATTATCTTGCTAGAACGGTTGGAAAAATGGATTGGTCTCTCAGGAAACGTCCTATTATGGTTCAGATCTTACCTCTCAGATAGGACACACTGCGTTAAATATGGCGAATTGACATCTGAGCCATTTAGTGTAACTTGTGGTGTTCCGCAGGGTTCAGTGCTTGGCCCCCTTCTCTTCAGCATTTATATGCTTCCACTAGGTGATATTATTCGCAAGTATAACATCAGTTTCCATTGTTACGCAGATGACACTCAACTCTATCTCCCGATGGAGGAATCTACCACACTAAACTGTGGAACTTTGGAGGCCTGCCTCACTGAGATAAAAGAGTGGATGTCACTCAATTTCCTGCGTCTTAACCCTGAAAAGACTGAAATGTTAGTAATTGGTCCTTCTAAGTCCCGTGACTTATTCTCTAAAACCGCAGTGAACTTGGACAATTGCCACATCACACAGAGTGACTCACTTAAAAATTTAGGTGTCATTTTCGACCCTGATCTGTCCTTTCAAACACATGTGAAGAAAATTACTAGAACCGCTTTCTTCCATCTCCGTAACATTGCTAAAATTCGTCCTATACTTTCTCAGTCGGATGCGGAAATCATAATTCATGCGTTTGTTACCTCCCGTCTCGACTACTGTAATGCACTACTTTCCGGTCTTCCGATGACCAGACTCAAGAGTCTTCAGCTGGTACAAAATGCTGCAGCGAGGCTTTTAACAAGGACAAAAAAGTATGATCACATCACCCCAATTTTGGCTAACCTGCATTGGCTCCCTGTTAGCCTAAGATGCGATTTTAAGGTTCTCCTACTACTATACAAAATCATACATGGACTTTCCCCCTCGTATCTTTCAGATCTGATCTGCCCTTATGTCCCGGCCCGAAGCCTTCGTTCCGAGAGCGCCGGTCTCCTGGTGATCCCAAGAGCCAAGAAGTGTTCCGCTGGTTCGAGAGCGTTCTTCATCCGGGCACCGGTGTTGTGGAATGCTCTTCCCCCTGATATCCGATCTGCAACCTCGGTGGAAATGTTTAAATCTAGGCTTAAAACTCACTTCTACTCTATAGCATACGAGTAACCTAATCTTCTTATATGTAATAACTTGTGAAGCCCTTAGAGACTAATTGTGATTAAGGGCTATACAAATAAAAATGACTTGACTTGACTTGACTTGACAATCTATGTTCATTGTTGACAATACTTCAAGTACAGTAGGCTATGCCTACTTGACCAGTTGTCTCAGGTGGTGAGGGTTAGATTTATTTGATTACATTTGATTTATATTGTGCAGTCCCCTCTCAAGGTTTCTTCATCTTCCTCATGTTACGGTTTTGGAGTTTTTCCTGGCCCTCATGTTAGTTTTAGATCAGGGGATGGTGTCATAATAGTCTGTGGTTTGTAATAATCAGTGGTCTGTGCAGCCCTTTGTGAGTAAGGGCCAGACAAATAAAATGGACTTGACTTGACTTAAATAAATATATAATGTGTCTGAAATAGAAACTATTCACAACCGGGATATCGCATATGAACCGGGATAATTGCACTTTAAACGCAACAACTGAAAAATCTTCCGTTGCACAAAGTCATGAAGGTGAAGTCAAGTGTCAACAAGTTAACAGTACAATGGAAAACCTTAACGGTATAAAAATAAGAAAGTAAAGGACTCTAAGCATTGCAATAAAATACTTCTCAAGTCATGTTTATTTGTGATGCTCTTAAGAGTCTCAAAGGGCTGCACAGACCGCAGATTATTGCAAACTACATACTATTATGACACCATCCCCCAATCTAAAACCGACATGAGGGCAAGGAAAAACTCAAAAACCTCAAGTCAAGTCCTGTTTATTTGTTTGGCCATTAATCACAAAGAGTCTCAAAGGCTGCACAGACCACAGATTATTGCAAACTACATACTATTATGACACCATTTCCTGATCTAAAACCTACATGAGGGCAAGGGAAAAATCAAAAACCTCAAGTCTATTCATGTTTATTTGTGACGTCCTCAATCGCACATGGTCTTAAAGGGCTGCAGAAACCACAGAATATTGCAAACCACAGACTAGTATGACACCATCCCCCAATCTAAAACCTACACGAGGGCAAGGAAAAACTAAAAACATGTCAAGTCATGTTTATTTGTTTGGCCCTTAATCACAAAGAGTCTCAAAGGGTTGCACAGACCACAGATTATTGCAAACCACAGACTTTTACGACACCATCCCCTGATCTAAAACCTACATAATCTCCTGCATAACAGTTTTAGAATTAAATCAAGAGCGTCTGAAGTGGTTGTTTGGTTGTCATGGCGACGCGCCGATGAACCGAAAGAAAGGAAAGAAAACGTGTTTTTTTTTTTTTTATTTATTTGATCGTCCGTCGCGACGGATTCCAACGACCGCAAATAGATCGATTTCAGAGTTTTTCCCCCGATTTCTTTGCCTTCTGTGGAAATCAAATAAATACGACTTCAATCTTTTTCAATCTCCTTTCCAGAAAAGCTCGACTCCGTGAAATCCCGGCGCCAGATCATCCCTTTTGACTTTCTTTTTATTTTTCTGGCTAGAATCCCATTTTGGAAGTCTTTACGCCTGATGTGTTTTTGCAGCAGTTTTTGTAGCTTACTAGAAAATATTTGGAATATATTTTCATCTTTTTTCAGAGCGCAGCCCCCGGGATGATAGTTTGAGGCCCCCGCCTTTATATGAACGTTAAGAGGACGGCGCGTATTGATTTGCCACTAGATGTCACTGTATTCTGTCGTGCCACCCAAAGCGAGTGCTATAGAAGAAGAAGCGAAATGCGGAGACTCAAAGTGACCGACTTGTATTACTTTTGAAAACAAAAGAAATACGAAAAGAAAAAAAGAAAAGAAAACAAAGAAAGAAAAAAGAACAAAGGACAAAAAAAAGAAAAAAAGAGAAGAAAAAATAATAAAGAAATAAGACAAAAAGTTAAACTCAAGATGAGCGGCAAAGAAAAATGAAAAAAGAGAAAGGAAAATGAAAAAAACTGAAAGAGAAAATTTAAAAAAGAAACAAGACAAATAGTGAAACTCGAGAAAAAACAAAAAGAAACTGAAAAAAGAAGAGAAAATGAAAAGAGCATTTTTGCATTAATTTGTTTTTGTCTTTTTTCATTCTTTTTGTTCATTTTTTTTTGCTTCATTTCCTGAATTTTTATTTTTATTTCTGTTTTTCTTTTTTTTCTTCTTCCCTATGTTTTATTCCTCCCCCCCAAAAAACTCTTTGTCCCTTCTTTTTGGCTGGCTAAAAATGGAAAGAAAAAGCCTGCTTTCAGCTGCCTTTCAGTCTCCGTAATTTGTCGTCTTCCTTGGACTCATTTTTACATTTTACGTTAGAGCGACATCGGGTGGACACATATAAAACACTGTCCCTTTAAGAGGAGCGCAATGTTTTTAGCAGCTGTTTTTTGTGGCCCAACCTCACCCGGATCCTAGCTTCAGTAGCCACCAACTCAATTGAGTTTGAGTGAGACTCCTGTCTGAGAGCGAGTCAGTGTCCCAACATATGCGTAAAAATGCTACCCGTATCCTCTTTTCTTGTTTTGTTCAGTTATAAACCGATGATATTGTGCCTGCTCCCTTTCATGATTTGTCCGTTTGGATCTAGTTTATTTTCTGATGACCCCTTTTAAACTACATTGTTCTTTCTCTGTACACTGTTGTTCCTTACATGTTTTGTTCAGCTAGAACAGGATGATATTCCATCATGTCCTACATCTGCTGTCGTTCGATACTTTCATGTTTGGTCCATTTAAGTATAGATGGATTTATCATGATTATAGGTAACTTCTTGGTTCTTTCTCTGTAGACTGTACACTATCCGATAAGATTCATTTTCTGTAAACAAATTCAGTGTTCTTCCTTACATGTTTTGTTCAGCTAGAACCAGATGATATTCCATCATGTCCTATATCTGCTGTCGTTCTACACTTTCATGTTTGGTCCATTTAAGTATAGATGGATTTCTCATAATCATAGGTAACTTTTGTTTTTTCTCTGTACACTGTACACTATCCGATAAGATACATTTCCTGTAAACAAATTCAGTATTCTTCCTTACGTGTTTTGTTCAGCTAGAACCAGATGATATTCCATCATGTCCTACATCTGCTGTCATTCTGTACTTTCATGCTTGGTCCATTTTTGTGTAGATGATTTCTCATGATCATAAGTAACTTCATTGTTCTTTCTCAGTACACTGTACACTATCCGATAAGATTATTCATCTGTAAACAAATCCTGTGACTTCTACTTTCATGTTTTGTGTCGGTGATATAGCAAAGATGTGTTATGTTGTCGTAGCGTCTTTGTCTCTGCTTTCTGACGATACTGGGAAATTTGATTGTTCCGTTTCTGTACATAAACGCTTTTCTAAAATCTTATTTTGTGTTTACATTGATGGGATCTGTTTTGCTGGAAACGTTTATTCTCTTTCTAATATTGTACACCTGCAGAGGAGATTGCATAGAATCCCAGTTTATTATTTTGACTATTCTACCTGTCAGTTGCTTGTTGTTCAGACGAAGACATCATCGTCCCTATCGGCCAATCGTGTTACTGTTTGCAAAGGCTTTAGGGCGGGTCTGCCTTTGTAGCCTAAAGATGTCATAAAAAAAAGGCTCAAGGGAGGGTCTTTAGAAGAGGTTGGACTTTCTTATCTGAAGGTTTCTCTCCCTGTCCTCTCTGCAAGCTCAAAATCCATTGATGTCTTTTGATGATGTCTTTATTATGACTGTCCACTAAACTTATGAGCTACACACGCCAGATCGTGTCAAGTTTCCCCCAAAACTTGCTCCGGGAACAGAGCAATGAAGAAAAAAAAAACATGTGTTTTTGCACCTTCCCCGTTCTCACCTCCACGATGCTCTTGAGGTCCCTGACGTAGGCTTGCTCCGTCTCCACGATCTCCATGACGACCCGGTCCAGCCGCGAGAGTTGTTTCGGCTCCGCCCCCTTCACCGGGCTCACCAACGGGCTGAGGTCCAGGCTGATGTCGGAACCGTCGCTCCGGCCGGCCGGCGTAACGGCCCCGGCAGCGGTGCGATAGGCGGGGACGGCGCCGTAAGGGAGGGACGAGGAGGAGGCGTCGGCGGCCCCGCGGTAGGCGGGGACGGCGCCGTACGGCAGGGACGAGGAGGACGAGGACGAAGAGGAGTGCGAGGCGTCCTGGAGGGACGCCGAGGAAGCGGAGGAGGACAGGGAAAGGGAGGCGGGACCTTCGCCATCCGAGCCCACCGTGTTGACCGAGGTGCACGAGGAAGCGCCTCGCTCGCCGGACGACATGCTTCTGCTCACCATGCCGCTCAGGGACGACGCCGAGGACGGACGCTTGCCACCTGGACGGACGTTGAGCAACGTTATTTGTGTGCTCTTTAAAAAAGAAAATGCCATTTGTTAAACCACTCAAACGCAGACAAAAAACCCTCGATTTATTTTGGAAGAGCATTGAAAATTACACTCAATCGTCTGTAAATGGACTTGGTGCTAGCCAACTCAACAATGAGTTAAATGTATTTGTTTTATTGTAAAAAAAACATTCTACTGCTTACTCCACCACTTGGTTTTACGTCTCGCAACCCAGATGTTGAGATAGAGAGGAGACACAAGTTTTGCTAATACTCATATAGTCAAGTCCTGTTTATTTGTGACACCCTTAATCACAAAGAGTCTCAAAGGGCTGCACAGACTATTGCAAACCACAGACTATTATGACACCATTCCCTGATCTAAAACCTACATGAGGGCAAGGAAAAACTCAAAATCAGTCAAGTCCTGTTTATTTGTATGGCGCTTAATCACAAAGAGTCTCAAAGGGCTGCACAGACCACAGATTAATGCAAACTACATACCATTAAGACATTCTCCCCTGATCTAAAACCTACATCAGGTCAAGGAAAAACTCAAAAATCTCAACATGAGGAAAATTAAGAAACCATGAGATGGGAAAATCTCAAAGGGCTGCACAGACCCCAGACTATTATGACAGCATCCCCTGATCTAAAACCTACATGAGGGCAAGGAAAAACTCAAAAACCTCAAGTCTAGTCCTGTTTATTTGTGACGCCCTTAATCACAAAGAGTCTCAAAGGATTGCACAAACTATGGCAAACCACAGACTATTATGACAAAATCCCCTGATCTAAAACCTACATGAGGGCAAGGAAAAACTCAAAAACCTCAAGTCAAGTCCTGTTTATTTGTGACGCCCTTAATCACAAAGAGTCTCAAAGGATTGCACAAACTATGGCAAACCACAGACTATTATGACAAAATCCCCTGATCTAAAACCTACATGAGGGCAAGGAAAAACTCAAAAACCTCAAGTCAAGTCCTGTTTATTTGTGACGCCCTTAATCACAAAGAGTCTCAAAGGGCTGCACAGACCACAGACTATTATGACAGCATCCCCTGATCTAAAACCTACATGAGGGCAAGGAAAAACTCAAAAACCTCAATTCTAGTCCTGTTTTTTTGTGACGCCCTTAATCACAAAGAGTCTCAAAGGATTGCACAAACTATTGCAAACCACAGACTATTATGACAACATCCCCTGATCTAAAACAGACATGATGGCAAGGAAAAACTCAAAAACCTCAGCATGAGGAAAACGAAGAAACCCTGAGAAGGGACTGCACATGAGGTCATCCCCCAAAATCCAATTATATTCTAAAAAGAAACATAAATGCTCGTAATCTTTATTTTGGCCAAGCTCTCAAGTGCTTTGCCCACATTATGAAGAGGTAGACAGGAGACAGGACCAAGTTGTGCCACTTCTTGTACAAAAAATGAATACATATTTTAATGAGGAACATAAACGCCTAGAATCTTACTCACAAGCAAAGCTCTCTGATGCTTAGCACACATCACAAAGCGGTAGAGAGGAGACTCGACCAAGTTGTGCTACTAATTGTATAAAAAAGGTCTAAATCCAATCTGCTTGGGAACATAAATGCTAGAATCTTATTACAAAGCCAAGCTCTCCAGTGCCTCGCACAAACGACAAAGTGATAGCGAGGAAACACAACCAAGTTGTGCGACTAACTTCTGTAAAAAATCCAAATCTAAATCCTTCGAATCTTGCTTGGCTGAGTCCTCTGGCGCCAATGCACATGATGAAAAGGTTGAGGGGAGACACAACCAAGTTGTGCTACTAATTGTATAAGAACTTGTACGGACAAATCTAAATCTATTCTAATGAGGAACATCGATGCTTAGAATCTTCTCATAAGCCAAACCCTCCAGTGCCTCACATACATTTTGAAGAGGTAAAGAGTATACACCAGACCCCAGTTGTGTAACCACTTCTGTCGAAGATCAAAAACCTTATGAGGAACACAAATGCTTAGAATCTTACTAACAAGCAAAGCTTTCTGGTGTTTCGCACACATCACAAAGAGGTAGAGAGGAGACTCGACCAAGTTGTGCTACTAATTGTATAAGAAAAGTCCAAATCTAATCTGCGAGGGAAGATAAATGCTAAAATCTTACTACCAAGCCAAGCTCTCCGGTGCCTCACACAATCTACAAAGTAATAGAGAGGGGACACGACCAAGTTGTGCTACTACTTCTGTAGAAAATCCAAATCTAATTAGGAACAGAAATGCTTCGAATCTTGCTTGGCTGAGTCCTCTGGTGCCAATGCACATGATGAAAAGGTTGAGGGGAGACACAACTAAGCTTGTACAAACAAATCTAAATCTATTCTATCTTCTCAAAAGCTAAGCCCTCCAGTGCCTCACATACATTTTAAGAGGTAAAGAGGATACACCAGACCCTGGTTGTGTAACTACTTCGGTAGAAAATTAAAACCTTATGAGGAACACAAATGCTTAGAATCTTGTTAACAAGCACATAGTACAGTGATGGAGAGGAGACACAACCAAGTTGTGCTACTAATTCTTCAGAACATTAAAATCTATTTTAAATGCTTTGAATCTTGAAGTAGTTCTGGCGGAATGAACATGATAGCGTGGCTTCAATTGGCCCACCGTTATCGGTCCGATCGCTATCGTCCCAGACTTCAATTCGAGTGAACGTGACGCTCAAGATCCGATTTGTTTCCCGGCCGTTCTCGCGCAAGCGATAAAACCTCCGAGCGACTGAAACGGACTTTATAAGGCTGCTTCGTGTGCGAAAGCCGCAAGTCATCCATCAAGCGCTCCTTTTGGAATTTCCCTGAGTCAGCGCCTTCCGTGCTGCACGGGACCAGAAAACAAACTTTAGCGCAGGAAAACCTGATCAAATTCCCCCCGCCCCGCAAATCAAAACCATTATCCACCGCAAAAGAATTTCCATCAGATAAAAGAGGGATCGACCGACGAGGGGGTTTCGGGGCCGATACCGATACAAATGATTAATATCAAGAGGAGGCCGATCACCGATATTTGGAGCCGATATTCATTTGCTGTAACAGCTTTAAAACAAAGAGTATTTGTTAGGAATCTAGCGCTCTCAAACCTTTTACAGCAGGGGTCTCAAACCCAACCGAGTTGAGGGCTACTGAAACGAGGCTTTGGGTGAGCTTGGGTCAAATGGGCTTTTCTAAAAAACAGCGCTGATAAAACCATTCAGATCTTCTTTAAGGGTCAAAGAGGCGGCCGGCGGGCCAGATCAGAGAAGCGCAAGAGGAAAATGAGCTGTAGTTTTAAATATTTCCACCGGATGTCATCAAAGCCAGTTAACACTTGCAAAACAATTGTGGTCGTATTTCTTCATTTCTCTCTGACTCACCCAATCGGAAGGCGCAGGGTGGGTAGCAGGAGGGAGAAGGAGGGGAAGGGAAGCGTAAAAGCAAGGGAGAGAGAGTCTCGGCTAATCAGCTCGTCGAATGGAAAAAAATGCAGACGCCGATATCTGCCAACTCCCCAAATATCAGTGCTGATAATCTTGGTGTTCAAGCCATTCTAATTGTTGTATATGTGTGGAAATGGGCCATGTGACGCCTTACTTTAATGTTTTATTCTGTTACAGCTGGTTGGGGTTGGAATATTTTGTCGTTGTTGGATCCACAATTGAGTATGGAGGCCCCTGCGCATTCGGTCGTATTTTCGTAGTATTTCTGTTGTAGTGATTTTGTTTCAAACACACACAGGCACAAGCGGGACAAAGTTGGCACCCAAAATCTTTTTTTTTTAATGAGTAGTATTCTACCCACTATTATATATTGCAGTGTTTGAAATAACGTCTTCCCCGACGCCCGGGGCGCGCATTTTTTACGTCGGGCGTACAACTTTCGCAACGATGTCTGCCCGGGTGGCCAACAACTTTTTCAAGAAATTTTTCTTCCCCGTACTTGCATACTTAGCAGCCAATCAGAAACCTGCATCAAAATAACTCTCCCGAGCCTTCTAAGGTCATGCATTTGCATATCATTTTCCAAAGTAGACGCACAGAGAACACAAGAAAAATGTAGAAGTGGTTAGGAATCAAGCCAAAACCTCAGCCCCAGAAGGAAGATTCAAAAGAAGCTAACAAAATGTATGACGCAACAAAAGGTAAACGTACATTAAAAGCGTAGTGGAAAGAGGAGTTCACGTGGCTTGTGGCAGACGACGCAACGCAAACATTGCATGAATGAAGACGAGTCAATACAGGTACATACGGATGGCAGATGGAAAACAGCCATGTCATATACATGCAATGAATGTTAATAGTAGATTTACAATAAACCTAAAGTGTTGTTCGGTTATATGTTCTGATGATCAATCCTTAATACTTTGCAACAATGTTTTTTTTTGCGATGAATCGTCTTATTTCGTTTCAAGTTGTGAAAAACGGGGCAGGCAACTTTTCCGAATTGTCCGCTAACTTTTTGTCTCGAGTTTCGGACACTGATGTTGTTGTGATATTTTGACCATTTTCGTTTGGCGGGCCGGATGAAAAAGCCTGACGGGCCGCATGTAGCCCGCGGGTCGTTGTTGGCTCACCTCCGATCGAGATCGAGTTTCCACACGATGTGTTGTAGAACCTAAGTTAGCGTAGCTTTAAAGTCCTTGAATTACGATAATCCCGATAAACTTCATCTGTTTCCGTACCCTACACGATACCGATCCTTTCCTGTCTATAAATCGTATATTGTGTCTGCGGTGCTGCACAGGCCAGAAAGAAATGAAGCTTTAGTCACGGGAAAGCCCGATAAAATCCCCCCCCCCTGCAAAACAAAGACATCATTCACCGCAAAAAGTCCGATCCTTTTAAAAGCATTCTTCTTTCTCCCCCCTGTCGCGCGCACGTCATCTGGCGAGAAAAATCATCAGGGCGACGCCAGGAAAGCTCTCCATTTTTTCTTCTTTCCGATTTTCATAAGCGGCTCGGCGACGGCCACCGCATCCGCGGATCGAATTTGCCGACAAGAAAAATCGGGACCCGAGGGTCCGCGCGGGGATTGAGGTTTCCCTCAAAAGTCTTGAAAAATGCTCAGATTTATCTGTATGCAGGAATATTCTCATCATTTTGAAGGCCTCTTCTAATTTTGTGATGAAAATTGCCCTGGAATCAAGAACATCATAAGACCTTGTTCTGGTCTGCTGCGGGAAATTGCCAAACATAATCCTTGCAAAAAAAGCACGCCGTTAGTCTCCATCTTTGTTTTCTTTCCGTAACCGCAACGTTCATCCATATCAGTAGGTGGCAGCAGATGACGCGTTTTGTCTTTTGACACATCAATGATCAACTCACGAGGAGATACAGTATATTTAGTAACGTAGTTTGTTTGAGCTCTAAGATTACACAACGAATAACTGAAAACAATAAAAGATCAAAACTTTTGCTTTTTATAAAGTAACTATTCTTTTAATTATATCAAAAGAATGGCATAAAATAGCCACAAATAATTCATGTTTGCTCGTTTAAGTCTAAATTTTGCTATTGTAGGAAAAAAATATATAGTAAAAATTTAAAAAATAAATAATGAGTCCAAAAGGTCCTAATCTTGTAAATATTTAAATTTTATTTTTTACAACAAAAAAACGAACAAGAAACAAATATTTCAATGGCAGATCATTTTTGTTCATTTTGAGTAATACGTTTTTTTGTTTGTTTTTTCACGAAAAACAAAATAAAAAATCAAATAAGACTTGAAAACAAATAATCAAAAGTATCCATATCTGTGGATCATTTTGCTCATTTGAATTATTATTCTCTTTGTAAAAGGCGATTTAGTTTGGGACAAAAGCTAGAATGTCGTAAGAATATTAATTTTTGCTCATTTTAAGTTTTATTTTGGTTACATTTTTAGAAAAATACGATACAAATGTAGTCAAACTTGAAAATAAAGGAAATCGTGGAATCAAATCCAAACATTGTGGATAATTTTGATCATGTTTAATTCTTATTTTCTTATTCCATTCCTTTTTTAGAAAAAAAGTTAAGACATGGTAAAAACATTTTTCTCATATATAAATTAGAAAAATAGGATCAAATACAAAAAAATCAAACATTTTAAGGCTAGAATCTTCTTTAGTTTATCCAACATGACACATTTTTTTCCCCTTCAAATGGAGTTTAATTAGCCTTTTTATTCTGGTTTGTTAAAGCAATTCTTGAACATTTAAACTGAGCCGCTCGATGGACATGTCCACCCAAAATGTAACATTTCTATTCTTTTTTTTTCTCGGCGCCATCGGAGGGACTTGTGCAAACTCGCCCGACGACGGCGTTCGTCAGCGCCGCGTCGGCTCGGAATTTCCCGTTAAATATACGTTAGCGTGCGTGCCGCTCTGCGCTAATAGCGCCTTAGCCCTTCACGTCAGCTAGCCCAAAAAAAAAAAAAAAAAAACTTCACAAGTTCCCGCGTTCCTTCTCATTAGCGATGAAGTCATCAAGATGACATGAGCGTTAGCGGGACGCTAGCTAGCGCTGCAGAACGGCGCGGCGGGGGCCGTTGGGGATCCTGGCGGAGCAACTGAAGAATAAAACCTTCAATGGAGTCATGGAAATTCAAACTTGTCCTGACTCTGAACCCTAAAGTGACACAGTGTAATAATTCACCACAAGAAGTTGTAGCTCCGAATGGAGCTGAAGCATCGGAAAGATAAACCACGAAGCCCCAAGGATGAAATTCCAGAGTCTGCTTTCAGATTTTCGGAATTTCAGCCGGTGACATGATGGTTCATATTTGCCAGAAACAACAGAGAGTTACCCGGTGCAACTGAAAAGAGCCAATAGCTCGAGTTGGTCAGGACAGACAGAAGAAGTTACAAAATAGGCGAGTGACACTTAAGGACAAAGCAAAAGCAGCGAGGGATAACAATGACACATAGCCCATAGCTTGCAGCCAACAGCTGCCTGAAAGATGAAACTGGCCATATTCCCTTGCAGGAGCAGCTATCAATAATACCGCCTAGTGGCGAACAATAGCCTGCAGCCTAGTGGTTAACATAAGTAGCTAGACAAGGAAACAGTAGAAAAAAATGTTTTTTAGGTAGCTTTTTGTGTGTTTACTGTTTATTTTGTTGCACTTCAAGTTTAGGATAAATGAAAGCCAATCAGTGGATTATAAAAAGACAATTGATAATCTTTTAAGTTCAAACAAATAGAAATCGTATTCATGTGTTCAAAAATGTGGATCCAAGACACTTGAATGAAGGCTTTACCTTTAGAATAATGAATGCAATTTCTTTTAAGACTTTTCAAAGATTTGCGGGAACCATGCTAACACTACGTTGTAATCACTTTTGTCTTATTATCCTGACAATCTTATCTTTTTTCTCTTTTCAGTCTGTATTACGTGTTTACCCCGTAGCCCAATCTCATCTTGGTGCAATCAATGTTAACTACATTGTTATCAATAACAATAAAGACGATTCAATTCAATATTTCACATTTGTATAATGATAGATAGATAGATAGATAGATAGATAGATAGATAGATAGATAGAGGGATAGAGAGAGAGAGAGAGAGATAGTGAGAGAGAGAGAGAGAGAGAGAGAGAGAGATAAACCTTATTCATCCCCGTAGGGAAATTCACACTTCCAGCAGTATCCTTGTGTTGAAAAATAAAATAATAAAATAAAAGATACCCAATATAAAGTGTTGATATAGAGTATTTAAATAGTGCTACATAAAATACACACTATGATAAAAATAGGGTAATAATCAAATGATTTTACTCCCCCGGGTGGAGTTAAAGAGCCTCATGGCATAAGGAAGAAATGATCTTCTCAGTCTGTCTGTGGAATTGTGCAGTTAAAACCATTTTAACACATATCAACAATGATTGCAAGACATTTATCAAAGTCCTACAATAAATTCTTAAAGTGTTTTTGTTAAAAAAAAGAAAAAGTCAACCTTTGTGAATTGACAGCGTTTTGGTCTCCAGCGGTGCATTTTAGCGCACTGTTATGGAGACGATCTTCTCACCTGCGTTGGCAGCCGATCTGGAATTCCCTCGCCGCCGGCCCTCGGGCATGTTGCCCTGCTTTCACCTACACCCCCCACCCAAAAGAAAAGAAAAGGCAGCTCAGTGCAGCAAACAAATTCTTGAGACAAAAACACACAATGCTGGAAGTTTGTGCAGACCTCCTGCAAGGCCAGGTTGACCCAATTTGCACTTGTGTTTGCACAGGCGGAAACGGGGAACCCACTAAATAGAAAGAATTTGGGCTTTTTGTCCGTGAGGGAGGGGCTTTAACACCTCCTAAAATGCCGGCTGCAAACATCCGCAAAGCTTTCACGCAAAACTTTTGCTGAGCAATAAGTCAACAGATGCCAAATTATGCAAAAATTGACGTGGTTTTCGTGCATTCATGGAGAGCGGCAGTTCTTAACTGGTCTGATCTGAGGACCCGCCATTCCACCCTATTTACATCACATCCCTAAATGAATTATTTCTCTTTTTGTTGGTGCTAAAATAAACTGAAAAATATAAAATTATGTATCTATATCTATATATATATATATATCTATATATATATCTATATATATATATATCTATATATATATCTATATATATATATATATATATATATATATATATAGGGTTGGGTAGGGTTACTTTAACTTGATAACTTTCAATTACGTTTGGATGACTCCAATACTAAATATGCTCATAAAAGACAAAAGAAAATAAATATGAATCAAATGATGACTCACAACATGTGGTAAGCTTTCTCTCCTGGCTTTGATCTCTTTGATCTCCGGCAAAACGAACATCAAATGCCACAGAAACAAAATGAAATTAAATCCAAACAGCTTGCCAACATCATTTTTGCCGTTCCGTGTATTCCGTTACTCCCCAAGCCTGCACAAAATGGAGTCATTGTATTCATATTTAGTTTCTTTTGTCTTTCATTAGTATATTTGGTATTGGAGTAATCCAAAAGTAATTGAAAGTAATCAAGTTAAAGTAACCCTACCCAACCCTGTATATATATATATATATATATATATATATATATATATACACCTCGGCGCAGTGATTAGCACGTGTGCGGCACAGTTCTGAGGTCATGAGATCGAATCTCCTGTGCGGAGTTTGCATGTTCTCCCCGTGCTTGCGTGGGTTTCCTCCGGGCACTCCGGTTTCTTCCCACATTCCAAAAACATGCATGTTAGGCTCATTGGCCAGTCCAAATTGTCCCTAAGTATGAATGAGCAAGTGAGTCGTCTGTCTCTGTGTTGGCAAGCAGTTGAAGGTGTCCCCTGCCCACTGCCTGAAGATAGCTGGGATGGGCTCCAGCACCCCCGCAACCCTGCTGAGGATAAGCAGTGCAGATAATGGATGGATGGATATATACCTTGTGAATTATACTGTTTTTTTTATTGCTGTTGCTAAATGTTATTGTACTATTGTTACAATTCACTATGCTTCTTCATGACATGATTACAATTATAACTTGGGCGCTAGGGAGTTTTTATAGCCACGCCTTTGTAATTATTTTTTTGCCTATTGATCCTGATCTTATTTCTCTTCAAAGTCTCTAGATGACCAGGAGTGCCATGTCAAATCTCCTCCCATACGTTGATATCAATGAGAATAAAGACACATCTATTTCTAATTACAAGGTGTGACCCAAATCAAGAGAAAACAAATCTACTTTTGATTTTGAAGTTTAAATCGTTGATAATAGTATTGACGTTTTGTTTTAAAAAAAACAAAATGACTAGCAAGACAACAACGACTTCAAGTAATAGTAATATACCTTAGAAATATCTATCTACATTCCAGGTATTTTGCCCAAGGAATGTCCAATCCTTTACTCATATATATTTGTCATTTACGATTTCAAAGAAAAACATTTTTTTAACTTCTAAGCGCTCAAAATGTTCAGGGGCACCCTAGCTACAGGTACATTTTTGCCCTCAGTAACGTCCATTCTCAATGCTTTTTCTTTGACCGTAACTTATTAAAACCATGAGAAAGACAAAATGTGTAAGTATTCCTTGTAAGGGTTTTAAAGGAACAGTGTGTATCATTTAGTGACTCCTAGCTGTAAAAAAATCTTTATTAAAAATGATTTAAATAAGGACCAAAATTACATGTGATATTCCTAAAGATACTATTTTTTTACAATCTTTCTGCTCGCAATAGGCACGGAAAATATGAGAACAAAAAAAGAGACGCATTTGGTCACTGTGCTAACTGTAGTTTGGAGTCTTCCTTGCGCTTTGTAGCACTCGACTTACTACATCATACTGCAACAGCAATAAGAGACACTGTCCATTTAATGCTCAAACAGCTGCATATTTGATGAAATCCAAATGTTCTTTTCTGTATCTGTGTTTGGCCATGCTCGACATGAGAACAACTTTACAGGTCTTTTTCTTTGGTGTGAAATGGCGGGCGTCAACTCGCTCATTATCACCCTCTACTGTTACGGAGTGTCATTGAAAAGCAGTTATTTCCTTTTTTCTTTTCTCAGCATTATTTTGCCAAGACAAGTCAAGTCAAGACATGTTTATTTGTTTGGCCCTTAATCACAGATTATTGCAAACCACAGACTATGATGACACCATCCCCTGATCTGAAATCCGACATGAGGGCAAGGAAAAACTCAAAAACCTCAACATGAGGAAAATGAAGAAACCTTGAGAAGGGACCGCACATGAGGTCATCCCCCTTCCAAGATGACCAGGGTGCAACGAATGTTGCAATAACAAATAATACACATAATAAAGACGTTGAAGAGAAAAGATAAAAGACTATCAGGATAAATAATAAATAGTTCTGAGTTTCAATGTTGCTGCTTTTACTTGATTATAAAGGAAACAAAATTGGTGTCAGATCACTCTACGGTAGGATGTCTCATCAGGGTACGACTTTTCGGCAAAAAGAGAAGAGACTGAAAGAGAAAGAAATAGAGAAATAAAAGGACAAGGTAGAGAGATAAAGAGAGAAATAATAGGAGAAGAGAAAAAGAGAGATAGAGAGGGAAAGAGATAGAGAGGGGAGAAAAGAGAAAAGCCACAGAGACTGCAGCTCAGTTTTCTCCTGTGTTTCTTTCCGCATTGTCTTGAGGGCTGGATTAAAACACTTCTCTGGCCTGATCGTGCCTTATTCATTTTTGAACCCTTTAAAAAAAAAAAAGTATCTCCTTTTTTTTCTTGTTTCCCTTTTTACTTCTTCTTTTTGTTACTTTCTTTCCTTTTTATTCCTAACATTTTCCCCTTTTTTCTCACTTTTTTCCTTTGTTTAACAAAAGCCCGAAACCCACTGAAAATGGGTCTGTGACCTACCCGTTTGGAAATACTGCTCTAGAGAATATTTTATTAAAATTTACATTGGTTTTTAGTCTACGTATATCTGCCTACCATTCAAATCAAGGTGTTTTTATACTGAATGGACGTTTGTTTACCAGTATGAGGCACTAAATATTACACCCTGTCCCTTTATGATTTTTTGAAGTTGTCATTTTCTCTTTTTTATTAGCAATGCTATATTTTCTGTTACTTTTCATGTGGATTTTTTTTTGTAAGACGTTTGTCTGATCAGGTATATTCTTTTTAATAGATTGGTCAGGTTAAATGGATTTTTGGTGTGTGAGTGTGTGTGTGAATGGGTAAGTGTGAAGCACATTGTAAAGCACTTTGGGAGCTCTTCATTGACTTGGAAAGCGCTATATAAATGCAGACCATTTACCATTTAGAGAAGACTCACCATTCTTGAGCAGTGGTCCATTCGCGGCAATCTTTAAAGTAGCTTAGACCAAAATCCTCGTCTGGATTTCGTTTTTAATTTTATGTTGGGTTTTTTTTGTGTTCATTTAAACCCCCCATTCGCACGGAAAAGTACACTTGTCAAAAACACACATTTGACATTAAAAAAGTGGTATATTTGATCGTAGGCTCTTATTATAAACAATTCGTCTCCAAAATCTTAAAAAATACACATACGTGCTTGTTTGAAACCGGAAGTGGCAAACTTTAACCAAACCGGAAATTGAATGAGATTGTCGGAGCGCTTTATTCACGCACAAAGACTTCGTCACGCTTCAAAATAAAGCAAGAGTAGACTAAAGCACTAGTCTCGAGTTTGAATTGTTATATATATATATTTTTAAATAATTGGAAGGAGTTTTAAGGGAGAAAAGCGGTCGTCCAACGCCTAAATTGCCGAGTATGCAAAAATCTTGAATGGCGACGAAGTGATGACGTCATAGCGCTGTTGACGGGTCCGTTAACAAACATATTATCGAAAGTTGTGCCACAAATTATCTCACTCTCTGGCTTATCCTTATATTAAATCAATGTGTTACCTGGTCTATATGTTTAAGAGGTTTAAACTTTAAATAAACGTTTGCTAGTTTCAACAGTTTCTGAGAACTGTAAAACTAAGTCCAACGAAAACCACTTTATCTGTGCCGTAATAAAACACATTTATAAAGTACCTCAATCATCCAAGTGTCGTCCCAATCGCAAATAATGATTAAAAATGGAAGTTTTTGCGTCGTTTCTCGATTCTGATCATTAAACAAATAACTTCCGGAATTGACCATCAAACGTGACGTCATCACACCTGGACGTCCCACCGACGAGCAACATGGCCTGATTTGGAAAAAAAAAACATTCACAATATAAAGTTCCTCTCGTGCCTTTTTAGTCGTATTTTTTAATGAAATTATATAACGATTGAGTTGTCGAGAAATTTTGTGACATGATGACATATAAAAACCTATCTAGGGAGACATTCGTATGGGACCGAAAAGCAGTCACTCATGCTGCACCCTGCAGGCTGCCAGGCGAACTGCACTCGGACCAAGTTTTCTGGTTCTCCGAAAACGTCAGAAAAAAAACCTCTCCCGTCCTCCTAAACGATTTCAAGATTTCAGAGTTTTATAAGTGCATCCTTTTATGAGCTTACCTGTTGCTCTTCCCTTTAGTGGAGTGTGCAAACGTGTCACTCTGTCGCGTTTTCTCCCCTCGCACGCCAAAAGTCAAAAGAGCGCGTCCAGCGCGTCCAGGTTCGATGGCGTGGATGACGTCATCGTGACGCTCCCTCCCAAAAAAGTGCAAGTCCAAGGGAAAAGGAGAACTCGGTTTGCGTTATGGCGGCGGAGGAGCCTCCGGTCCACTCTGGCTCCGAGCGAGCGGAGGAAAGAAGGGAGGAATGAGCGGAGGAACGACCGAGGGAGGGATGGACGAAGAGGGGGGGCAGAAGAAGAGAGGGGAGGGGGTAACCATGGGAAAGACGCAAAGGAGAAGTGAGAGAGAGAGAGAGAGAGAGAGATAGCGATAGAGGGGAGGGGGGTTGTAAAAGAAAAAAAGGGGGCAGAGCTAGAGAGAGAAACACGGGAGGAAAGAAGAGAGTGCATCAGAAGGTTAAAGCGAGAGAAGAAGCACGAGAGACAGAGAGGGAGTAAAGAGTAACAGAGAAGAGAGAAAGAGAGTTAAAGAAAGCGAGTGAGAGAGAAAGCAAAAGAATGAGAAAAGGGGAAGGAACAACAGAGTTAGAGAGTTTTAAGAGAGAAGGGAGTAAATATTTACAGAGAAGAAAGAAGGAAAAGGAAAGTAAGAGAGCAACAGAAAGGAGTGCAAGATAGAAAGAAAAAAGAGAGACTAAGAGAAAGCAAGACAGAGAATGAGAGCTGGGGTTGAACTGAGAGAGAAAGAAAGGGAAAGCGAGAAACACAGAGATAAAGGGTAAAAAGTTACATAGGACTGAGAGGAAAAAAAGGGGGAAAAGGAAGAGAAGGATCAAAAGATGGAATTAGAGAAAGCGAGAGGCAGAAAGAGACAGAAACAGAGATTGAAAAAGAGTAAAATAGAGCGGGAGGACAGGCATATAGAAAACAAAACTGAGAGAGAAAGTGAGTGATAGAGAGAGCAAAAGAGAAAGTGAGAGTGTGTAAAACAGTAAAAGAAAGAAAGAGAGTGAGAGAGAGAAAACGCTGGTCTACAAGTGATCCCAAGAGCCAAGAAGAAATCGGCGAGCGTCCTCCATTCATACTGTGGAATGCTCTGCTGATGTGTCGGAATCTAGGCTTAAAACGCATTTCTATCCCATAGCCGACGAATGACGAGGACTTCGGGGAGCTGTCGAGCGGACATTTTCTTATTTTCTTTATTTGGTGTTGATGATCTCTGTGTGTTGTCTTAACAGCCCTTTAAGAATTTCACAAATAAACAGGACTTGACTTGAAAAAGAGAAGATAGATAGATAGATAGATAGATAGATAGATAAAGATATAGAATACAAAAATACCCAATATATCGTGTTGATATAGAGTATTTCAATAGTGCGATACTGTAATAAAAATAGGGTAATATGCAAATGTAGGGGATGGGGTTTCATGTGGGCTTCCACTCCCCCGGGTGGAGTTCAAGAGCCTCATGGCATGAGGAAGAAATGATCTCCTCAGTCTGTCTGTGGAACAAGGAAAGTAAAAGAGTGTGTAAAATTGAGAGAAAGAGGAAGAAAGAGAGAGAGAGAGCAAATGAGAGAGAGGGGAGGGGGGTGGCAACAGCTGCTCTCAAGAAAAGAAAGTCAGGAGAAAAAAAGAAAGAAATACGATCCAGAATGTTTCTGATGTTTAAAGATTCGCTGACACGTTTGCGGTCAACGGCGCCTTCAATCTGACTCAACCGTGATGCTAACGCAGCCGCTAACTGATACCAAAACTCAGACAGAGACGCGAACCATCCAGAAAACGGGGACGGGAAGTGCGGAGTCGGCACCTTTTCCATGGCAAAATCTCCCCAAAGACAATGGCCTCCTCGGCGGAGGTCAAAGTTCAGGGCCCGCCAAACAATGCCTTTCAAAATAAAAGGTCAAACGCACGCCGAATGTTTCTGGGAACCGTGATTTCCGGAGGAGAAATGAGACGCCGCGGCGCCCGGGCCGAGTCGCGGGGCGACCCGGACGACCCGGAAAGTGACAACACGGAGACGACGTTTTCTTTCTCTTGCTTTTTTCCAGCACCACAAAAAAAATATATCATCAGTTATCTATTTCAGACACAAAAGTTACATTTGAAATATTTGAAAGCCCCAGTGAGTCATATTTGACCACTAGATGGCAGTGTTGTCTCACTCGGACAAAAACCAGTGCCGCAGCAAGCCACAAGATGGCGACTAACATGGCAGCCACCTCAGGTCGGGATTCCACTATGTAATAGAAATTCAAATTGTTCCACCTTTTATAAAAAAATGAAGATCAGTCTGATGGTTTAGGTGGTTGGCCCGTTCGCCTCACACACGAAAGGTCCCTGGTTTGAGACCGGGTGGACACACACGTTGGCCTGGAGAGAGATGGCTGACACCGGGCTGTACTCGCCCAAGAGACACCACAGGAAGTGGTGCCCCTTCGACCCGTGCGCCTAAGGGATCCAACCAACAATTCAAATTTTTTTGTACAGCTAGAAGACACTCAATATGACACGGTGTCTCTTTAAGTTTCCAATCAAGGGGACTAAGTTAAACATGTACTTTTGGGTCTATTCAAACACTTTGAAAACAATTCACATTTCATATCTAACGGATGAAATAAATGAACAATTAAAACATTTTTACTTTAAACTGCAAACTCCAGTTTGGATAAGAAAGACAAAAAAAAAAAGAAGACATAAAAGAAGACACGAAAGGAAAAGAAAAAAATGTAAGAAGAAAAAAGAAAAGGAAAAACAGATGAAGAAAAAGGGAGGAGAAGAGAGAAAAAAGATGAAAAGATAAAACTAAAAAGGAAAAACAAAACCTAATACAAGGAAAATAAGAAAAAATAAATAGAAGGAAAGGAGGAAAAATAAAAGGGAAACAAGAAATACAAAAAAAGGGGAAAAGAAAGCAAAAAATCATTAAAAAAATATATATATAGAAAGAGGAGGAAAAAAGTAAAAAAGAAAGAGAAAATGAATCAACTTCACTTTACACGATATTTTGCCGCCATCACATGGCCGTTATCGTAACCTGCATCTCCCTTATGGTTCTGACCTTCAGTAAGCTTCTAATTTTCCCTTATCAAACATTTTTCTAAAAAGCGCCAAGGATGCCACTAGGGAGACTCGCATGTGGCTCCCGAGCAGGTCAAGCGGGTGGAGAGGTCCGTCTTTGTGGCGATAGCAAGCATTTTCCTTCGTTTGGCCAATCAGAATCCAGAACACAAATCACCATGAAAATCCGGTGAACTGCCGGTAACCAAAGGTGTCTTAACAAAACCTCACGGGTAACGTGCATCCGAACTTTGAGTTCCTTCTCGGTAAAAATCAAATGTCAGCAAAACCGAGGAAGTGGTCGGCAACTTCAAGAGAGGCCGAACCCGCCACCCCCCCTCTCACCCACTAGGGCGCTCCTAGAGAGAGAGCGGGCGGCCCCGAATTCCGAAGACCTTACCTTGACAACCGACACGACATCACCGAGAAAGCACAGCAACGCGAATGCTCCTGACCCCATCCTACCAAGGAACCGTCCAAAACATCCTCTCCGGCTGCATTGCTGTGTAGGTGGTAGCTGCACCCGCTACAACCGGAAAGCTCTACGACACATTGCGAGGACAGCAGAGAGGATAATTGGGGTATCACATCCCTCCCTACAAGACATTTACGCCATCCGCTTCACCCTCAAAACCGTCTCTATCGCCAAGGATGAAACGCACCCTGCGCAGTGTCTATTCAGACTCCAGCCCTCTGGAAGGAGATACAGATGCTTTTGCTCCTGCACTACTAGGTTCACTAACAGCTTCATCCACCTGGCAGTGAGACTACTGAACACTCTAAACACCTGCTATTGTTGTGGATTAATAAAATCGGAGCTAATCGACATAATGAGGACACATTTGTTTAGACAGGAAATTCCAGGCTTGTTTTTCCCGAGTTTAATTATTAATAACAGCACTCGCCTTGGTCTGGAACAGCTTGCAAGCCGACCGGAATTTGGCCTGGTCAGGCCGACTCCAACGATTTTCTTAGCAATTGGCATAATTTTGGAGAATCGAAAGAGGACGAAAACATTCAGAGAAAAACATTGTCAGTTCTTGGAAGCATGCACTTTGAGAAAAACAAGCGCCTCATCGGGAGAGGACGCACTAAGCAACATGTGATAATTCTGACGCGATGATTTTGCTCCGGAGGGTATAAGAAAGCTGATTGTCTCTTAGACGAATGAGAACGTTGTTTCGAACGCTGACGAATATCAATAAACAACTTCTCCCTCTCCGTCAACTTCTCTGCTCTTTGTGCATATTTCTGGGGCATATTTCACGGGCTGCTCCCAAACTAGGAGAAATGATGACTTCCGTAACTGCCAAATGCTCACTCACGCTTTTATTTAGTATTATGTAAGGTTTACTGTAGGACCGTTCTGTGCTTCTGCACTTTATTGGCGACAATGTCTGCAGACGGGAAAAATGGCAATTCCTCGTGTACCGAGTACATCCGGGGAAATCGGCAATAAAATGATCATTGACTTTTGACGTCGAGATAGAATACTCAAATCGCTTCGCTGCTGTCGAGCGTCCGTCCGGCGCCGGTCAGGTGCTCGTCGACGGCGGCGAGGCCGGGCAGTCGGGTCCGCCTCGACCGCTGTCGGAAGCTGTGGCAAAACAGGAAGTAGATCACCGGGTCCAGGCAAACATTGAGGGCCGACAGGGCCACGCTGGCGTCCTTCAGTCGCAGTAGCGCCACCCTGGCGCGGCAGCCGGAGGGCGCCAGCACGACGTACGGCAGCCGTACCAGGTGGTAGGGCACGAAGCACAGGCAGAAGACGCTCACCAGCGCCAGGATGTTGCGCCGCGATTCGGCTAGCTGGCGGGCGCCCGACGAGGACGTCCGGCGCCGACGCAACCTTGCCGCTAGCTTGCGCGACGTGCTGCCGTAGAAGAAGAGCAGCGCCGCCAGCACCAGCAGGAAAACCGCTGCCGAGAAGGCGTGGACCGCCTCGACGAGCCGGAAAAACAGGGGAAGGGACATCACTTTAAAGCAGCTATGACTTATTGACTACCTACGACAAGACAACGCACGACGAATGGACAAGCACTCAAACGACTAATTCATGTCATTTATAAAGTAGTAACCCTCGCTACTTGAATCATACTGTTGCAGTTTTCACCATCCCGGGCGCTAACGTGGAGCTACCCGGCTTCAGCACTGTTAGACAGAGACACAAAAGCCTGCGGGAAGCGGAGAGGAGGCGGACTCGCTATCTACGTGAAGACGAGGCGGTGTAACCCTGGGCGCAAAGATTTCCATCTGCTGCAGGGACGTCCAACTTTTGGCCTAGCGTGTGACGTCATCCACTCCGCTGTTGCTAAACTACAACACAGCACCCCGAGGCCATCCTGTTCATCTGTTATTAAACAACAAAGGATACTGCTGGAAGTGTGACTTTCCCTACGGGGATGAATAAAGTACCAGCTCAGTAGCCTAGATGGTAGGGCGCCCGCTTTGAGACTGGGAAGTCGCTGGTTCGCGCCTCGGCCGAGTCATACCTAAGACTTATAACATTGGTAAAATGACGGCGCCCTCTGTTGGCTGCGGCTGCATCGGCTCGCTACAACGGGTCAGGTGTATCGACATTTCGTTCTTACAAAGAATGACAATGCAAAGGAAATTATTATTATTATTATTATTATTATTATCTGTCTAAGATAGAAATTAAACTTCAATGCGACGTCCCTTACAGTTCTAAGGTCTCGGGAACCTCCTGTGTGGGTTCAAATCCAGATACCGGGCTTACTGTGCGGAGTTTGTATGTTCTCCCCGCGCTTGCGTGGGTTCCTCCGGGCACTCCGGTTTCCTCCCACATTCCAAAGACATGCATTTCAGGTGGATTGGCCGGTCCAAATTCTCCCTAAGTGTGAATGTGTCTCTGTGTGCCCTACGACTGGCTGGCAACCAGTTCAGGGTGTCCCCTGCCCACTGCCCGATGATTGCTGGGATGGGCTCCAGCACCCCCGCGACCCTACTGAGGATAACCGGTGCAGCTAATGAGATGAGATGAGATGACGTCCCTTGTTGTCACAGTCCTTCTTTGATGGCTTAGCTTGGAATTATATCGATGACTAGTTGTGAGTACCGTATTTGCAACACCGTAAGGAACACAATAAAGTCTCCGTTTTTTCTAAATTGTGGCTCTTGGGATCACTAGTAGACCGGCGTTTTCAGAGCGAAGGCTCCGGTCCGGAACATAGAAGGATTTCAATCTGAAAGATATGAGGGAGCAAGTCCATGCATGATTTTGTATACTACCAACAGAACCTTCAAATCACATCTTAGGCTAACAGGGAGCCAATGCAGGTTAGCCAAAAACTTTGTCTTCGTTAAAAGCCTGGCTGCAGCATTTTGTACCAGCTGAAGGCTCTTGATTTTTGACTTCGGGGGACCGGAGAGTAGTGCATTACGGTCATCGAGACGGGAAGTAACAAATGCGTGAATTGTAATCTCTGCATCGGACTGAGACAGCATAGGACGAATCCTTCGCTTGGAAAACGTTGGTCTACTCTTAATCCCAAGAGCCAAGAAGAAATCCCCAGGTTCGGGAGCGTTCTCTATTCGGGCCCCAGTGCTGTGGAATGCTCTTCCCCCTGAGATTGGATCTGCAACCTCAGTGGAAATGTTGAATTCTAAGCTTAAAACACACTTCTATTCTATAGCATATGAATAATCTATATTTTATGTTGATAATATGTGTATTATTTGCCCTCATGTCAGTTTTAGATCAGGGGATGGTGTCATAATTGTCTGTGGTTTGCAATAGTCTGTGGTCTGTGCAGCCTTTTGAGACTCTTTGCAATTAAGGGTCAAACAAATAAACATGACTTGACTTGAAATGCAGCACGCCCTATCGTGCGGTGCGCCCAGTGTAGCGTGAAATACAGAAGTAGAACAAGCTACGAAGACTTTTAACACGGTCACGAAAATACAATAGTGGCCCTCGCTACTTGGACATAATTCAAATGTAGAATAGTGGTTCTCTCTACTTGGACCTATCAACCGACCAATCAAATTGTAGAGTAAAGGCCCTCGCTACTTGGATCCATCAACGAGTTCAATTGTAGCGTAGCGGAACTTTCCGATTGGACGGATTGTTAAAACGAAAGTGGAAAGAAAGTAGAAACCCCGCCCACCTTGTAGAATAGCTTAAGGCTTGGGTCTTGGAGGTCGTCGCATCCGGCCCAGCCAGAAGGGGGCGGGGCCTCCGGCGCCACCAACGAGAGGACCACGTAAGCGGCGGCGACGGCGAGCAGGAACGACCACGTGACGGCCGAAACGGCGCAGGACGCCCCCGCCGACAGAAGTACGTGATTTCCCAGAGGATGCACGATTTTCAGGTACCTATGAAGGTTAGAATAGATTTCGTTCCTCTGATCCGTGACCTTCCCCGCAGAAGAATCGTGTTTGTCGTACCTGTTGGCGGCGACGTAGCCCATAAAGAGGATGCTAGCATACATGTTGAGGTAGAAGGCGGGCGCCCCGGCGGCGCAGTAGACCCGAAGTAGCGCCGGCGAAGATCCGGCGTGCCTGGCGATCCGGAAGGGAAGGCTGAGACTCAACAGGAAGTCGGCAGCCGCCAGGTTCTTCAGGTACACGTCCACGCAACGTGACGGTCCGCTCCCCGCCGCCAGCAGCTTCAATGTCAGGCCGTTCAGCACCAGGCCCGTCTGGGACAACCCCAAAGCGCTTCGGTTTTTGGATCGCAGAAAAGGTCCGTTTGACGGCGGATGGAAAGATTCTGACCAGGAAGAGCAGGCTGTAGACTGCGGTGAAAACGTAGCGGGTCCAGTCGGCAGGGGGAACGGCGCACGGCCACGTGGACCCGCTCTCGTTGAAGGACCGGTTGAAGGGCCCGCCGGTTGTCGCCGGGGTGGTGCTCATGGTGGGGTTCGGGTTCCCTGGCAAAGGAGGAACAACCTTCAGATGAGTAACTGTCAGGAAAACAAGGCAAGGACTGACTAGAGGTCAAAGGACGGAACAGGAACTGATGGATCAGACACAAGTGGACTGAGAGAACTCAGAGGTGACCGGAACGGAACGGGAAGAGAGAAACGAAGGTTCTTCATAAAAACGACACATATGATGAAAACCACATTTGGGAGAATTGAGCTGTACCTTTTCATATGTCACTGTATCTTCAATAAAAATGAGCTGCCAGGTTCAATGTCTGCAGTATTCTGGGACAGTTCAATGGAAACTCTTGTGGTTTCTGGCATCGTTTCCTCAGGAAATCTCCTGGTTTTTAGCATACTCCAATGGAAAAAATCTCTCGTTTCTGAGTTGGTCCACTCAAGAAGTACCTAGACTCCTGACATCGTCTAATAAAGAGGTGTCCAGTTTTTTATTTGCCAGAGCTCAATTGAAAATCTTCTGGTTTGGTGCTTATATAAATGGAAAGATTTCTCGTTTCTGGCTCCAGAGTCTCCAGATTTCTGCCATAGTTCAATTGAGATGTCATCTGTTTTTTAGAATAGTAGAGTCAGGAAGTTCTCCTGATTCACTCCAATCAAGAGGTGACCGGTATTTTTGCCATAGTTAAATTGAGACGTCTTCCGATTTCTGGAATGGTTCAATGGAGTATCCTAGTTTTTTGCAAAGTCCAATCAAGAAGTCTGTTTTTTTGGTCCATTATTCAATTGAGAATGTCCTGGTTTCTGGGAAGGTTAATAGAGATTCTTCTGGTTTTCGACATTGTCTGTTTGAGAGTGTCGTGATTACCTAACCGGAGTCACCTGAGGTAATCAGCTGGTGTGCTGGAACGCGATCTCTTGATTGGTGGAAGTCTACTACATAAGCTGTCAGCGTCCAGAGATGGACGTTCGAGTGTCTTCCTCATTTCCTGAGTGAACCTCCAACATTCAAGGTACCACAAGCCCATGTATATTCCAAGTCTGATTCTCGTTGCCTGACCCTTGTCTGTTAAAAGTTTTCGATCTACTCTTCCGTCCCGGCCACCGACTTACCTGCTACGTTTCGCCACGCGTTTTCACCACGGAGTTGCCATATCGTCCCAAGAGGCTTTCCACTGCCAAGGCTCGACGTCCCAAGCCTGCTCCACCGAATCTTGTCACAATAAATCCTTTAACTGACGCTATTGGATCCGAGTCCTTGTTCTGTTCCATGACAGAACACTCGAACCAAAGCATGGATCCAGCGACAGTTCGTCCCACCTCTGAGAGATGCGGAAATGCCGAACAGGAATCCGCGCTACAGCGCCTACAACACACCGAAGGCGCAATACAACAGATCGTCCACGACGTATCCACACTAGTCCGGCAAGTACGACGTCACCAAGAATTTTTTGAACAGTGCGAAGCTCCCCCGGCAACACGAGCACAAGATCCAGTTCCGCCCCTTTCTGATCAGGTCGGCAGTGTTGAACCACGAGTAGGTTCGCCAGAGAGATTCAGTGGAGAGCCCGCCCAGGTCCGCCCCTTTCTTATAAATTGCCGACTAATTTTTGATCTACAACCGCGAGCCTTTGTGAACGAAAAGGCGAAGGTGGCTTTTGTGATAAATCATCTGACTGGCAGAGCCCGCCTTTGGGGAACGGCAGAATACGAACGGGGGGCGACAGCATGCACTTCTTTTAATTTGCTAAGCCAGGAGATGATTAAAGTTTTTGATTCTGGAGCCTCATCAGTCGATGCTGCTCGTTCAATCTTGAACATTCGCCAGGGGAGACGCTCCATTGCCGACTATGCCATTGACTTTCGCACACTAGCAGCCCAGAGTCACTGGAACGAAGAGGCGCTGGTCGACGCCTACCTCCATAGCTTGTCCGGTTATATCAAAGACGAATTGGTTTCCCACGCTCCTCCGGTAACTCTTGACAATGCTATCGAACTGACCGCCCGGATCGACCGTAGGGTTCAGGCAAGACGCAGAGAGAGAGAAGATCCCAGCCAACCCATCACCCGGCTAAGTCAAGACATTAGTAAGATACCGAACCCCCCAACCAATTCTACCGCACCTCATGAGATGATGGAGGTGGACCGCACCTTTCTCTCCGTCGAAGAACGCCAGCGAAGGCGTACTGAACGGCTATGTTATTACTGCGGCGGCCAGGGACATAGGGTGGTCAATTGCCCGTTAAAAGCCAACGCTCGTCGGATATAGGGGACATCCGATTGAGCTCAGCTTTAGTATCGTCCCCCAAGACTGATAGACCTGTTCTCCGGGCAAATCTCATTATTTCCGGTACATCTCAACCCTTCCATGCCCTCATCGATTCTGGTGCTGAAACAAATATCCTGGATTTGTCACTCGCACACAAGATGGGGATACCTGTTGAAACCCTTCCTAACCCGGTATCAGCTCGGGCTTTGGATGGCCGCCTATTAGGCACCGTATCTCAAATAACGGAACCCATTGAACTACAGTTGTCTGGAAATCACAGAGAGAAGATCCGATTTCACTTACTCCACTCCCCTAACCAACCCCTTGTCCTGGGTCATCCTTGGTTGGTGCAACACAACCCCCATTTCGACTGGCGCACTGGGTCGATACTTGAATGGGGCATGGACTGTCACCAAACCTGTCTGCAAGCCGCTCCTTACCCAAATCATCCTGTTTCCACGAGGGCTCCACCCAATCTGTCCAAGGTCCCAGCCTGTTACCACCACCTACAGGAGGTCTTCAGTAAAGCTAAGGCCTCTTCCTTGCCCCCTCATAGGCCTTATGACTGCGCAATTGATCTCCTGCCGGGGTCTGCTCCTCCTCGGGGCCGCCTCTACTCCTTGTCCGTTCCCGAGAGGAAGGCCATGGAGGAATACATTTCCGATGCCTTGGCGGCTGGTATCATTCGACCCTCCTCTTCTCCTGCTGGGGCGGGGTTCTTTTTTGTGGGAAAAAAGGACGGGTCACTCCGGCCCTGTATAGATTATCGGGGCCTTAATGAAATCACGGTTAAAAATCGCTATCCCTTGCCGCTGCTTGCCTCTGCTTTTGAGCTTCTACAGGGGGCCACGGTCTTCACTAAACTTGATCTGCGCAACGCCTACCACTTAGTCCGAATCCGGGAGGGTGATGAGTGGAAGACGGCATTCAACACACCCAACGGTCACTACGAGTATCTGGTAATGCCGTTCGGATTAACCAATGCTCCAGCTGTTTTCCAATCTTTGGTAAATGACATTTTACGAGATGTGCTTAATCGTTTTGTTTTTGTGTATCTGGACGATATCTTGATTTTCTCAAAGTCCCTCGATGAACACCGAAAACATGTCCAGCTGGTTCTCCGTCGTCTCCTAGAGAACTCTTTATTTGTTAAGGCAGAGAAGTGCGAGTTTCACGCCAAGACAGTCTCGTTCCTGGGCTACATCGTGGCGGAGGGGACCCTTCAGATGGATCCTGCCAAGGTATCAGCAGTCACCTCTTGGCCTGTCCCTGAGTCTCGGAAGAAGCTCCAACAATTCCTTGGTTTTGCCAATTTCTACCGGAGGTTCATCAGGAACTACAGTTCGGTGGCAGCTCCCCTCACGCTTCTTACCAGTCCTAGAGAGCCATTTCGGTGGTCTTCCGAGGCTAATGCAGCTTTCAACCGTCTAAAAACCCATTTCTCTACGGCCCCCATACTCCAGGTACCGGACCCTGCACGCCAACTGGTAGTGGAGGTGGACGCCTCAGATGTGGGAGTGGGTGCTGTCCTGTCCCAGCGGTCGGACAAGGACCAGAAGATGCACCCGTGCGCCTTCTTTTCCCGGCGGTTGTCCCCGGCCGAACGCAACTACGACGTGGGGGATCGTGAGTTGTTGGCCGTCAAGCTAGCCCTGGAGGAATGGCGGCATTGGTTGGAGGGGGTAACGGTGCCGTTCATAGTTTGGACTGACCACAAGAACTTAGAATATATTAGATCGGCCAAGCGGCTCAAGCCTCGCCAGTCACGTTGGGCCCTGTTTTTCACCCGCTTTAACTTCACTCTGTCCTACAGACCCGGATCTCGAAATGTGAAACCCGACGCGCTCTCCCGACAATTCCAGAATTCCAATGACACACCTCAGGGTCCCGCAACGGTCCTTCCAGCTTCCTGTATGGTGGCAGCAGTCTCCTGGGATATCGAGTCCCGAGTCAGAGAGGCGATACCCGATCAGGCGGGCCCCAGCTCCTGTCCCGAGGGTCGACTATTCGTCTCCGAACCCTTACGGTCCGAGGTCCTCCAATGGGGGCACAATTCTCACTTTTCTTGCCATCCGGGGTCGGCTCGGACTCACAGTTTCTTGTCCCGACGCTTCTGGTGGCCTACCATGGCCAAGGACGTTAGGGAATATGTCTCCGCCTGTCAAGTGTGCGCCCAGAACAAAACATCCCACCAACGTCCGGCCGGTCTGTTACATCCACTTCCGGTTCCCCGCCGCCCATGGTCCCACATCTCCTTGGACTTTGTGACGGGGTTGCCAGTATCCGAGGGGATGACGACTGTACTAACTATCGTGGACCGATTCAGTAAGATGGTCCATTTCGTGGCACTACCGAAGCTCCCCTCCGCCAAGGAAACTGCAATGATAGTCCAGCAGCATGTGTTCCGCCTCCATGGCATCCCTCTGGACATTGTTTCTGACCGTGGTCCCCAGTTCTCATCCGCGTTTTGGAAGGAGTTTTGTCGTCTGTTGGGTGCCTCTGTCAGCCTCTCATCAGGGTTCCACCCTCAATCCAATGGGCAGTCTGAACGAGTGAACCAAGATTTGGAAACGGCACTTCGCTGCATGGTCTCTAGCGAACCGTTGTCCTGGGCTCGGCAATTGGCATGGGTGGAATATGCTCACAATTCCTTGGTTAGCTCATCCACTGGAATGTCCCCCTTCCAGTGTGTGTATGGGTACCAACCCCCTATGTTCCCTAGTCAAGAAGAGGAAGTAAACTGCCCGTCAGCTACGGCGAATGCACGTCGCTGTCGGCGAACTTGGGCTCGTGCTCGGGCCACACTCCTTCGGGCTAGCAAGACTCATGCCGTTGGAGCTAATCGACGGAGGAGTCCTGCTCCGAAGTACCAGGTGGGCCAGAAGGTGTGGCTAGCATCAGCTGATCTTCCACTGAAGGTTGAGTCGAGGAAACTGGCTCCTCGGTATCTTGGCCCATTTCCTATAGTAAAAATTATCAACTCCTCAGCAGTCCGTCTCCGTCTACCAAGATCTATGAGAGTGCACCCCACGTTTCATGTTTCCCGAATCAAGCCCGTCAGCCAGAGTCCGTTGGCACCCATTCCACCTCCTCCCCCAGCTCCACGCTCCTTGGACGGGGAGCCTATCTATACAGTGCGCCGCCTGCTCCGCTCCCGACGCAGGGGTCGGGGCTTCCAGTACTTGGTCGATTGGGAGGGATATGGTCCGGAGGAGAGATCATGGATTCCCAGCAGGCAGATCCTGGACCGATCTCTTGTGGCAGAATTCCATCAACTGCATCCTGACCAACCAGCACCACGCCGTGGTCGTCGTCGGAGGTCCGACGCTGCTGCTCTTCCACCGGCAGACCCACCCGCTACCACCCCTTCAGATGCGGACGAAGGGGCCTCTATCCACTCGGAAGAATTCTGAGGGTTCATCGGACGACCTCTGGGCCCTCGATTTTTGGATTATTGGTGATGTATTTTGGGTTTTGGGGAATTATTTGTAACTGGCCTGTGATTTTTTTTCCCTTGGATTACCGGTGTTGCCATGTGACGTGTTTGGATTTATTTTTATTTTTCCCTGGGGGACTTCTGGAGCCGTCCCTTGAGGGGGGGGTTCTGTCGTGATTACCTAACCGGAGTCACCTGAGGTAATCAGCTGGTGTGCTGGAACGCGATCTCTTGATTGGTGGAAGTCTACTACATAAGCTGTCAGCGTCCAGAGATGGACGTTCGAGTGTCTTCCTCATTTCCTGAGTGAACCTCCAACATTCAAGGTACCACAAGCCCATGTATATTCCAAGTCTGATTCTCGTTGCCTGACCCTTGTCTGTTAAAAGTTTTCGATCTACTCTTCCGTCCCGGCCACCGACTTACCTGCTACGTTTCGCCACGCGTTTTCACCACGGAGTTGCCATATCGTCCCAAGAGGCTTTCCACTGCCAAGGCTCGACGTCCCAAGCCTGCTCCACCGAATCTTGTCACAATAAATCCTTTAACTGACGCTATTGGATCCGAGTCCTTGTTCTGTTCCATGACAGAGAGGCTCCCAGATTTTTTGCCATAAATCAATTGAAAAGTTATCTGGTTCCTGGATTGGTCCACTCAAAAAGTACCTAGGCTCCTGACATAGTCTAATAAAGAGGTGTCCGTTTTTTGTTCCATTGTTCAATTGAGAATGTCCTGGTTTCTGGGAAGGTTAATAGATTCTTCTGGTTTTCGACATTGTCTGTTTGAGAGGCTCCCAGATATTTTGCCATAATTCAATTGAAAAGTTTTGTGGTTTCTGGATTGGTTTAGTCAAGAAGTCTCCTGGTTCCTGAAATAGTCCAATTGAGAGGTCTCAATTTTTTTGGGGGGAGCAAAGTTCAATGGAAAAATCTTCTGTTCCTGGCATGGTCCTATTGGTAAGTCACCCGTCTTTTTGCTCTATTTCAATGGAAAGGTCTCCTGGGTTCTAGCATATTTCCATGGAAAATCTTCAGGTTTCTGGCAAAGATCATTTGAGAAGTCTCAATTGTTTGTATATTTTGATAGAGAAGTCCTCTACTATCTGACAAAGTTTAATGGACACGTTGAGTGTTTTTTGGCAAAGTCCAAACAAGAAGTCTATTTTTGTGCCATTGTTTAACAGAGAATTTTCACTTTCTGTGCCATAGTTTAGTATAAAATCTTCTGGTTTCTGACTTAGTCCAATGGAGAACTTTCTTGGTTTTTGCTGTCAACTCATGTCTAAATCTCTCCAGTTTCGGTCCAAATTCACTGCAGTTCCTGGTTGCTCTTGTGAGCTTTGAGAGATTCAAACAATGTAATATTTCCAGCAGGACTTTGAACAATAGCAACTGAGAAAAACAGGTCAGAAGAACATAAAAAAGCAGATGAAACTGGGCTGAAGTTGACCTACTTACCTGCAGCTTTTTCGGCTGAATGGTGGCCACTTCCTCTTGCGTCGGCACCAGACCTGTTTTGCGGTGGTGACGGCTTCATTTGCATGACGCGCACAGACATACACGAGGACGCAGGTTTCCATGCCGACAAGGACACTTTCCCTTCATGCCCGTCCACAAGTCCCTGCTACAAAACATCCAGAGATGAAGAGTTGCAGGACGTCTTCAACAAACATGGGACAGATCGATGGACGAGGACCAGTCCATTGTAGGTCGGGACAACACACAGGCCACTCGCACACCCATTTTCTGAAAATGTGGAAGTGCTTTTACGTTTTATGACGAAAGTGAGGCTAAAAAGCGCGCTCGGATGATTTTGGTAGCGCTCGCTCGGGCCACCAAAGCGGGAAGTAAGAAGAAGATCCGCACGAGACGGCGCAAATGGAGGAACCGAGATGAAAGCGAAGACCGAGGACGGTGGACCTGCTCGAAAAAAGGAATTTACTGACTTATCAAGAGCACCGAGTGGACGCCTTTACATTCACTGCCCCTTTAAGACCTTGGAGGAGTTGATGGGTGTGGCATGCACACTTGAAGCTCATCAAGACTCCCGCCCTATTGAATGAATGAATGAAAACTTTATTCGAACATGAAAAAAAACAAAATAAGTCAACAACAAAATAATGTTACATATGTTCGAAAAGGGGTTGTAGAAGCAAATGCTTATATTTCTTACTCCTTCATCTTCCCTATGAAATACATCAATGATATAACAACAATAGTAGTAATATTAATAACAGTTATGATAAAACAATAACACAAAGTTAACCATAGTTGTAGACACTTTATTACAAATCTCTCGTATCCCTCATACTCCATTTTCTTCATCTTTGTATTCCGCCACGAATGTTTTTTTGTATTTAAATTTGAACAAGTGAATAGTTGGACGCCGTTTGATCTGGTCTTGTAAATTGTTCCAAAGTTTGACTCCGCACACACACACACACATACTTTTCCTGGTGGTTCTCACCTTTGGGATTAGGAATTTCCCTCTTGCCAAATGAATCCTTTATGGATATTTTCTGGCACTATGTTTTTGTTGACCTTAAATAGCAGTTGTGCAGTGAAGAATTTGACTAAATCATCACATTTTAATCATTTGGACTGCAGGAATTCAATAGGAGTATGAACTCGATATCCTCCCCTGTGTATGGATCTATTGTGATCTGGATAGCCATTTTAGTCATTTGAATCTCAAATTGGAAATCAAATGCTTCCGCTACAGAGTAATAGAATACCATTAAAGTGGATTTTGTGCCCTGCTGTGAATGAGACGCTAACGCACAGGAATTTGACGACACTGCCCTCCTCCGGCGAGGTTGCAAAACTGCAGCATTTTTCACGTCTAGAATCCGATGCACAGAAAAAAACTAATTGGGGGAGCGAACCATGTTTGACAAAACACACAAATACCTTTTTTTTGTGCTTAACATTTTTGTTTGTGCTTTCTAATTCAAACAAGAGCGCCACCTTCAGGTCCCCCATTTTCTTTTTAACGTGATTTATTTTCTTTTATCGATTTATTTTTTCTTTATTTCTCTCTTTTTATTTCTCACACACAATTTAACAGAGGGTTGGGTCACCCATCATTTAGCAACACGAACCAGAAAATATATACAATTGACATTCCCATAAATAACAGAAAAATAAAAACAACAAATGTTAATAAAAGAAATAAAATAAAAGGTGAGGTGTTTAGACATCAACTCAAAATGGTGTGATAAGCTTCCATCTTTTCTCGAATTGATCATAATGTACATTTGCTTTCATTTGTCTCTCCATTGTTTTATGTCTCTGTATTTCTGCAACACTTTCTGTTCTCTTGAAAATTTGGAGCGTTTAAGCGTTTCATGCCAATTTTGTTTGTCATGACGCAATGTTCAATTGAAAAGAAAAAAATGACTGTTAATGCGTCGATGACTCGCTCGATGGTTCCCTGTCGCTTACAGGTTCCCTTTTCCACTTCTGCTAGCACATATCGTTTTTTCCCTTGTGTACGGTGATGCATGGCAAAAGCTGACCGGAGATAAAACAAGGCCTAGTTGAATCAGGTTTATTGGGTTGGAAGGAGATTTTATTTATAGTCAGAATGATGTAAGATTATAGGCACCATCGTGTCTTGGGAAAATGGCACATTCCCTGAATTTCTCGGGAAATTAAATGGCTCTCTTCGGTCACTCACATTTTGGGTTCTCTACATGTTCCTCTTGTAGGAGACACAAGACGCAAAGTTCTGTTTATTTCTGGATTAATTTGATAGTGAAATCCTCTCGTTTGAGAAGTCTTCGAGTGATGTCAACTGGTTTCTGGCATAGTCCAGTTCAGCAGTAGTTTGTTTTTTGCCATGTTTCTAAGTAGAATCAGTTTTTTGGCATAGTTTAGAAGTATTTTGGTTTTCTGGCAATGTCTAAAGGAGAAGTTTTATGATTTCTGCCATAGTTTGATCGAGAACCCGTCCATTTTTTCGGTCCACTTTTAAATGATGAATCTTCTGGTTTTTGACTTTGTCCAAAGGAGAAGTATTTCAAATTTTAGCATAGTTCAGTCAAGAGGTTTTCTGGTCGTGTTATATAATAGAGTCTCCTGGTTTCTGGCATAGTCCAGTGAGAGATGTCACCTGTTTTCTGGCCATAGTTGAATGGAGATTCTTTTGTTTCTTGGCATGGTCCAGTCGAGAGATCACTTGGTTTTTTGATATAGTTTCATGGAAAATTCTTGTTTTTTGCGCAGTCCAATCAAGAACTTTGCCATAGTTCAGAGGAGAAGTCTCCTGGTTTCTAGCATAGTCCAATCGAGAAGTCACTTGTTTGCCATCGTTAAATGGAGAAGTTCCAGGTCTCAGGCTCTATGAAGTCCACGTTTTGAGTGGACTTGCTTCTCCCTCAATGTCTCAAGTTTACTAGAGTAGTTCTTCACCAGGAGTTCCTTGTACCCCCTAAATGTTGCTGAGACTGGGGGCGCCAGTAAGCGAGGCAGCGCGGTCCCCTCCCGAGATCTTCCTTATTAAAGCCTGCCTGAACTTCTGGCACATGAGGAAGTAGATGACGGGATCCAGGCAGACGTTGAGGGCCGAGAGGAAGAGCGTGGCCTCCTTGGCCCGAAGGAGGACGAGTCTGGAAGCCGGACTGAAGGGGGACGTCGGCATCTGGCTGAGGGTGTAGGGCACCCGGCAGACGTGGTAGGGCACGAAGCAGACGAAGAAGACCAAGAGGATGCAGAAGATGCTGCGGTTGGACTTGCGCCTCACACGGTTGCTGTCGCGACCGACGCGGCGGTACGAGCGATAAACGCGGCAGAAGATGGCGGAGTAACAGAACCCGAGAACCAGCCAAGTCAGCCAAAAGAGACCCACGCTGAAGAAGGTGGATGCCCGGTGCCACTGGACCCCCAAGGGGCTCTTCAGTCTCACGCAGGGGCCCGAGATTTCGCCGGGAGCCGGCCGGCCGGTGAGGATGGCGTTGGGTAGCACGCAAAGCGCCAGGAGGGTCCAGGTCAGCAGCGCCAGGACCCGAGCACCGCACACCTTCTGCAGGAACCCGCCAGAACCGGGACCCCGCACCACCTTCAGGTAGCGTTCCAGACCGATGAGGCCCATGAAGAGGATGCCGACGTACATGGAGGAGTAGAAAAGCACGGAGGTGTAGCGGCAGACCAGGGCGTGGAGGCCCCGACCGCCGGCCCCCAACTGCTCCGCCGCCCGGAAGGGGAAGGTGGCGAGCATCAGGAGGTCCGCCACCGCCATGTTCTTCAGGTAGACCACCAGGGCCGAGTCGCTGGGAATCCCGAAGAAGATCCAGGCGGCGACGCCGTTGAGGGGTGCGCCCACCACGCAGAGGAGAAGGTAGAGCCAGGGGAGGACCTGACCTGTCGGGGCCAAGCCGGCGTCCGATTGGTTGACGGGAGAAAGACTGGCGTTGAGAAGATCCATGCCTGGAGAACAACAAGACAGCTGCGTCAAATCGAACATCGTCGGGATCTGACGTTCCCGTGTTTCTCGACTGGCGGGTCACGACCCTAAGGGGGTCGGCGACCCGTTTTCGGCGGAAAAATATCGCTAAGGAAAGAAAAAGACGACACTTCTTAAAAGTCTCAAAAGTCCTAAAGCACAAATGCAAACTGCCGGCTCAACACTCAGAGAAGCGCAAGAGAAAAACGAGCTGCAGGTTGAAATATGTCCACTTGATTTTGCCAAAGCCAGGCGCCTCTCACAAACACTGTACTTGTATTTCTCTCTCTCTCTCTTTCACTCTCTCTCTCATCCTCCCCTTTTCTCTCACCTTCTATCTCTCTCTTTCACTCGCTCTGTCTCTCTTTTTCTTTCTTTGTTCCTCTTCTCCTCTTTCTTCATCTGTGTCTTTTTACCTTGTTTGGCTCTCCCTTCCTTTTTTTCCTTTTCTCTGTCTTTTCTCTCTCTCTCTTGCATCAACTTCCTCTTTCTCCCCTTCTCTCTTTCTCTCTCTGTTTGGATTTTTTTTTCTCTCTCTTTCTTTCCCCCTCTCTCACTATTTCTGTTTTTATCTCTTTTATTTAACATTCTCTGTCTCTCTTTCTCGCTTTCTCTCTTTCTTTGTTCCACCCTCTCTCATGTTCTCTCCCTCTCTTTCTCTTATTTCTTTCTCTCTTTTTCTTTTTCCTCAATCTACTACTCTTTCTTTCTCCTCTTTCTTTTGTTGTTTCTTTTTTCTTTATTTTTTTCGGTCTGTCTTTTTTTCTTTCTTTTTTCCGTCCCTCTCTCCTTTTCATTCTTCCTACCTCATTAGTCCAGCCCCTGAGAGAATGTTTGTTTTATTTTGTGGCCCCCGAGTTAAAATTGTCAAGGAACGGACCAGGAGGCAGGAAGTGTGAACTCATTTGCGTGTACAATCCGTCACTTTAATTTAGAAAACAAAAGTTGTCCAACACGCAGGGACCAAAGACAAAACAAAAACAGGCTTACAGGCAGTAACTCAGAACAAACGGGCATGAACAGGTTTTTCCCCGAGTCAAACAAAACAACGGTATGGCAACGGGCAGTCCCAAAACGAGCCCTTAAGAATCCCACACGCAATTAAGTCAATCTGTGTCAGCCGGTGTCAAGGGGCGGGACCGGCTGGGTGTCATGGTGACCATGCAGGACATGACAAAAATGAGTTTGAAGGCAGGTACAAAATCATGCTTATTTGAAAACATGATCAGGTCCTGGAACTGGGTGCTCCGTGATGTTCCCTCGTGATAACCAGTTCAGTATCACAGCTGCTACCCACCGGGGCTGCAACAACTCATCGATGAAATCGATCAAAATCGACGATTAAAAGCGTGGGCGACTTACTAGAACAGTGATTTTAAACCAGTGTGCCTCATCACACTAGTGTGCCGTGAGAAATGATCCAATGTGACTTTTTAAAATGTTATAAAACATTTATGAATCATTTTCTGCAAATATGAAGTCAGTGTCAAGTGTCTGTGCTATAAAAACTTGGGGTATTATAAATGATAGTGTTCAGTGTCATTTTATAACATCTTCGGTGAGTGATGTGCCGCAAAATTTTTCCGATGTCAAAAACATGCCATGGCTCAAAAAAAGGTTGAAAAACACTGCTATGGACCGCACAATCTGTGGAAGCTGTCAAGTCCAGCATGGTCGCCCTGGGCAACAGCTGAAGCAGATCGCCTAATTTGTGCGTTTGCTTCTCAAGGGGGGTTTGGGGTTTTGTGGGGGCTGGCTCATTGCATTTTCTGTCTGCATCTCCCGTTCTGTTTTGCTCTGTCCTGTTTTGTTTTAGTCGGAAGAAACCTGTGTTTGCACGTTTTTAGTTAAAGCCTGTTTGTTCTGTCTTGTCCCTGAGTTTTGGACGACTTTTATTTTACTAAATAAAAGTTTTGATCGTCAACGCAATTGAGTTCTCCCTTCCTGCCTCTGTTCTGGTCCGGTCCCCTCGTGACAGAAGCACGTGATTTACGAGGCACAAAGTACCTTAAGTCGATGGAAATACGAGTGCACACCCTTTCCCAGAGTTGTAGTACCACTTTGGACCAACGGAGGAGCCCTTGAGACAGATTTTTAGCTTACATTCATTTGAAGTCTTTTTTAAATGGAACATTGGAAACAAAATGAGCATGTAAGTTTAGCCGTTTGATCATGAAACAAAGTTGACCATTTTCAAGAGAACAAAATGTGTTCAAGAGGTGTGGAGACCGATGAGGTGCAGGTGGGCACTCTCCAGCCACTCCCCCCCCCCCAGTTCCTGACATGTCTGCTTTACTTTTTAAAACTCCCTGGAGTTTGTTTTTTCGACCCCGCCCAAGGTCCTTGAGGATGACCTTGTCTTCTGTTGGTGCGGAAGTCCAAAGCAGGTGTCCCCCTTTTCTCCCAAAACAAGCAAACTCAAATCCCCGTTTCACCCTTGGAGTGTTTGATGGGCGGCCAAGGGACGCTTCCTCCTTCGCAGGTGGACAAACCGGAGCGGCCGAGGATGGACCTCACTCGCTTTTGCTATAATTAGAACGCTCTTTATTGTCCTTGATATCCACCTTGCGTGCAGGGAGATTAGACACGGCACTCCGGAGAAAAGGATGAAATGGGAAAATAAGAAAAAAATAATCCCAACATAGTGCTTGGATAAACTGGCCCAAGTTATCGTATTCATTTAGCAGCAGCAATAAAAAAACAGGAATATTTACAAAGTATAATATATATATATATATATATGTAGTTGTTGTCGGTTATGAAAAGTATTTTGTATTTGAGGCACGACAGCCGGCCGCCTCACTCCCACTTGAAATAGTTGGAGTGAGCGGCCTCACTGCAAACTTCCCAGAAGCATTTTTCTTTTTTTGCTTTCGCTTTCGGAGATGACCCCGTAAGGACAACGGTTTGAGCGGGGAAAAAAAACAAAAAGATTTTGTTTTGGCGAAACATTTTTGTTTACGAATGATTGGAAGTCGCCCGAAAACTGGACTTCGAAATGTTTTGGAAATGTAAATGAAACCGTAAGCCCTTTGCGCTCATCGATAACAAAACGGGTTTTATTTCTGACTGGAACAAAAAAGCGTTAAAATGATCCGTGTTTTTTAGTCAATTCTTGCAAAATTCATGCATTTGTTACCTCCCGTCTCGATGACTGTAATGCCCTACTCTCCGGTCTCCCGAAGTCCAAAATCAAGAGCCAAAATGCTGGAGCCAGGCTTTTAACGAAGACAAGAAAGTTTGATCACATGACCCCGATTTTAGCTAACTTGCATCGGCTCCCTGTTAGCTTAAGATGTGATTTGAAAGTTCTGTTGGTAGTAGCACAAACGACAATGGCAACCGCCTCCTCCTCCTCTGCCACCAAAACAACCTTTGTGTTGCTGACACCTGGTTTCCCCGGAAATGCATCCATCACTGGACGTGGTACAGCCCAGATGGCAGAACCAGGAAGGGATTGGACCACATCCTGATATCACGACGCTGGAAGTCGTTTGTAACCAACTGCCGGGTGTTCAGAGGAGCACAGCTTGGCAACACAGACCATCGTCTGCTGGTGGCCCAGCTCAAGCTAAAGCTCCGAGCCAACCAGCACAAGACTCTGCCTCGCCCCGACTCCTCCCGACTCAGCGACCCCAACATCGCCAGAGACTTCAGTTGCTCCATCCGCCGCTCTCTTGATACCCTGGCTCCTGACAAGCTGACAGACTGGGCGGCCTTCAAGGAAAGTGTCCTCCAGTCTGCTCACAATGTCCTCGGACGCCCGCGATCCTCCCCGAGAAAGCCCTGGATATCAGAGAGGACACTAAACATCATAGACCAGCGGCGTGAGGCCCGACTCCGAGGCGACCTCACAGAGTATCGGAGACTGAATCGCCTGCGCAATGTGGCCATTGCTGAAGATAGGGAGAGGTTTTGGCAGGCAGAAGCCCAACAGCTTGAGTCCGCGGCCAACAACAACAACATGAGCCGCGTATTCAGTCTACTACGCCAAGCCCGTAGCGGCCCACACATAAAGACAGCCCTGGTAAAGGACTCAGACGGCAACCTCATCATGACAGAAGCCAACTGCCTCGAGCGCTGGAAGGAGCACTTTAGCCTCCTCTTGCAGCACAGCACCATCCCGGCTGATCCCACCCTCCTACGGGCTGCGAGCACAGCACCTCCTAACGACACCTGCTGCACAGACCCCGTAACACCCGAGGAAGTGAGAGCTGCTCTGAAGAAGCTGAACACCAAGAAAGCCCCCGGCATCTGTGCCATTACCGGCGAGATGCTCAAGGCCAGCGGTGATGGCATGGTGGAGTGGCTAACCCGCCTATTCAACCAGGTGTGGGAATCGGAGCAGCTGCCCACCGACTGGACCAGAGGAGTCATCTTGCCCTTCTGGAAATGCAAGGGCGACAGGCTTGTCTGTGGAAACCACAGAGGCATAACCTTACTCTCCATCCCGGGCAAGGTCTTTACCAGGATCTTGCTCAGCCGTGCCCTTCCAGCAATCAGAAGCTGCCGCCGTCCCCAGCAGGCTGGCTTTATGCCCAACCGCTCCACAACGGACCACATCTCTGCCGTCCGTTTGCTGATAGAAAAGACCCGTGAATTCCGTAAAGATCGCCATCTATATATCGGATTCATTGATCTGAAGGCCGCCTTTGACACCGTCTGCCACTCTTCACTGTGGAACATCCTCCAAGCTCTCAGAGCACCACCCAAGATCATAGCCCTGTTCAAGCTGCTCTACAGCAACACAGAGAGCTGTGTCCGTATCAACGGCATTGACTCCGACTGGTTTGCTATCTCCAGCGGCGTTCGCCAAGGCTGTGTGGCTGCTCCCGACCTTTTTAATTGCATCATCGACCATCTGATGTTCAGGGTTAGTGAGCGCATCCCCGGAGTGTCTTTCGGCAACTACCACCTGACTGACCTGGAGTATGCTGACGACACCATCATTCTCAGCACTTCCTACAGCCAGCTGAGAGACGCTCTGGGCATTTACAGCGAAGAGGCAGCGCGGCTTGGCCTGCAAGTGAGTTGGACGAAAACCAAGTTCATGTATGTCGGTGATGGACCAGATCCACCTCCCATCCAAATTGGTAGCGACATCGTAGAGCCTGTCAAGAGCTTTGTATATCTGGGGTCCATGGTGACAGACAATGGGGACCTAAAACCAGAGATTCTCCGCAGAAGAGCCCTGGCAGCATCTGCTCTGCAGTCTCTCTGGAAACCACTCTGGCGGCACCAGACCATCGCACGCAAGACGAAGCTCCGCATTTACAACCTCGCCGTACTCCCTATCCTGCTTTATGGCTCAGAAACATGGCCCCTGAACGACACCCTGGCCACAAGAATCGATGGTTTTGATAGCAGGGCTCTCAGAACCATCGAGAACATCAGGTGGCCCCAGCGAGTCTCCAATAAAGAGCTCAGAGCCCGCACGTGCCAGCCCCAAGCATCTTCCTTGGTCGCACAACGCCGCACCCGCTGGTTTGGCCATGTCCTTCGTCTACCACCAGACCATCCGACACGAGCCATTCTCCAGTTTGACCCAAAGGCCGCAGGCTGGAGACGACCACGAGGGAAACCCCGCACTCGATGGCTCGACGTCGTTGCGGGCGACCTCCAACAACACGGAGTTGCCGTAGAGGATGCAGAACAGCTGGCACAAGACCGCCAGCATTGGAAAAACCTGGTTCATCTGGTCGGCTCAACGCACAGGGACGGGACCCCCCGACCTTCGCTGGAGCAATAAGTAAGTAAGTAAGTAAGTTGGTAGTATACCAAATCGTGCATGGACTTGCTCCCTCATATCTTTCAGATTGAATTTCCCCCTATGTTCCGGTCCAGAGCCTTTGCTCTGAAAACGCCGGTCTACTCGTGATCCCAAGAGCCAAGAAGAAATCGGGAGGATCGAGAGTGTTCTCCATTTGGGTCCCAGTAACCTGCCCTCTGAGATCGGATCTGCAACCTCAGTGGAATTTTTTAAATCTAAGCTTAAACACACTTCTACTCTATAGCCTATGAATAACCTATATTTCACGTTGACGATATCTGTGTATTATTTGCCCTCATGTAGGTTTTAGATCAGGGGATTGCGTCATAATGTTCTGTAGTTTGCAATAATCTTTGATCTGTGCAGCCCTTGGAGACTCTTTGTGATTAAGGGCCAAACAAATCAACATGACCTGACTTCTCAAAGTTTCTTCATTTTCCTCATATTGTTGAGGTTTTTGAGTTTTCCTTGCCCTCATGTCGGTTTTAGATCAGGGGATGGTGTCATAATAGCCTGTAGTTTGCATTAATCTTTGGTCTGTGCAGCCTTTTGAGATCTTTTGTGATTAAGGATGTCACAAATAGCTTAACTTGACTTGAAAACTTTTTAAAATGCGGCTACAATTTATCTTTACGATATGGTCATAACACCAAGTTATTCTTTTTTGTGATGGTCAGAAACCACAAATCAACTTTTGGGTCTCCTGTAAGTTGCATGGTGACACCGATTTCAAGTTTTGGTGCAGAAAGAATAGAAAATGATCATTAGATAAGCTAAACTCATGAAGAAGTGGGAAATGTAGAAAAATCCAAGCATTTTGTGAGTCGGGTTCAAGTGGTCTACTCACCGCCGATGAGAAGAAAGTCACGGTCCTCGGAATGAGGTCTCCTCTTCTTCCTATTCGTCTTCTTCTCCTCCTGGACCTCCCACGCTGTTCCGTGTGTCATTTTTGGTTCTCTCTCTCTTTTTTCCCTCCAAACAAACGAAGCGACGTCACGCTGCTCTCCCGCATTCGGTCATTTCCGTAGGCAGGGCGAGAACACCTTTTTCAAGCCCTTTTCAAGGACTTTCACAGCCGATTTTCCAATTTCTCCAGGACCGTTCAAAGAAAAATCCGGTGTCATGATTACGGATGTGACGCACCTGTGCCCGCTCCTTTGGCGCCAACGGCCTCGGACTCTGATTGGCTCTCCGACCCTATTTAAACCCACTCCTGTCTATCTGTCCCCTGTTGTCAGTCCGTCTGCGAACCTCAGTTTACTCTAGGCAAGCCTTTTTAGACCCTGACTCCCACCTGTTTTTGCTCCCATCTGTTCCCCAGCTTCAACCCGTTTTTGATCCTGACCACGTCTTCTCTCCTCTCCTGGCTTTCGACTCGTTTCCGACCCTGACCACGTTTTTGCTCTCCTGTCCTGGTTTTTCCCGTTCCCCATACCGCCATCGCTCGCCACGGAAGTCCCACTTCCGCGTTCAGAGCGACCTGCTTCAGCAATCACCGGATCTAGGGCGCAATTCTTTCCTTTCTTCTAATAGAACTGAGAGAAAAGTAAGTGGGTCCTGTTTCCGTTCTAGTCTCGACATCCGGTGCGAATCATGTGTTTTGCAAAGCCACTCGTATATATTCCATTTACCGCTTGGATTTTTAATCTTGAGTGTGGATTTATCAAGGCGTATGATTTTTAGATCGGGACCGAATGGCAAATAGACAAATCTCTGTCCTATAATGTCAGAAATTGTAGCTTACATTTTCAGTTGCAGGAAGTTATCTCTATTCTAATTTACGACCGGGAAACACTATTGTCTATTTTTTGCACGGTCTAAAATGGATAAGTAAACTTTGCACTAATAGAAATTTGACAGCGCCCTCTTGAGGTGAATCATGCCCCTGTCCTGATGACACTTCTGGGGACAATGCTGTACAAACTAAGGGCAGCTGCTGTTAAAGCCAGCAGAGAATGTCATGATTACTGATGTGACTCAGTTGTGCCCACTCATTTGGCGCCAACTGCCGCAGGTTCTGATTGGCTCTCTGTCAGTATTTGGATCCAGTCCTGTCTGTCCCCTTTTGTCAGTCTGTCTGCGAACCTCAGTGAACACCAGGCAAGCCTTTTTTTTTTACCCTGACTCCCACCCATTTATTGCTCCAGTCTGTCTCCGGGTTCAACCCGTTTTGATCCTGACCAGGTCTGCTCTCCCGTCCCGGCTTACGAACTCTTTTTGTCCCAGACGTCTACTCTCCTGTTCTGGCTTACGACTCACTTCCAACCCCGACCACGCCTTGCTCTCCCAGTCTCAGCAACCGACCCGTTTTATCCGTCCCTGACACCGCCATCGCCTGCTACGGATGATCCACTTCTGCGTTCGGAGCACCATCCAAGAGCGACTTGCTTCCTGCGTCCAGCGAACACCGGATCTTGGGCACAGACCTTTCCCTTTCCTCCGATGAAACTTGTGAGAAACGTAACGCAATTGGGTCCTGTTTCCGTTTTGGTCCTGACAGAGAGCAGCGTTGGGGTCATTTTTAAGCAGACACTTTTAGACAGGAGGACAAAGTCGACAAGACCTCTAGCATCCCCCTACGCCCATTTGTGCCCAACACGGGAATTGATAGAATGACATGTTTGACTCACCTGGAAAATGCTTCAAGTATCTGCAAAATATCAAAAACCTTTTTTTTACCTTAGAAAAACTTTCCTGAAGGGGCAAGACCTGTAGCACCACCTTGTGTCAATATGTGCCTACCATTGGAACGGATAGAATGTCGTGTAAGCCTAATCTGGAAAATGCTCAGTCTCCAAAGTATCTAAAAAGGGCCAAGAGCTTTAGCACCACCCTATGCCAATTTGTGCCTACCATTGGAACGGATAGAATGTCGTATTAGGCTAATCTGGAAAATGCTAAAAGTCTACCACATTATCTAAAAAAATGGGCAAGAGCTCTAGCACCACCCAATGTCAATTTGTGCCCACCATTGGAATGGATGGAATATCATATAAGGCTAATCTGGAAAATGCTAAAAGTTTACCACATTATCTAAAAAATGGGCAAGAGCTCTAGCACCACCCTATGTCAATTTGTGCCCACCGTTGGAACAGATTGAGTGTCGTGTAAATGCTGTTAACTTGGATGCTAGCTTTAATCTGCCGGCGGCGGAGATGAGAAGAAGCCCTCCAAGCGATCTGGAGAAGGTCAGGAAAAGGGATGCTAACAGGAAGTGTGGCGTCTCTCCTGAAACAACATCTGCACACGCCGTTAGCATAAACATCAACATCTCCAACCGGGCGAACGCCTTTGTGAGCGTTGCTTCCGTGGGCGTCGTTTCGGGAGAGATTCACGACCTCGCAAATAAAAGGACGAGCGCCAACGCCGGTAGGTCAAAAATAACAAACCTTTCCAGAACGTAGAATCATTTTTATTTGACAAAAGTTTGAAAGGATGGATAAAAGAATCCCTTTTTGTTCACACCCGTCCAAAGGATCGTTTATTTTTGCTTTTTGAAAGCAGGGGTCACCGGGGTGGTCCTTCCGAGGATGCATAGTGCTTCTGAAATGGCATACCGGCGAGGGGACATTGTGATTTTCTAGGGAATGTCGCACCGGCGCGAGAAACCGCAGAGACGATCGCTGTCTTTTAAAACGGGATCAATTCTTGCAAAATGATTTTCAAATAAGACTAGAATAAACGCAGATCCCTTAGGTCAAACTCATTTGAAGTCGGGGGCCACACCATAGAACAAACATTTTGTCGGGGGCCGGACGAGTAGATTCAAGAGAAAGAAAAAGAGATAAAGAAATAAGAGAAAGAGGGAGGGACAAGGAGAGAGGGCGGGACAAAGAGAGAGAGGGAGAGAAACAAAAGAGATAAAAAGAAGTCGTGAGACAGGGGGAAAGAAAGGGAGAGGAAAAAAGAAATCCAAAGAGAAACAGGAGAGAAAAGAGAAAAGAAAGTGCAAAGGGTAGGAAGAGAGAAAGAGAAAAGGAAAAAAAGGAAGTTAGAGCAAAAGAAGTTAAAAAGACACACAGAGAGAAAGAGACAAAGAGCAACAAAGGAAGAGAAAAAGGAGAGACACAGAGAGTGAAAGAGACAGAGAATGGGAGAAAAGGGGTGGAAAAGAGGGAGAGAGAGAGAGAGAGAAATAAATAGAAGGAGAGTGTCTTTGTTGGAGGCACCTGACTTTGGCAACATCAAGTTGACCTATTTCAACCTGCAGCTTGTTTTTCTCTTGCGCTTCTCTACATGTTGTCTGGCGGGCCGGATTCAATCCCTTAGCGAGCCTGATCTGGCCCGCGGGTCGCCTGTTTGACACCTGTGACTGCTTTGGGAAGTCTTGACTTGAAAAGCGCCATATAAACGCAGATCATTTCATTTCATTCTAATACGGACGATTCGGTAATAACGTCGGAATATCGTAACCGTTTTTTCGAAAGGCATATCAAACTGTCAAAAATAAAACTAGCCCTCAGCACGTGATCGGGTCCGTATTCGCTTTGCTCTGTGAAACAATTCTTAAATTAGCCAATCATCCATAAATGTAAATCACTTATAGCAAGGCAGATGTTTGAATGGTTGACTGGGCCTATTCTAAATATTACAAGCTAATAATAAGCCCATAGGTTTTGATTTTTGAAACGCATATTAAAGGATTTTATACATTTTGACTATAAAGGATTTTATACGATTGACTCATAATGCAATGAAGATTTTCACTGAGTGGGCTGTAGTTGAATGTACAAGGTCAGGGCAGGCTGTTCGAAATGCATCCTGTTTTGTCTAGGGAATTTTGATAACAGGACTCTTGGAGGCGATGTTGTTTTGGGAAGCCAGACATCAAGGCGCTTGTGGATGAGATGGTGAAGCCCAGGGGGGGCTTCCTCGGCACGCCCACGGGAGGAGCCGGCACACCATCTTGCGGGGAGACGTGGGCCGATAAGAAAAAGCTAAAGGACTTCAGAAGAAGGCTTCCCACGGATGCGAACGTCACTTCGGCCGTCTTCGATGGCTTTCACTTAGTTAAATTGTTAGGTAAAATAAATCTGCCCCCGGGTGGAAATTTCAGCTTCCTGGTCATTTTTCCCTCAAGAAACGAGCGCGCATAAATTGACAGGTGAATGTAAGTTGTGTTTGGTGAATAGAGTCAGATAACTCATTCAAAGAATTTGGTAAACGCTACATTTGGATCATTTAATTCCCGACAATGTGAAACTGGGAAGTTTCCAACTCAAGTATTCAAAATGTTAAGAATGTTAAGGTCATAAAGACCGAGGCATCTCCCGTTGTTCCGATTCATCAAATAACAGACCAGATTACTTACGGATGAACGGAATCATCAAATACTGTTTGGTTTTTTTGCAGCCCTTGCCGAGTCTCTCGTTTTTTTTGTGTTTTTATGAAGAAAACATCAACTCGCTGGATTCCCGTTGGCTCAAATAACACTGACCGACTTGGAAATGAGTCTGTTTTGCTAAAAGGCCGCTTACTCTCTCCCAAAGTCTTTTGGAATTGGTTCCAATGGACCGCAGCCTCACTGACAACAAGATGGCAGCTTCTTCTTCTTCTTGGGGTTGCTGTCGCTGCTGGTGGCGGCGGCGCTCCGGATTTCTGTCAGGAAAAAAACATGAAGACCTTAACCTTCCGATACGTGGCCTTTTCCAGAAGTCCATCCACGATTGCGCACACTTGTGCAGGATAATCACGCTTCAAAATGGATCCATTACTTTTTGGCTCTAAATTGGATAAACCCTGTCAAATTGTGTCGATTTCTTTTGTGAATTTCATTGGCTAACCAATGTGTCTATCGTGATCTGAATCGGTCACGACTGGCTAAAGTTATTTGGAGGTAAAATAAGGCACGTCTGTCTGTTGGATACAGGGCCTCGCAGGCTGTTGCAAATACTCCATAGTGGCAGGAGTTTGTTCATTTGTAAAAGGGAATTATGGGGCAAAACAGACAGATCGGAACAAGGATGGTCAAATGAGGTAGAAATGCTTTTAGGCGGATTTTTTTTTCATCTTTCAGCCTCATCAAGTGTTTTGGAGTCAATATTTTACCAATGGATTCAATGGACTGTCCTGAATGTAATGAGACAATGATAGTCAAACGAGGTAGAAATGCTTTTAGGCAGACTTTTTTCCATCTGTAGGCCTTATCGAGTGTTTTGGAGTCAATATTCTACAGTTGGATTCACTGGACTGTCCTGAATGTAACAGGACAATGATTGTAAAACGAGGTAGAAATGTTTCTAGGTGGATTTTTTTCCATCTGTAGGCCTTATCGAGTGTTTTGGAGTCAATATTTTACGGTTGGATTCACTGGACTGTCCCGAATGTAACAAGACAACGATTGTAAAACGAGGTAGAAATGCTTTTAGGCGGATTTTTTTCATCTGTGTTCAAAATGTAGCGAAAAAAGCAGCGTTTTGTAGACCGGAATTCCCGATACTCACGGACGACGTCGCCGATTGGCCGACTGGCGCTCTTCTCCAGTTCGGCCAGGACGCTGTTTTCAAACGCCAGCGACGCCACCCGGAAGAAAAACTCCGTCACGTTCTCACCTGTGAGAGAACAAATAAATACCGTTATGTTTTTGGAGGATGATGGACCCATGTGGGGGAGGTATAAACTGAAAACAAGGATGGTGTTTATGAACAAAATCAGGACTAAAGTACCAAAGTGGGCACAAAGACAATAACATTGGTGTTGAACAGCAAGGCGGTGCAGTGGTTAGCGCGTGTGCGGCACAGTTCTGAGGTCATGAGATCGAACCCCCTGTGTGGAGTTTGCATGTTCTCCCTGTGCTTGCGTGGGCTTCCCCCGGGCACTCCGGTTTCCTCCCACATTCCAAAATAACGCATGTCAGGTGAAATGGCCGGTCCAAATTGTCCCTAGGTGTGAATGAGCGAGCGAATTGTCTGTCCCTGTGTGGCAAGCAGTTGAGGGGTGTCCCTTGCCCACTGCCAGAAGATGGCTGGGATGGGCTCCGGCACCCCCGCCACCCTACTGAGGATAAGCGGTCCAGATAATGGATGGATGGGTTATTTTATAACGTGGACTTTTGCCGTCCTCGTTTGATAAGCAAAGGTAATTGCAATCGCCAAACATTTGAATTTCGGTCAGCCCGGGCAAGCGTCTGACCTGTGAGCGAGGAGAGCGTCCAATACTCGGCTCTCATCTCCTGCGCCACCTGCAGGGCGTCCCGTTCCATCTGCGCGTACTGGGCCGGAGACTGCAACGGAAAAAGCAAACGGATGGCATCGCGGGCGAGATGGCAAACGGTGACGAGGGGGCGGGACTTGCACTCAGGTCTTTCTTGGTGCCGACCAGGAAGAGTTGGACGGCCGTCGGGTCGTTTTCTCGCAAAGCGTCTTCCAGCCATTGCCTGGAAACAAACCGCGACAAATTCTCAAAAAAATGATGATTTTTTTTTTAAATGCTCATTTTAAAGACTTCAGTGTATGTGTGAATGTGTTTTTGATTCGATGCAGAGCGCTCGTCTTGGGATCAAGAGATCGCAGGTTCGATTCCCGGCTCCTCCGTGTTATATGTCAAAGTGTCCTTGGGCAAGACACTGAATCCCTAATGCCCCCAAAAAGAAGGTAGGCTGCATGGCCGCTATTGGTGTGTGACTGTGTGTGTGTGTGAATGGGTAAGTGTGAAGCACATTGTAAAACGCTTTGGGAGCACTTCATTGTCTTGAAAAGCGTTAGAGAAATGCAGAACATTTACCATTGACATTCGCATTTATAACTCGTTAGCACGACTCATATGCATTTAGCCGATAGCATGTAGCCGTTAGCATGAATTGCTAGCATAACTCCTTAGCATGTAGCGGTTACCATAACTCGTTATCATGTATCCGTTAGCATGACACGTTCGGATTTAGCTGTTAGCATGACTCGTTGCCATGCAGCCATTAGCATGTAGCCGTTAGCATGTAACGGTTAGCACTTAGTGTTTGGCAAGACTCGTTTGCATGTAGTCATTAGCATGTAGCCGTCAGCATAACGTCTTGAGATCAAGAGGTCGCAGGTTCGATTCCCGGCTCCTCCAGGTTATATGTCGAGGTGTCCTTGGGCAAGACACTGAATCCCTAATGCCCCAAATAAGCAGGTAGGCGCCTTGCATGGCTGCATGGCCGCTATTGGTGTGTGAGTGAATGGGTAAGTGTGAAGCACATTGTAAAGCGCTTTGAGAGCTCTTCAGTGACTTGAAAAGTGCTATAGAAAAGCAGACCATTTACCATTTACTGTTGATTTCCATCTAAGACGTGGGTGTCAAATGATTTGCCTTCAAAAGCTACTTTGATTTGAAGTCAAATGACATGAAAGGTGGCTTTCCTCAATGTTTTCTGGTTGATCAATCAAGTCAGCAGATACAGCAACAACGGGTGCTTTGCGAGCGGCACTTAGCGACATCCGGTGGACACATTTTAAACAACGAATCCGTTCCACGTGATGCAGCTCATTTTTCTCTTGAGCTTCTCTCGACATCGTCTCACATAAAACGACGGGACGGGCCTCGTTTGGCCCGCAGGCCGTAGGTTTGACACGTGTCTTCTATGTGAAGGATTTTATACATTTGACTATAAAGGATTTTATTCGATTGACTCATAATGCAATGAAGATTTTCACTGACTGGGGTGTAGTTCAATGTCAGGGCAGGCTGCTCCAAAAGCAGAATATTTGGTCTAGTTCTGTTGATGACAGGACTCTGACGGAGGACGGAAGGCGTTGTTTTGAGAAACGCTCGGCATTGTTTTGAGTACCGCAGACATGGGGACACTTCCACGAGATGGTGAAGCCCACGGGGCTTCCTTGGCGCGCCCACGGGAGGAGTCGGCACACCATTATGCGGGGAGAAGATGGCCAATAGGAGAAAGCTAAAGGACTTGAGAAAAAGGCTTCCCAGAGACTCCAACGTCACTAATTCAGCCGTTTTTGATAGAGTACACTTAGTTAAATTGTTAAGGATTTTGAATCTGCCCCCGTGTGAAAATGTCGGCATCCTCTGTTCATCTTTTCCCTCAAGAAACGGTCGTGCATAAATTGTTGGGTGAATCTAGGTTGTGTTTGGTTCATGGAGTCAGATCACTCATTCCAACAATTTGGTAAACGCTACATTTTGATCATTAATTCCCAACATATGTAAAAGATTCTTGATTCAGAAAATCAGAAAACAACAATTTTAAAAAGGCAAATGAGCCGCAGCAAAGACAAAACGGAACGACTAAATTCAATCAGAAATCGAATCCTATTCAAAAATTTGGCAAAAAAGAACAATCATTAATAATAATTAAAAAAACGAGATTCATCTCCTATTTAAATTGTGCAAAAGGATTGGAGTTGAACCTTTACCTGGTGTGTTCCAAGGAGGCCACGTCCGTCACGTCAAAAACGATGATCACCACTAAACGAAACAGGAAATGGAATTTCTGTGGGGATTCTCAAAGCGCTTCAAAAAAAAATTGAATACCTTGAGCCGCCCTGTAGTAAGTGGAAGCGATGCACTTGAACCTCTCCTGCCCGGCCGTGTCCCACCTTCATCCAAAACACCAGAAGAGTGAGCGGGGGGACATTGGGACGGGGATCTCAATGGAAGCCACTTACAGTTGCATACTGAAGGGGACGCCGAGCACCTGGAAGCGCTCCATCTCAAAGTCCACGCCGATGGTGGCCTTGTAGTTTTTGTCAAAAACCTCCTTGCAAAACCTAAAACACAACGCCATTTTTCATGCCAGTTTCTAAGCAGTCTTCTCGATATTCTTCTGTTTTTCTATAGAGTGCCGTGTCTAATCTCAACGCGTTTAAGGTTTCACCGTGTCGTTATCCGTGACGATAAGGACGAACCCAATTCAATCATACTGCCTTAACCAGCGTGTCAGTCATTTCTTTTTGAAATAAAATAACATCAGGCTGGGTGTTTCCACAAAAGTTCTCTGGTTGATCAATGCTAGTCAGCAATGACAGCCAGAGTGGGTGCTTTGTGAGTGGCTCTTGGTTTCGGCAGTGTCCGGCGGACACATTTAAAACTACGGATCGTCGTTTGTGCGATGAGGCTCATTTGTTTCTTGTGCTTCTCTCAGAACTGGCTTGCGGCTAATCCCCGCCCCTTTACTCACGCGGACAAAGATTGAAGATTGTGTGAAGAGCGCTATGGCGGGTGTGACAGTAGGAGACATTTCCCAGGAGGCGATTGGACCCACAAAGATCACATAGCATCCCAAAGTCCCCTATAGAGCCTCGATGATGCATCTAAGGCTTACATTCTTCATTTCATAGTCGAAAGGTCGACGACATACTTCAGCTTCAGGTAAAAATATACAGGTCGCAATTCGTCACCATCGTAAACAAGTTAGAGGATCAGAGTTTTTAATGCACTTAAAGGATTTTATACATTTGATTTTATAGGATTGACTACAAATGACATGTATTCAGTTTAATGCAATAAAGATGTTCACTGACTGTGCTTCGGTTCAGTGTACACGGAAGGTCGGGGCTGGCTGTGTGAAACGAGAGACGTATTTCTGATAACAGAATGCCTGTGAGTGCTGACGCAGAAGGCCAGACGCAGAAGTGCAGACGTCGGGGCGCCGCTCGTATGCGTAGATTGTGGAGCCCGGACGACACGAGACGGTTAATGTTAAATGCAGATGACACATAGCCAATAGGATGTCTTTGCTTTGTTTGTGATATGTATAAATGATCCTGGGCAACTTGGATGGTAGCGGTCTCTGATTGGGTACACTTAGATCTGCTGTTAGGAATAATAAACATCCGCCCCCCGGGTGCAAATGCCGGCTCCCTCAATGAATGACCTAACTTGACGTGACTCGTAGACGCTAACTGTTGAGATGTCTTGTTACAAATAACTCCGACAAAGTGACAATATGCAGCCTCAAATACTTTGTTGAATTACTTTATAACCAATGTAACCGTCCTTATGAACTTTATCTACGTTGAGTTGGTGCCGCAGACAACCGCATCGCTTTCACCGAAGCAGACGCTTGTCACTATTTAAAGGTGGCTTCGGAAAGGGTAAACAAAATACACCGCGTCGCCCAGCTTCTCAGGATCCCCCATGCACATGGTTTGATCCGTTTAAAGTTAAACACACAAAAAATCGGACAAATGGTCTGCATTTCTCTAGCGCTTTTCAAGTCAATGAAATCCTCCCAAAGCGCTTGACAATGTGCTTCACACTTACCCATTCACACACACACACACACACACCAATAGCGACCGTGCAGCCATGCAAGGCGCCGACTTGCTTTATCGGGGGCATTAGGGATTCAGTGCCTTCCCCAAGGACACTTCGACATATAACACGGAGGAGCCGAAAATCGAACCTGCGATCTCTCGATCCCAAGACGAGCGCTCTACCTCCTGAGCTAATGCCGCTAATGTATGTTGTTTTTATTGTATTCATTTTTTCCACCACTAGGAGGTGCTAAATCATAAACAATTTCCCGTTAATGCCCCTTTAATCCTTTTTTTAAATGCAAAATTACTATTCCTTGATTTTCAAATTCCTGAATCCTGTCCACTAGGAGGCAGCAGACCATCACGAGTACAGTAATCCCTTGGTATAACACCATTTACTTTTCACAGTTTCGCTACTTCATTGATTTGCATTGTGCATGGTGTTCTGTATTCTGAAACTGTCTCCCCAATTTTTTTAGGGTACTGAAGAATGACAACGCATTTCTATGGAAGAGGGAACTCGGGTTGTCCGCGAGCGTCGGGTTTGCAGACTGCACTTTAATTGGTTTGAACGTTTGAGGGCGGGGCTTATCCATAGGTCAACAGTCTCGCGAGCCGGATGAAATCTGTTGCCGGGCACGATCTGGCCCGCGGGCCGTATGCTTGGTCGAGTATGAGAAAATGCAGATAAAACGGGCAAAATCTGCCGTGGCGTCGAACACGATAGTAAGAACCGAGTGTGGCCATGTCACCTGTTGATGAGGCAGGTTTTTCCCACGGCCAAGTCGCCCACCACGATCACTTTGGCTGTTTTGAACCTAAAGAGAAGAAGAAGAAGAGGAGAGTCAAACGCGCCCTCTTCTTCTTCTTTTGACGGTGACGTTGGCATTGGCGGTACCTGACGGTGCCGGTGCGCTGCTCCTGGCACGCCGCTTTGACTTTGGGGTCGAAGTGGCGTTCGGTGTGGAGCGCCGCGTCTTCTCGGAAGCACTGGAAAACAAAGGCCAAAATACAGTTTCTCTCCAAAAACGGCCACCAGCGGCGCTCGAGTACAAAAGGTAAGATTTAGACCGGTGCAATTGTGCGCCGAGGTAGACCGTATCCTCTTAGTTTACGTTCGATTGCCCGTATGACAAAGGTTCTTTCCGATCAAGAGGAAGACGCCCTTGATGGCGACAGTTACAAGGTGAAAGATGAGGACGGTTTACCGTGAATTTCGCATTTGCGGTACGGCTTTTTTGACAGCTACATTTTATGCGCTGCGAGCGTGTTAAGAGTAGGGTGGTGGTACCTTTTATGAAAGTTATATTATTATTATTAAAGCTTTGAAAACTCTCGGTGTACCGTCTTTCTTTGTAAATATGTGTAACCCATGTATAATATGTATTTGCAACTGTATATTTTTGTAATGTATTTGTATTTATTTTTGACACGTATTCTGATATGTTTTGCACGGGTGAACGAAAAAGGAGGGGCAGAACAAACGCGGGGTGCCGAGTTTAAGTGGGGACCGCTAAAGGTGAGGGACAGACAAGGAAAGAAGAGGGGGTGAAAAGTTGGTTAAAGAAAAAGGAGTTGCGTGAGTAAATGTGTTCATCTGATATATTATTCCCACCCTTACCTTTGGAAATATACACTTTTTTCCTTGGATTACTTTCAACCGGACCCGGACTCTGCAGGTCTGCATCAAACCTTAAGTACCGGTATCGTTTTCCAATCATTTTGCCGGCTGTGATTTTTGGACCGTGGACTTTAATGAAGGACATTTAGTTTCAATCGCGGGACTTAAAGTCGGGTTTGGGTTAATTTTGTGTTTGTGTTACATGTTTAAATGTGGGCGCCTGCGGCTTATATACAGGTGCGGCTTGTGTATGTACAAAATCGGTTTTCCTCTTAAAATGTGGTGGCTGCGGCTTACAATCAGGTGCGCGCTATAGTCCGGAATTTACGGTAGAATAGAATATACATTTATTGGCATTGTTACAAAATGGGTTGAACATATTGTGACAACGAAATTGGACGTGGCACTCCAGTTTCACATTTTACAGTGAGGATAAAAGAAAACAAAGAAGATAAAAGTTATAATTTACACAAGAAAGTGTGGGCATGTAGGATGTTACATACAGTTTTGGGATCATATTAGTGCAATATAGGCAACATTGTGCAAATAGCTGTGTTGGAGGAAGGGACGTGAAAAACAAGCTGGATTTGGTCCGGGTGTGTTGGGGGAGTGAGACATTAACTGGTTCAGGTGTGTTTGAGGAAGGAATTGTGAACGGGCTATTCGGGTGCGTTGAATAACAGAAAAGTGTCCCGACAACCCTCGTCTGATCGTTTGTGAACCTACGCTACACGCTAAGCAAACTTTTGTGACTCTTGACTCTATCCTGCCCTGTTGTTCTGTCTGATTCCCGTTCAGGCGTGTTGGAGAAGAGAAATGTGAACGAGAGGTTGCATTTGGTTCAGGTGTTTCAGAAAAGGAAGACGTGGACAACAGGCTCGTTTCAGTTGAAGCGTGTCGGAGGAGGGAAAGGTTTTACCCGAGGCAGTTCCAGGATGACGCGATCCTTGCGGACGGGAGGCAGGACGCTCATGGTCGGACCTCGTCTTGACATCCAACCTGTGGGGAATAAGTCCAACTTACTTTTTTGTTACACACAAAAAATGTTCTGTACTAGATAGATGTCTAGATAGACAAATGTCTAGATAGACAATTGTCTAGTTAGATGTCTAGATAGATGTCTGGATAGATGTCTGGATAGATAGATGTCTAGATGTCTAGTTGGATAGATGTCTAGATAGATGTCTAGATAGATGGATGTCTAGATAGATAAGAGATAGATGTCTAGATGTCGAGATAGATAGATAGATATAGAGATGTCTAGATGTCGAGATAGATAGATAGATGTTTTACCACATCTATTTGAACTGAACTTATTGTAGTGAGGGGGTACAAAGTCCATACAGACACTATTTTAGATTATGAGCTATTCTTTTTCTAGTTTTATCGTATTCCTCATATTCTTTTCATCTTGTTTTTTCTTAAAAATTTGACAAAATATATTTTCAATAAAAATGTGAGGATGGTGAGAGAAAATATATAAAAAGGGGAGATAATCAAAAACTGAAATACTGTATAAGAAACAATATCTTCATACAGTTCTGAGGTCATGAGATCGAAACTCCCTGTGTGGAGTTTGCATGTTCTCTCCGTGCTTGCGTGGGTTTCCTCCGGGCACTCCGGTTTCCTCCCACATTCCAAAAACATGCATGTCAGGTGAATTGGCCGGTCCAAATCGTCCCTAGGTGTGAATGAGCGAGTGAATTGTCTGTCCCCGTGTGCCCTGCGATTGGCTGGCAAGCAGTTCAGGGTGTCCCCTGCCCACTGCCCGATGATTGCAGGGATGGGCTCCAGCCCCCCCCGCGACCCTACTGAGGATAAGCGGTGCAGATAATAGATGGATGGATTTTCATACAGGTTTTACATCAGGTGATGGTGTTATGGCGGTCTGAGCAGCCCTTTATGACATTTTGTGATTAAGGGCCAAACAAATAAAGGTGATTTCACTACATCATTAAGGAGCATTTTTTTTCCCAACTGTATTTTCTTGGTCTTTTGAGTTTGAGTAGAACTATTTCATTATCTTAACCTTTATAGACAAGTAAATAGGGAAAGTAATCATTAAATGAGCCAAAATATCATCCCTCACCTCCTTCATTATTTTGCCAAATGATTTTGAACCTGACGTTTTTTAGTGTGCACAAGAAAAGGCGCAAAAAATGAGTTACTATTTTGTCAAGATACCACCTTGAAATAAGTCAATTTATCTTATTATTTCCCCATAATTTGTCTGTTTTATTTCACTAAATGATTTGGAACTGGACTTTTGTCATTAGGTTTTGCAGACACACGAGAAGAGTTGCAAAATCAAAAATCAATACATACATATCTACTACTAAAATAATATAATGAAAAATAACACTTGAAATGAGCAAAATGACCTTCCTATTTGACACGATCTTCCCTATTACTTTGTATTATTCTACAAAATTATTTCGAATTGGACTACTTGCAGCGTAGAGTTGCAAACACACAACGAGAAGAAAATGTAAAAAAAAAGGGAATAAAATGTATTGCCATTGATACAATTGTAAATGTAATTCTGCATTTCTAAAGCGCTTTACAATGTGTTTCACACTTTTCCCTTTTACACAATAACTCACCGTTAGCAGCGTCAGCCATGCAAGGCAACTAACTAACTAACTAACTACACAGTGAAACCTTGTTTGTCGCAGGGGTTACGTTATAATAACCTAATTTGGCATATATGTGTACATATTACACCACAATGTTATTGACACTGTCACGGTCCTGCACCCATGTTGTTTTTTGTGACTCTCTATTGTCCTCCTACCTGTATTAGTGTTCCTTCCCCTTGGTTCCTTGCTAGTTCCTTCTAAAATGAGCTTAATGATCTTCCAATTGAACAATCTGTCTGCCTAATTTTCTGCAATGGAGAGTTGCACTGCCATTCTGTCAAAAAAAGCAAGGTGAAAATGATTTTAATCGTTATTTATTTGTGATTCGTGTTTGTTTTTTCTGCGACCCAATCAAAGCTTGCAATGGAGTGGAGTCCGTTGCCATGGCGACGCATACAGAGCAACAACGAGGCCGAAGCTATTTCAACTTTACTTCAAGACAAACGGACTGTAAGCTTCTATTTAGACATTTTCTGCGCCATTTGGAGAGCAAAGAAGTTTTTTGGAGGAGTGAGAATCTTAGGGGAAGATATTTGCAAGGGTGGGAGGAAGAAAACGTGACTCACTCCTTAAGCAAGAAAAAAGACGACAAAAAAGAAGCAGACAACTTTAATCGGGTTATCACCTCAATTTAAATCCGATTGTCTGTAAAGAGACATAGTGCCCCCCCCACCCCCTTACCCATAAAAAATGAAAGAATTGACGTCAACTCGAAAAAGAAAAGAAAAAACTCTTACTTGAGAAAGACGAGATGTTGCAGAGTCTTCTCCTTGATCTTCTTGACTTTTCTCCCTTTATGAACTCAAAGTGAAGCCAACGCGGTCATTCTTGTAGGCAGGAGTTGGATTTGGGGGTAACTTATTCGTACTTTAAAGAAAAAGTGTGAAGAAAGAATGAAAAATGTATCTGTAGTTCATCCCAAGTGGGGCAAAACGCTTGCGCGACTCCTGCCGGACGAAGAGACAAACTACCGGAAGTACACGAGAGAAATGCGGAAGTACAACCGGACGTGACGTAAGCAATGAAAGCACGACAATTGACTTTATAACAAACGGTATAAACTACAAATATTTATTTGTATTAGTGGTTTATGCTGTTTTTATGTTGTGCATAAAATACATTAAATAACACACAAGAAGTGCACAATTCACAAATACAATTAAAATCTATAGTAAGATATGAAAAATGGACAAAATGAGCCAAATGATTTCCTAATTTGATACAGTTTGTCCTTTATTTTTCGGCGGCACTTTACTAAATTATTTGTAGCTGGAACTTTTTGTAGTGTGACGCTGTAAACGCACAACAAATGGTTACTGGTCTGCATTTCTATAGCCCTTTTCAAGTCAATGAAGACTTCCCAAAGCGCTTTACAATGTGCTTCACGCTTACCCATTCACACACACACACTTATACACTGGTAGCGCCGTCAGCCATGCAAGGCAACATCCTGCTTATCAAGGCCATACGTATATCAATATCGGCAACATATGCAAAATAATCTCGAACTAAGCCAATGTATCCTTGCTTGGAATATGCCGATCTACTTGTGATCCCAAGAGCCAAGAAGAAATCCTGAGGTTCGGGAGCATTCTCCATTAGGGCCCTGATGTTGTGGAACGCTCCGCCCCCTGAGATTCCATCGGCGGCATCGGTAAAGGTAGATAGATAGATAGATAGTTTATTCATCCCCGTAGGGAAATTCACACTTTCAGCAGTATCCTTGTGTTGAAAATAAACTAATAATAAAATAAAAGAAATAGAATACAGAAATACCCAATATAACGTTTTGCTATAGAGTATTTAAATAGTGCTACGGAAAATACACGTTGTCATAAAAATAGGGTAATAATTGGTAAAAATGGCGGCGCCCTCTGTTGGCTGCGGCTGCATCGGCTCGCTACAACGGGTCAGGTGTATCGACATTTCGTTCTGAGTACATTGTTACAAAGAATGACAATACAAAGGAAATTATTATTATTATTATTATTAAATGTAGGGCTGGGGTTAAATGTGGGCTTTTACTCCCATGGGTGGAGTTAAAGAGCCTCATGGCATGAGGTGTTTAAATCTGGGCTAAAAACACATTTCTATTCAATAGCTTAAGAATGATGTTGAATGTCCAAGTGATATATATATATATATATATATATATATATATGTAATATATTCAAGAATCGCCCTTTGTATTGAATTAAGCGTGTCATAATTATTACCATTATTATTGATATTGTTATCATTTTATTTTTACGTTATACATTTTATGTCTTTACTTTCTTCTCTGTATTTCTACAGACCTTTCTATTCCTTTTGGGGGGTTGTTGGCTTTGCATCAGGGGCATGACCAGGGGGGCGGGGAGTGTGGGTGCTCACCCACAGACACTCAAAACAAAAACAAAAATATGATTAAATACAAGAATAAACTAAAAAAAATTTTTTTATCTAACTGTGAAACACATCCATGAAAATCACTGGAAACATAGATTAAAATGTAGTTTGAAAGGCAGTTTGCCCCTTTTATTTTTTGCTGTTTCAACCAGCAGGGGAAAAAATGTTGGTCTGTTAAGTGGACCAGACAGCAAAAGTCTAAATATACCAAACTCATTGTTATATATTTTTAGGTGCAAAAGAAAAAATATAAGGTAGAAAAACGAGTGTAAGATTCTGAGTTGAAGACAAATCAAATGGCTTCACAAACTTTTAGGTCTTCAACGTGAGGCAAGAGGTTAAAAAAAAGTACTTTTAATGTCACATTTTAAAGACAAAGGTTAACAATAATCAATCTCATTCCCGACTTCCCGGAGTTCCCGGGACGTGGAGGGGTCCGGCGCTAAGCCAGCACGCAGTGGTTTAGCCGGCGCGACACCACGTAGCCGCGCCGGCAAACGCATCGGAAGGAGCCGTCCGTGTTGACGCATCGCGCGTTGACGCACGGGAAGTCCAAATCCGCCGCGTCCTCCTCGCACTCGTTCACGTCTGACCAAGAAAAGAAAAGAAACACGTTTTTCCTTTCAGGCATCGTGCTGGGAACACAACAGCATACGGAGCGTTAGCAACGAAGCCCAGAAGATCATTGGCCCGGTCCGGAAGACATTGCCAACTCCCGATACTGTAGCGCAGAGCCATTGACCCGCTAGCTTTCCTGTCTAATTGGCCGCCAATCCCAAATTGACCTGAAGCATGCGAACGCCTGCATGGACCAGCTGGCAGAGATGTGAAGCTGCGTCCTGGCCGTCATAGACTTTCTGGACTAGTTTACAGGCTGGGGGCGTCGCTGCTGTCATGCACTTTCCGGACACATTTTCAACATCTTACCTAGGGTTTACTATGTTTGTGTACTGTAACGCTAAATGTAATTCAGCCTGGTCATCCTGGAAGGGGGATACCACTTGTGAGGTCCCTTCTCAAGGTTTCTCTTTTTCCTCACGCTGAGGTTTTGAGTTGTTCCTTGCCCGCATGGTGGTTTAAGATCAGGTCATTTTGTAATTGTAATCCTGTGCAGTCCTTTGAGACATTTGTGTGATTAAGGGCGTCATAAATAAATTTGACTTGACTTGAAATCCAAGACCCAAAGTCAATTCAATGCTCATTTTCAACTGTTTAGGGAACCTGGACACTTTTGGTCTCTTTCGAAAAGGAACACTCTCAACGTCCCCGCTGAGCAACATGGAGTCACCCGAGTCGGAACACACAGAAATAGAAGCTTTTTATTCTCGGATGAATTTTGTTTTGCAATTGAATGCTACCAGGTGAGTGTGGCATGCTTAAAGACTGCTTAGAGACTATAGCTTAAAGCCTTACCTGGTACCTTGTCCAGTGTGATCACAATCTGTAAAACTAAACATTGTATCCCAAAGTGACCATTTGGAGGACCAGTTTACAACAGTAAAACCTTTGCAAATTTGTATTTCACTTTAGACATTGTGAAAGAGTTGTTAATGTTTGACTTGTCTTTCCAGAGCTCAATCAAAGATTGTGCACACTCGCGTGTCATAAAGGCGTGTAAAAATTAATCAAGGGTGACGTCACGCACTTTCATTTTGGTGTCTTATTGGAATAGATAGATGGATAGATAGAGACTTTGGTCAACCCCGTAGGGAAATTCACACTTCCAGCAGCATCCTTGTGTTGAAAAATAAAATAATAAAACAAAAGATATAGAATACAAAAATACCCAATATAACGTTTTGCTATAGAGTATTTAAAAAGTGCTGCAGAAAATGTGAGGGTGGGGTTTCATGTGGGCTTTTACTCCCCTGGGTGGAGTTCAAGAGCCTCATGGCATGAGGAAGAAATGATCTCCTCAGGTTGTCTGTGTAATACACAGCGTTGTTCTGTTTAAAATTTCTTCGGCTAACCAATGTATCAATGATCGTTCGAATCTGTTACCACAGGATGAAGATATGGAAGTTATGTGTCGAGACCAACGAATTACAAATAGAAATATCCAACAAAGCAGGCAAAAATGTTGTATCTGTCAGCATGATGGTGTGTTGTGGAGTCATTATTTTACAAGGTTGGATTCTCTGGATGGTCCAGGATGTAAAGAAGCTATTTTTGAGGACATTCAAGGAATTTAATGACGGCCAAGGGACGTCATCGGTGAGTTACGCCGGCTTCATAGTTTTCAGTTTCTGTGAAGAGTCCATTTTGGGAAAAAAAGCATCAATTAGCTGCATCGTTGCATAAGCCGCAGGGTTGAAAAAGTCGCGGCCTATACTTCCAATTTTACGTTACTTTTACTTGAGTAACACACTTTGGTGCCGCACTTCGACGCCAAAGTCAATATTATTCACATAAAGGAAAATCCAAAGGAAATCCAAAGAAATCCTCGTTGTCACGGTCAAAGAATCGCCGCTTCCTTTTTCCACCTCTACACGGCGGACGTCATTTTCGCTTCCGGCCAATAGCTGATGAGCTTTACAAACTTTCATTCTGCTTTTCGGCCAAACCTTTCACTATTTGAGGCTTGTCATCTGCAAAATCCTGCTCATATACCTGCAGGTTGAGTCATCTTGTTTTCTTTAGGCCCCCACCACTTCAAATAGTTGCCCAACTCTGCATTTGACAATACAGTGCCATCTAGTGGTCAAGATAAGTCACGTCACCCCGCTCTCTCAGACTCACCGACGCAGGTCACGGAGGTTGCGTCCAGCCTGTAACCGTGGTAACAGTCGCAGGTGTAGCCCCGGTCCAGGCGGACGCAGGTTCCGTTCCCGCAGCCGTGAAGGATGCCGCAATCGGCCCCTGCGCTCAGGCCGGCGTAGGCCTCCGAGACGCCTGAGAAAAATCAAGGAAATCCAATGAAAAGGGATCTCGTCGCTCTCCGTCAAAATGGTGCTTCTCAAACGCTTTTAAAGAGGGCTGTTCTCAGAAAACAAGAGAAAGAAAAAGGAAGAAAGAAAGAAATCAACTAAAAGGAAAAGAGGAAAGAAAGAGTATTCTGACACACTGTATCTCTGAAGAAAAATAGAACAAAAGAAAAAGGGAAAATGGAAGAAAACATAAAAAAAAGAAAGAAGGAACCAAAGAACAAGTTGGAAAGAAAAAAAGGAAATAAAGCAAGACAAAATAAAACAAAAAAAGGAAAGAAAAAGTATTCTGACTCACTGTATCTCTGAAGAAACATAAAACAAAAGAAAAAGGGAATATGGAAGAAAACGTAAAAAAGAAAAAGAAGGTACCAAAGAACAAGTTGTAAAGAAAAAAAGGAAGAATGAGAAAGGAAACAAAGCAAAAAAAAAGAAAAAAACAAAACAAAAAAGAAAAGGAAAGAAAGAGTATTCTGACACACTGTATCTCTGAAGAAAAAGAAAACAAAAGAAAAGGGAAAATGGAAGAAAACAAAGAAAAAAGGAACCAAAGAAAAAAGGGAAGAATGAGAAAGGAAATAAAGCAAGAAAAAAGAAAAAACAAAACAGAAAATGAAAGAAAGAGTATTCTGACACACTGTAAGAGAAAATGTAAAAAAAACATGAAAAAGAAAGAAAGAAGGAACCAAACAAAAAAAGTAAGAATCAAAAACGAAAGCATGAAAAAAAAAAGAAAAAAAAAGAAAAGGAAAGAAAGCAAATGAGAAAAGAAAACTGTGAGAACAGAAAGAAGAAAATAGGGCGGGCACGACAAAAAGTCATTGAGAATGACGTATCGAAACACTCACGCTCGTACAGCCTCCTGGGGCCGGCGTACGGGGGTCCCGGCGGCGGCAGCCCCCAGGATTCGTCCTCCTCAGACTCGTCTATAGGGGGTCCGGGTAGAAGCGGGGGCCCGGCTCCTCGCCACAGGGGCGAGTCATCGTAGTCCCTCTCCGGGTAATAGCCCTCGCTAAAACAAATTCGCACAGCCTTTAATAAAGTTCAGGACTTGAAAAAATAGACGTATGGGATTTCTGATATTGCCCGCTCTATGAGGGAAAATCACTAGAGAGCGCTCCAGACCACATCAGCTGGGTCCGGTTTGCACATGCGCCTCTCGCCATCAGGCACCTGATTCCGACCCCTTGGTTGGACCACGGGTGCAGCAGCTGTACTCCGCATCAAGTTGGTTTGGATCATATCTCTTTAATTGAGTGTAGAGCATCTCATTTCGTGGCTTTTTGTGACATTAACCACGAGTTCCGAAAAGGGAAACGGTTTGTGTCCTGCTGCGCTGGTTCTACTCAAGACCCAAGAGCCAAGAAGAAATCCGCAGGCCCGAGAGTCTTTTCCATCCGGACCTCGGTGCTGTGGAATGCTCTGCACCCTTTGAGGAAGTGTTTCATTTGAGGCTTAAGACACACTTCTGTTCTATTGATCGATGCTAAAGGATTTTATACATTTGACTATAAAGGATTTTATACGAATGACTCCGTTTAATGCAAGATTTTCACTGAGTGGGCTGTAGTTCAATGCCAGGGCAGGCTGTTCGAAATGCATCCTATTTTCTCGAGTTCTGTTGATAACAGGACGCTTGAGTGTGCTGACACAGAATGTTCCAGACATCAAGGCGCTCTGTTGTGAGAACGTTGGGCGCAAGACAACAGCTTGGCATGCCCATGGGAGGAGCCGGCACACCATTATGCGGGAGAAGATGGCCAATAAGAGAAAGCTAAAGGACTTCAGAAGAAGACTTCTCGCACCGACGCCAACGTCACTTCGTCTGTCTTCAATGGAGTACACTTAGATAAATTGTTAGGTAAAATTAATCCGCCCCCGTGTGGAAATGTCAGCTGATCATTTTTCTCTCAAGAAACGAGCGGGCATAAATTGTTCGGTGAATGTAAGTTGCGTTTGGTTAATGGAGTCAGATAACTCATTCGAACAATTTGGTAAACGGGACTTTTTGATAATTAATTCCCAACAATGCCGACGTCATCCTTTCATTTTCCTCCCTTTCCGGCTGCCTGGCCGCTGGCAAAATGAGGAAGAGGACGAACCGGGACGCGTCGGCGGACTGGCAACCGAACCCGAAGCAATTTATCCTAGACCCGCCCCTCGCTCTCTTTCGGTGCCAGACGAGGGAGGCCTGAGCGTTTTCAAGTATTTCATATCGGGAAAATTCTCTGGTTACACTAGCGATAGGAGGTTGAGGATATACTGTATTTTCCGCACTATAGGGCGCACGGGGTTATAGGGCGCACCCCCAAAAAATAGTTTTTGGTCCTATATTTGACATACATAAGGCGCACCGGATTATAAGGCGCTACAATTGGAACGTCGACAAAACAGTCATATAGTTGAGTCCAACTTCTTACCCCCTCAACATTCCCAAAGCTTGCAAAGAAGCAAATACGTGTCGTAGACACGTGCGGATGCCGTGTCCGTACGATGTCGCTCAAATGCATCGTTCCATCATTCGGAAGGTTAAAGTTTTGGGATTCAAGAAATGGCAACCATTCCTTAGTTTCTATTTTCTTTTTCACTCGCAACTTTACTGTGCATACGACAATAAACACTTGGAAATGAGTTGAATTCACTCAACTCATCACAGCAACATCAAGATCGTTCTAAAACAAGATACCCGGAAAATATAAAGCCGCATAGCTCACCTAAGTTCTCCTGTAGCCATCACGTTCAATAATGATACGTAATCATGGTCTTCTTACAACCGTGAGTGTAGTAAATCCAGGAGAGTCAAATATTTACAGATACAGACTAATGAAACATGTTTCTTTATGGCGTAGTTTAGCAAGCTTGCTATTCAGTCATCTTTTTCGGCCAATTGCAGGGTTTGTTTCGGCCCTCTAGCCTATCCGAGGCTCCGGATAACTTCAGCCAATAGCGATCGATTTAACGGATGATTGACACATCTTTTTCGGCCAATTGCAGGGTTTGTTTTGGCCCTCTAGCCTATCCGAGGCTCCGAATAACTTCAGCCAATAGCGATCGATTTAACGGATGATTGACACATCTTTTTCGGCCAATTGCAGGGTTTGTTTTGGCCCTCTAGCCTATCCGAGGCTCCGAATAACTTTAGCCAATAGCGATCGATTCAAATGATGATTGACACATTGGTTAGCCAATGAAACGCCGGTATATAAATCCCAGCATACTACTCCACGTTCGGGGGAAAATCGAGTCGGCGGCTGTTGCGTAAGTTGCGAGACCTTGCGAATGAATATTGAGCCATATATAAGGCGCACTGTATTATAAGGCGCGTGGTCAGCTTTTGAAAAAAATTAAGACTTTTAGGTGCGCCTTATAGTGCGGAAAATACGGTAAGTCACATCTTAAGGAAAATGTGACAAAAGCTAAAAGGTTGGAATCCAATAAAACACAGAAGGAAAACCATACATGAAAAAAAAAACGATGTGAAACAAATACAAAAACAAAATAGTGGAGCAAAATGTTGCAGAGTGAAAAACCAATTCCAAACGGCGATTGATCCAATCAGCTGGTATGATATGGGGACACGCCCCTTTTCGCTGCTTCAGCGCAAAGGACATTTTTAAAGATCGACAATATTTGAGAGTCTGCGTTGTTCTTACTCAAAGCGAGGGGGTCCGGGGTAGGCGGGGGTGGGCGCTCCCTCCCCTGGGAAGAAGGAGTCGTCCCCTCCCGCCGGAGAATAGTCCTCATAATCGTCTGCGTCGCTGCCAAACGGTTGCAGGAAGGGCGGCTCTTTGGGCACAAAAGTCACAAGGAGCAGTGTTGGGCACGTTCTCTCAAAAAAGTCAGTAGTTACAGTGACTCAATACTTCTCCCAAAAGTACCTAATTCATCTATAGCAAAAGTAACTAGTCAACAGGGAAAGTAACTATTACATGAACAAGAAGTTGTATGTCAAAGAATTGAGGACGAAACACACTTGTTGAGATCGGAATTTCCACTTTTTGAGTGAACAGGCTTTTTCGGCTGAACTCACAAAAAAGAGCCGCCTCTTTCAGGTCCCGAACGGCTCTTCTGGTTGTTTTTGTCGCTTGAATCCCTACCCTGCCAATGATTACGTAACGGAATGACTCGAAAAGGAGGAAAATAAAGAAAAAAAAGACAAAAATGAATAAAAAAAAAACCAATAACAAATAGAAAAAGAGAGATAAAAGAAGAAGTCACTTTAAATCTTGATATAAAGACAATATAGTTCAAATGTATATCCATCTACGAAAATCGATTGTGGGGTCTAAATCAACCTCTTTTATGTGTTGTGGGAGGGATATTTTAAAAGTTGGCTAACGCTAAAAAAGATACACCAGGCATTTTGACTTTTTACAACTGGCAGTTGAAGAGGGGGAGGGGCCAGGAGAGGAGGAATCCACCCGCGCCCGTCTCCTGGCCGCGCTCCTACACTCTGGGGCCCCTTCCCCCCTCAAACTGTATTTTATTTAAGTAGAACAAAGACAAAGAAGAAAAAGAAACGCCCCTTTGGGCGGTACCAATTTTGAAACAGAGAAACGTGATACCATCTGGTTAGAAATACACACCTTTGAGGAAATAGTTTAAGCCTACTTTACAACGATAAAATACAAAACAATTTTAACCTTTTTCACCAACTCAACGTGCGTAGGATCCATGGGAACTCAAAATCATTTGTTCTACAGTAAGAGTTTTCTTTTTTGACACTGTTGTTTGCTCGGTTAGTTATCAGTGTGAGGAGTTACTGCGGCCGCTTTACTCTCTGAGTATTGTCACTGCGCTCTCGTTAGCATGCCTCGTTAGCATATGACAAAAATGAATACAAGCTAATTTAGCGTTTCGTAATTCAAGTAAAACTTGTAAATTATGGGATGGATAGGATGTGCAGTCCATGATCCGGTGTATCGAGTTTGTGAGGCTCGTGTTGTTCCCTAACCCTAACCCTCGGAACGGGTGAAGATGGCACCACTCGTTTTGTGAATTTGATGTGCTGGATCACTCATTGTATACCCTTTATATACCATCATCTCTCACAAATGGCAATCTATTTCTATGTGTCGTAGGTACAGAGAATTCTGACTTTCCCCTAAATGCCTAAAATTCTGCTCTATCCTAAAAGGTTATTAGCGTCTTTGGATATAACTCTGTATATAGGAATTGAGAGCCTTTTATACAGTCTTTTGAGATCAATTTTATGATGATGAAGAAATGATACGACGATGCTATCAGGAATAGTGACTAAAGAGTCGCCGGCTGTTGTTTCGGCCGCTCTATTTGCTCCGCTTGTGATACACGGATACCCTAACTGTGGTGGGCGTGGCTTAACGCTCACTGCGGGATCTCTGAATTGCTTCACTTGATCGAAGATATGATAAGTATTGAGGGCGGGCAAATGTGTTTTACCGTCGTGCCTTCCTGGTCCAAAGGGTCCCGGGCCGGGCGGCTCGGGGAAGAAAGAGCTGCACAGGCTGTCAAAGTCCTCTGTGGAAAAAGGAAGGGACGTTTGGACCTCGGACGACCACCTCCAGACAGAATCGGGCGTGCTATTGGCCTACCGGAGTCGCTGGGGGGGCACAGGGCGCAATCCATACCCCATCCTTGCCCGTAGAGACAGCAGCAGTCGCTAAAGGACACCTGCGCCCCCAGGAGGGGGCGCTCACACATCAGACCGGCGCTCACGGTCTGCCAGCACACCGACAGGTTCTCATCTGAGAGTGCACACAAAACCAGATTTGTACCCCCCAAAAAAAGAATAACACTTGACCGCAGCAGCAAGAGGTGTCCTTTTCAAAGTAGTAAATCTCTTTTGAAGGCTGAAAAATGGGAGCAACCTATTTACTGGATCCATTTATTAAAAGGCAACCAGACTGTTAAGATCACATACGTCGAACAAGAAGGTTCTCTAATCTCTTGAGATGATCATTGTACAGTGGTACTTAGGAATTGAATTTGTTCCAGGAGTAGCTTGGTAACCTGAAAACTTTGTAAGTAGAGATGCATTTTGTATGTATAGGCACTAATCCGTTCCAAGGCCTGCAAAAGTACATTATGATATTTTCTGAGCATCAGAACATGAAACCAATGCATGTTAAACACAAAACGAGAGGCACGTTATGTCAAAAAACAAAAGATAAAGGAAATAATAACAATATTCATTTTCCTTTTTGACTCGCGTTTACTGTAAAACTGATCCAACGACATCTGCTTTTGACAATCCGTCGGAAATATGCGAGGCAGCGTAGCGATAGCCTGGCTTGTCAGCACTCCCGGGTGATCCCTTATCACAAATTCCGCAACTTCGTGGAATTTTGCTAAATTGTCTTTCGTTTGGGCCGATTAAATGATGCGTCATCCTCCTTGTCTGAGAACTCTGTGACAGTGACACGAAGAGCATTTGAAGACAAATTTGAAGCGATAGCCAGTTTGTTGATGGAGGGCACTTCGTGTAAAGCGTCACTAGTGGGTGCGCTTTTACTGTCTATTGTTCAGGAAATCAAGGAGCGGCAAATTGCAGCAGTGTTTACTATACTGTATTTTTTACTTTGAAAGTGAGGCAATAGTTTCCCGTACCTGAAACTTTCGTATGCAGAGACATTCGTGAGTAGAGGTGCCAGAAGCAAAATGACGATCGCCAATGGTGTGCGCAATTGGTGCTAGGTGTGCGGGGTGCTTTATCTGCGTGATGGAGCTCATAAATGTATAATATAGGGTTTGTGTGGGTGCTGAAATCCTTGAGTTATAATGTTGTATTTTAAGGTCAGAAAAATGCTTGAATTTTGGGTGAAATGCTTATAAATGCTTGAAATTTTTTCCATTCACTCACTGGAGGACTTGTGACTGTTTTGTCCAAGTTGCGTGCTTTGATCATCAAAATCCGTGTCGGGTAAGTTCACCTGACGACGTGTACAGCATGCCTTCCTTTATTGCCTTTGCCTCCTTTTAGGTATGTGATCGTGACTTTTCGTTTGTGGTTTTCGCAGCGTGTCTTACAATTGATATAATATATATATGCGGGATAGCTCTCCTGTTAACGTGGCTTACAGGTGAGCCCCGTTTGCAGTCGGCTAGCTGGCTAGCCTGCTGCGTAATTGTTTCTTTGTTGTTGGCTCCAGGTTATCCTGGCTGTGTACAGCATGTTTTTGGTCGTCCAGTCTCTCATTTTTTCACTGATCGGTCCTAATAGCCATTTATATCAGCTGTTGGGGGAACCCTGGAGTTTTAGTAAGACCCCGCCTACCCAATCGCAGTAAAAAAGTCAGGACGAGAACAATATTCGCGCAGGGTTTCTTACCAAACGCAAGCTGCGAGGCGTTGACGCAATTTCGTTGGGTTTCGTCCAGCACGAGCGGCGCTTGGCAGCTGCAGAAAAACGAACCCAACGTGTTGACGCAATGGCCGCCCTCGCAGCTCTCCTGCTCGCATTCGTCCAGATCTGACAAAAAGAACGCAAAAATATCAACATTTCACCGCCATCAGAAAATTAAGCTCAAACTAAAGTAGCTTTACCCCTGGTAACAAAAGTGAGTACACCCTTAAGTAAAAGTCCCTTAAGTTCAATATTTTGTGTGGCCACCATGATTTTGCAGAACCCTTTAATCTTCTTGGTCATGGATTTCAGCAGAGCCTCAAAAATTGCCACTGGAATGCTTTTCCACTCTTCCATGACAGGACTGAGTTGGGGGATATTGAAGATCTTGTACTTCTCCATCTTCCGCATGATGATGCCCCAAAGATGATCTATTGGGTTTAGAACTGAAGACATGATTGGCCAGTCCATCCCCTTTAGAAAAGGTTTGGTCTTCTTAGAGGTGTATTTTGGGTTACTCTCATGGTGTGACCCAGTTTCTGGAAGGAGGGGCTCATTCCTTGCTCCAGTTTTCCATAGTACACGCTTGAGTTTGTGTTTCCCTTAATGAAAAGTCCCCAACTCCAGTTGCACCCATGCAGCCCCAAACCATGGCATTCCCAACACTACGCTTGATTTTAGGCACGACACAAACATGTTTGGACTCCTCACCAGGTTGCCGCCACACATGCTTCACACCATCTGAGCCAAATCAATTCATCTTTGTCTCATCAGACCACAGTTAGCCATGGCCTTTGTTGGCGGACTTCTTTTCATTGTGTCATAGCCATGTTTCTTCGGTGTTGTTCTATTAAACTTTATCATGAAATCACTGCAGAAGTGGGAGGGGTGTACTCACTTTTGCAACATAGTGTATATATTTTGCGCACCGACACACTCCAGCAGATCGACGCTGTAGACAAAACCGCTAGCGCAGAAGCAGTTGTAGCCGGGAATGTTGTTGACGCAAACGCCGTTCCTGCACACCGAGGGATGGAAGCGCTTGCACTCGTCCACGTCTGATTAAGAAAACACAAAACAAATATGGCGGACGATGGCTAAAACACTAAATATTACTAGAGCGTGAAAATGTAAAGTGTAGGCAAACTACAGCCCAAATAGGGCTTTTGAATCCTGCATGAGGAAGCAAAATGAAAATAGAATATTACAGAGTACGACATTTTTCTGCAACGCACACATTGTCCACCTGTCAGAAACCAGAACGGAGACAGGACCGGGTAGCGTAACTTTTTTACAGAGTTTTATTGGGAAGAAGGGAAAGGAGGGTACACACGATCTGGAGCTCGGTGGTCGCGGGGAGCCATTCGTTTTGAACGCGGAAGTGGGACTTCCGTGACGAGCGAGGGTGGGGAATGGAAAACAGGTCGGTAGCTGGGGTAGGGGAGCAAAGGCGTGGTCGGGAGCCAGAAACGAGTCGAAAAAGCCGGGAGTGGACGAGGTCAGGAGCCAAAACGAGTCAGAAAACCAGGAAACAGACAAGAGCAAAAACGGGCAGGAGTCAGAGTCAAAACGCTTGCCTAGTGTAACTGAGGTTCGCAGACGGTCTGACAACCGGTAGCAGAAAGCCGGGGGTTTAAAAGGAGTTAAGCAGCCAATCAGCGTCCGAGGCTACTGGTGCCAACAGAGCAGACTCAGGTGTCCCCATATCAGTAATCATGACACCACCGTCTTGCGACTACAAGTACTTCCAAAAAAGACATAAACTGTCTTATTTTATTGCCAATTTTTATTCTTTTTTTCCCTAGTTAGTTTTTTCCTTCATCTTTTTTCATTTTTTTTTCTCCTCGTATGTTTTCTTACCTTTTTATATCATTTGCTGTATATATCTAAATTCATTGGAGAAGTTAAGAATGTTGGGGTCATGTTTTCCTCCAACAGAAACCATAAATTTTTCCAATATCAAACATTTCTGCGACAGGTAGCCACTGGAGGGAACCAAAGAGCTGCAGGCTGCTCCCAATCCTGATTCAGAATATATGACATTTAGCTTTTCAAATTGCATGACGGATGATAAAGAACTTGAAGACGATATTCTCATTTTCTTACACGGTTTGTTAGGATCTGACACACCTCCTACCGAGGTTTGAACTGGGCACACCCATGATCCTGCCTCCTCCACATGGGTCCATTCATCCACAGCCAAACCATAACACAGTTCCTTGTATTAAGAATCCATTTTGCGAGTCCGCCTACCCGCGTAGCTGAAGTCCGAATCCCCGAGCGTCACGTAACCCCGCCCGCTGGGACACAACGCCAGGAAGTCGTCTGCGTGGACACAAAACAAATATGGCGAGGTTACCCCGCTTTGGCGGACCCCCGGGCCCCACCGGACCCTTACCTGAGTGGGCGGGGGGGCAGGCCTGGTAGCGGCATCCGAGGCCCCAGCCCTCCCCCAGGGTGCAGCAGCATTCTTGCAGGCTAACGTTAGCGGCTAACAGGCTGCAGGAGTCCACGTCAAAGTAGCACTCGCGGAGCTCTCCAGGAGGGGGGGGCGGCGAGGCCGAAGGCTGGACGGGAAAAGTCGCTGCGGGGACACCGGCGCCACATGAGTCACGGAAAGAGAAGAAGACGCTTCTCACCAAAAACAGCAAAAAAGATCTGGATTTCTCTGGACTATATGTTGCAGTAGCCAAAAATGCATACTTAAGTAGGAAGTCGCACTGGAGTATAGGTCGCATTTTGGGGGAAACCGATTTGATCAAATCCAACACCCGAAACATACATGTCATCTTAAAAGGGAATTTTAAACAAAAATGAAAAAAAATCCCCCTGCGTGAAATGAGATCGAAGGAAGTTTTTCACACTGCTTTATTACCCATAATACCTTGTTATAATAATCCGGTTACATGAAAGTGTTTTGACTGAGGAGGGGATGGAAACGGGATAAGCTTTAGCTTTTTCCCATTTTCCATTTTTGTCTTCTTTTTTGTCAACTGTTCATAAAAGTGGATGATTTTGAATTCATTGGAACCTTGAACAGTAGAGAAAAATAAAAATGTCTAGAGTTACTTAAGAGTGTTGAGCTTCATTTTGACCGTCATAATCCTTTCAAAACTAGGTGCAAACAAAGTTCTTTTGAAAAATGTCACAAAATACTGCAAACTAGCAGGATACCAACGTATTTCCAGAGCAGACAGAGCTAAGTGAGACAGAGGAGGGAGTGCGTGCGCAATATGTGGATAGCTCCGCCCATTGTTCTGGCTGCTTTGCTTGCTTTTTTGGATGTTCGCAGTTAATTCTGTGGGTTACTATGTGGGTAACCACATAGTAATACAATGATAAGTTGCTATTTTACGCACGGGTATCAAACTGGTATCCCTTTGCGCTAATCAGTCACAGGAGGGGGGTGGGATTTTGTAAGGTTTATTGTTCTATATTCTTTATCAATTATCCGTTATCGGTCAAATCATAGTACGCTACAAAGCCAAGGGGCCGAGACACTTGCTCTCAATCAAGAGGCCGAGTCAAGGTCCTAGCCACAGAGCCGTGCAGCGATCAGTGCGAATACACCGTTCCCGGAGGTACTGCAATACCGGGCTGATGCGTGGAGTGGACAGAGCAAGCTCTTATTCCATCTCCCGATTGCAAAAATCAAACTTACAGCATTGCTGTGTTTTACTAAAGCGCAACCGTAGAACATAGCCGCCACATGCCGACAAATCCAGAACCACAGTAGCGATCGTACTCAAATCCAGAACCACAATAAACATAGTTCACAATAAGCAGCCCTCAGCTTCAAATGTTTGGTGTGGAGCAATGAGCAACAAAATGGGAGGTAATGATACTTATAGATATGAAAATCCATTTTGGTTGGTCAAGTGTTAAAAGCAAGACAGAATTATGGTTTTGATCCGAAGGTTGTCCCTTGGTTAGGGTTTTTAATTGGGTTTTCAAAACATTGTAGGGCATCAATTTAGGTTTTTGATTGCGTTTTCAGGACATAGTACAGCATCAAGTATTATGGGTAATATGGCAGTGTGAAAAACTTCAGATCACGGGATGGTGTCTGTAGTTTGCAATAATCTGAGACTCTTTGTGATTAAGGGCCAAACAAATAAACATCACTTGACTTGACTTGTGAATTGTCCGTCTCTGATTGTCTGCCCGCTGCCCGATGATAGCTGGGATGGGCTCCAGCACCCCCGCGACCCTACTGAGGCTAAGCGGTGCAGATAATCGATGGATGAATGATACCTGGTGAGGGCATTGGACGGACGCATCGTCGAGCGTCGGCATCAAAGTCTTCCCCCGGCAGGTGGCACTGGCACAAGAAGGAGCCCTCCGTGTTGATGCAGCGGGCATCGCCGCACACGCTTGGCATGGACACGCATTCGTCTTCATCTGGAAGGCAAACAAAAGTGTTCCTCCTTAGTTAGCTTAGCGCGGTCTCAAAGAGTGAACCACTTGTGTCATTGGGGACATTTTTTCTTTACTGTCAGAATAAAGTGCAATTTCACCTCCGCTTGATGAGGGGGCCACGTTTCCGTAAAACACAGCAAACGGCACTCCATGTATGCTTTGATGTTTTTCACCAGCACAGCCAGTTCCTCGCTCTTAATTAGTAGAGTTTACATTTACCATGATTACGGACGGTACTGAAGACTCATAACGCCGCTAGCCGCTTAGCCTTAGCTCAAGCTCTGCATCCACGATAGGGCCCCCTCATCACGCCGGCGCGAGAATTCTTCAGGGCAAGGAGTCGATTCCTCGAATGAAGGCATGTTGGGAGGGTTCATTCGACGAGGGGACTGGTGATTCATGGCGGATTCGGTCGGATAAACTTTGTATTGGTTGCTGCAGCAAAACTTGTGGACAATGTGCTGATGGCTTGCGTGTCCGCTTCCTTGGGAAATGTAGTGATAAAAGCCAATCATAGTCATGTGCTTTAGATTTACTTAGACTGGAGCTATAACAATAGTTAAATGAATGCATCGCTGATATATTTTCTATCTATATGGTTGTATTTAGGGCAGCACGGCGGCGCAGTGGTTAGCGCGTGTGCGGCACAGTTCTGAGGTCATGAGATCGTACCTCCTGAGTGGAGTTTGCATGTTCTCCCCGTGCTTTCCTCCAACATTCCAAAAACATGCATGTCAGGTTGATTGGCCAAACCAAATTGTCCTTAAGTGTGAATGAGCGAGCGAATTGTCTGTCTCTGTGTGCCCTGCGACTGGCTAGCAACCAGTTCAGGGTGTCCCCTGCCCACTGACCAAAGACAGCTGGGATGAGCTCCAGCACCCCCGTGGCCCTACTGAGGAAAAGCGGTGCAGATAATGGATGGTTGTATTTATTTATATTTGTATTCATTAGCACTTATTTATTTATATTTAATATTCAAATAAAACAATCCTAGAATTACATCGTTCGTTATCTACAGGTTTATAAGCTCACTATCAAATGCGGACAAGGACATAAATGAGTTTAAATACGTTTTTTAGAAGTAACCGACTGCTTGCTCATTTGCTACTCTTTTCGACAGGGGGAAAACAATCAAAGGCGAACACTCGTGCGAGGTGTTTGAGTTTTTCCTTGCCCGCATGCCGGTTTCAGATCAGGGGATGGAGTCATTGTGGCCTGTGCAGTCCTTTGAGACATTTTGGGATGAAGGGCCAAGCAAAGAAATGTTTACTGATGCGGGGCACCTGTGGCTGCCCGGTTGGCGCCAACAGCCACGAACTCTGATTGGCTGTTGGACTCTTTTTAAACTCCTGCCTTCCTGAAAGAACCCGTCAGATCGTCTGCGAACCTATTCTCTCAGCTAGGCAAGCTTTTGTACTCTCCGACTCTATCCTGGCCTGTTTCCTGTTTGATACCTGTTGCCGACCTCTTTTCTGGACTCGTTTATGTTTTGCTCCTCCGCCCCAGCCATCGACCTGTTTTTTTCAACGACTAACCTCGCTCGACATGGAAGTGCCACTTCTGCGTTCCTGCTATCTCCGTAACTGACGATCATCAGATCGTGGATGCAAGTCCTGTTTCCTTTAATAAAAACTGAGTAAAACGAACGCAATTTGGTCCCGTCTCCGTTCCTGGTTTGAGACAAGAAATGGGACTTGACTGACCAACACAGGACCTCCCGTCAGGCGCCAGGGTAAATCCGGCATGGCACTGGCACTCGTAAGTCCCTGGCAGATTCTGACAGTCGGCGTGCGGTTCGCAGGCCGATCCGGCGGCGCACTCGTCCACATCTGGCGGAAAAAATGCCGATGTTTGCGAAAATCGGAAGCGGGAGACGGAAATTTGGGACGGACCTTGGCAAGCGCCGTCCACCGATGCCCGGAATCCCGGCGGGCAGGACGTCAGGCAGCGGTAGGATCCGATCGTATTCTGGCAGCGCTGCCCGCCTCCGCAGACGGAAACCTCGGAAGAGTTGCATTCGTCCACGTCTTAGAGGAGACAAAAACAGAAGTACGCGTTAATGGCCTGCGATAGAGACATTGTTTTGTAACTGATTGACAAAAATATTCAGCAAATTGTATATACTGATCCCCACAGCAACTTCAAACGACAGTGTGTATCATTTGACCACTAAATGTCACTATGCTGTATTGTATGAACAATAACAAGTGTGTCAAAGGACCCGGAAGAATGCAAACTGACTAAAACAAACTGTCACGGACCAGGAACGGAGACGGGACCCAATTGCGTTCGTTTTACTCGGTTTTATTTAGAAGGAGGAAAAGACTCGATCCGGGGATCGTCGGTCACAGGTAGCAGATAGCTGGGAACGAGCGCAGGTAATGTCGAGAGCGAGGAAAAACAGGTCGATGGCCAGGAGCAAAAAACATAAACGGGTCCAGAAAACGTTCGGCAACGAGAATGAGACAGAACAACAGGGCAGGATAGAGTCAAGAGTCACAAAAGTTTGCCTAGCGTGTAGCGTAGGTTCACAAACGATCCGACGAGTGTTTTCAGGGAGGCGGGGGTTTGAAAAAGAGGAAGCAGCCAATCAGCGTCCGCGGCTGTTGGCGCCAACAAAGCAGACTCAGGTGCCCCGCATCAGTAATCATGACACAATCAGTATTAAGAAAGAAAGAACAATGATGAAAAACAAGAAAAAAGTGAAAAAAGTAAACAAAAGAAAAAAGTGAAAGAAAAAATAATTGAAAATAAAACAGAAACAGGGGAAAATTCAAGAGAAAATGAAAAAAATAATAGAACCAAAAAGGAAAGAAGAATAAAAAAGCAAGAAAACAGAAAGAAAAACAAGAAGAAAAGAAATGACGCATTCACGGCAATGGCTGGCTATAATTGCAGATTTTGACGGCTGGCTCCTGAAACAAACTTTCTAAGTGGACAGGTACGTTTTACTGGCTAACTGTGTTTTTTCATGGTTTACCGAGGCAGGCGTCTTTTTCCGGGTTGCTGGCGAATCCCCGCCGGCACCGGCACTCGAAGGATCCCTCCGTGTTGACGCATCGGCCTTGGCCGCAAACGTCCGACCTGGCGCACTCGTCCACGTCTGCGTGACAGATAGAAGAATGAAATCCATACGTTCCCGATTCTTGAATGCACCGCCATCCAGACGATAATGAATCTGAAATCGATTCATGAAGGGGCAAAATGTTTTTGGATCACCTTCCCGCTCTGTCAACAGTTTACTGTATGGTACCGCTACCATGAGCTCTCATTCACCACGGACCCCACGAAAAACATACAGAAAAAAGAGGAACAGATGATTTCTGGCCATCGAAACAAAGCAAGAGATAATAGGAAGGTATGAAAACACACACCGGCGTCCAGGAGGAGTTTGGAAACGACAGAGAGGAGGACCCAGCCATCATTCCATCAGCCCAAATGAAAGACAATTTGGCAAAGTTCCATGAAGTCTCAGAATTTGTGGTAAGAAATCACCCGGAAAAAGTGTTGACGAGTCAGCCTATTACTCGTTACGATGACGTCTGCATCACGCATTTCCGCCGGATTATCAAAAGCCGGCAAAAGCAGACGTCATTGGATCCGTTTTTCAAGAAACCCCAGGCAAAAAACACTGCCGAGGACCAGTCAGCAAAGAAGCCAGTTAAAAGGTAAATAGAAGTTTGTATTATTTCCTTTATTCTTTTTTTTGACATGATGCCCCTCTTGTTTTTTAATTTATTGTGCTGTAATCTAATTTTAATTTGTATTTGTTTCATGATCTGATGCTCTTTTATGATTTCTTTAAAAATATCCTACTTTTGCGGGGCTCGGGAACGGATTAGCGCATTTACATTCAAAAGGTGTCTTTTCAGGTTACAAAGCTACTTCCAGAAGGAATCTAATTCGTAAGTAGAGGTACTACTAAACCCTATTTTCTGAATCTGAAAACCCCAAATTTAACATAAATTAAAAGGTGACCGGTAAATACAGTCAATAAAATTGGAAATGCATAATTACAGTGAAATGGTCCCGCATATGAATGAATTAAATCATTTTAGTTGACGCAACCCTTGCTCTTAATGTAGTTTTAATTTCATGTGCCTTTAGTCCAGTGCACTTTATATATGAAAAACACGTTCAACAGAGGAATATTTTTGAAGGCATACCCTATTATCATATGCTCCTTAAAGCATACCTGTGGCGCTCCAGGGCTCCATGCCCTACCAAACTGTCGTATTTTCCCTTACAAAATACAAAATCATCTTACACCATATTTTTTTTCAAACGTGTTTATTGATGTCGTTTAACGTGTTATATTGTACATGTGTTTCCTTATATCATATATATTGTTCATGAACATTTTATTGTGAAATACTGAGTTGCTCGACATGAATAGGCTTTATTATAAAAAAGGTTCAAAAATGAAGTCGCTTGGACGTTCACCGTAGAAGGAAAAAATACATGCAAATAATACATGTTCTTATTCAAATTATGAATTCATTTTCTGGATTAAATTATTGTTGATAATATACTGATTAAAGGGATAACCACAAACCTGTCTTTTCATTTTCTCCTTTTATACTTCCTTTTTTTCTTAACTTCTTTATACAACATCATCATTCGTAATAGAATGCATCAAAGAGCCGGCTCTCTTGAACGAGTTGAGCCGAAAAAGCCGGTTCTCTAAAAAGAGACGTCTTCCTTTCACTACACAACTCGAACTAGTTTGATTGATTTGCCGTCTCGTGATCGTCGGTGTATGGTACCCATCATTGAGAAATTTGCGTTTTTCCGTACTGATTTTCTTGTGCGTCGTACACGTCTTAAAATGCATCATAAACGTACTTTGTACGGCAAAAACCTACAGGTTGATAGGTATGTTAAAGCCTTAGTTACAAAGTTATTGAAGCTTAGTAAGGAGAAAAAAATGCTTCGCCAATCACAATTGTACTACCCGGATCGTAATAGCGAGGTACCTCAGGATTCCCGCCGCAAGGGAGAATCCAGACGACGGGCGATGCGGTTGTCACGACGACGGCCGAAAATTGGTACTCACCCGCGCAGGTTTGGTTGTTTCCGTGGCTGAGTGCGAATCCTTGAGGACAAAGGCACTTAAAGGAACCTGGCGTGTTGATGCACTGTCCCGTAGGGGGGCACCAGTTTTCCTCCAAGCACTCGTCGATGTCTGCAAGCATGCGCAAAAGCAATCCTTTTCAAGAAGAAACAATCCGACCTAGAATTTCAAAATGATAGGAGGATCATTCCTCCTATTGGTTGGTAACCATCAATCGGAAAATGTCAACTATTCCGTGTTTTGAACATTTCAGCTGAAAGAGGGTCTTTGAAACTAGAAGAGGAATGGATTGGTCCAGCCCAGGATATCATGTATATGTTCAAACCAAAAAACCATTTGGGAGAGGTCCCATCCGAGCATCCCGGGCAGAGGACTGGAGGATGCTGCTTGGGAGGGTGGGAAGAAATCACAATAGTATTGTCCTGTAAACATTGGCTTTTTTTTTTCCCCAACAAATATTGTTAGAATATGATATGGTGAAATTGTGGATGTGTTCAATTGCTATTGAAGGTGTCGATAAAAATTGTTCAAACCTCATATTGTTAGAATATGATATAATGGAATTGTGAATGTTTTATTGCTGTTAAAAGAAATTGTTCAAACCCCATTTATTTAAGATGAATTTCATCCTGCATAGATTTCAGTGTGTCCCACGGTAGAGGGAAGTGAAGCATACAAGAAAAACTTTTAACCCTAAGTATAAGGCCATTTGATATCACAGAGACTCCAATGGCATAGAATTAACAGATGAACTAACCTGTACACGGTCTTCCCCGGCCGAAGCTGCGATAGCCCGGTAAACACTCGCAACGGAAAGAGCCGATGGTGTTGACGCATGCCAGTTCCGCTTGGCATGCCGACTCGCTGGCGCACTCGTCAACGTCTGCGCTCAAAAGACACAAAAGAAAAAAGTATGTGCTATCATACATAAGATCCTAAACCCAACTCCGACCCTAACCCTAATTTCGGGCCTTGAATGTAAATCATTACGTTCGGGTCAGGCTTCTCTCTCACTGCCTTTTTTTTTTCATTTATCCAACCGTCATTGTTCTTTGTCTTTCTGCGTCTTTCTCTTTAAGAGTGCCACGCTGGATTAAGGATGTACTGCCGCTGTGGTTTATGGCCCAACGCGACAGCTTGTAGCTTTAGCGGCTCGTAACATTCAAAAGAAATTCTTTAATCAAATGGGACTCTGAGGAAAGTCAAAAGAGAGGAAGGAAATGGTGATCAACAGCAGGTGCTTCGTGGATTATCATTGCGTCAGGGAATCGACTGAGGCGGCGTCGAAAAGGAAAGCTAACAGGTAAGCTAACTACTCTTAAGCCACTACTGCCGAACGTGGCTACACACCAAAGCCAGATGAACTGGAGCTACAATTCATATGAAACGGCTACGTTAGTGACTCTTGTTTTAATCATCGCGGAGAGCGACCGAGACCTTGCTGAAGTTGCAGTTACCCGATGCTAGCATGGGGATCACCAGCGGGTGCTTCATGGATTGTTATGGCATCCAGGAATGGACTGAGGCTGCGTTGGAAGGGAAAGCTAAAAGCTAGGCTAATAAATCTTAAGTCACAACTGCCAAACGTGGCTAATCATTAACGTAGAATCCATTCACCAAAAATGGATGACCTGGAGTAGAATTCATAGGAACCGACTACATTGTATTTTAATCATTGCTGAGAGCGCCAAAGACCTTGTTGAAGTCTCGGTTAACCGATGCTAGCGTGCAGCTAGCCTTCTGCTCTCTAAATTGCTTTCTCGCACTGAAAGGAAAATGCCTCTAATTTTGTTTTACTTTTGTATAATGACAATAAAGATAGTTGTTATTTTGTCGTATACTCTCAGTCATTTCTAGGTACGTTTTCACGTCACCCTTTTCAAATAGTCACAAAAAAGAAACGAGCACAGAAATTGCAGTCCTCTTTTAAAATCAAAATTTGCATCGGTATTGCGATACGGGTCGGAAAATCGTACCTGCGCACTGCTTGTCGCTCAGCACGTATCCGGGGCGACAGGACACGCAACGATACGAGCCGGCCGAATTGACGCACATCTGACCAGGACACTGAGACGGGGACGCGCATTCGTCCACGTCTAAAAACAAGATTCATAAAGAGAAAACGAAGGATGTCATGAGTTAAAGGTGGTGTCTGGAACTTATGGAAAAAATTGAATTGTTTTGTAAATCTGTAAAAATGTCATTTCTATTTCATGTTTTTTTTCGGGGATCCCCTGCACAACATATGAAATGACTAATTGCTAAATAGTTTGGTGTATAAGGATTTATTATTATTAATAATATATAATTAAAAAACAAATAATATGAGAAGCCGTTCAGTGAGGCGAGACAAAAAGAGCTGTGTTTCTAAATAGAGATGTCAGCTTCGGTGCGACCAGTAGGGGGCGGTGACGCTTCACATGATATTGCCATAATGACAAGCGGTAGCTCACCATGACTATGCATTGCGTCAGGGCCTTCCCCTCCCCTTCACAATAAGAGTGTCCACACCGTGTCCTCAGTGGACATGAGCTCGCGCTTGCTCAAGTCAATAAATGCTTTTATTGCGAAAGTAAGGTATATTTTTTAGACCCGCGAAGCTCTGAACCCGCAAAAGTGGAACCGCGAACTAGCGAGGTTCCACTGCAATGACGGAGAACAGGCGTGTCGGTGTCATTTGCACGCACTTCTTTTGGGTGGTCGATAGATTCAGACTGACAGAAAATACGGCAATGGAAATAATGTCAAACACTTTCCTGAGCTTGAAAAGCCAACATTTAAATTCAAGCGTTTTCAAGGATGTCGAGCGCCCGTACCAACCCCGTCACGAAGACGCCATCGCGGACCGTACCTGCGCAGGTGTTGTTGCTGAGCTTGTAACCGTGGCGACAAAGACATCGGAAGCTCCCGGGGGAATTTTGGCAGCGGCCGTTGGCGCAGGGAGCTCGGACGCACTCGTCGAGGTCTGATTGGCCGCACGTGGTCGTTCGTTAGGTTTTTTTTTTTTTGGTACGTCGCGGCTACGAACGGGAAGGCGGGGTTACCTGCGCAGCGGCCGTCCAGGAGTCGGAATCCCGGCCGGCAGGAGACGCAGCGATAGGAACCGGGACTGTTGAGGCATTCCTGAGCGGGACACCGCAGGGGATCCTCGCACTCGTTGATGTCTGGAGGAGCAAGTGTGGGGGTACAGGAATGCATTTATGGGGTGTCTGATGGATTTTTTCTGCTGGTTCAGTAATCCCTTCTTTATCCAAAAAGAACCCCTGATAGCTTTCTACTTCATGAATGTCACCTTTTTTTTACAGTTATTATCAGGGTTTTTTACACCTTTTTTATGGCCAAATTCAAGCACTGTTCAAGCACTTTCAAAGACAAATATTTGCATTTTTCAGTAACAGCAAAGGAAAAAAAATCTAGGGCTTAATAAAAAAAGATGGTTGTTTTGTTGCTGACTTTGATGACTGAAATAAAGTTGCCATACTGTGCTATTTTGAGTGGTTCCTATCTATACTCTAGGATATTTTTTGTGTCATTGGGCTGCTCTAAATTGACATGAAATCTGCCATTCTGCTTCAACAATCACACAATCACTTTTGTTTACAAACTGGGAAACGGCTCTATTGGTGTTGGGTAATAAAGGAATTCAATACGCAAGATTAAAAAATAAAGTACCGTATGTATGAAAACAGAAAAAAATAGCTAAATTTGGACGCATTTAATCTTCTAGTCGACTTCTGAGCTTTTTTTTATTTACTCATTTTCGTTTATATTTCTTGTTTGAAATGGAATTGTAAAGTTCTTTTTGCATTTTATTATTTATTGATAACGCCTAAGAGTAGATATTCTTAAATTTGTATCTTATTGTTTTGAATTTTCAGGGATTTTGTGTTATTATTCAACTTTACATTTGTTCAGTGTATAAAAAGCGAAAAATGTTGTGTATTTTACATTTTTTTCATAGATATGTGACATTTTTTATTTACATGTATATTTGATATTTAATTTAAATTACAAAATAATTTGATGCATAATGTTTTCTTGATATTGCTAACTATCGTGAAAAATAACAATTGAGGAAATGTTTCTGAGCCAGAAGAGCCAGTTCTTCTCAGTGTACAGAGATAAAAGATCCAGTTTTCTAAATAGAGCTGTCCCCTTGGTCGCAACCAATAGGGAGCGGTGGGGCTTCACATGAAACCACCATAATGACTGAGAGCAGACGTACTTTTATAAAAAATTGATTTACTGACAAGAAACATAACACTGGCAACAATCTCAAGCATTTTCAAGCACTTCACCCAAAATTTAAGCATTTGATAAACCTCGAAAACAAAACACTACAACTTGAGGATTTTAAGCACCCGTACGAACCCTGCAGGTATGGATGACAACTTTATTAGCTCTTCTTGAGCTGTTTAAAAAGAAGGCTTAAATGAATTGCTTAGAAATGACCCAAGACCTGGACTGTTCCTAATGGAATAGTTTGTGTTGCTACCAACGAAAGTTTGTTAAAGAACTTCTATTCACCATAAGTCATCTACAATATGCACATTTCACAGGGATGTGATTGAGGTGAGGAGAAAAAGTCTGAAACCTAGCCGGTTTGGGGGCCCAGGGCAGAGCCCAGTGGGGGGCGATACCCCCCCAAAGCTCCTTGGTTTTAAGCAATTTACTTGTCCAAAACCATGCTTGAATTAATAATTTAACATCTTTAGAAGATTTAAATAACAAAGTAATTTGCCCACATACCTGATTTTTTTGTAAATACTGTAAGGTCAGTTCAAATGCAGTTCAGACACTGCAGCTTGTGCAACGATTTGGCCAATTTATGCAATTTTTCTAACGGCCACTAGGGTGCGCCAGAGCAATAAAGGAAAGAGTGAGACAGTCTGATTTGTTTGCTACGCAAGTGAAAAAGTCGGAATTCACATCCCTGATTTCAGTACAGGGGTCAGGAACCTATGGCTCACCAGCCATATATTGCTCTTTTCATGAGTACATACGGCCCGGAGGTAAAAATCAAGCTCATGCAGTATTACAACGTATATTGTTTAATGCAGGGCCGTTTGTCGCACATGTAAAACTGAGACTATACTGATGAACTTAGGGTTCAGTCCATTATATAGGACACTGTTTAAGTACAATTTTGGGTGAAAGTGTCACACTAACAGACCCCGTTGTGGCTGTAAATTGCTAAATAATCCATTTGAATGGAAGACCAATAAACAACCTATATTCTTTATCGTGAAAAAGCCACAGAACACACTTTAACCCCAGAAGGTCGAGCAAAGAATGAACATCAATTTGACTGGGTGAGCAGTAAGAATGGGTGGAGCTATATACAGGGTGCGCACACTCTTGCTCCTTTGCCCAGCGCTGTCTGCACTGAGGGTGAGTAAGTCGGTATACTTGATCGCAGTATTTTATGACATTTCTACAAAAGAACTTTGCTTGCACATTGTTTTGAAACCATTATTTAGGACAAAAATGACTGCGGAAGGGGGACCAATTTTAAGTGGTATATTTATAATGCTAAAGGTTACCGCATAATTATTATGTCATAGATTTTATGAAACCATCAAGCGTCACACAGTGAAATAAAATACACTGAAGAATTAGCTTTTGTATTGTTTTGTTGTATTTTGTGTTAAAATATATTGTGAGGCTCTCTCCAAAAAATATCTCAAAATATTTTTGCTGTTCCCGACCCCTGTTCCGGTCTTACCTTTTGATCAGAGTATTTGCATCATGTATCGGATTTTCAGCTCACCTTGACACCGAGTTTTGGGGGCGTTGGTCTTGTAACCGTTGGGGCAAACACACTGGTAGCGGCCGGCACGCTTGACGCACTCCCCCGGCGCGCAGACGCCTTCAGACGCCAGGCAATCGTTCGCATCTAGACAAGCGAAACAAGATCAAGACCCCCTTTGCTTTTCTTCGGCACGCCGGACTGAAAAGCAAAGCGAGTCTCACGCTGGATTTGGGGCGGCCGCGTGCTACTCGGAGGCTTTTTTGAAGGAGAGACCGCTCCGGTGGGCTTGGGGTTTCGCTCCGGGGTCCGAGGGGCAGGCTGGGGGAGGGAGTCTCCCCTGCCCGGTACAAGACCTTCCCCAAAAACAAAGAGAGCGACCTTACCCGGCATGCAGAAAATCTTTTCCTCTCAATACGACAACAAGCCCGGTACCTTGAGTCTGGCTTCTTCCTCGCTCCCGAGTGCCGCCTTGACTTTGGCTGACGCTTTGGTTGGGATTGGCAACTGGTTTCCTGCCGGCCTGGTCCCGATGGGTTTCTCGAGGAATTTGGCCGGGTACGGCCTCTCCTCGACCTTTTCCGGTGTTTTGGATTCTGACAGTTTCTTCTCTGCGACCGGCCGCTTGCAGTTTCTCGGAGTCGTTTTGTCCCGCGCCAGTGTTTCGGTTCTGACTCCCGGTTGGACTCCTAGTGGGTCCCTGCTTATGGCTGGAATCTCGACTTCGGCTCACTTTGGGAGTCGTGGCCTGACTCCGAACGGTTCCCCGGTCGAAGGCTCCGGCTTTACCGTCGTTGGATCTTTCAGAAGACTTGCTTGGTTTCGGGCGGTCCAACTGCACTTTGGCGCTCGCGGGTTTTGGCGGTGGGGGACTTACAGCCAGTCGAGGTGGAGGCAAACTGGGGCGATTAGAAGAAGGCTTCTGATTGGACCTGGTGGTGCCACTAACAACTGCAGTTAGCAAAGAAGACACAAAATGATCTAGAATTGTTTAACTGCTGTCACTGGTATCCGTTCTTGGATTGTTTCTGGAGGTCTTACCATTTTGCTGCTGCTGACTGTTGGTGAGCAGTTGAGCTCCTCGGTTCCCCAGTTGATCTGCAGCTTTTTGGCTAAACTGCAGCAGCGAGGCAGAGTAGTGGTAGCCCGGACCGGCAGGGCAGATTTCCTTGAAAGCCACTGGAAGAGCAACACACCTCAGAAAAGGAATGCCAAAGTACAGTAGACAACGCAAAGTGAACTCACTGCATAGCGGGGAATCGAGACCTACAGTAATGCGTAGCTAATGCATTTCGAAACAACTCTACCCCAAATAAAAACGTGCTACCTATGAGCAATATTTGTGTATATGTGGTCAAATGACATTAGAAATATACAGGTAAAGGAAAAATCAGATTGTATTTACATTTAGGTGTAAAGTGACTTGAGCTTCAACAGTGAAGTTAGTGGGTGGATGCAAAAACGGTAGAAAATCGAAAATGATTTTAAACTGAGAAGATTTGGTTTAATTGCCTTCCTATTTTAAATAAACGCTACGGTCCCCGATTTGGAACAGCACTACAACTTAGCGAGAATGGTCGTTCGTGTGCCTCCTTTGTATTTATCGGTAATCCCAAGCTTCTTTTCCATGGTTATCATTTTTTGCTTCCCTCTTTAGCATCACTGCTAGCCTTGGAACTGATGGCCCAAAAAGACAGGAGAAAAAACTACAGTATTGTATTGCTGACTCGCACACAGGATTTTGAACTGAATGAAAAAGGAGCTTACAAGTTTTTGGGTATGCAAAAAAAAATTGTTGTGGATGCAGTATATCGGGAGAATGCTGTAAAGAGGGGGCAAATAACAACTCGTTAAGTGAAAACCGTAGAAAGCAGGGTTGCGGTATGCTGCGGCTCTACTGTATGTCACTTGTGTAAACTTGTTATGAGGTTCCCTAAAAAATAGATAAAAATCTGCCTCGTCTTGACCAGCAGCGTCTCCCTTAAGTCAGGGATCAGGAACCTATAGCACGCTAGCCATATACAGATACTTTCATGAGTACATATGGATCTGAGACGCAAATCTCTCTAGCATTCTGATTTTGGTAAAATGGTGTTGAGACTGGTGTGCGCATAGTTGACGTAGCACTCATAGGTGATTGGTTCGGTCCAGTATATAAAGAGTATACTCCCTACTAAGATTTACAGTCAACGTGTCACACCAACAGACTCGATTTTGGCTGTACATCGCTAAGAAATCCTTCATATAAATATAAACAATATAAACAGCTAGAAATGCCAACAAAGCACACAGAGCAATTTAATCGGGTCTCTTTGTCAAGTGCCGTCTGCGTCGAGGGTTAATACGTCAGTATCCTCGTTTGCAGTATTTTGTGATATTTTTGGAAAAGAACTCTGCTTGCACCTTGTTTTGAAAACATCATTTATGGCAAAAAATGATGGTCAAAATGAGCCCTAACGATCATAAATAATTGTGGTATTTGTTGATACGGGACACAGGCTCTGGCATTGTTATTTCATAAATTTGATCAGATCATCTTACATCACAGTCAAAGAAAATGTGCTGAAAATGATATTCTGTTTGGAGAGCGGGTTAGGCGGTTTTGCTGAAATTTGTCTTAAAACATATGGCATGGCTCTCCCTCTCTCGGAAAAAACAAAAATCAAATATTTTGCTGTTGAGACTCTTTGGGTCATAAAGGTTTCCGACCCCCGCTCGAAGCCACGGACTCACCTGATCCGAAATAAGGGCAGCGCTGGCATCGAGGCCCCCAGGCTTTGCCCACTCGGCTGCAGCAGCAGATCTGCTTGGTGATGTTCCGGAGGATGGGTAGCGAGCAGGACGCGGGACCCAGACCCGAACCCAGGACCCTGTGGCACTGACCCTTCTCCTCAGAGATGACTTTCTGCGCTGCCGACCGCAAAAGAAAGCCGGCGACGTCAACGTGCGAACGAGAATTGGGAACCGAACGACGGCTTTTGTTCGAGAGCGGTCAAGACCGTTGACTCACATATGCAGAGTCCGTGCGAGGCGTCCAAGATGAAGCCCGTTTTGCAAACGCAACTGTAACTCCCCGCCGTGTTGACGCACCGGCCGTTCTCGCAAAGGCCGGGTTTCAGGCACTCGTCCATGTCTACCAGCAAAGTGGAAACGCCCCTATTTACAAGTTGTGCTCGTTTGCCAGAATGGACACGCACTTTATGGCAGCACGGCGGGGCAGTGGTTAGCGCGTGTGCGGCACAGTTCTAAGGTCATGTGATCGAATCTCCTGTGTGGAGTTTGCATGTTCTCCCCGTGCTTGCGTGGGTTTCCTCCGGGCGCTCCGGTTTCCTCCCACATTCCAAAAACATGCATGTGAAGTTAATTGGCCGGTCCAAATCGTCCCGAGGTGTGAATGAGCGAGTGAATTGTCTGTCCCTGTGTTCCCTGCGACTGGCTGGCAACCAGTTCTGGGTGTCCCCTGCCCACTGCCCGAAGATAGCTGAGATGGGCTCCAGCACCCTCCCGCGACCCTACTGGGAATAAGTGGTGCAAAAAATGGATGGATGGATGGATGGACTTGCACTTTATATAAAGGTAATGTACAACCGTTGCACCCCCTTCATCATGATGGATACAAGTGGGGCATTTTCACCGTGGGGCAGAAAGTCAAATAAAAAATCCAGTGAAAAGAAATGAAAGGATTATTGTGTGAATCTACATAGCTTTACAAAATCGCAATTTGGGCATAAGTCCATTTTCACTTGAATTATTGCCCAAAGAACAGAATGGCGTGATCTTCGACTTGATTTTAAGATTCTGCTTTTTACCATTAGATAAACCTTATCCATCCATCCATCATCTGCACCACTTATCCTCAGTAGGGTCGCGGGGGTGCTGTAGCACATCGCAGCCATCTTCAGGCAGTGGGAAGGGGACACCCTCAACTGCGTGCCAGACAGTCGCAGGGCACACAGGAAGAGACAACTCGCTCGCTCATTCACACCTAGGGACAATATGAACCGTCCAATTAAATGCATGTTTTTGGAATGTGGGGGGAAACCCACGCAAGCACGGGGAGAACACGCAAACTCCACACAGGGGGTTCGATCTCATGACCTCAGAACCGTGCCGCACACGTGCTAACCACTGCGCCGTTGCGCTGCCCGGATAGACCTCATATTAATAAAAAATCATCAGGATGAACTCACCAATACATTTGCTCCCATTGCTAAACTGGAAGCCGAGAGGACAGCTACTGTTGTTCGGACCTGGAACGAGGAAAACAAAACAGAAGTAAAGCCGTTTTTGATGAGATCGATTGAAGGGAACGCTGCTCCACTAGGATTTAAGCCGGAACGTTGCATAAGGCCACCCTGGTGGGATCGGAGTGAGCCGGGATCAAGTTTTTTGTCTTTGGAAGCGGTGACGGCGCTGACCTGTGCGGGGAGGGCAGAGGACGCAGTCGGTGGAGCCCCAGGCCTTTCCCGGGCCTCGGCAGCACATCTCTTTGCTCCTCAGGCCCGGCAGGGGAGAACTGCACTGAAAGGACAGCGAAGCATCTCCTTTCAAGGCTTGGTTTACCTTCGGGCCCGTCCACCTTTCTGCGGACGATTCTCTCACCTGTCCGTCTTTGACCTCCCGAAAGCAGTACTTGAATCCGGCGTGATGAGCGCCGACGCCCTCCTTCCTGAGCGTCAGGGCCCGAGCGTCGTCTCGCATGGGCGCCGGAGCCCCCGCCGACCCGGATAAGGCGGCGGACGAGAGCGCTCGGGACGCCGGCGTGTATTCCGACACCTGAAAGTATCGACCGTGAGAGACGCCGAACTGCAAAGCCATCCTTCGAAGCTCCTCACCTGATGGACCTTCACGCTGGCTTCAGGCGGGTGCCGCACTTTCACATTCACTAAGGGCGCCGCGCCCCCTGCCGAGGCACAGTCAAGCGTCAGCTTTCCAACTCATTTGGAACCTCAAACCGCAATAGTCCCCTACAATGTTCCCTGTCATTTTCCTTACGGGTCCGAGCGTTTGCACAAAGTCGGTGAGGAACGCTTGAAACAACAGTGAGCAACAGCAACCCCAAGTATGGCAACTAAATAATGATCAAACATGTCCAAAACTTGACATCAAGTTACATTTTGCTGAGTTTACAAATTTTTTTCATTTTTGAGTGAATTGACTCATGTACTATTGCAAAGGATGTACGGCCAACAAACGTCATTTGTTTTTACAATTCTTTCACAAGATTTCCATTTCTTTTTTTTCCTGGTATCTTTTGTCGCATAATAATAACATTTTTGGGGGCTTATTGAGTCGGTGGCACGATACACAACTGTATTTAATCGCATTTTTTTTAGTGGAAGTACAATGTTGGCTCACAAGATTGACTTGATATCACTGGAAATGATTTAAATGCAACACAAACTTTTTCTTCTTTCTCCCTGTTTTTTTCTACTTTTTTAAAATTCCTTTAAAAAAAAAAATCTTATTGTGTTTATTTTTTCCCAGCTGTTCATTTTTCTTGCTTTTTTGTTCTCTATTTCCTTTTTCCTTTGACTTGTTTCTATTTCTTTTTTTCTGGATTTTTCCTGCTCTTTTTTTCTGTTTTTCTCTCCTTTTGTTTCTTTTTTTCCCAACTCTTCACTACTTTTTCATTTTGGTATTTTTTTATTTTTTGTTCTATTGCCCCCGCCTCCTTCCTTTAAGTCATTTTGTGTATAATTGTACATAATATTCTGTCATGTTGGGATGAAAGAAGCAAAAACAACCTGAAGAGCCGTTTGGGACCCAAATGAGCCGGTTCTTCTTAGTGAGCCGAGCCGAAAAAGCCGGTTCTCGAAAAACTCTCCTAATTTTACTCAACTTCGTTCTACTTCGACCTTGACTTCCAAATACCGCATTTCGAACACAGCGTCAGGGGAACCCGTGGATTTTTACCTTCATGCACTGTAACTTTGACTTAATTCGCTTCTTAATGATCAATTTGGAGCCCTGATTTTTGTGAGCCGGCTAGATTTTCTTGTGCGCGGAATAGCTCTGGGCGGTGCGCAATTGCACACCCGCGCAGCTTAGAGGGAACATCTACCTGGTAAGTCCTGACCGCCCAGTGGCAGAAGAAACTCAGACCGGGTTAGAGCTTTGTCGATCTCATTGGACAAGGAGGAGGAGGGCGTCGCCGACGAAGAGGACGCCACGGGAATCTGGCAGAACTTTCCGGTAAAGTTGGAAGGGCAGAGGCATCGATCCTTCAGCAGACACACGCCTCCGTTCTTGCACAGCAGACGACACACGACTACAGAAATACACAGAAATCACATTTGTGTGAGCGCTTTCGGGCTAACGGCCCCGTTAGGCAATCACGAGCCGTGTTTACAACACTTTAAAGCCAAAATGAGCGACCTCGAGTCTCGTTTGAAACGGTAAGCAGACCGGAAAATCGTATACAGGGTCATCAACGCAGGTCAGAAAATCATCGGCATGAGAACGTGATCGCGGGCTCCTTTCACCACCTCTTAAAGTCTGCTGCCATCTGGAAGTCAATAAAGTGGGACTCTCCAACCTTTTTCAAGCCGAGAGCTGCTTTTTTTTTAAACCGATTAGCGCAAAAAGGCACACAATTGGATTCTACAATAACTTACCATGTTTTTACCAGGTTATTAGAAGATTCATATAGGAAGCAGAATAGACTCAGAAGAAAGAGAACAAAAAGGATAAAAGAGAAGGAAAAAGAAAAAGAGAGAAAGAAAGAAACACAGAAAGAAGGAAAGAAACACGGAAAGAAATACAGACAGAAAGAAAAAAGAGAAAAAATAAAAGAGAGAAAAAAGAAAGATGAAAAAGAAAGAAATGCAGAAGTAAAGAAATACTGAAAGAAAGTGACAGAAAGAAAGAAAAAGAAATCCAGAAAGAAGGAAATACTGTGATGGTCCTGCTGGAGTGCTGATTCATCCCTCCTGTTGGTAATGACTCTGAGCACTTAAAAGCAGGGACCGCCGACTACCCTGCGTCAGTTTGTCAGCCCAACATTACATAATACTGCCTTTACCTAAACCACCATTGTTGTTCATATTTTGTGGTCTTATGCATCCTCCATTGGAGCGCTTTATGTTCATCCCCAATTTTTTCCTACTAAAAAGGACTCTCAAAGTCAGGTCGTGTTTGCACCTGTATCCAGCCACAAACTCTGAAAAATACAGAAAGAAAGCGAAAGAAAGAGAGAGATCAAGAGGAAGAAAAAAAAGATTGAAAGAAAAGACAGAGAAGAGCCAAGAGAGAATGGAGTAACAATTTCACTAGAAAATCCCAATGACCCAGCACTGGTAAGCCGTTTCCAGAACAGCTCTGCAGGCACCTCAGCTGTCCTCAGGGGGCACCATGTCAGAGACCCCTGCGCTAGAGGTTTTCCCAAAGGCCATCACCATACTAAACACGCACACGAAAATACCACACCTAAAAGACGTATAATCAGATTTGATTCTATATTCTTATGTTTGCAGAATGTTGCTGCTCATGCCATGGCATTGTATTCTGATGCACTTACAACTTAGGCCAGCCTACAAGCGCTCCCTCATAAATTGTGTCCATCGAACCTTATGTTCTTTTTTAAGGGAAATGGTGTATTATTTTGCGCCTCTTAGTCCTAAAAAACTTCATTCACATGAATGGTGCATTATTTTAAAACGTGAAGGTTGAGAAATTTGTATTTATTTGGCATAACACGGCGCTCACTACAAAACCCCAAAAGCTTTTCAAGAGGACGGGCAAAAAATTGGAGAAAATTGTGCTTCTTACTCCTTTTTTTTATCTCCGTAGTTTGTATTCTTCCTTGTGCTTTGTAGCACTCGTTTTCGGTGGCACTAAGCCAAATACGACACGGCGTCCGTCATATCTATTTCATGACACTTTTGTCCCAGAGCGACGGGTCTAATTCAATGTTGATGACAATAAAAACAATTTGAATTCTGAAAAATTAGAAAGCATCGGGTCCGACGTGGGATCGGTGCATGGAGTCCTCGAAACAAGACCGAGAACTGGTCTGTTTAGCCTCTTTCCCATCATAAATTTGGAGAACTGGCAAGTATTGCAGTCTTACTTGTCATAATATCCACCCATCCATTATCTGCACCGCTTATCCTCAGTAGGGCCGCGGGGGTGCTGGAGCCCATCCCAGCTATCTTGGGGCAGTGGGCAGGGGACACCCTCAACTGCTTGCCAGCCAATCAGAGACAGACCATTCACTCGCTTATTCACACCTAGGGACAATTTGGACCGGCCAATTAACCTGACATGAAACCGGAGTGCCCAGGGAGAACATGCAAACTCCACACAGGAGGTTGGATCTCATGACCTCAGAACCGTGCCGCACACGCGCTAACCACTGCGCCGCCGTGCTGCCCCTTGCCATAACAGCCTTTATTAAAAACAATAAATCGTGTCGATTTGGCGACTCACAGACTCTGAATCCGTCTCGGTGGCGCTGTCCCTCGGCCGTCCCGCTGAAAAGCGTGGTCACGTTGCCTCGCTCGCAGCGATTGACGCATCCTTGCCGGGTGCAGCTCACCTTGCAGACGGTGGGCGTGAACATCACCTGCACCCGGTCCGAAAAGCCCCCGGGGGCGGACTGCCCCTCGGCTGCCGGCGGGGAGAAGAGCGCCGCCAGGGACCCCAGAAAACACAGCGTCTCCGGACGGAGCATGACGACGTCTCGGGCGTCGACGTCAGAAAGGAGACCGAAAAGCGCTTCTCGAACGAGAAGACGCCCGGGTCCCGGTCTGGCTCGCTCGCGGAAAAAGGAGTCAGGAGGAGAAACGGACGAAGCCAAAGCCCCCGACCCCGAAGCGTCCCGAGGTCCTTCTTCCTTAACGACGCGGAGGGGAAGTGGCTGCGCTCTGCGATCCCGCTCGGGCGAGTGAGCGCAACTTCTCTAGCGGGACAGGAATTCCATTGGAAGCGGCGCTCGGGCCGGGCTCCAACACAAACGCTTTGTCCGAGCACGCCCTCTCTTGCCGCCGTTTTGCGCCCCTTCCTCCGACTGCCCGAGTTTGTGCGCTTTTTACGAGGCCGTAGTTTCAAAGGAAGGAATCCGACGCCGATCAAAAGAACGTTTGTTTGTTGTCGACTGTATTAAAATCGCTCTCTTGCTGCTAGCGCATACTTTTTTTCTTTTTGTCTGAATGGACTGCTATAAAGTGACATCACTTCTGCCACTCTGCCTATAATACATTACACTTATTTACAAGGTCAAGTCAAGTCCTGTTCATTTGTGACGCCCTTAAACACAAAGAGTCTCAAAGGGCTCAACAGACCACAGATCATTATGACACCATCACCTGATCTAAAACCTACATGATGGCAAGAAAACTCAAAAATCTCAACTTGAGGAAAATGAAGAAACCTTGACAAAGGACAGTCTCAAAGGGCTGCACAAACCAGACTATTGCAAACTACAGATTATTATGACACTATCCCCTGATCTAAAATCTACATGATGGCAAGGAAAACTCAAAAATCTCAACGTGAGGAAAATGAAGAAACCTTGAGAAGGGACAGTCTCAAAGGGCTGCAGGACCACAAACTATTGCAAACTACAGATTATTATGACACTATCCCCAGATCTAAAATCTACATGATGGCAGGGAAAACTCAAAAACCTCAACATGAGGAAAATTAAGAAACCTTGACAAAGGACAGTCTCAAAGGGCTGCACAAACCAGACTATTGCAAACTACAGATTATTATGACACTATCCCCTGATCTAAAACCAACATCATGGCAAGGAAAACTCAAAAATCTCAACATGAGGAAAATGAAGAAACCTTGACAAAGGACAGTCTCAAAGGGCTGCACAGACCACAGATTATTGCAAACCACAGACTATTATGACACTATCCCCTGATCTAAAACCTACATGAGGGCAAGGAAAACTCAAAAACCGCAACATGAGGATAATGAAGAAACCTAGAGAAGTCAAGTCATGTTTATTTGTATAGCCCTTAATCACAAGGAGTCTCAAAGGGCTCCACAGACTATTGCAAACCACAGACTGTTATGACACCATCCCCTCATCTAAGACTGACACAAGAGCAAGGAAAAACTCAAAAACCTCAACATGAGGAAAATGAAGAAACCTTGAGAACTCAAGTCCTGTTTATTTGTTTGGCCCTTAATCACAAAGAGGCTCAAAGGGATGCACAGATCAAGGACTATTGCAAACCACAGACTATTATGACACCATGCCATCATCTAAAACCGACATGAGGGCAATATAGGTGTCCAATACAGAAGACAAAAATGTATGGAAACAGAAAAATGAGCCAAAAGTGGACTCGTTTTAATGTTATTGATTGCTCCGGAGCAGAGTGCATTCAATCTTCCATTCTTAGAGATGGCTGATCTTTTGCTTTTTTAATACTTATTTTAAATTCTATTTCTTGCATGTTTTTTCAGAGACTCTGTGTCCAAATGGGTTAAAATAGAATTGTAGATAGTTATTTTTTGGGGTATTTTCTCATTTATTCAAAGCACTGGTTTTTGAGTTTTTGCTTGCCCTCATGTGGGTTTTAGATCAGGGGATGGTGTCATAATAGTCTTTGGTTTGCAATAATCTGTGGTCTGTGCAGCCCTTTGAGACTCTTTGTGATTAAGGGCCAAACACATAAACAGGACTTGACACTGAAAAATTAATTTCTTTTAACTTGTATTTTATTGTTTCACTCTTCAGGGATTTTGCAATGTGTAAAAAGCTAAAACTGCTTTTTATTTTACATTTTTTTTAATAAACCTGTGAACATTTTAATTGATATTTTATTTGTTTATCACGGATCCCCTGTAAAACATGAAATTATGCTTCAAATTATTTAGTAAATGATAAATAAATTATTGTGGAAAAAATCTCATTAAAATAACAAAAAAAACGAGGAGCTGTTTGGAAGCTGAGCCAAAAGAGCCGCTTCACAGGCGTGTGGGTGTCATTTTCACGCACTTCTTTTGGGTGGTCAATAGATTCAGACTGACAGGAAACGCGACAATGGAAATAATGTCAAGCATTTTTCTGACCTTAAAAACACAACATTAAAATCCAGGCATTTTTAAGGATTTCAAGCACCCGTACCAACACTGGACCGCCCGTTGTAAATAAGAAGCCGACAAAGTGAAGCTGAGGAAGCACTCACTTGTCTCACTCCCTACTCTGTGTGTTCACATGAAAACTCTTCCACCCACTCCATATATTACCATCACCTGCCGGAAGGCCTCTCAATCGACTCTGTCATCCGCCTTTTTCAAGTCCACGAGAGCCAAATAAACATCCTTACCTTTTGCTAAATATTTCTCACACACCTGTCGTACTGCAAACACCTGATCCACGCAACCTCATCCTTTCTTGAAATCACTCTGCTCCTCCATCACCACCTCATCCGTTCTTCCTCTCACTCTCTTAATCAAGACTCTTCCGTACAGCAACAAACTGATACCTCTCAAATTGCTACATTCATACTTATCACCTTTACTCTTATACAACGGCAATACACCAATCAACAGGAACCACACCACTTCAAAAGCATACATTCCACAAGCGTACTAACCAGTCAATCATCGCCGTGCCACCTCTCTTCAAGCATTCAGCAGTACAACCATCCAACCCAGAAAAAAGACAAAAACAGTAAAAAGATTTTCATTTTTCTTTTCCTTTACTTTTTGTCTTATTTTTGGTGCATTTTTCTTATCTCTCTTAGTCTTTTTTTATTTTTTCACTTATTTATTCTTTTCTTATTTCTCTTATTTTCAAAAGTAATACAATGTGTTTGGTCACTTGGAGTATTTTGCCTTTTATAGAAAAAAAAGAAAAAAGAGAAGAGAAAAAAAGACGAAAACAGTAAAAAAATTCAATTGTCTCTTTTTTCCTTTTCATTTTTCCTCCACTTTTTTTTCTTTTCTCTCTTGGTCCTTTTTTTTCTTCTTCAACTTATTTTTCTTTTCCTCTACTTTTTGTCTTAATTTTGGTGCATTTTCTTATCTCTTTTAGTCCTTTTTTCTTTTTTAACTCATTTATTCTTTTCTTATTTCTCTTATTTTCAAAAGTAATACAATGCGTTTAGTCACTTCGAGTCTTTGTATTTTGCCTTTTATAGAAAAAAAAGAAAAAAGGAAAAGAAGAGAAGAGAAAAAGGACGAAAACAGAAAAAAATATTCAATTTTCTCTTTTTTTCATTTCATTTTTCTTTTCCTCTACTTTTTGACTTATTTTTAGTGCATTTTTTCTTTTCTCCCTTGGTCCTTTTTTTCTTTTCTAACTCATTTTTTTCTTTTCTTCTTTTCTTTTAAAGAGTAATAAGGTGCGTTTTGGTCATTGTTTTCGGTTGACATCTCATGGTGAATAATACACACTATCCCCTTAACCTTTATGTTAAACTGTCATCCTGGGGACCATGATTGATGTCAACATTCCCATTGAGCTAGATTTAAACAACAACATTTTCCGATTGAGATAATCCATTTGTTGTTCTTACTCAAAAATCCCTTGTTCTTATATATAATAAGTATTGGCATTGTCTATATTGTCATTGATAAGATACACGGAAGCCAAACTTAAAGTCAATCCATATTTTGACACAGGTTTCTAGAAAAAAAACTTTGAAAAAATGAAACTAAATTTGAAAATCTTTTCATTTTTTTTCCAAATTCTGGAGCTGCAAAAAGTCCTGGTGGGGGACCCAAAAAAAAAAAAAAACATTTCTCACTTCCGTCGCGAACACAACGACACGGCCGTCACCGACCGAGCGCTGTTTGCGTTAGCACATTTCTCAGGTCTCGGGGGACCCCCGTTAAAAACCTCCAAAGGCGTGGCGGCCGCGGATAAAGGGGTCTTGTTCTGGTTTGTGTTTTGCTATGAGCTCACCGCGGCACTGACGCTCACTTTCCCCGAGACCAGGAGCGGCCCGACGCCGTCCATAAATGCCCACCTTGATCCGTCTTTTCACAAGGACGCTTTTCAACGCCGACGTGACGCAACAGCAAAACATTACACGGGAAAGCGTGTTCCTGCTTTTCAAAATGGATAGAACAAGTCCTGCCGGGAACAATACTGTGGAGCAAGGGCTTCCAACCAGCGTCAGGTTACTCATTAGCGCAAAGAACCTCCGCTTTGATATGAAAAATAGCCTCTTAGCTAGAAGTCCCACTAAATAGCTCAAATGTAGCTAGAAAAGTAAACGGGTAAAAACCTAAATAGGAGCTAGATGATGATCCCAAGAGCCAAGAAGAAATCCGCAGGTGGGAGAGCGTTCTCCATTGGGGCCCCGGTGCTGTGGAATGCTCTTCCCCCTGACATTCGGTCTGCAACCTCAGTGGAGCTGTTTAAATCTAAGCTTAAAACACACTTCTATAGCATATGAATAATGTATATTTTATGTTTACAATATCTGTGATTTGTTATTGCAACATCCATTTTGGCCTGGTCATCCTGGAAGGCGGATGACCTCATGTGCGATCCCTTCTCAAGGTTTCTTCATTTTCCTCATGTTGTGGTTTTTGAGTTTTACCTTGCCCTTGTGTCCGTTTTAGATCAGGGGATGGTGTTATAACAGTCTGTAGTTTGCAATAATCTGTGGTCTGTGCAGCCCTTTGAGACTCTTTGTGATTAAGGGCGTCACAAATAAACACTACTTGACTTGACTAGACCGCTAGACAACTAAATCGCCATATCGGAAGCTAAAAAAGCCAGATATGTTGCTATAAAGGAGGCCAACATTTAGCTCGATTACACTAAGAAAAACAAATAAAATGTTAGCTCGATAGCTTGCTAAACAGCTAAAAAGGTAGGAAGATAGAAGGTAGCCAGATAGCTAGCTAAAAATGTACTATTCACTTTATTTAAAACCTATAAATTGGAATTAAGTTTGTATTATTTCTTGTCGGATAAATCAATAGAATGATGAATACATATTTTTTCATACATAAACAGATTATCAATCCATTCTCTTTATCAAATGCTTAAAAATAATGATCAATGCTTGAATATATTGTTTTTGTCCATGAAGGCCATGAAACGGAATTTTTAATATAGGTTCATGATTAGAAAAAACGATTGAAAAGACTTAGTCAACCGATAAAAAAAAATCATTGGACTTAAAAAAATCACAATGAGCCATCACAGGAAAGCTAACTGTCCTAAGGGGGCACCATGCTGGAGACCTCTCCTCCAGAGTATCTCCATCACTTCTATTCTACGTTATCCCCGTCCACAGGCTTAGGATGTTCTCTTTGGGGAGGCCAGAGAGCAAAGAATTACAAAAAGCTATACGAGAGGAGATAAAAGCATGCATCGGCATCCCCCATGTTTGCCAGAGAAAATCGGGCGGGGTCTGGTGATGTTTTTGTAAAAAACAATCGCACGGGACATTCTTTCGGGGTAACCTGGAGAGCAAGGAATTACAATAACCTAAAAGAGAAGGGATAAGAGCATGCATCAGCACCCAAAGTATGTCCAAATGAGAAATGGGCGGAGCTTAGCTATGTTTTTCAAATTATATATATATCTTTTTTGTGGAGTCAAATTAAGCACCTGCCTTTTTTCATCAGATGCTGGCATCAGCATTCCTCGTACCGAATCATCATTCTGCCTATATCAGGGGTCTTACGCTCACGGCTCGGGGGCCAATTGCAGCCCCCGGGATAATAGTTTGAGGCCCCCGTCTTCATTAAAAAGGTTTAATGTAAACCCACCCAACGCGAATTACGTATTCATTTATTGCCGACTGAGTGATTGATTTTCAATTGACTTATGTGTTTTATGTATGAGAACAGTGGAGCTTTCCTTTTTTTCCAAACCTCACACAGACCCTTAGCCCCTGTGGTTCCCTAGAACCCCTCTTATATCAATATAAACCCCACAAAATAAAATGTTTTGATAATTATGAGATGAAATCGAGCTTGGGAATTCCCTCTTCAAAAATGAAGTCGATCAACATTTCTCAACTAAAATCAAACATTAAATATGTTCGAATAATACTAAGATGAGTCACGACGGCAAAGCGTGTGAGATTCCGGCTTACGAAATCTTGTTTGTACGCAAGCCGCCGTATCCAAGTGACTTCATCATCGAGGGAGTCGGAAGAGGATTTATTTGTCAAGACGAATGAAGGAGTCGTCAAAAACAACGCTCATATTTTTCTCATGTTGTCACCTCAAAAGTAGGGGGAATATGAAGCACCGACTGTATATTAGCTATTTTCCTGCGGGTTGGCAAAAGTGGGCGTGTCAGGGGGGGCACAAAAACAGGAAGTGTGGCTTGTAGAAAGGAATCCCGTTTCCTTATCTGAAGCTCACAAAGCCCCAAAGCGTCATTCCTAAACTCTGACATCAGCCACCCACGGCTTGTTTGGACTTTGTGCGCCTTTGTGCGCTCGCCGTCAATCACCGGCCGCGTATCTACGACGACCCCGTCGGAGAAAACAACAAACGCAAAGCGTATATTTTGTTTTTGTTGGCAAAATCGGCCTTTTAGATAAAGGTGAAGTGCATGCATGTACATGAGATCATGTGCAGAAAGTAACCTTGTGGGAAATGACCATGTGGGAACGGGCCCCGTGTCATTTTTTGTTATGGAAGGGCTCGCTAAGCTAGCAAGCTAATGTCCAAAGACAACAGTGACGGAACTGAGGCGGCAACTAACGATTATTTTCATAATCGATGAATAGCTTGATGATTTTTTCCATCAATCAACGAATTGGATTTTTTTTTTTAAATACATTTTTTATTTCTTCTCTTTATTTCAATTTTGAAAGGATACAAAATACTGCACAAAACAACAATATTTTATAATGGGAAAAAATACAAATGAAATGAATTAAATGATCTGCATTTCTATGGCGCTTTTCAAGTCAATGACTTCCCAAAGCGCTTTACACTGTGCTCCACATTTCCCAATAGCGGCCTTGCAGCCATGTAAGGCGCTAACCTGCTTATTGGGGGTATTAGGGGTTCAGTGTCTTACCCAAGGACACTTCCACATGTAACACGGACGAGCCGGGATTCAAACTGGGATCCCTTGATCCCAAGACAAGCGCTCTACCTCCTGAGCTACTGCCGCCCCACAAACAAATATATACTATACACCTGCAATTATGTAAGATATTTTGGACTTACAAAGAACATATTAAACAAAAAGAATAGCAATGCATTTGAATTTCTGTGTATCCCCAAAAAATCCACAAAAATATCGAAAATGTAAACCATTTTTTCAAAATGTTGTCAACAAATTTGTTTTTGGGGTTAAATCTTCAGCTGTGATAAACATTCCCATTATGAAAATGACATATAATATGCTTAATAATCTCCCCATTTTGAAGAGTTAAACACATTATTATCTTTTCCTTTGATGAATTGATTTTCAGATTTTTTTCTCTATATTTTTGCAGCACTTTATGTTCTCTTGAAAATTGTTGACTTTGTAGTATTTGACTATTTCAGGCCCATTTATTTGTAATGACGCAATATTCAGCAAAAGAGAATTTATAGAAAATGCAAGAGACTATTTCATAAAATTTGTCTCAAAGTGCCCTCTGCTGGACCAAATTGGTATTACAACTCTCAGCATCACAACGGACGAACTTATTTGCAAAAACTTTATGGATTTAGTGGCTCACAAATCAACCGATGATCTGATGAGTTGCCAACATTTTAAAAAATCAATTTCAATCGTTTTTAGCGATTCATTGTTGCAGCCCTAGATGTGGACATTGTTATTCCTAGGGAATGTTACACAAAATTTTGGTGCATAATAACATCTCATTAGCTACACCGCTTATCCTCAGTAGGGTCGCGGGGGTGCTGGAGCCCATCCCAGCAATCATCGGGCAGTGGGCAGGGGACACCCTGAACTGGTTGCCAGCCAATCGCAGGGCACACAGGGACAGACAACTCGCTCGCTCATTCACACCTAGGGACAATTTGGACCGGCCAATTCATATATAACATTTCATTTAATATTTGTCTCAAATTATTATTTTCCCATATTTGATCATTATTTGTGAGAATATAAGATTGTGATCTCAAAAAGCTTTTTTAGTGACTTATACTTTAGCCATTAGCTGCTATCCACATTAGAAAATAGCCTCATTTCTAAAGCTAGCTCCACTTAATCAACTAGAGGTTAGTGGCTGGCTGCTAGCCACATAAGCAAATAGCATCACTTTGGTTAGCTAGCTCTACTTTAGCCATTAGCTTCTAACTGCAAATAACATCACTATTGTAGTTAGCTCCGCCTTAGCCACTATCTGTAGGTGGTAAGTTGCTAGCTGGACTAGCAGATAACATCACTGTAATAGCTAAATCTACTTCAGACACTAGCTTCTAGGCTCATGAGCAAATAGCATCACTCTGGTAGCTAGCTCCACTTCAGCCACTAGCTGATAGCAGCTAGCTGTTATCGGCCTTTGCAAATAACATCTTTGTGTTAGCTAGCTACACTTTATCCATTATGCGCTAGTGGCTAGCTGCATTTGCAAAAAGCATCACTTAGAGAGTGAGCTACACTTTAGCCACTAAGTGCAGGTGGCTAGCTGCTAGCCCCATTAGCAAATAGAATTGCTCTGCTTTAGTTGCTATACCGTTTTCTCGTCTTGCCAATTTCAGTCTTTTTCCCGAACTAAGTTGTCATTGATATGAAAAAAAGTGCCGTTAAAATAAGTCAATAATCCGTGATTGGCTGGCAAGAGGTTGTGGGCGTGTCTTACCTGCACGTACGTGGTCACGCTGGGAGGACATTTTCTTCTTCTCTTTTTCAATGTGCTTGATGAGGATGGAGGCCATCTTGTCTCTTTGGCCGGACGCCATTTTCCTAGTCAGGATGGCCTGAGCTTCACGTACACTAAGGAAGAAAAACAAAACAAAGTCATCAGTGTTAAATTGAGGAAAAGCAATTTCGTTTTATGTGATGTGAAAGATTTCGTCCCCCAAAAATATAAAAAACGTAAACCAGCCTTTCAAAATGTTGTCAAGTATTTTTTCTTTCATCTTTGAATATCATAAACATTACGAATTCAAAAACAATGCATAATGTTTTTTACTTCTACTTGAGTCATATTTTTCTGAAGTCATAGTACTTTTACTTGAGGAACACACTTGGGCGCTTCAGTTCAAACGAGAACTTCGGCGCCAAAGTTATTCCGATAAGTCTCGAACAAAGAACATGCTTCGCAAACGATCGGTTGACCTCCAAATCAGGAAATCCAAAGAAATCCCCGTAATCGCAGTCAAAGAATCGCCGCTTCCTTTTTCCACCTCTGCACGGCTTAAATCGGACGTCATTTCCGCCTCTAGCCAATAGCTGATGAGCTTTACAAAGTTTCTGCTTTTTGGCCAAACCTTTCAATGTTTGAGGCACTATTTTACCTCTCATCCCGCGTATTTAGGACCTAGCAAGGAACTTGAGCCAACACTGTTTAAAATTCTTACCCGAGAAAAGAAGTCGTCGCTTCTCGCGTCTTTAACTTCCTTCCACTCGACTCGGTAAGTCCGAAGTTCTCAAAAGTGGGCGGAGCCTCCTCCGATCGCAAAGAACCATCGGCGTTTTCTTCTTTGACGGAGTCTTCCGGAACCGGTCCGCCAGGGTTCCCATTCAGTCCGCTCTCTTGGTTCCGGAGCGCTTCGGAGTTTTCCGATTCTGGAAGGAGAGATTCGGGTGGCTCACCGGGTAAGGATGTTGCTACAGAAACCGCACGGCCTCCTCTAAGACCCCGGGAGGAACTCGGGCAAGGCGGAGGAAAGAGGACACAAAATCTCACTCTCTATAAGCGACGCGAACGACCGCAGAGCCTCTTGCCAATTTGTTTCCCATCCATTTTTTTGCAAAAGTCATTTGGGAAAAAAAAAAACAATGGATGCCTCCCATTCACGTTGCCAGTGTTGGGCACGTGACTTAAAAAAATGAATCATTTACAATGACTTACTTCCAAAGAGTAACTGCTTTAGTAACTGAATGACTCTATAGTAAAAGGAACTAGTTACTCAGTGTCTGAAACTCATGACAAAAGGTTAGCGGACACCACGGTAGACAACTCTGAAAAGTCGCCTGCCCAGCCATAAAGTTGCCTGCCCCATTTTTCACAACTTGAAACACAATAAGACGACTCAACGTAAAAAAAGCCATTGTCGCAAAGTATTAGGGTTGATCATCAGAATATATCACAAAACAACACTTTAAAATGAAGTTTATTATAAATCTACTTCTAACATTCATTGCATGTGTATGACAGGGCTGTTTTCCATCTGGCAACAGTATGTACCTGTATTGACTCATCTTCATTCATGCAATGTTTGCTACAAGCCACGTGAATTCCTCTTTCCAACATGCTTTTAATGTACCTTTACGTTTTGTAGCGTCATCCATTTTGTTAGCTTCTTTTGAATATTTCTTCTGGGGCTGAGGTTTCGGCTTGATTTCTAACCACTTCTCCATTTTTCTTGTGTTTTCTGTGCGTCTACTTTGGAAAACGATATGCAAATACAAGCCCTTATAACGCTCGGAAAAGTCTGGAAGCACGAAGTTATTCTATGCAGGGTTCTGATCGGCTGCCAAGTAGGCAAATTACCAAACAAACCGAAATTCCGAAATTTCCAAACCGAACAAAGATTTCGAAATCGAAAAAAAGCAAATGTTTGACTTTAAAAAAAATAAGAAGTAATAAACATCAACGAAAGACTTTTAAAAAAAAAAAAATATTTCTTGAAAAAGTTGTATGCCCAACGTAAAAGATGTACGAGCCGGGCGTCCATGCAGACGTTATTTCAGACATTGTAGTTACCATGGAAAATAACAATTTCCGTTACTTTAAAAAGAAGTTGTTGCAGTTCATAAAATTGGATATTTTCTGAGCAGTATTCGAGTCAGTGGAATAGGGAAGAAGTTGTGTTATACAACATGGTCATATTGACTGCAACACATTTCTCCTACACTTCAAGTGCAACAACAAGAAACAATAAACAATAAAATGAAATAACAATCAGCATGTACGTAAACGCGCACAAAAACTTACGTAGATGAATGACACGCGATATTAACAAAACAAGAAGTCCAAAAACATAGACAATGTCCCGAAAAGGACTAGGAATAAGCATATACTCATTTAATACTACCCCAGACTTCATTAATAAGTGTGTCTTGCAGCTAAATCTCTCGTGTATTTACATGTAACAAAGACCTCGTGAAGATACATATTTATATCGGCTCTGTGGATGCACCGTCATCATCATTATGCGTTCTTCATACATTTTCAGCGCACTTTATAAAAAGAGTATGTATAGTAAAACACTCATTCTCATGGGTGCTTGTGGTGACAATTGACTTTTTATGGTATGCGTTGTCCAGCATACAAAGTATCTTCGGACCTGCTGCCAGAGGGGGTCCACCCCCAGGCAGCATAACCATCCCTTGCTAAGTGTCCTAATCTGTCCATTGAAAAGACAAGGCATGGGAGCTTGAGCCAAATGCCTCCAGCATCAAGCTCCCGCTTGTCTGCCCTAACTATGATAGATACACAACCGTACGTAAACACATAACTGAGATCAGAAGTGAAAGAAGGCAAAACCGTACATAAACACAATTACATAAGTACATAATTACTCCGTAACTGAAAAAAAAAACAGCATTATTCCCAACGCCGATGATTACACACCTTCATTTTTGCGTCGAAAGGATGAAAACGAGCGTGGTAGCCATTCTGGAATTTGGACACACGACCCGTTTCTCGCCCTTCCTGACGGATCTCCGCACGCTCCCCATCTGAGAAGAGATGTTATTGTTAGAGTCCGAGAACCGAAGTCCTGGTGCGAGGATCTGACACGCCTCCTGGACCAAATGGCCCCGACCAAGGTTTGAACTGGGCACACACACCGTGATCCTGCAGTAAAATTCTTTTGGTTTACAACCGAGTTGACCGGACTTATAACAATGAACTTAGTAATAATGCAGTAATAACCTGATAAGTCATTTCAAAAATGCTAATCAAACTGGGTGCATTTTTCTCTAATTAATAACAAAAAGTAGCTCTCAGCTTGAAAGAGGTTGGAGACTACTGCTCTGTGATATAAAACAATTCCAAGCGTTTGTCATATAAATAAAATAAGTACTATAGACCTGCAAATGTGTAAGATACACCTTTTCTACCACCTGATTCAATGATCATACAATATTTGGACTTATCATACAAAACAAAAAACGAGCAATTCATTTCCTTATATGTGTAGCTAAAAAAAATGTATCCAACAAAAAAATACCAAAAATCTAAACCCACTTTTCAAACTGGTGCCAATTAATTTGTTCAAATCTTTGAAGATAATCAACATTTCCAATGTGCAAATAATATACAATAGGTTTAAAAAGCTGCCACTTGTGGTGTGTTCAACATGTCATCATTATTATTTTTTTCTTTTTACTTTATATATTTTAACCATTTAGTTTTTAATTTCTTGCTCTGTATTTCTGCAACATTTTCTGTTCCCTTTGTGGTGTTTGACTAATTCGTGCCAATTTTGTTTGTAATGATGCAATGTTAAGAAAAAAAAAGATTAAAAAAAAGGAAGATACTTTGCCAAAAAGTCTCAAGGTGCCCTCTGGCGGACCAAAGTGGTACTACATCCTCACGACTTCAGAACGAGATCAAATGCACCCATTTGAGTTGACTTCAAATGCTAAGTGGTTCATAAATTGCGCGACACGACTTAGTGATGAGGTCATGGGTTTCCAGCCCTTTTAATAATCATATAGAATTGAATTTATCGTTGTCTTTATGTCACTGAGAGAAATAACAGGCGAGCTAACTTAGCTTTTCAATTCTTTTTTATTGCTTTTTCCTTATTTTTCCCCGCTTGTTTTCTTTTTTCTCCTTTTTATTGGTTTCTTTTTTCTTACGCAATTATTTTTTTGGGTCTTTTTTTTCTCTCCTTTTTCCTTTTGTTTTATTTTTCTTCTTTTATTTATTTTATACTTTGCTTTTTCTTTTTTCATGCTTTTCCCTCTTTTTCCTTTTTTCTTCTTTTTATCTCTTTTTCCTTTTATTCTCCTGTTTCTTTATTTCCCCAGATTTATACTTTTTTGCTTGTTTTATTCTATTTTTTTTCCTTTTTTTTTAAATGTTATTTCATTCATCTTTTGCCTTCTTTTTCCCTTTTTTAGATACTCTCACAACTACATCCATTTTTTCAGATGGGCAGGGTGTGACCGTGGGCGGACGCTCCCCCCCTTGCAGGTAAGGCCCCAAAATGGAGGTCATGGTTTTTGTTTCAATTTAGGACACATTGTTGTTTTTTTTAGAACCCTTTCCAGCCAATGTCATCACTGGATCAGCACAGGATACGCATACATTTTTGGTCCCTTCTCAAGGTTTCTTCATTTTCCTCATGTTGAGGTTTTTGAGTTTTTCCTTGCCCTCATGTAGGTTTTAGATCAGTCATAATAATCTGTAGTTTGCAATAATCAGTGGTCTGTGCAGCCCTTTGAGACTCTTTGTGATTAAGGGCCAAACAAATAAACAGGACTTGATTTGACTTGACTAACCAGAGTGCTGACTCACGCAGAAGAGGCTCTGCTCCAAGGCCGCGATGTAACTCATCTAACCGACTCAACTGCAGAAGCTAAGAGCCGACATACTCATCCGAGGGCAAAACACCCGACCTGGTTACACCAGATGTGAAAATATATTTTTTTCTTCTTCTTCTGGTGGGGGATTTGCACATGACCATTAGGGCCAAAAATGGCGAGCGAGCTCGGCCGTGCCGCAAAAGGCTTATTCTTTGTCCCGTCTGAGCCGGAAGGGCCACAAAGCCGGTGAAGGGATTTGGACGTTACTCACAGTTTGCTGCTCCCGTTGTGAGCGCACGGAAATGCAAACTCCAGCAGGATCTTTGACTTTCACCGGAGAAACTCCGGTGTCAAATTCAGACTATCGATATAAAATAAAAATATCAATAAAACTGAGGCTGCCGTGCTTGGTGTTATCTGGCCTATTTTACACTATTTTCATTGCCATGTTGTTGATGCCCCTCCTGCTTCGTCCAGCAAATAGTTTTGCCTATTTATCATGACATTTTTTTTATCCTATTTTTCTCTTTTGACACTTTATGAGATGGTTCTCCAGGAGAGCCGTGTCTTATCTCATCATAAACAATGTCAACTATGGTATTATCATTCTATTATGTTATTCTAATCCAGGCCCAATGTGAAAATAAGACATCTCAACACAATATTCATAATAAGCTCAGTGGTATAACGCAAGTCTATGTACTGAAAAGAAAGGATATCTCTGCACATACTGCAAGTGTTTTGTTGCAGGTTCGAGCACTTTTCAAGCACTTTCAAGGGCAATCTTTCAATTGATTTATTAAAGAAGAAATATAATGTATTGACATAGAAATACTGCCTGGTTTTGTGCCTTTTGGTTCCCCAGGTTCATATACAGGAGGAAAGCAGAAAAAAAATAATTTGCATTCTCTTGCGTAAAAATTCTTCATGATAGAAAGTTAGCAAAAAATACAATTTCACGGCAAATTCGAAAATTGCGACCTTTTAACATACACTTAAGGTTTATTTTCTCAACTTACATTAAACTTGGACGTTATCTTTTTTCTTCACGTCTGTTGAGTTTTAGAATCAAGTCAAAAAGAATGGACATTAATGGACTTACAGTTCGCCAAGTGTGCTAAATTAGCATGCTAATGCTCATGCTAATATATAGCATCCACTTGTTACTTTACAGCGCGGGGTCGGACAATTAGTTATTTATTTAACCGTTTATATATTTTTTTAGCAGTATTTTTATTTATTCAGCCACTTTCGACTGTGGTTTATAAAATGTATTCAGTCGGTTTTGAATTCGTTTGCGTGTTTATATGCACATATTTAGTGGATCGATATGTATTCATTTTAAATATGGATTGATTGCTTTGATTCAATCATGTGTTTAAAAATTTATAGTTCTTTAAATGTATTTTTTGTGGTATCAAAAGCGAGACACCGACCTCCCGTTTTCGTCGTCCCCGGAGCTCCGCGTCCCATGCCCGGTAAGTCGGTCCCGGTGCCGGTCGTCGGCGTGCACGCACAGCGTGCACGCGGTCGCGCACACGCAGAGAAGGAGCGCGCGCATGGCGGGGAAGAGTCCGATGCTCAAGTGATGAAAGTTTTCAAACACTTTTTGCAGAAGAGGGGCAAAGAGAGGGCTTCATTGTGATGGTGACGGTGATGCACGCCCACCCTGCATGAAGTCAACACAAGGTCTAGCGTTCCACGACAGGGGCGTTAACAGAGGGGTGGGGTATCGGGGTTGGGTCAGTGGACACCCCATCCAAAGAAAACTAAATATAGTGGCGAGACCAGTCTAAAAATTGAGGAAAAAAAGAACAACACACAAATTAAAGGAGACAAAAGGGAAAGAATACAGTAAAAGAAAAAGATGAAGAAAAAAGCAGGAAAAAGGCTGCACGTCACAAAAAAATCCTTTATCTGGAAGCTCACTAACGTATGTTCACTGTTGACACCATATGACAAAAACCCACACTTCAAACTGTAACAACCCACAAATGCTAGTCGAGCACACGGAACAATTTGATTGGGTGAGAGGTAGAGGTGGGCGGAGCACGCTCCCTTCTCCAACATGGGGGAAATACATCCAGGTTTTTGTTTGCAGTTTTTTACAACATTTTTAGAAAATAACTCCTTGTTTTGACACCGTTATTTACAAAAAAAAAATGAAGGTCGAAATGAGCCTCAATGATCTTAATTGGGATGTGGACAATTTAAAGTGGTATATTCAGGGATGTGATTTGACCAAAGTGAAATTATCTGAAAATTAGCGGGGGGGGGGGGGGGTGGTGATTGCTAGCTGGGGGGGGGGGGGGGGGGGGGAAACCAGGTAGGACCAGAGGACCATCATTGATACCCTCCATCAAAAAATGTTGAAAATTAGCTACAAACCATTGGAAATAATATTTACCATGCAATAAATCATTTAATCAATCATTCTTAATACATAATGGATAACAAAAACATAAAATACCTCATGCAGCAAGCTCTGATAAAAACACAATCATGCATTCGACTAAGATCATCTCTGTAACTGCATACATCAAGACACTCAACATCTTGAAACCTAAAAAGTGCAAACATGCAGCATTCATTTGAGTTTGTGTCAATGATTAACCATGTTATTAATATTAAGTAAATTATGTACCATAATAATATCGTGGCCATTAAGAAAATCAATGGTAGAATATCATACAAGTACTTAATTTAAAAAATATAAATACTGACAATAGTTTTGATTACTATTAGGCTTAATAATATTTTTAAATTTCCTAAATCATATTTTAAATGTAATAATTTATTTCTTTAATAGCAGCGTATCCAAGTATTTGATAAATGAAAGTACAATAAGTATAGGCCCTACAGTAAAGTGTTGGTGTAATGTACACATGAAAATCTATTATTGTAATTGTTAAATATTTATGGCCATTTTTATTACGTTATAATATTTTCGAAAAAAATGGGAAAACTGTCAAATAAATTTGAAAAGTTTACCACCTACCTCAAAATTCACGACTCTATCAGCAACTGGTACAGGTTGTTGGGGTGGATCACGTCTCTTTATTACCGCTTCCGATTGTGATGTCAATAAGGGATGGAGGCCGTAAAGTTTTAGAGTTTTCGTTTGGGCACCGAAACTTCCAGCGATGGAATAATTTGTCGTTCTTGACTGGAGTTCTTTCACGTGTTTTTTGCTCTTTGCGTGACTTTCAAGAGCTTTGAAACCTCTCCCACCATAGTCGATGGTATCATGACACCAAATGCAAAGTGCTTTCCCGGCACGATCGATCTTCCGAATAAAGTCATTGAACAAATTCGTCACAGTCTTCTTTCCAACATTCGTAGATAATTCCTTCTCCAACCGGTCCCATCGAAACTTGTTTTTTACAATCTTATCAATTTCTTTAGCTCGCGGAGCATCTTTGCGTTCGATCACGGACATCTTTCTTTAAACACCCGGCAAAAACGTGTGAGAAATGAACAATGGCACACTCCTATAACAAGCGCGTTTATTGGTCAACACGAGACTTCAACCAATCGCAAGTACGTTTCATTTCAGTTACGGAAACACTCAAATGGCATGCTGTCGAGACGAAATCGTTTTTTTTTACCAATTAAAACACCGGAAATTTTAAAATTTTATTTTTGGAGATAAAAAAAGCGGAATTCCGCGAATTAGCGGAAAAATCACATCCCTGTATATTTGATACGGGACACAGCCTCTGGCATTATTATTATTTCGTAAAATGTGATCAAATCATTTAACGTCACACAAGAATTAGCTTTTGTCTGAGAAGTTTTGAAAAAATTCATCTATCTACCTACCCTGGTCATATCCCTCGAGAGGGGTGACCGACAGCAAGACAAACACATACAATAACAAGGAAAATAAATTTAAAATAAAATAAAAAAGGGAAAAAGTAGCACAAAACACACAAAAAAATGACCACGGCCAAGCCAAATGCCCAAACAAGTGAAGCACCTCGGCACCCAAGTCGGTCATGCTTTCGTCCCTCCAGATGAAACGGAACACGAGGAAGCGGCCGTGTCACTCGGGTCAGGGTGACATAACACACTCTTCTGTTCGACAGCAGGGCCCGACAGCTTTCACTGGTTTACCCCTGCCGTATCATACAGGTGCCTTGCCCATCCCTTAGAACGCGTACAAACATCTCACTATCCTTTTACAAAACCTCTCCACTCATTCCTATCACCAACAAGAGCTCTCGCTTCCACTAGATTTAGACCTCTTTCCTATCACCATCTATCCACGTGAAAGAAAATGTTTTAAAATATATGGTGTGGCTCTCTTTCTCTATCAGAATATTCTGCTATCATGGCTCTTTCGGTCAAAAGGTTCCCGATTCCTGGTCTAACACCTAAAACAGAAGTATTAAAGTTTGAATTTTTTTTGACACTTCTTAACAGTGGAACACAAATGCCCAACATTGATTTGATTTATTTGTCAATTTCTAACAAAAGAAAGTCTATTTACAAGACAAGCGTGACAAAAGTTACAAAATCCAAACATTTGTTTCCTGGTGCATATACACTGCCCCCTAGAGCTGACCCAGAGCATTTGTTTTGATTGATAGGCAGCATTGGCAACAGGATTCTTTTTTTTTTTAATGCTGGCAAGTTGATGTAGTAACCATGGCAACCTGAGACGCCGGCTTCAAAAACTGGTCTCGTTCATGTGCGGTTTGGGGCTCGTGGCGGGCGGCGGGGCGGTCCCGGCATCCGCACCGGGTGGACTTTGGTCCGTGACGGGGGAGGCGGCGTTGCGGCGCACCGGGGCCGGCGTTTGTGTGCGTGCGGGGCTGGTGGAGGCGGCGGGGGGCGAGGCGGTCGTGGCGCTAGCGTTCGAGCGTTGGGAAAACGAGGCGGGAGAGGGCGACGGCGGGGTTTCGGGGGAGCGACGAGGAGCGGGCGCGACGGGAAAGGCGGGCGGCGCCCTGTGTCCGACTCGGGTCTCCGGTTCGCCGGCCGGACTCCGCCAGGCGCCGTCCACCCCCCCTGCGGCCAGCTCCTGGCAGCGCTTGGCAAAAGTGCCCCTGGGGGCCCACGAGCAATCCCGGTCGGCCGAAGCCCCCTCGTGGGGCCAGCCGTGCGGCGGGGGCCGACGAGGGCGAGGGCTGGAGCCGGGTAGGCCCGGGGGGGCGTAGGCTGACAAGGCCATGGGGGGCGACGGTCCCATGGACTTACCGGGGGCCGTCTGGGACGAAATTTGTCTGAAGGGTCCGCCGCTTTCCCGTCCTCCCGCGGGGGAACAGCTTCGATCGCCGAAACCTGAAGAAAGGCTGAAGACACAATTGAAAGCGTGAATGACATCGGTCAATCCTGTTTCCTGTCCAGATTATTGGCTAAATGCAAACCCTTGGCATTTTTTTTTTTTACAATATTACAAATTTAAAAATAATTTCTTGATTATGTACAACCATAGGGCACATCGTGTTAAAAGAGGCAGTCTCTGTAGCTGGTTCTATTTCTGTATTTAACACATACACAGGATGCACCTGAGTGCCCTCTGCTGGCCCCCTCACGATAACACAGACAAGCATAAAAGTGTGTGTATTTAACAAATACAACGGTTGTGATTTATAAAAGTATTGACTAAAACAGATGGATAAAAACATGTCAACGTGCCTTTTTCAGTTCCCTCCACTTACTTCATTAATCTTCAATTCTCACACGGCTGCTCGGTTCCCATGTTCTTCCTCATAACTTAGAAATCAACGCACCATGGCGGCCGAAAACACGCAAAGCATTTGATGGAGGAAAAGGGAGGTTTTGGATTTCATGAATATTTCAGGGGACAACTCCATTCCGCCTCCAGGAGCACAATAACTTTCAAATTGCTAGATACGCTAAGGCGTTAGCATCCATGAATACTTCCGCAAGCAAGGGGCGCACCGCTGTTGACGTCACACGTTCAATTTCTGCGCATTCGGGAAATGGCGGCATTCACACAGGAGACATATACAGGGGCACAGGTCCCATTTAGTTGCAAATGTGAACGATTTCACTCAACATAGGATTTCACCCAAAATTGTTTTAAGTCTATGACTCGGGCAGGTCTCGAAACTGTGGCCTCCTAGTCTCGAGGTGGGCGCCCAACCCTAAGGACACTGAGCTGTTCTACGTCCGACGCTTTACATCACACAATTCTAAGAAAATCTGAGACTTATGTGCGCCTTACGGTCGTAAAAATATGGCCGTTAATGCTCGCATATAAGCCGAATTCCTAACGATAAAATACAAGACTGAAATTAGAAGGATAGCTTATATGCGCACAAAACAAAAACACGGGGAGTTGTAGAACATGCAGAGCCACTCATTGGCCCACAACCATTGTTGGGACCAAAGCGTTCTTGGAACACATTTACCGTTCTCAGTTAAGAGTCCTGTAAGCCGTTTTTAATCAAATTTTGTGACTCAAATGTCATGACGTCATGGTGCAGTGCTGGCTACTTGTTAAAAGCAGGTCATGAATGGAAGTGCCCTCCGATTGCTGGATATATACTCCCATTTCATTCACCCACCAGCCGCATTGAATGAAGTTGGGCATGTTCATACTTACCAGCAAAATACAACCAAATAGCTATGGTAGCGCCATCACAAGCAGAGTACAAGGACACTGGATTTCCCCTATCACATATACTTGCGTCCAAGCTGAATACTAAATACTGAGATCAAATAAATAATTTCATAGGCGCATATTTGGTTGTGTGTCACCAGTAGTCAATGGTAGGCAGTGTGTCAGAAGGAGGGCGTGGCTTATACAAGGGGAAATCAAAGGGGCAAACGTGAGCAAAGAATTTACGCTGAAAGTGTGCCAATTTAGTTCTGCGATACAACAAAAAACATCCAGGACAGTACCCAGAAATGGGGGAGACCTTGGGGTGGTTAGAAGCTCAGAGACAAAACGGATATGCAATGTCTCGGCACAGTGTTCGTAAGAAACCTCTCAAGCAAAGAAATATGAAAAGGTTCTACTGCTTCCTCAGCTTGGTGTACACCTTTCCTTCTATTTACTTTATCATTTGGCCTTTTAGGGGGACAGTGGGTTATATGCGAGTATATGCAGTCGTGATTTTCTTTGTATGTGTACCTGCAAGTGGAAGTTCTTGGTGTGCTGTCAGGAGTTCTGGTGAGAGCGAGGTCACACTGATCCAAAAGCTCCAGCAGTTCCTCTTCGGTGGGCCCACCCAGCGCTGCAAAATCACCAATCAGAGGCGGCTGGCAAAAGGAAGGTCGGAATTAGGCGTCCTGACCTCGAATGTCCACCTTTCCGGCGATCTCCATGGCGGTGGTGAGGTCCCACATCTGGATGCTGCCGTTGGCGTGGCCGCTAAAGAGGTAGCGGCGAGGCCGAGAACCGATCCGACTGGAGCCTTCGCACTCGTGGACCACGAACGCCGTGATGGAGGTGCCGTCCACCGAGCGCACTTCGCACACCCTGCCGAGACAAACGCCGCTTTCGGTTTTTCGCTCCATCGACTTTCATCGATAGACTCCAAACCAGTGACTGGTGACATGGTACGGACACCCATTTGTTTATCGAAAGTCTGGCAGCCGACCAGCAAGTCCCGTATATTGCTAAAACTCTGTGTACTTTTCTTTGTGATCATCTCATGTTTCAATGTGGGCACATGCGGCTTATAATCAGGTGCGCCTTATAGTCCGAATTTTACAGCGATTTTTTTAGACCGGTATTGCAAGTTCGGTGCAATTTACAAATTTAAAAGACAGGTGCATTTTCTGTGCTTGTTTTTTGGGGGAATGAGTACTTAACCCCTGGATGCCAGTATATACACTCTTCTATGAGTGGGGTCAAAATTGATTGGGGATGAATAAAAATACGAATGACATCATGTCATAAACATATTTTATGAGGAATACCTGTAATATCACAGTATTAAAAATAGATATTTTTAAAGATTTTGGTGAATAACAACCAATGCCGTTATTTTTCAGCCCACTTATGCATTCAAGGTTTAATACTAGTGACATGCTTTAAATTTAAGTAAACCGGGACCTCTATTAGGGTGGATTTCTGCTTAAACTTGGGCGTGTGGCAAGCAACTTTCTAACTTTGCGTTGCCTTAATTGGCTAGTGCCATTAAAACTTGCCTCCGATTGGCCGGCACTGTTAAAACGCAAACTAAAAAAATTTTGGTTGGCCAAACACTTCATCACTCAAATAACAAAGAGGAACTGTGGATCCTCGAAAAGACGCAGTGTCTTGCGATAACACAATCGTACTACGCCACGTCGCCATATCGATTTGCTTTTGGTTCATCGTGCAACCCTATGGTGGGTCATTACTCATTTCTGGGAAAATGATTTTTTTTAAAGGTTGAGAGGGTTTATTTGAGAATTAGGTTTTTTAGAAATTCATTTCAAAATGGGAGCACTTTTCCCTAACTATCAAGAAAAATGAGCGCCCAGTTTAAAAAAGGTTAGGAACTACTGGTTAGGCCAATCGGTACACATTGCTGCTTAAAATCCGGAGCAGCTTGTGGAAAGACAAATTTCCATTTTTTTTTTCAAAGTAGGGATGCAACTTTTAAACAGTGGTGCCCTGTAGTCCAGAGTTTACGGTAATACGGTCAAAAAAGAATCTAAAACTTAAAACTGATGCAGCAGCATTGAAAAAACCAAGCTACTCTCACTCACCTCTTGCCGTTGGACGACAGCCTGACGTAAAGTTTGTCGGTCTCCGGGACGACCCTCTGGATGAAGACCTGCTGTTCGTCCCTCTCGCCGTACGGCCCTGATGACACGGCGGCGGCGGTGTGACAAACGGGAAATTCCCAAATCGGCGCCACGTTCGGAAGCCGCCGAGCGACGCTCACCGATCTCGGTGCCGGCGCTGCAGCCTCCCTGCCCGTCCACTTCGTCCAGGCTGAGGATCTTGAAGGAAGTGAGCGGCGTGGATCCCGGCTGGGTGGAGATCATCCCCCGGAAGCGGGTCACGGTCCAAGTCCGGACGTGGTTGTTGTCGGCGCAAACTGTTTTGCGGAACGACGGCGTTAGCGTGAGAGACGCGCTCGCTCACCGGCGCTCACCTGAGATGAGGTGCTTCTCGGACAACATGATCTTGGTGACGGGGCTGCGGTGGACCGAGAAGGTCTGGAAGAGCTGCGGTCCCGAGCCCACCGTCTCCGGGTGCTGCACGATCACTCGGACGGCGCCGGAACTGGTTCCGTAGGCGATCTCGATCCAGTTGCCGCTATCGCCTGGAAGTGAGAGAAACGGTGTGAAGCACTTGGGCGGCGGTCAACAAAGTGGGTCCCAATTCCATGCTGACAAGTCAGTTGGGGTTTAGCATAACGATAGGGAAGCAGGAGTGTCCTATAGCAGGCATACTGGTTTTAGGGGTAAGGTAAACACTGAGGGCGGTGATGGCATCCTCGGTGGCATCTCGGTAAAGCTCCGTCACCAGCAGGTCGTTGTCCTTCATCCTCAGAGGAAACTTCTGAACGTCTAAAAAGCAAAACAATTCAAGTCTGCAAATGTCCATTCACAAAAACTTTTTGAGTTGCAAGGTTTGATTTAACATTTAGCACAGGGGTTCGGAACCTCTAGCACGCGAGCCGTATATGGCTCTTTTCATGAGTACATACGGCTTGGAGATAAAATGACATTGTGAAAATATATAACATGTTGACAAATGTTCAGCCAAATGCCGCGAATGTGATGCCGAGACAAGAGTGATATTTGAATGGTTCAGTCTAGTACAGGGGTGGCGAACAAGTTTGACACAAAGAGCCAAAATTTTTAACCATGAGACTCAAAGAGCCACCCCACGCACTGACCCGCATTAGACGTAACTTACGCAGATGATTGGCAGTCAGTTATGTGTCCGGAGCAGCATAAAAACAACAAATCTGCCAAATTAATTTCAAAATATTATTTATTATTTGTTATTAACTCTGATGGATTTAAGTGTGTTTTAAGAAGGAAAAAAACTCAACATGAAATAGGCAAAGAGCCACACTATATAGAAAATATGATGAAGCAAAGAGACGCATTCTTATTGGCCAAGAGCCGCATGCGGCTCTAGAGCCATGTGTTCGCCACCCCTGGTCTAGTATATAAATAGGACATACTTAACTACAGCTTTCAGACCCTGGTTTGGCTGTAAATCGCTTGATAATCCTTTATATGGAAGCTCATTAAACTTAAACTAAAATTAAACTAAATCTATGTTCAGTGTTGACACTTTTTGAAGAAAAGCCACAGAAAAAACTTTAACCCAATCCAAATTTTTTACCAAAAGCCCTAGCAAAGCACCAAGAGCAATTGGATTGGGTGAGCGGTAGGAATGGGGGGAGTTATACACAGAGCGCACAAGTCTGCACTAAAATAAATAAAACAAATACGTTGGTATCATTGTTTGTAGTACTTCTTGACGTTTTTACGAAAGAACTTTGCTTGCACCTTGTTTTGAAACCATAATTTAGGACAAAAATGGCATTCAAAATAAGTAACTGCGGGAGGGAGACCAAATTTAAGTGGTATATTTATAAGGATATGGGACACAGGCTTGATCAAATCATCAAACAATAAAATTAAATGTGCTAAAGAATTAGCTTTTGTCTGCAGACGGGTTTGGCTGTTTTGTTGAACTATTATGCCCGATTGCGTCAGAAAGGTTCCCGCCCTCTGATTTAGCGCTATTGCTAGCCAGGAGAAAGCGCAGTGCCACGCATGCATCAAGTGTGACTAACCAATGTAGTAGATGGAGCCGTTGTTGCATCCCAAGATGAGTAAAGAACCAGCCGTGTCGTAACTGCTGATGGGAACCACGTCCTGGTTCTGTTCAGACGACAGAGTAAATATCAGTTGACACATTTATGTTGAACGAAATCGACAACTTTTTACGGGCTTAGAAATTGTAGTCTCTGTAAATTAGTAGGAAAACTGCTGGCTTAGGCACAGTAGACGACACAAGGAAGTGTGTAAAACAGCGGGTTCTTCCATCTGTAAATTAGGCTCATGCTAATTTGATAACTGTAGATAAATAACTAGCATGGTAAGACAGAATAAGCCGCTTCTTTTTTGCAACATTTTAAACACTGCAGCTTTGAGTACGGTCAGGCTTATTCTTTTATTTTGTAGCAGCAAGAAGAAAACGGCGAGCTGCGCTTTTCCCAAAACGCATGTGCTCTAAATACAAAACACTGCGGTGACGTCTGTAAACAATGATGACGCCCTTCTAGTAAATAAATTAGTCAATGTTTTATCCAACAATATTGATACAATACATAACAGAAGCATAACAGGAAGTTTGGCAGTGCTTATTTCAATTTTTTCCACGATATTTGAACTTTTAAGCCAAAATCAAGTCCTCATTTTGTAAATCTGATTTAGACAGCAATAGAAACTATGTATCAAAAATGCTACAAGTCTCCTTTCAAATGAACAGTGTTAATGTCAGATTGCTGAAGTTTCCTTTAATCCTCGAGGAACGATGAAAAAGAATGCAATATGGTCCATCACTGCGGCAACCACAAATGACAACACAAAGATGGTTTTCCACATCTTTGTTGCAATCTGGCACTATTTTCCTTTCATTTGGAAATATAGGTCTCACATTTTATGTGAAGCAGCCCTCATTGGTGTTTTCTTTTGGTGCAGGAGTAAATATGTGCTCATTTTGTAAACGCGTTCTACAACGGTCACTAAATCCGAAAACACTTGACGTAAACAACTGGGAGCAGAACTGAAAACGACGCTGTCAAGCGTGCGCTGCGCAGTTGACTTTCTGTAGCCAAAAGTGTCAATGCCAAATTCTCCGGGCAGTTGGCACCAAGTATGGGCGAGTTTCAAAATTTAAAAATGGATGTGAATTAGTTCCTATTTCCGTTTGTTTTAATCTGTGGCTCTTAGTCCAGTGCAGCCTGTACCAAGACAAAATTGTGTTTGGTTCTTACATTGGAGCATGCGGCTTTTAATCATTTGCACAGTACTGTAAGAAATTTACGGTAAATCCTACAAGATGAGACGGAGCAAAACATGACAGAATACTCAAACGAGCGTATGGTTGTGCCCACCTGCCAGTGTTTGGTGACGGCGTTCCACACGCCCACCTTCCCGGTGTGACTGGTGGCGATCAGCTGGTTCCCCACGAAGAAGAGCGCCTCCACCGAAACGTTGAGACTGAAGACGCCTGACGGGCAGAGCGATAACGTCAGGACAGACGCGATGGGTTTCGGAGCGGGACTCGGGGCCGCTCACCGATCTCGTTGCCGTTGCCGTCCGGGCAGATGGACCACAGGATGATCTCGGCCCCCGAGGCCACGGCGACCATCTTGTCGTTGTCCCCCAGGGAGCCGCCGATCACCTTGGCGTTGAGCGCCACCCGGTCGATCAGCCAGTCCAGCCGAGGGGAGCTGAAGACCTGCTGCCAGCCCGTGGACTCCTTCACTCTGACCCAAAAAACAAACATCAAATGCCATTTGGATGATTTATTATGCTTACTTTGGCATTCGTCTGAATAGCGTGCCACATTTTTTAAGAGCTCAACTTCTTGAGAAGGGCTGCAAATAAAACATTTAGCTATAAAAAGTACATAAATAGCTTGGAATGGCTTTTGCGAACCTGTAACAAGCCACAAAGTGGGAGTAAGCCACTGCGATCCAGTTGTGATGTCCACAAATGATACGCACCAAGCCGGGATCTGCTGGTGGACCTGCACAGACATGCAAACTGTCAAGTAGCATCTACACCGGAGAACACCAGGGTGGTGCACGCAGGCACAATGCAGCCCCCTAAGAACAACCTCGTAGCTCGCGGACGGTTTCTGAAAATAGGTTACCAGTGATGGGTCAAGGTGATTTTCTAGGAAATGGGTAGTATTATGGTTGTAACATACTTAGTTTTTGTGCAAAATGTTTTTGATGTTTCCTTTTATTTTTTTAGTGCTTGGTGTTTTTTGTGCTGTGCCTTAATAAATCCAAATTAATAACAAACTAATAATGTGGTAATATTGTGTCAATAATGTATTAATAAAATTGTAATACTGTAATACCATGATAATAACAAAGCTACGATGCACTATTTTTTATTGCACGGTTATCATGAAAGGAATTTGCACTTACAACTTGTAAATTTATTTGCCCGTCTCAGGTTTCTCTTTTTTTTAGGGTTTATGACATGTTTACCATGGAGTGCCATGTCTATTCTGTTCACTACTTTGTTATCAATGACAATACTCTTCGATTCTAGGCATAACATCGTAGGTTGTTATTCTGGAAAGGCATATAAAACCTCTAGCTTCAAAAAGGTTTGTGACCCATGAGCTAGACCAGTGTTTTTCACCAGTGTGCCGGGGGACCTTGTCTCGTGTGCCGCTGGAATTTGCCCAATTTTATCTCTCCAAAGAATCAGGCCATTATTCAGTATTTCTGCCTTCTTCAGACGAGGAACTGTAATAGTCATCCATACCAGTAGGTGGCAGTCGATTTTTATATACTTTTTATATACTAATTATCTGCTCATGAGGTAGCAGAGTACATTTAATAACTTGATTTGTTTAACAAAGTGGTTTAAGATTGCACTGTAACAAATAATAACATAAATAGAGCATATCATTCTTTTTTATTTTAAGTATTATTTTCCTCTTTTTATATATTAATTATCAGTTTATGAGGTAGTACAGTGAAATATTTGACATCACTTCATTTTCAAACATTTTCGACGGACTGTGTGCCTCGGAACTTTTTTATAAATAAAAGTGTACCTTGGGGTTGAAAAACACTGATCTAGACTTTTTTTCCCTTACGCGTGCGAGCACTTCCCCACCTGCAGACGGCTTCTCCTCGACCCTGGTCAACATGCCCGAGTTCCCCAGATTAGGAGGCATGGTGTTGCTACGTCGCACCGGCGCTCTCTCGCCGGGCGCCGCTCGCCCCGACATGAACTGGGAACCGGCCACGCTGTGACGGTTGCGGCGCTTGGCCGGGTGCACTGCGGCAAAAAACGACAGCATCGACTTTTTAGCCGTCTCCCCAAAATAGGAGTCGTTAGCGTGCTTTAGGATTACCCGGCGGAGGCAGGTAGCCGTTGAACAGAACATTTCCGCAGGAGGAGCGGTCCAACTCGTCGCACAGCTGCAATTTGCGCACTGGACACAACACGGAACAACAGCCCGCTCACACTTTTCACTTGACTAGAGCTATTGTGCCACGACTAGCGTACTAACTTGTGGGAGAATCGGAACAAGTAAAGCTACAAAGTCCTCACCGAGAGGCGTGATCCCGTAGAATTCGGCTTCGTGCATGAGCATGTGCACGCTGATGGAGCGCGGATGGAGCTCTTTGGTGCGCAGGAAGTTGAGGATGGGCGCAAACAGGGAAGGATCCCGGTCGATAAAGATCTAACGGCGTCCAGGAGACGTCAGGAATGCCAACGAAATTGACCAAACATACTGACGACGAATGACTTACAGCTCCGGTTTCATCCTTCAAGGTAGAGATGCGCCCGCTCAGAAGACTGAAGACAAACACAAAGAGTAGGGGAATTAGACCACATGGAATAATATATATTCGTATTTTATTCTTATTTCTGAACAATGTTGGAGCTAAATGGTATCAATATTTTCTGCTGCAAATACAATTTGGGCTAATCCACAAGCACGGCCTTAAAAGAAATCCTGCCTATCCTAATATCATTTTTTTAAAGTCTTTCACAATCTGTATCCCCTGACGTGCCATGTCTTACCTCGTTTAGAACAATGAATGCTACATTGTTATCGATGACAAAAGACAATTGTCAAGTCAAGTCCTGTTTATTTGTGACGCCCTTAATCACAAAGAATCTCAAAGGGCTGCACAGACCACAGATTATTACAAACTACAGACTATTTTGACACCATCCCCTGATCTAAAACTTACATGAGGGCAAGGAAAAATTCAAAAACCTCAACGTTATAGTCTGAAGCATTGAGAAAATAATAGAATTGTATTTAATTGTCATTGACAAGAACGTAGTGAGCAGGGTGAGTACAAAACAATATTTTGAATGAGCACAATAGTGGAATGCAATTCTATAAACACAAATGTGGGGGTAAGAAGCAACTATCCCTAAAACCTAAGCAACTTATTCATTGTTTTTAAAACTGTTCCTTTGAAAAATCTTTTTGCTTTAAAGTCACATTTTTCCAGGAGTGCCACGTCTAATTTAATTGTGAACAATGTATATGACGTTGCTATAAATGACAGTATAGACGCTTCCAATTTCTTTTTTTTATGTGCCACAGCGAAAAAAGGATGGAAAATAGATAGATAGATAGATAGATAGATAGATAGATAGATACTTTGTTCATCCCCGAAGGGAAATTCACATTTAGTCAACTTATGGAATGTTTGTAAATTAATTAATAGCTAACTTATGATGTTAATACACTTGCTGTTCTTAAAATACACGATTTTATACATTTCGCTATAACTAATTTTGCCATTTAATAGAAACGACACATACTGTATTACAGTGGTTCTCAAATAGTGGGGCGGGCCCCCCTTGAATGGCGCGAGGCTCCGTCGATGGGGGCGAAGGTGAGTTTGACTCCTGGGTCCTTTTTTTAAAATTTTTAACTTTTTCAGAATGAAGTGCAATTGTACCTCCACTACACTGGGGAACAGTGGCGTTCTCATAGGGCAAAATGTTTCGTTTACATTTTGCTTCTAGGCAGTGCCTTCAGCACAGAGTATGAAGTGTAGACACAAAGTGCAGCAGGCGCTCAAGTGACCCCATGAAAAATATATTTAACACGGATGCGGAGACAAGTGAAGATAGACAGGGTAATGAGACAGACTAAAGTCTCTTTCCGAAAGCTTCGATGAGATACGTAACGCTTCACTGTGACCACAGAGGGAGATGAGCAAAGACTGATGTACTTGCTATGTTAAAAATATTGACAGTGGACAGCACAAAGACGAATAAATGAAACATCACAACCTATTTACGCTTATAAGACGCTTAAGGTTTTTTTTTCAGTGAAATTGTACCAAAAGGAGTAGATTTGGCATGGACGGAGGTAACGTGTTACCACCAATATCGGGCAATCGCTGTTTTGTCCCCACAAATATTATTTGATCAGTTTAAAACAAAGGAGAGCGTGAGAGGATTTCTTCTTCAGAGGGGGGCGTGACAAAATTGAGAAGCACTGCTGTAGTACAACATGAGCTGTGCGGTGTGTTTTGTTGACAAACCTGGAAAAAAAGGAGTCGGGAACCCAGGTGAGTGTCTGTCGGGAGGTGCTGAACCTAAAAACAAACACACTTTGAATGAATAAGTTACATTTTATTTTAAACATGACAAAAAGGCAGCAGGATCACCCCTTGCTGATCAGTGCATTAAAAAGACATAGAAGGTTAAACCAGATGCCTCCAGCATCAAGCTCCCACTTTTGAGTTGTGCAGGTATGTGTTTTTTGTTCTTATTAAGTTATCTTTATGTGATTTTATCTCCATTTATTTAATTTTCACCATCATGACCAACATATTTATTAACCTCATTGTTTTGTTTATAAATGTAGATCTAGATTGTAATGAATTTGCATAATATAATGGTGACAGCACTGTAATAACAATAACATAGTTCAACAATATCAAAAAGAATGGTCATATAATCGATAATGATAACAATGATTGTAATAAATATAAAACATAGTCTTGGCCGTTAAAATAATAATAATAAGCTTGATAAAATCTTGGCCTATCTATTGACTTACAAGGCTTCTGCTCACTAACATTATTTGGATATTGATAGTATTAATAAAAGGCACATAACAGTTATAATAATCATCACCGTCATAATAGTTATACCAGAATAATTATTAGTTTTACCTATCGACCGTTGAAATTTCAATACGAACATGAAAAAACAAAACAAATGCCCGAAGATAGCTGGGATGGGCTCCAGCACCCCCGCGACCCTACTGAGAATATGAGGTGCAAATAATGAATGAAAAAGTTTATGTGTATAGCCCTTAATGACAGATTTAACAAAATTTACAAAGAAAAAATACATTGAAGTTTAAATTATATATAAATCCAAAACCCACAGACATTGAAGCATAATGATTATGAAACAATATCCGGTAGTCTCATTCGAGTGACTGGACGGATGTAAAATAGACTAAATGTATGTTATATATTTTTTGTAGTACGCTGAAAATGTTTTTGTGGTCAACGTCCGCAGTAAATTGAACTTTCACGGGTCGGACGAGGCGTTTCCTGATGCTAAAGGCTAGCAAAGTTTAGCCCACGCCTTTGTCTCTAGACAGCTGCGTTTTATACGCTTACCTTTTCCCACCCACGTTCAAGTGGATCAAATCTCCACTTCTCGCCGAGTTGGACATTTTTCCGACACTTTCCATGGAGAATTAAAAGAGAAAATTACTCTTAGGATCCATTTGAGCGACGGTGTCACTTCGCCTTCATGATGTCGGGTCCACTTCCGGGCTGGTTACGGAAGCCTTGTGGGACAAAACAACACATTCGAGCAAAGGCAAATTGTGTTTTTGAAAAGCCGTAGTTTCCAAATTACTGCAACGCTGTTTTCTTTTAAAGATGAAACCCTATTTTCAGGAGGTAAAGCAAAAATGTTGCGTTTGGAATATTTGAAGCGATTGAAAATCCTTTATTCATGGGCAAAGTCTAAAAAAAACACACACACAAGCACCAATTCGCAGTCCAATAGCTCTTTATAGGATAATTTAGGATTGTTCCATTTCAACAATAATACTCCATAACACCACTGGACGGTTGTCATTGCACTAGGCTATTGTTCTTATCCACTCTACTGTAAAGTAGGCTTAAACATTTTTGCTCAAAGGTGTGTATTTCTAAATCAATTTCATGTTCCCTTTTGGCGTTGCCTAGTCTTCCTGTCTTTGTTTCTCACCACCCCCACGGCTGTCCAGGGAAATGGTCGTTTTCTCTTTGTCTGAGACATTCCACACTTGTGACTGCAATAAAACACAGCGCAGAGGGGGGAGGTTTTCAGAAGGAGTTTGGCCAGAGAGTCGAAAGCTCCCTTCTCCAACTGCAGTTGTCTAGAAAACTCAAAAAGTCTTTGCTGGAATTTCCTTCTACGATTAGCCAGTATTTTTTTTAGCTCTCCCACACGCAAGTGGTCGTTTTAGACCCAACATCTACAAACACTACCCTGGAATTATTTTCCTATTCATCCTATCATTCTTGTTTGATCCTATTTTTTACTTTAAAGTCTTTTTTGACATGATTGTCATGGCGTGGCACGTCTAATCTCGTTGTAACGTTGAATCACATCGACAAGCTCTTTTGTTGCCAATTGATGGATTTAAACTGTAAATATGTTATTCTACTGTTGCATTATCTTCTTTGCATACTGTGTGCCTTTCTTGCTTGTGTTTGAAGAAGGAGGAAACAAGATGTTCACTAAACAGCCGACACCTATCTGCGGCGAGATAAGGGACCTCTCTGACCGCAGGCTCGCCTAGTTTCGTTTACTATAGAATATGATAACATGTTATCGTATAAACAGGTCTCAACTGTTTATTTTGTCACTCCCCCTCCCTTTAGCAGAAGAGACCTTATGTAAATTAGGGCCCTCCGAACACAATAAAAAGGCAAGGAGCATGAGACTTTTTTAGAGTGTCCAGTAGTCTGCATTATGTAGACTATGGCCATCTCTCCTTGCAAGTAAGTCAAATTCACGTTCTCTGTGTCTTTTTTGTATATTGGTTTTGTTTACATCTGTTGGGTTAAACCTGACACCAATCCACCTGTGACAGGTCTCAGATGAGTGTCACTTTCAAAAGTTACTTTTGCAAAGGAATGTTTTTGCAGGGCTGTCCGGTCTGGGTTTTAATTCCCGAAGCTTTCGAAAGAATCCAAACGTTTGCGGTCGATTTGGTCCTGGAGCGCCTCGGGGATGCAGTGCGAGCATTTGTAATTCTCTCGAATCCAGCGGCCTCCGTCCGTGTTCTCGATGGCTACGGCTGCCACACCTGAACATGGGAAAACATTTTTATCTGCGACAAATCGAAAAGTCAGATCATAATAATTATTGACCGACGCTTTACAAAAGGAGCAAATATTGTAATGCTTCATTAATACATTTTTGTGATTCATGCGTTTTTTACCTCCCGTCTCGATGACCGAAATCCAAAATCAAGAGCCTAGTACAAAATGCTGCAGGCAGGCTTTTAACTAAGACAAGAAAGTTTGATCACATGACCCCGATTTGAGCTAACCCTGCATCGGCTCCCTGTTAGATTAAGATGGGATTTGAAGGTTCTGTTGGTAGTATACAAAACCATGCATGGACTTTCTCCCTCATATCTTTCAGATTGAATTTCCCCCTATGTTCCCGTCCGGAGCCTTCGCTCTGAAAACGCTGGTCTACTCGTGATCCCAAGAGCCAAGAAGAAATCGGGAGGATCGAGAGTGTTCTCCATTTGGGTCCCAGTACCCTGCCCTCTGAGATCCGATCTGCAACCTCAGTGGAATTTTTTAAATCTAAGCTTAAACACACTTCTACTCTATAGCATATGAATAACCTATATTTTATGTTGATAATGTGTGTATTATTTGCCCTCATGTAGGTTTGAGATCAGGGGATGCTGTCATAATATTCTGTAATAATAGTTTGCAATAATCTGCGGTCTGTGCAGCCCTTTGAGACTCTTTGTGATTAAGGGCCAAACAAATAAACAGGACTTGACTTGACTTAACTGACATTACTACTAGATGCAGTACTACCTTACTCCACTACTTTATAAACAAAGACAGTTATTTATAGTGACCTTTAAGTTTTGAGGACTCACATACGTCAAGAGATCAAATAATAGTATCCCGGAAGGAAGTGTATATCTACATCAAAAGTACAGCTGAATAGTTATGCTGGCGCCTAAGTGCATTGAATCTCGATGTGAATTTGCAGGGTTATAGTACCACTTTGGTCCGACAGAGGCCGCCTTGAGACTGTTTTTATAAAAGTATCTTGGTTGGCTGGTTGGAGGCCATAACCACGCGGGGCGAAAGGGCGACATTTCCTGTGGCGTGTCTTGGGCAAGTACAGCCCATTTTCTCATTGACCATTGCATCATCGCAAACAAAATTGGCGTAAAACGGTCAAACGCTACAAATACTGTATAGCAATTTTCAAGGGAAGAGGAAGTGCTGCACAAATACAGAACAAAAGAAATTGTGAAAATACATTTGTTAAAATATCTAAAGTAAAAAGAAAAAAAATAATGATGATAGCGTTCATCTCAGCACGAGAGGCAGATTTTTAGGCATATTATATATCATTTGCACTGTTCCAAGATTTGACCAAAACAAAAACAAATTGGTTGACAACAGTTTGAAATGTGGGTTTACATTTTTGGGCAGATATACATTTTGCTACCCATACACATTTAGTTAATTGCTTTCTTGGTTTTTGTTTTCTGTGATAAGTCCAAATATATAATGATCTTGGGATAAGGTTGGTAGAAAATACTGTCTTACACATTTGCAAGTGTATAGCATACATTTTTATGTATTTTTATCTATTGTTTTTATTCGAGAAACACTTGGATTTCTCGATCTGTCCAAAACGTCAATATTCCAATACGGAAGGAAATTAAAAATGCGCTTTAAAAAAGATTATTTGACCGATTCATCGATTTTTAAAATAATGGTTAGTTGCAGCCCTAAACTAGATAGTTACTTTCAGAGTAACTTTTTGGTATCAGTATTTTGAAGGGTGACTGAATTACATTTGAAATAAAAGTAGTTAGTAACTGAAACGAGTTACTTGAACACTGATAATAAAGTATGTGAGAGTTGAAAGTGGGAAGGTCCGACCTACGACGGTGGCGCCCATCCTCTCCAGCAACTGGATGGCCGCCTTCATGGTTCCTCCGGTCTCGATCCACTGGTCCACCAGGACGACCCTGGTACCTTCAACACACGTTCCACCAGTGAGGGCTTGTACAACCCATCAAAGTAACTGCTGCAATCCTGAAAAGTGGGAAGTCGGAGTTTTCCAACAGCATTGGGATGACACTCGAGGTGGGATGTTGAAGAAATCATATGGACCCGGACTTCATGGAGTTGCTCCTATCTGACGTGACTCGACAACGTGACGATGGCCGTGGGAACACAGACGATGAACGGTAGCACACAATTTATGAACGAAAGAAGGCGGTATACAGTGTGCGCTATTGACCTCAGCTGCTGTTTTTCCTCCACAATCTGAGTGTTTGAGAGAAGGCAGATATGTCTTTTCATAAGATTCACAGTTTACATTCACTTAGATGGCTCTGAGGTCGTATCTGGTACCATCCGAGCGGGATGAATCCGACTTCCCAATTTTTCGAAAAGCAACGCGAGTCGGGCGGCTCACCCGGCCGGATGACGTCTTCTCGGACCTCCATGGTCTTGTGTCTCCCCGTGTAGTCGGTGTAGGTCTGCTGTTGGCTGCTGACGCACAAATGACCCGCCTTGCGCACCGCCAGAAAGCCTTTACCCAAGGCACTGGCTGCCGACGACCCTGGTTCGACCGTCAAAGGTAAAGTGCAAATTTAGAAGATGACGAGGATGTATCTCCTCATCATTCAAGCTGAATGTCCCTTTAAAGGGCTACTGTAGAACATTTGATGTTGGCAAAGGCCCAGGAAGGTTCCACATCATCAAGATTTTTTTTTTCCTCTGTTCTTCCAAATGCAAGGTGGCAATCATCCATCCATCCATTATCAGCACCGCTTATCCCCAGTAGGGTCGCGGGGGTGCTAGAGCCCATCCCAGCTATCTTCAGGCAGTGGGCAGGGGACACCCTGAACCGGTTGCCAGCCAGTTGCATGGCACACAGAGACAGACAACTCACACGCTCATTCGAACCTAGGGACAATTTGGACCGGCAAATGTTTTTGGAATGTGGGAGGAAACCAGAGTGCCCGGAGGAAACCCACGCAAGCACGGGAAGAACATGCAAACTCCACACAGGAGGTTCGATCTCATGACTTCAGAACTGTGCCGCACACGCGCTAACCACCGCGCCGCCGTGCTGCCCGGGTCGCAATCAATTCAATGATTTTAATCTCGAATGCGACCACTTGTAGGCAGGCAAGCTGCAATTTCTATGAAAGGAACCTTTTTTTTTTAACGAGTCCTAAGGTGACCCAACCACCCAATGTTGAGGGCTATGCAGGGAGGCAATGGGTAGCATATTGTAAGTCTTGGGTATGACTCGGCCAGGGATCGAACCTCTGCCCAACCAGTCTCAGGGCGAGCACTCAACTGTAAGTACAGTTCTACTTGGCTGCCAGAATGATCCTGCCGTTGTCTGTGTATTTTTTCTTTTTTTTTTCTTTAAATGTACATAGTGTAATATTTGACCAGGAGATGGCATTGTACAGTCTAAAAGAAAACCAGTGCCCAATGAGCACAGTGTAGCAGCAAGATGCCAGACAAACATGGCAGTGACTACTAGGTATGGAATTTGCTGATTAAAAGAATGACACATTTCTTGACCTATGAATATCTATAAAAAATAACATTGCTTGATAGTTTATGTATTTTTTCCTATTATTCAAATCAAAGTTTTAAATTCTATATGATATGTACTTGAATTCAATATATCAACTTGGCACAAACAGCACTTCCTGAGATAAAACATGAAATTATTTGGGCACTAATTGTTCAACAAATACTATCATTTCCTCAATTTTTCCGCCTGGTCAAATAAGAAAGAATGCATTTCTAACAAATCCTGTTTGCATGCTATAAAAACAAAAGGATTTATAATTTGACTTTTATATTTAAAATTAGAAAATAATTTTATTTAATAAGAATATTTAAATCTGTACAAACAAAACTGACATTTTAGATGAACATGAAATAAATATATTCTAGCATCCTATAAACACATCATTTTCTTTCGTTTTTTTGTCTATGGCATGAGAACGGAAAAGGAATTTATAATAAATCAGGTTTAAGTAAATTGAATTGTCTTTATCAATGTTGTGAGATTAAAAATGGAACTCCAGAGTAAAAATGTAATAAAATGATACTATATTAATTGATCACTAATTATTGAAAACAATTTTGTAATGGGGGTCTTGTGGAGCCAAATGTGGTCATTGAACACTTTTAGAATGTAAATGTTGCTTTTTTTTTAGCAAAAAATATGACTGCTTAGTGCTATTTCGAATATCTTCCAAATGTCATGATTACTGATGCGGGGCACCTGCGGCTGCCCCGTTGGCGCCAACAGCCACGGACCCTGATTGGCTGTTGGACTCTTTTTAAACTCTTCCTTTCCTGGAAGAACCCGCCAGATCGTCTGCAAACCTATGCTCCCAGCTAGGCAAGCTTTTTGTGACTCTCCGACTCTATCCTGCCCTGTTTCCTGTCTAATACCTGTTGCCGACCTCTTTTCGTGACCCGTTTCTGTTTTTCTCCTCCGCCCTGGCCATCGACCTGGTTTTCTCCCTGTCAACGACTACCCTCGCTCGACACGGAAGAGCCACTTCCGCGTTCCCGCTATCTGCTACCCGACGATCATCGGATCGTGGATGCAAGCCCTGTTCTTTTTTTTAATAAAAACGGAGTAAAACGAAAGCAATTGGGTCCCGTCTCCGTTCCTGGTCTGTGACACCGATCTCTTGTTGTTTCCTACCTAAAATGAATCCCATGGCATCGATGCCAGCCACCAAGTCGATGACGTCCCGGCGGAAGGGCTCCACCAGGTCCTTCACGCAGTCCGCCAGGGCCTGGGGGGGGACCAAAAGCAGATCGGTGGGCGGAGCCTTCCCAAATCATCCAATCAAAGTCCATACCTGGGAATTGCAGTAAAGTCTGGAGGGGTCCAGCCAAGCAAAATCCTGCCCTTTGGTGTTCGGGGCCATGAGCCCCAAATACCAGCCCGGAGTGGCGTCCGTCGGGGCCGGCTCCCAAACGTCCATGTTGCGACTCGGTTGAAGGGGCTCGCTCGGACTGGCGAGGCGACGGGCGGCGTTCGGCCCCTCGGTCTCGGGGGGAGGGGCCACGCTTTAAATAGCCACCCAAAGGGCAGAGTTCACGTGACACCTGTCAACAGGACATCAAATGTATCGGCAATCTGTAGCAGCATCCATTTCAAATACTTTTTCCAACAAAAAAAGGGGAAAAAAGTCAACTTTGGCACCGGGCCCGTTTCACATTCCGCTTAAAGTTTTTTGGCCTCATTGCGGTGGGCCGCCATGGGCGTTGCTATGGCAAAGAGAGGATCGGGATGAAGCTGGGGGGTAGCGACCAGGGGGGGGGGGGGGGGCAATAAACAGTACCTCAAATGGCCCCATCTTAGCATTTGGGTCAAGTAAGAAAAAAAATCTCCCCGAAAAACCTCTCACAAAGTGACAGTATGTTGAAAATATTTTGTCAACAATACACTTTTATTGAAAAGGTAGCACTTTTTTTCATCAGACATTTTTCTAGAACAGTGTTTTTCAAGCCTTTTTGAAGCAAGATCCACTTTTATTTATAAAAAAGTTGAGGCACACCGTCCGTCGAAAATGTTTGAAAATGAAATTATGTCAAATATTTCATTGCACTACCTCATAAGCAGATAATTAGTATATAAAAAGAAGAAAATAATACTTCAAATAAAAAAGAATGATGTGCTTTATTTATGTTTAGGGGCGGCAGTGGCTCAGGAGGTAGAGCGCTCGTCTTGGGATCAAGGGATCCCAGTTCGAATCCCGGCTCCTCCGTGTTACATGTCGAAGTGTCCTTGGGTAAGACACTGAACCCCTAAGACCCCCAATATGCAGGTTAGCGCCTTTCATGGCTGCACGGCCGCTATTGGGAAATGTGAAGCACACTGTAAAGCGCTTTGGGAAGTCTTGACTTGAAAAGCGCTATATAAATGCAGATCATTTCATTTCATTTCATTTCATGTTTTTATTTTTTACAGTGCAGTCTTAAACCACTTTGTTAAACAAATTAAGTTATTAAATTGACTGTGCTACCTCATGAGCAAATAATTAGTATAGAAAAAGTACTACTGCCACCTACTGATATGGACGAGTATTACAGTTCCTCGTCTGAAGAAAGCAAAAATACCGAATAATGGCCTGATTTCTTGGAAAAGTAAAATTGGGCAAATTCTAGCAGCACACTAGACAAGGTCTCACGGCACACGGGTTGAAAAACACTGTTCTAGCAAATGATCCCCCTTAAAAAACGCCATAAAATAAGCATTTAGAAAAAAAATATCCATGCACTTTTCAAATTGAAAGGTTTCATTTCTAGAGAAAAAATGTCGGAAAGCAATCTTTTCAGTCTAGTTGAAAATGACCATACATTTAAAAAGATGTAGCAGTAATTACATTTTTGGACGTACTTACACAGAAATATATGACAGGCGCATCGGTGAGTGGTTAGCATGTCCACCCCACAGTTCAGATGTCCAGGGTTTAATTCTAGCTACCAGCTTCCCTGTGCAAAGTTTGCATGTCTCCCCATGTCTGCACGGCTTTCTTTGAGGCACTGCGGCTTCCTCCCACATTCCAAAAATATGGATGGCTCCAGATTGGCACGAGGTTGTGAATGAATTTTCTGTTTCAGTGTGTGCCCTGCTACTGGCTGGCAACCAGTGGAGGGTGTCCCTGCCCACTGCTTGAAGACTGCTGGGATAGAATCCTAGAGACGATAAACGGACAGAAAATGGATGGATGCATAAAGTGGCCGCCAAAACAAACCGCGGAGCATGGCACCAGATAGACTTTAGCGGCTCCTTACATTGAAAAGAAATTCATCGATTAAATCGGACTCTGAGGAAAGTCAGAAGAGCGTAAATAAATGGTGATCACCATTTATTGGGTTTGGGAAGAAACTGAGACGGTGTCTGGAGATAATGAAATATATAGGCTGCAGGTCCTACTGCTACGGCTAGGCTACCAACTCTCTTGAGCTACCATTAAACCGAGTTTGTATCTCACCAACTTCAGATGCATTACCTGTGAAACGGATGACCTTGAGCTACAACTCGAGGGAAACTGCTATATTTGGGACAGTTGTATTTGAATCATTGCAAAGACCTGGCTTTATCCGAGGGTACCGGATGCTAGCTTGCAGTTAGTCGACTGCTCCCTAAATCTTTTATAGTGACATTAAAGGCCATTCTTTCAACAGTATTTCTGGGTTCTGGGCTTTTATTTGTAGATCTATAGTTGTTATTTTGTTACAGTCGTATACTCTCAGTTGGTAATGACGTCATCTCGAGGTAAGTCTCCCCCATGGGGGTCTTTGATGAAGGTGCGACGCTATTTCAGATGTTCACTTTCCGCGGGGGTTCTGGGCCCCATTAATAGCAAAAACTGGGGCATTAATGTAGTTCTTTTTCGTGTGAATGAAAGGGAATTCTACGTACTAATACTATTGGTAAGTGGTATCAGCATCAATGAATTAAATTTGAGCATAGTATCAGTCTGAAAATTTCATTTCATGATTTTCCTGCCTTTGCACTGTGTCCCTCATCCTGGTTAATGGGCGTGCAGAGGGAGGAGGGGTGTTCCCCGGAGGGATGAGAGGGGGGCGCCTGTGCATCCATCGGTGCACCCCCGAGTCATGAGAACAACCCCCCTCACTTGTTTACATCCAGCTTCACATTGAATCACGTCTAATAGCGGCTAACCCCTCCTCACTCAGTCCAAGTATTAAACATCACACCACTCAAGTGGGAGGGGGCATAGCAACAAACCCCCCCCAGAGGAGCCGCCCGACGCCACGGCAATCACTCGCCATGTGGTGGCTGGTCCTGGTGGTCCTGTCGTACCTAGACAGGGAGCTGGCGGTGGACGGCGCCCTGGGTCCGTCCCGGGGAGGGCTGGCCGAGGAGGACGGAGGTCCGGGGGCCACCGGGGCTCCGTCGGCGCTGAGGAAGAGATCCAAAAGGGGCTTCACGTATCCCGGGACCCTCTGGTGCGGCGCCGGAAACATGGCGGACCACTACGACCAGCTGGGTAAGACCTCGAGGACTTGTTTCGAAATCTACAAATAGAAAAACTTCCAAAAAATGTTTTTAGGGGAATATAAAGAGACGGACAGCTGCTGCCGCACGCATGACCACTGCCCTCACGTCATCCACGCCTTCTCTTCCAAATATGGGCACAGGAACTTTAAGTGGCACTCCATCAGTCACTGCCAATGCGACCAAACGTAAGCACACAGTGTCAAGAAAGGCATTTTTGGGGAAATCAGGCCTTCATCATTTGCCACTCGATTTATTTCCAAATGTAAATAAACATGCACTTAGGAAAACATTTATATATGCATAGATAACTTATGTGTTTTTTTGCCTTTTAATCAGTTTCAAATAAGAAATGATATATTTTTTTCCATACGCAGGGTGGATGTTGCCATAAGAAGAGTTCATAAAATAGAATTGAAACCACCACCTAGTGTTTACTATGTTTGTGTACTGTAATGCTAAATGTAATTCACCCTGGTCATCCTGGAAGGGGGATTACCACTTGTGAGGTCCCTTCTCAAGGTTTCTTTTTTCCTCACGCTGAGGTTTTGAGTTTTTCCTTGCCCGCATGTCGGTTTAAGATCAGGTAATGGTGTCAGTGTAATCCTGTGCAGTCCTTTGAGACATTTTTGTGATTAAGGGCTGTATAAAGAAATGGGACTTGACTTGACTCTGCCGTGTCATACCTAAGATTTGTAATATGGGTATCCGTAGCTTCCCTTCTTGGCGCTAAGCATTAAGGGTTGGAATGGGTGGGTTTGCTCCTGAAGACAGGTGTTGCGATACGTGGGCCGGGTAGAACGATCTTCGCATCATTTAAGGTGCATGGTCGCATGTGCGTGTATGGGAGCTGACCCTTGATTGATCAGGGTAAAGGCGCAGAAGAAGATAGAGATAGATAGATAGCTACTTTATTCATCCCCGTAGGGGAATTCACACTTCCAGCAGTATCCTTGTGTTGTTTATCAACAGGATGGCCTCGGGGTGCAGTGTTGTAGTTGTAGTTTAGCAACAGCAGAGTGGATGACGTCACACGCTAGGCCAAAAGTTCGACGTCGCTGCAGCAGAAGGAAATCTTTGTGCCCAGGGTTACACCGCCTCGTCTTCATGTAGATAGCCTCCTCTCCGCTTCCCGAAGGCTTTTGTGTCTCTGTCTGTCCTAACAGCACTGAAGCCGGGTAGCTCCACCTTAGCGTCCGGGATGCTAGACGTGAGCCACGTTTCCGTAAAACACAGCAAACGGCACTCCCTGTACGCTTTGATGTCTTTGACCAGCACAGCCAGTTCGCCGGTCTTATTGGTAGAGAGTTCACATTTACCATGATTACGGACGGTACCGAAGGCTTATATCGCCGCTAGCCGCTTAGCCTTCTCCTTAGCTCCAGCTCTGTATCCACGATAGGGCCCCCTCATCACACCGGCACGAGAATTCTTCAGGGCAAGGAGTTGATTCCACTAATAAAGGCATTTTTGTGTGTTAAAACCCATAACCATAGGATAGAAAGTCATCCAAAGTGTCAAACGGGACGAAAAACACCGAAGACAGAAGCAGACACTTAAAACAATAAATTACAAAAAGTGCGAAATAACACAGAGCTGCTGGAAAGGCTGCCGCTTGCGGCTGCGCCTATAAAGAAGAAGAATTGAGCTTCTTTTGATAAGCAATCCAGATGGAGAGCGCCTTTGATGGATTTGTCTCTCCTGACCGAATGCTGTGCGTAATTGCTTTTAGAGGGCATTTATTTTTTTGTACGAATCCGAAAAATGTGAAATAAAAGATGTATTTTTCATCTTAACCATATATCCTGAGTTTATGACCACTTGCCACACTTTTGACTTCATGCTAAATTTAAGAAAAAAATAAGAATGATCTGATGATTCGACTAATCGTTTAAATAGTCGATGACTTAAAATAACAGTAAGTAAAAGCCCTACTCGTGAGTAATTGGCAGGCCTCACCCTGCAGGTTGAAAGCTTGCCTACGCCGGGTCAACGACACGACGTCACGTGTGATGGGCCAGGCCTTCTTCAACGTGATCGGAGCGCCGTGCTTCGATCTCATCTACACCGAGCAGTGCGTCGAGCGCCATTGGATCGGACCGTGAGTGTCTTGCGCTCTTATTGGCCGGCCGCTCGGTCCCGCCTTCATTTTGCTTCTGACGCTTCTAGATGCAAACGCTATGAGACGCTGCCTGTGGCGGTGGTAAAGGAGGCTGTGCCGTACGAATACGGGGGCATTGCCGAAGCCCCGCCCAAAATGGAGGACAATCGCAAGCAGGGGACCGCCACGCCAGCCTCTCCATCCGACCCCTTGAAACCTTCCCCTAGCCACGTGCTCCCCACCTTCACTACCGCGTCCGCTGCCAAAACAAAGAAAGTGCCACAAAGCTCGGAACAGAAGAAAAAGCGAATGAAGGGTAAAGCTAAGAAGAAGAAAAAGGTAACGGGGCGGAATAGGAAGAAAATCTTTGCTCAAATTGAAGGGGGAGCACCGAATAATCACAAAGAAGTTGAAAGCGTTCCTCAGGGCAACTCCATCAGCATCCAAAGACAGAGCGATGCTTACTCGTCCAGTGACAACATGAAGCACCAACCCTTCATGAAAACTGCCAGGTTGGGTTGGCCTTCTTCAGAAACCAAGGACACGATACCTTTGGTTCCCACTGAGCAGATTCCTCAACTTGCAAAGAACATCACTTCTGTGCTCATGTTACAATCAGGGCAGAAGACCCTGAAACCTGAAATCCACTCAAATGACACCTCAACTGTCAAGTTCACAACAACAAAAGAAACCAAACCTCAAGCTGTGTCTCTGGCAACAGACAAGCTAGAAACAGGACCTCAAGCTGGGTTTCCAGCAAGGAACAAGCCAGAAACAATACCTCAAGCTGGGTCCTCAGCAAGGAACAAGCCAGAAACAAGACCTCAATCTGGGTCTCAGTCACCAAACAACCGAAAAACCAGACCTCAAGCTGGTTCTCCAGCAAGGAAGAAGCCAGAAACTAGACCTCAATCTGGGACTCGAACAACAAACAAACCAGAAACGGGACCTCAAACTCTGTCTCCAGAGAGAAATGAGCCAGCAATCTTAACATTAGCTAGGTGCCCAGCAAGAAACAAGCCAGCAACCATACCACTAGCTGGGTCCCCAGCAAGAAACAAGCCAGAAACTAGACCACCAGCTGGGTCTCCGGCAGCTAACAAACAAAAAACTACACCTCAAGCTGTGTCACTAGAAAGAATCAAGCTGGAAACCAGACCTCAAGTTGGGCCTCCAGCAACAGAAAGGCCACTGATAGAAGGCAGGAGAAAATACTCGCTTCACCAAATTCTTCAACCTCAACTTGAGTCCACAGGAAGGGGAGGACAAATTCCACATGCGACTTACTTTGAAATTAGCTCTCAACATATTCTGGTCCACACCAGGAACCCAAACACTGTGACCCTTTCCACAATGACATCACAACCAAACAAGCTAATCCCTGAAACTTCAGACGAGAACACCACCAAACTCGTTATCACATCTCCAACCACAGACATAAAAACCTTGCAGAACGATTTTCGGTCCGAAAAGAAGCGACGGAGAAAAGGCCAGAGAAAGGAAAAAGTCATTGCAACTTCTTCCAAGGATCTTGCTCAACTAGAACTCCAAAACAGGGACATTCTTCATAGCTTTCTGATATCGCAACCTGAGATGGACTCCATCGATATCCCGAATGTCGTCACAGTTCCTCAAAATTTCCCTCGACCCGCTGCCTACTATATTGATGCCCAGAATGAAACCGGCCCCAAACCTGCATCTTCGAGAACCACAACCCTAGCAACAGTTCCGGAGCAACCAAGTACTGGTGAGATGCCAACTTGTACCAGGCCACTGGACGTCAGTAGGAACCCTTCTGAAGACAGAGGAGACAAAGAGGGCTTGGAGGAAAAGAGGGATGAAAGGTCTGATGAAGTTCTAGGACTGCATAACATGAAAACACCCAGGTCTGTAGAAAGTAGTCAAAAGACAAAAGCACCTGCTCCCGAACCAGTAAGACCCAACAAACGAAGAACCCACTCCAAGAACTTTGGGAAGACAGCCACCATTGCTGAAGCCCACAAAGGGTTTTCAGTTCCAGAATTGCCCAGTTGGACAGGAAAAAACCTTAAAACCTGGAGCCTTCAAGTCAGCGCTATGCGACGTTCAATCGAGAGAGCCAGAATACAGTTTGCCTGCAAGAAAAAACGAAAAGCCGCTCTGGTGGCCAGAGAGCAATGATCTATTTCCATGTTCTATCCGACCCAATTGTCTTTGGAATCCACAATGGATAACATGGACGAATATCTTGAATAAAACCGACAATCACCAGTCGATTTCGTTTGAGTTTTTTAGTAGGATATCGGTCTCACTTGGTTTTGCATTATCGATTCTTCAATTTTCCTTACTTTGTTTTTTTTAAACTCATCCTAGCTTGCATGAGGCTACTATGGCTACTTTCACAATACTGAAGATTGATTCCATTTTAAATGCACTATTGTCCGCACCAGATAGCGGACAATAGTGCATATATATACACGTCTCACCTTAACTCCACTTCCCGTCAGCCCCCGTTGTTTTTGCCCCTTCTTTTTGATTCGCCCGTGGAAAACATATCAGAATAAGTCTCTAAAATAAATACATTACAAAAATATACAGTTGCAAATACTTATTATACATGGTTACACATATTTACAAAGAAAGACGGTACACCGAGAGAGTTTTCAAAGCTTTAATAATAATATTATAACTTTCATCCCGAACCGTGCCTGTGAAGGGTAGCAAAACGCTACTAGCAACACGCTTGCAACGCAGTAAATGGCTCTGTTCAAAAAACATACCGTACTTATAATAATCACGTCAAAACGTCCTCATCTTCCTCCGTATAACTGACGTCATCAAAGTCGTCTTCCCCAGTATGGGAAAGAGACTATGTCATGTAGACGTCGTCCCACGCTCCCTTATTTAAAAACAGGCTTTAATTTACCACACAGGTCATAGGGGCACCTGGCATTTAAAATAAATTAAAAACACATAACACTGTGTAGATTTTTTTCATTCATCACTTGTTAGGGATTGTATCTGCCTTTTTATTTCTGTGTCGTTTTTATTTGCTATTTATGACTTGCTTGTTTTATTGTTGTTTGATATTCTGTGTACAGCAACCTTGGGTGTCCTGAAAGGCACTATGAAGTAGAATGTATAATCATCATTATTATTATAATCATTATTACTCGCAGGTCGAAAAACAGAGCAATCGTAGAGAAAGGCCCTGTTCAATCCAGATCCAAAACACAACGGACACTCATGCTTGATTTATGCACGCGGGATTATGGCGTCATGCATCTACTGATTGAATGTTAAAAATTTGTAAAATTTACTGTTGCTTTTCTTTTTCTTCTCTCCCAGCATTTTATCAACAAATTGACATCAGGTTTATATGTTTAAAAGGTCTCACGTTGAGCCTCGAAGATCTTTTCCCCTGAGCACATTTTAGCCACTTGGCAAAAATAGAACAATGCGAGAAAAGCACAAAAGTACTGAACAGACTGCTCTCGGTCCCTGCCCGTCTTTGATAAAACTGGATGAGATCCCTCTTAGCCAGGTGTGTTCAAATCAAACAGATGCAAGGGCCAAATAAAAAAAGGAAGCAACAAGTTGAGGGTCAGACTGATTGAATGTTGAAAATTTATAAAATGTGAACGTACTCAAAAGCGAGATCATATATTCCACTATGATTAAATGAATAACGCAATCTTTTCGAATTGCTCTTTAAGTCATCTTCATTTTTTCTGGCAAATATATTGGATGTCAAAATAACCCTAAATGAGAGAAGCTGCTATTATTCAGATACTTTAGGAAATGTTGTCTAAAATCACTTCAAAAAAAAAAATACAATTTCCTATCCACAGTGACACAAATACACAACAGAATTGCAGTTGAATAAATGGTCTTTTTCCACATGATATAAAAGTACAATGTCAAGTCAAGTCAAGTCAAATTTATTTATATAGCCCTTAATCACAAAAATGTCTCAAAGGACTGCACAGGATTACAGTTACAAAATGACACAATTACCTGATCTCAAACCAGCATGCGGGCAAGGAAAACTCAAAAACCTCAGTCTGAGGAGAAAAGAGAAACCTTGAGAAAGGACCTCACATGTGGTAATCCCCCTTCCAGGATTGACCAGGGTGAATTATATTTAGCATTACAGTACACAAACATAGTAAACACTAGGTAACATGTTGAAAATTTCTCCGGAAAGTGCATGACATCAACGACGCCCCCAGCCTGCAAACCAGTCCAGAAAGTCTATGACGGCCACGACGCTGCCTCCCGTCTCTGCCAGCCGGTAAATGCAGGGGTTGACATGCTGCAGGTCAGACGCCGGTCCGCTGACCCATCCCAAATCATCCTTCTCCTTCGTATCAGCCAGGCAGGCGTCGGAAAAAGACAGGACAAAACAGAATATGAGGTGGGCATCAATCATATGCTTTGGAATAGAAGTGTGTCTTAAGCCTCGATTTAAAAACTTCCATTGAGGTTGCAGATCTTATCTCCAGAGGCAGGGCGTTCCATAACACCGGGGCCCGGATGGAGAACGCTCTCGAGCCCGCAGACTTCTTGGCTCTCGCAGTCACAAGTAGACCGGCATTTTCCGAGCGCAGACTCCGTGCAGGAACATAGGGGGAAATCAAATCGGAGAGATAAGAGGGTGCAAGCCCATGCAAACATTTATATGTTAATAAGAGAACCTTAAAGTCACATCTTAAGTGGACTGGGAGCCAGTGCAAGTTGGCCAATACAGGAGTAATATGCTCAAACTTTTTGGTCTTAGTCAAAAGTCTAGCTGCCGCATTCTGAACCAGCTGCAAACTTTTAATGCGAGACATCGGGAGACCAGAAAGCAATACATTACAGTAATCAAGCCGAGAAGTAATAAATGCATGAATTAAAATCTCTGCATCTGATTGGGACAGCATCGAACGAATCTTCGCAAACAATGCAATTGGAGGGCTTCTCCTTTCAGTGGAAGAAAGCGATTTAGAGAGCAGCGAGTAACCGCGACTTCTGCAAGGTCTCCGCGATAAATACAATACGAGAGTCACGAATGTAGCAGTTTTTTACTAATTGTAGCTCCAGGTCATCCACTTCATGGGCGATGGATCTGGCGTTGGTGTATAGCCACGTTCGGCAGTGGTGGCTAAAAGATCATTTTTGTTTTTCTATAAGGCACAAAACGTGTAGTGTTCCACTCCACAATCATGCAGATATGTTCCAAATATTCCACGTGCCATGGTTTTCGAGGAATGATTTCTCAAAGTACACAGTCTGACCTCATATCCCCAAGCGATGTGACGTCACCAGAAGACAACAAGGACCAAAAAAATGGCGGGATCTGTTGAAAATAGACCTGCTTCTGATTAGCCGGCAGTGTTAAACCTCGGAATGTGACAATTCCTGATGGCCGAACACTGCGTCACTCAATGAACAAACTGGAACTATAAATCCTATGGTCATGAACTTTGGGTTATGACCGAAAGAACACGATCCCGGATACAAGTGGCCGAAATGAGTTTCCTCCGCAGGGGGTCAGGGTTTTCCCTTAGAGATAAGGTCAGAAGCTCAATCGCCCAAGAGGGACTCTGTGTAGAGCCACTGCTCTTTAATAAAACTAAAACTCATAGTTAGGGCAGACAAGTGGGAGTTTTGATGAGAAAGGTATCCGGCTAAGCTCCCATGTATTGTCTTTGTAAGGGGCTAAACAGTTTCCTCCGCAAGGTGTGCGGGTTTTCCCTTAGAGATAAGGTCAGAAGCTCAATCACCAAAGAGGGACTCTGTGTAGAGCCACTGCTCTTTATTAAAAATAAAACTCATAGTTAGGGCAGACAAGTGGGAGTTTTGATGAGAAAGGTATCTGGCTAAGCTCCCATGTATTGTCTTTGTGAGGGGCTAAACAGAGTTTCCTCCGCAGGGTGTCTGGGTTTTCCCTTAGAGATAAGGTGAGAAGCTCAATCATCCAAGAGGGACTCTGTGTAGGGCCACTGCTCCTCTGCATAGAGCCACTGCTCCTCTGCATTGAGAGGAGCCAGTTGAGGTGGCTCGGGCATCTGATAAGGATGCCTCCTGGACGCCTCCCTCGGGAGGTGTTCCGGGCATGTCCCACCGGCAGGAGGACCCAGGACACGCTGAAGAGACTGTGTTTCTGGGGCTGGCTTGGGAACGCCTCGGGATCCTGTCGGATGAGCTGGAGGAGGTGGTTGGGTATAGGGTTGTCTGGGCTTCCCTTTTAAGGCTGCTGCCCCCGCGACCCGACCCCGGATAAGCGGAAGACAATGGATGGATGGATGGACGGAACTATAAATCCTTGAAAAATACCCAGTGTTTTGCAGTTACTCAGTTGCATGGATTTCGGTTAACCGTGCAGTACTACCCGGAACAACTTTTTACAGTCCACGTTTGAAAGGCTCGATGGCATTTTGGGTTCGATTTGGGTTGGCCTTTCTGGAGATGGCAGAGCCGGCGACCAAACTCGCGGGAAAAGGCGAATCAGGCTTTCCCCTAACCCACTTTTTTCCGAGTAAATGCACACGACGGAGGCCGGCCGGCCCGGATGAAGGGACTGGGGCTCTTTTGTTCCAGCCGCACTTTGACCCGGTTCTCGTGACCCCGACACGATTTGGAAGCCGGCTCCAATTCTCACGACACACTTGAGCGTCTTACCTTCATCGAGCAAAATCGGACAAATCCTCAGCTGACTCTCACATGCTTGCCTGAGACTTGGCAAAGCAAGCGGTTGGGCATCTTTCCCGAAACTCCGTTTCATCAACGTTGGCCTAGCCTGTAAAAATACACGAGACAGAGTGACAAACCAGTACTAGATGTCTTTTAGAGGGCTAAATTAGCTCTAGTGCCTTTCAGAAATGATTTAGTACGAAAAGTCAATTGGGCTACGTCCTAATTCAGTCCGAAAATCGTCATTGTTCAATTGGGTCACGGGTGTCAAACAGGCGGTCCGCGGGCCGGATCAGGCCCCCTAAGGGATTGAATCCGGCCCGCGAAACAACGCTGAGGGAAGTGCGAGAGAATAACGAGCTGCAGGTTGAAACATGTCCACTTGATGTTGCCAAAGCCAGGTGCCTCTCACAAATGCTGTACTTCTCTCTCTCTCTCTCATTCTCTCTCTCTTCCTCCCTCTTTCTCGCACTCTCTGTCTCTCTTTTTCTCTTTCTTTGTTTGTCATTGTGTCTTTCGCGCTCTGTGTCTTTTTACCTTATTTTGCTCTCTTCCTTTTCTTTCTTTCTCTCATTCTCTCTTTCTATCCTTCTCCCCTTTTCTCTTTCTATTTCTCTTTGGATTCATTTCTTTCTCTCTCACTATTTCTCTTTTTTTCTCTTTTGTTTCTCACATTATCTCTCTCTCTCTTTCTCCCTTCCTCTCTTTCTTTGTCCCACCCTCTCTCTTTTTCTCTCCCTCTCTTTCTCTCTCTTTTTTTATCTACCTGTCCGGCCCCCGAGAGAGTGTATGTTCTGTCGTGTGGCCCCCCGAGTTAAAATGAGTTTGACACCCCCGAATTAGGTGTAGTAAAACTGGTTTCTTGTAAGGTCGTCAGATTCATTCATAAACGGAGCTACATCTTTGCCTTGTGACTGGCTGGAAACCAGTTCAGGGTGTCCCCTGCCCACTGCCCGGGGATGGCTGCGATGGGCTCCTGCACCCCCGCGACCCTACTGTGGATAAACGGTGCAGATAATGGATGGATGGATGGATGGATGTAGCTCCATCTTATTCGTCATTTTATTGGCAGAGAGAGTAAGCAAAATATAAACAGTGGCATACAAACATTTTCTTGTCTACCTTTACTTCAAAATCATGTCTAATTATATGTTGTAGGAGTTGCTAGCAGTACAATATTCAGTTTGTAATGTCATTTCTTTGTTTTCTGATTTCAATTTTTGTGGGTAAGATTCAATTTTCTTGTTTTGATTTTGAATATTTGATCAAGTTTAGCAGACACTCAAAATAAGGCGAGAAGACATCAATGGATTTTATAGCCTCAAGTAGGACCAAGAGCTTTCTGATAAGAGAATTCATCCCTTCTTAAAGCCCTCCTCCAAGGCACCTCTTTTTTGTTGTTATATCTTCCAGGTTACAAAATACAGATCACACCATGGGTGTGTAATCCAAGAACAGCAAGACAAATGGCCGTTCGCTAAAATGACGCACTAGTCGAAAGAACAAATAAGGAACTGCCATCCTAATAAATCTCCTTGTCCGCTTGTCCAATCGTACAAAACGTATCAATATGTCTTCCCTGCAAGAAAGAACGAGCACGTTTATGTATTATATTTGTGTATTGTCAAACTGATTTTAATACAAATATTTTTCCGTTTTGTTAGTTAGTTTATGTTGTGTTGCGCCTCAATTAAAAGCCACAATCAAACAAAAGCATCAACAGATTGCTATTAAAAAGAAAAAAATGACTTAATGGCTTGACTTTCTAATAGGTTGCTAATACTATCACTAATTCTATTGTTTGGGGCACCAACTCGGAATCCTAAGTCTCACTATCGCCCTCTGCCTTGACAAAATAGAAATGCATGCCTCTTTTCGGCAAAGTAATACAAGTAATGTATTGATAGTGAAATGTGAAAATTTTGCAACTTTAAAGAAAAAAAAATACAAAACTATTGAGTTAAAAGAGAAAGTTCTTTAGCAATGAGCATACATCACCATTTCATTTTTAAAATTGTATAATTCCAGGATTGTTGCATTGACCTCATCTAACGTGGTCAGAATTTAGCCCACCAAAAGTAGTATTTTCGACATCTTGAAAATCACATTTTTTTCAACTTCTAATCTTCAATTAAAATAAAACAGTGGCAACTACTTAACATATTTCTGGACGTTTTTCTCTCCCTGACACAATTTCAAGGCAAAGTTTTGAGATGTTGCTCAAAAATATTTTGATTGATTTTGTAGGTGGGGTGCGTCATTTGAAAGCTTGCAGTCACGACTTTAAGCCAGGAGATGTTAGCAGAGTAACACATGTTTTGCATTTATTTCTTTACAACACTCGAATCAACTCTTCTTTTTTTATTTTTGGGGGGGTTTGTTCCGCTCCAAACAGGCCTGATAAAAATACAATAAAAGCAGATAGACGCAATGGAAAATGAAGCATAAGGGATCTTTGAACTTAGTTGGGTATTGTTAACACATTCTCAAGAGAGAAAATATTTAACTTTGATCTTTTTGAAAAACCTCAAACTATACACCCCACCTTAAGCCCGAAAATGGGCAAAATGCCCAATAAATTACGAAAAAATAAATTTCCTTCATAGTTAGTCCAAGAGAAAAGGCTGGTAAACAATTTCAATTTCAAGTACGTGTTTGTTAAACGTACTTTAAAGGAACGTTTGTATCGCACGAAAAGTTAGCTAAATGCTAGCTTAGCTCACCCAGCTAGCTCCGTGATACACAGGACAAGTATGACATTGATTCTGTCACTGCCTTTGTTTTAATTTCAAAGTTCAGCCCTTGAAACAATAACTTAAAATATTTCATAAAAAGACAAAAAAAGAAATAAAATAAAGAAATAATTGACTTCGTACCTATTTTAGTTGTTTCGAGAGCCCCCTCTTCCGTCTCTACCAGGCATTGCTAGTCGAGTGCTGAACTTTCATCAGCTTCAACTGAATAACTCTGTGCATAGCGATGCAAAACGCACTCCAAAAATGTGTATTAATTAGATTTTTTTAATCATTCTCAATTAATTTAACAGTTTCATTATGATTTCATAGATTTTTCCCCCCGGATTTTCAAAGTTTTGGCTGTCCTTGGGTCGTTGAATGAGTATCATTTATTTAATTACATTTTATTTCTAAAGAACTTTACAGCCAATATATTATCACTCAAAGTGTTCTATAAAAATCAACAACTCATACATAGACAAACAGAATGGTTCAGATAACATAAACACAATGGTTTATGGTGAATGGTCTACCTTTATATAGTGCTTTTCAAGTCACTGAAGACCTCCCAAAGCGCTTTACAATGTATTTCACACACTTACCCATTCACACACACACACACACCGATAGGGAGTCAGGCATGCAAGGTGCCTATTGGGGGAATTAGGGGTTCAGTATATAATTATTGCCCAAGCACACTTTCGAAATAAAATTATTTGGGGATTCTTTTTAAATCAGAACATTGATGTATATTAAAATAATACAAGTCTTTAGTACTAGTTTACTGTATAGTTGGTGGTCTGTGCAGCCCTTTGAGACTCTTTGTGATAAAGGGCTATACAAATGAAAATGACAACTTCTTTTCACATTTTTGATAAATATTTGCCATTTTTATATATGTGGTTAAACGAATAGTAACAGAAAATATATAGATAACTGTGGCAAGGCACAGACTAACCAGGTGAGGAAAAGGACCCGAGTGAGGCTTATCCACACTGACGGTAGCAGACGAGCTCAGGTAAGGATTTTCAGCCATGGAACCACACCCTAACAGAATAAAAATAGAAAAGAACTGCAGAACAAAAACACTCCCCTCCGTATGTGACGTGTCCAGAAAATGTTTACATAACAGAAGGAGAACTTGACCGAGAATTTGGGATCTAATCCAATTATAGACGGCGGTTATGTCATGGAGCATTGAGCTAATCTGCGGCGTCATGCGCCTCCAAGTAGGTTAGCGCGGTTTGCTCGCACAGCCAGATTTATATTTGGAAAACTCAAAAGGCTGCAACATAATACTCTCACATTTAGAAATACAAAAATAAAAAGCACTTCTCTAGACGAAAGCAAACGAAAGTGCACAAAATGTATTTGTTCTTTCTCAGTCTTTTCACTTCTTTCCAGAACACTTTTCTCTTTTCCTCAAAGTTCACTCCTATCTTCTGACAGCATTCATCATTTACTTTCCTTTTTGCCGCTTCCACTGCCGCTTTTACCAAACTTTTCTTCACTTTATACCTTTCATACGCATCGCCACTCTTATCTTGCAGCCACTCCTCAAAGGCACGTCCCTGTCACAGCCTTTGAGACAAGCCTGTGGATAAGAGAGTACTGGGTTGGTTTGGACACATGGAGAGGATGGATGAGGAGCCATTGTTGAAGAGGATCTACAGAGCAGAAGTCAATGGAAGGAGACCGAGAGGAAGGCCGCCAATGACGTGGATGGATGGAGGAAAGAGGTCTAAATCTAGTGGAAGCTAGAGCTCTTATGGTGATAGGAATGAGTGGAGAGGTGTTGTCAAAGGATAGTGGGATGTTTGGATGCGTTCTCAGGGATGGGCAGGGCACCCGTATGATGCGGCAGGGGTAAACCAGTGAAAGCTGTCGAACAGAAGAGTGTGTTGTGTCACCCTGACCCGAGTGGCATGGCCGTTTCATCTGGAAGGACGAAAGCATGACCGACTTGGGTGCCGGGGTGCATAACATGTTTGGGTGTTTGGGCATTTGGATTGGCCATGGTCCAAAAAGATATTTTGTTTGTGTTTTTGCTATTTTTTTTCCCTATTTAATTTTCTTTGTTTTTGTGCATGTGTTTGTCTTGCTCTCGATCACCCCTCTCGAGGGATATGACCAGGGTAGATAGATGTCTAGATAGATAGATAGATGTATAGATAGATAGATGTCTAGATGTCTAGATAGATGTCTAGATGGATAGATAGATAGATAGATGTCTAGATAGATGTCTAGATAGATGTCAAGATAGAAGTCTAGATATATGTCTAGATAGATAGATAGATGTCTAGATGTCTAGATGTCTAGATAGATAGATAGATAGATAGATAGATAGATAGATAGATAGATAGATAGATAGATAGATAGATAGATAGATGTCTAGATAGATGTCTAGATAGATGTCTAGATAGATGTCTAGATAGATAGATAGATGTCTAGATAGATAGATAGATGTCTAGATGTCTAGATAGATGTCAAGATAGAAGTCTAGATATATGTCTAGATAGATAGATAGATGTCTAGATAGATGTCTAGATAGATGTCTAGATAGATAGATAGATAGATAGATAGATAGATGTCTAGATAGATAGATGTCTAGATGTCTAGATAGATGTCTAGATGGATGTCTAGATAGATGTCTAGATAGATGTCAAGATAGATGTCTAGATAGATAGATAGATGTCTAGATAGATAGATAGATGTCTAGATAGATGTCTAGATAGATAGATAGATAGATAGATAGATAGACAGACAATCTATCTAGCTATCTATCTGATGGATGGATAGATTTCTGTGGCTATTTTTCACATGTCTGTAAATACTAATAAAGAAGTAAATTTCTCCTCCTCACAAAGTGCACAAGATGTTTTATTCTATTTGCAAAAGCAGATGAATGGCCAAACATATTTCAAGAAGAGTAAACCGGAAAGATTTATCATGTACTTGTTATTATTATTGCCACGCCATTGTGACCTTTTTATGTCAAAAAAACGTTTCATATGCACAAAAGAAATGGACATGATAAATTCTACACATAGAATAGAATAGAATAGAATAGAATATACCTTTATAGTCATTGTTACAACACGGGATATATTGTGACAACGAAATTGGACGTGGCACTCCAGGTCCACATTTTACAGTGAGGATAAGGAAAACAAAGAGATAAAGGAACACGATGCAGCAAGAAGGTATAAAAGGAGATGACGATATAAAATTGGGACGTATATAAAAAGCCCTTTCCCGCAACGACACAACGAGACTGTTTCCATTGAGATCCTATAGGAAAAGCGATCCGTTGCCAAGCGCATCATGAGAAAACAATGTGAAAAAGAGAAACGTTGTCTTTTAATCCCACGGGAGCGGCTCCAGAAAGTTGGACGGCACCAAACCTCGCCGCCCTTGCAGATCGCCCTGAAAGTCAAAACGACAGCGCTGAGCAAAAGAAATCATGAGCGATAAAATGGAGGTTCTCTCTCACGTAATAGAATCCGTCGTCGTCCATGTCGCCCAGTACGTAGATGACGTCGCCCGAGCGAAAGCCCAGTTCCGCCTGCCGGGGAGAGCGATGGTTACGGGCAGAATTGGGTCGGGTTACTTGAACTGGATTACTTTCAATGACTTTTGGATGACTCCAATAGCAAATATGCTCATAAAAGACAAAATAAACTCAATATGAATGAAATGACTCAATTTTGTGCAGACTTGGGGAGTAACGGAATACATGGAACGGCAAAAATGATGTCGGCAAGCTGTTTGGATTGAATTTCATTTTGTTTCTGTCGCATTTTATGTTCGTTTTGCCAGAGATCAAAGAAATCAAAGCCAGGAGAGAAAGCTTACCACGTGTTGTGAGTCATCATTTTATTCCTATTGAGTTTCTTTTGTCTTTTATTAGCATATTTGGTATTGGAGTCATCCAAAAGTCATTGAAAGTAATCCAGTTCAAGTAACCCTACCCAACCCTAGTTACGGAGGACGCCATTTTGGAACCCGGCATTCCGCCAGCTAGCTAGCGAGCTAGCCTGGCCAAAACAACGAAAGCGTTTCTTACTTCGCTGTCGGCGTTGGGCGAACTTTCCCAAGGATCGTAATCGAACATGGCCACCATGCGACGGACCGTCACGTCTTCCGGGACGCTGTTGGTATCCGGACTTAGACACAATCCTGCGAATACAAAATTGAAGGTTGGCTCCTTTTTAAAAACAAAACATCCGATCGATACATTAAAAAAAAGACAATTATGGTTGAAAAAAAATCTCATTGATGGATGATATAGAATAACAGGTTCCAGGTCCATGATGAGTACAGATAGAGATGACAAAAGTGAAAAAAAGCTTATTGTGGCAAAACCCCAAATAACATGCTAACGTGCTAATTACATACCTGTCAAGCTGTACGTTTTTGCCGTACAAAGTACATTCATTACGCATTTTAAGACGTGTACGACGTACGAGAATCTGTACAGGAAAACGCAAATTTCTCAATGATGGGTACACCGACGATCACCAAACAGCAAATCAATCTAGTCAAACGAGTTGACCGCAGTAGCCTCTATCTCAGTATCTTTTTTTTTCATTGCAAACGAAGCGAGCGGTTTGATGCAACTGTGTGCATGCGTCTGCCGCCTGGGGATTTCCCATCATGCCTCATTCCGTGGTAGTTGTGTAGTGAAGGGAAGTCCGTCTCTTTTTAGAGAATCGGCTTTTTCAACTCAACTCATTAAAGAGAGCCGGCTCTCCGACGGCTCACTTGCTTTGATGCATTATATTACGAATCATTATTGTTGCGTGAAAAAGTTAAGAAAAAAAGGAAGTATAAAAGGAGAAAATGAAAAAAAGACAGGTTTGTGGTTATCCCTTTAATCGGTATATTACCAACAATAATTGAATGCAGAAAATGAATTCATAATTTGAATAAGAAAACTCTACTTAATTATATTTGCATGTATATTTTCCTTTTACAGTGAACGTCCAAGCGACTTCATTTTTGAACTTTTTGTATAATAAACCTCATTTATGTCCAGCAACTCAGTATCTCACAATAAAATGTTCATGAACAATATATATGATATAAGGAAACACATGTACAATATAACATGTTAAACGACATCAATAAACAAAAAAATATGGTGTAAGATTATTCTGTATTTTGTAAGGGAAAATGCGACAATTTGTAACGGCATGGAGCCCTGGAGCGCCACAGGTATGTAATTCAAACTTGGTCTATTTGTGGCGACGCAAGACGCAAATATTTAGTAAACTGGAAATGTGTGAGTGGCGACTATTAACCCAGGGATTATTTGAACAGTCTTTCAAAAATTCACCCCTTCCAAGGTCGGCATTCAGACCTCGTAGCTCACCTCTGTATCATTTTCATCTGACTCGCGGGGTGAAAAAGCTCTGCCGTGCCGTTAAAACAGCTTCCGGCTGCTTCACCTTTTCACAGCTTTTGTTTCCAGTTAGCTTATTGAAGTGGGCATGTTTTGTCTGACAGCGCCTCTTGATATCCTATTCTTTGAAATCGGCCACAGGTCTCTAGGCGAATTAGGCAGACGCAGTTGTTTTGGATTTCGGTGCAAAATGACTTCAATTCCCACTTGTTCCGGAAGTAGCGGTCTTCACAGTCAACTTTCCTTCTGTATTTACAGGCACATTGTTGGAAATGGGTTGGGCTAAAATTCTCACAAAAAGCCACGGGCAAGGTGGACGTAGGGATATCGCAATCATCTGGTGATTTTGTATTTATACCGCGGTCAACATTACTGGCAGGCCACATATCAATCTTATGACAGAGGCTGCAGGCCAGTCAAAATTGGATCATAAGCCATAACTGGGCGATGGTGTGTACTTTTTACCCTTTCCAAAGTTGCATTAAATCCAGACTAGTGTCTACTTTGGATAAAGCTTAGTTGTCGTCCGCAGCACCGACTCAACGTAGATAAAGTTCATAAGGATATCTACGTCTGTTCTAAGGTAAGTCAACACAGTGTTACAGGCGACTATGCCGGAGAGAAATATCAAGCTATTAAAGGATTTTATACATTTGACTCAGTTTAATGCAATAAAGATATTCACTGAGTGGCCTTTAGTTCAATGTCAGGGCAGGCTTTTCGAAATATTTTGTCTAGGAAATTTTCATAACAGGACTCGTGGATTTGCTGACGCTGGACAACAGGCGCAGTGTTGTGGGATCGTTGGGTGCAAACACTTGGCATGCCCATGGGAGGAGCCGAGACGCTATCTTGCGGGGAGGCGTAAGCCAATAAGAGAAAGCTAAAGAAGGGCAGAAGAAGGCTTCCCGCACACACTCCAACGTCACTTCGCCTGTCTCCTGAGCACACTAAGTTCTTCTGTTTGGAAAAATAAACATGGGCCCCTGTGTGAAAATATCGGCTTTCCTTGTCAATTTTCTCTCAAGAAACGAGCGTGCATAATTGTTAAATGAATGTAAGTCGTGTTTGGTTAATGGAGTCGGATAACTCGTTCAAACAATTTGGTAAACGCTACATTTTGATAGTTAATTTCCAACAGTATTTATACCGGTAGCGTCTCTAACCTTAGGTTGACGTTAGCTAACGTTAGCCCTTGGCTACGTTCTCCAAAATGTCAATTTGTTTACTGGGAATGCCTTTGAGATGACATGTGATCTTTGTAGGCCCAAAAAGCATCAATTTGTAAAATGTCGCCTACTGCGCTCTTCACCCAATGTTCAATCTTTGTCGGCGTGAGTAAAGGGGGCGGGGCTTAGCTATTGCTCAATGGCGTTGCAGACCTGTTTGATCGACGGGTATGAATCCCTGCTGCATGAGCATCCGTTTGAGGTGTCGGTCGTCCACCGGCACTTCGGCCACCAGGTTGCTAGCCACGTAGCCCGAGAGGCCGCCGGATTCGCCGCGGTAGAAGCCGTCCGTGTCCTTGTCTCCGAAAACCTGCCCACGACAAAAATGAAGGGACAAAATGTCGGAACCGTCTGCAACACTGTAGTCTACCTCCTTTTGTTTCTTTGTTTATTGATTTTTTGCTTCCAGAGTCGCGTGCTAACCCTGACATGTACGAGTAGCGGGTTTTCCAACTCAATAGAGGACATCCTTATGCATTTTCTTAGCCAAAAGCTAGCTAAAAATCTGTGCGAAAAACTAGCGTGGCATCTTCTTCGACACCAAAATCCAGTTTTGTCTTTAATTCTGAAACTTGGCATCGTTTTCTTTGCTCAAAGTTAGCATTGCATCTTCTTCTACTCTGAAAATTAGCGTTGTTTCCCACGCTTATAGCATGTTCCATCTTCTTCTTTGCTAAAAGCTAATATTGGGTCTTCATCAACGATGAAAACAAGATTTTTTCTTTTTCAATTCTGAAACTTAGATTTCATCATAGAAAAAGAAAATGTGGTCTTCTTTTTCTTCTGTGCTAAAAGCTAGCATGTCTTCTTCTCTGACAATTGCTGTGGATTAACTGTAAATCAGCAGCTTTCAAGCTGACAACAGACATCTGGCAGGATGTTATGAGATAATGTTGATACAAGAAATCACAAGTTGCTGACTAAGCGAGCCGATTCCGAGAAAAACATCACATGATCTTGTTGAACACAGAATAAGAATCCCAGCATCTCTTGAACAAATTCTGAACGTGGCTTGAATGTTGCAATAAAGGACGTTCCCTTTCCACCATATTTCTGTCTCTGCGTATACGACGTCCACTCCAAAACAATACATTTAGTTTTGTCTTAACTCAGATACTTAGCATTTTTATTTTTTATGACAAATGCTATATTGCATTGCATTCTCTGAGGCTGAAAACTAACTTTGTCTCTTCAATTCCGGAACTTAGCATTTTCTTCTTTGACAGCTAGAACTAGCTTGGCTGCCTTCAATTACGAAACTTATCGTTGTCTTCTACTCCGAATAACAACCTCCTGTACTTAATTTTGAGTTGTCTGCGCTAAAAAGGATTTTCCTCAATGCCGAACTGAGATTGTCTTCTTCTACTCTGGAAATGATGTGCTTAAAGCTAGTTCAATCTATTTCTTAGCCACCTTGTTTTATAAGCTTTGGGTTTCACCATGTTATTTGTTATTATCATTCATATGTGTCGTTTTTTTCCTACTGAGTTGAGAGGACACCTGTCAACTATTTTGGTTATCCAGCAACAAAGATAACAGTGGAACATATGTTGAATTGTCATCATTTGGTGGTAGATGATGGACTCAGATAAGGGAAGCAGGGATTCTCAGAAACGGTCGATATTTATGAACAAAAATCAGGAACAAAGCAGCAAACTAACAAGTGGGCACAAAGAAAATGAAATCCCCCAAACAAGAAATCAGGAACAAAAACAAAGCTGACAAAGTCCAAACTAGAAACACAGAAACTGGAAATGGAATAAAGCAGGGAACAAAGAAACAATCGAACGTGAAATAAAGGTGGATATGAAAATGGCAATTAAAAACTAGAATGACAACGGCATACGAAATGAAAAGTGTCAATGACCCAACAACCGTGTGGAGATCAAAATCTCCTTTTCAAAGGGTACAGCCCAGTTCGAACCTCAGTTGGGGCCATCTGCTCTGCTCTGATTTTCCTGGCCATCTCAACTCAATAATAGTAAAACAACAGTGACCAGACGTGGAAGGTGCGGTATTCGAGTATGATCAGGAGGCTTTGTCTGCTTCTGCCATTAATAAAAAATGGTTCTGTCATGTGAGGGAGCAGACCCTAACTCCAAAAATGGCCTGGAGAGGGTAGGTAGTGAAGGATTTTATACATTTGACTATAAAGGATTTTACATGATTGAATACAAGTTACATGTATTGAGTTTAATGCTGTCGTTATTATACTGACTGTGCCTTTATTCAATGAGCAGTGAAAGTTCAGGGCAGGCATGAGTGGTGGAAGATGTTGTTTACAGAACGGGACGTACTGCTGATAAGATGATCAGCACATCCAGACGGAGGACGGCAGGCGTTGTTTTGAGAACAAGGCCCTGATGATGTAGAAATGCTCGGTGTTGTTTTGAGTATTCCAGACATTGCGGCACCCAGGGAGGGTTTCCCTGGCATGCCCACGGGAGGAGTCGGCACGCCATTATGCGGGGAGAAGTTGGTCAATAAGAGAGAGCTAAAGGACTTCAGAAGAGGGCTTCCCAGAGACTCCGACGACACTAATTCGGCTGTTTTTGATGGAGTACACTTAGTTAAATTGTTAATGACATTAAATCTGCCCCTGTGTAAAAATGTCGGCTTTCTTGTTCATCTTTTCCCTCGAGAATCGAGGGAAATTTGTTTCTTCAGATCGGCCGGATAAACACAAAACAATGACAAATAATGCAGATTGCTGGATAAGATGATTACAAACTGTTAAGTGCAGCAATAGCAAAAGGGACAAAGCACCGGACCCAAGCGCAGTTAACAACGAAGGCCATCCAAGAACAAAGTTCTATTCTTTGGAGGGAAAGTCAGCTTACCTTGATGATCTGTCCGGGCACGAAGGGCAGCTCCTCGGCGGCCGTTTCGGGGTTGGGCGACATGGAGGCGGGGTTGTACGGGTAGAGGGCCACGAAGAGGCGGGGCTCGGCCGAGGCCTCCGTCTGACTGGCCCTCTCCAGCTCCCACCGACCGAGTTCTTCGGGGGTGACGGCCCGGATCCCGTCCGGGTAGATCAGAACGTCCAGTTCCATGCGGGCCGGGGGGTCCCACCACCCGATCTGGACTCCAGATGGTCGGCCTGCGGAATCTCTGCTCCCTTGCAGGTGAGTAAGCCCAGCCTGCCGCCAACTGGGCTAATCTTCTTTGCATGAGCTCAACTGACGAGATGTCCTCTCCCAAGATGGATGTCCTTGAACCCGGGGCTCTCCCACCTCTCTCAAGAGGACGCCTACTTTTTGTGACCCGTTGAGATCTGGAAAAAAGGAGAAAAAAAGGGAAAAAAAAAAAAAAAAGAACCAAAAAAAAAGGGGAGAGAGAACTAAAGAGCGAGAAAGAGAGATTGAGAGAGAGAAAGAACTAGAGAGAGAGAGAAAAAGAAAGGGATAATGAGAGTTAGAGAGAGTGCAAGAGAGTTAGAGAGCAAAAGAGAGAGAGAGAGAGGGAGAGACATAGAACTAAAGAGAGAGAGAGAGCAAAAGAAAGTGATAATGGGAGCTAGAGAGAGTGCAAAAGAGAGTTAGAGAGCAAGAGAGAGAGAGAGACATAGAACTAAAGAGAGAGCAAAAGAAAGTGATAATGGGAGCTAGAGAGAGTGCAAAAGAGAGTTAGAGAGCAAAAGAGAGAGAGAGAGAGAGAGAGAGAGGGGGATGACAACGAGAAAGAGACAATGAGAGAGAACGAGAGAGAAAGAAAAACAAAAGGAAAGAAAGAAAAAAAGACAGAAAGAAATAACAAACAAAAGAACAACAGAAAGACAGAAAGAAAGACAGAACCAAAGAACCAAAGAAATAGAGAAAGAAAAAAAGAAAGAAAGAAAGAACCAAAGAAATAGAGAGAGAGAGGGAGAACTAAAGAGAGAGAGAGAGAGAGAGAGAAAGAACTAAAGAGAAAGACATAGCAAAAGAAAGGGATAATGAGAGTTAGAGAGAGTGCAAGAGAGAGTTAGAGAGCAAAACAGAGAGAGAGAGAAAGAGAGAGAGGAAGACAACAAGAAAGAGAGAGAGAACAAGAGAAAGAAAGAAAAAAAGAAAGAAAAACAGAAAAAGAAAGGGTAAATGGTCTGCATTTTTATAGCCTTTTTCATGTCCCTGAGGACCCCCAAAGCGCTTTACATTGTGCTTCACAGAAAGAAAGAAAGAAAAAGAAAAATAGAGGAGAGGATGAAAGGAAGAAAGAAAAAAAGGAAAAGATAGAAAGAAAGAGAAAGATATAGATATACAGGAAGAGAATGTCATAACATGAGAGAAAGAAAGAAATAAAGGAGAGAGGGGAAGAGAGAAAGAAAAAAAGAGAGAGGGTAAGAGAGAGACAAAGAAAGAAAGAGAGAGAGAGAGAACTAAAGAGAGAGAAAGAATAGAGAAAAGGCAGAAAGCAATCCGATACCAGTGCAAAACATAAAGCAATCCACGCTAACGTTTCTTTAAAGCAATATAAATTCCGTACGGTTCACTCGTCGAGTCAAAGTCTGTGAATTTCCATCCTTTCGTTGATTCCTTTTGATTTGGTGTGTTCCCGGAAGGACAAAGGGATATTTTCTTACTGTCCCTTGAATATTTTCCTAGAGGATGTCGCGTTGCATCCGATTGGTCGTCTGAAAATGGTGACGCCATTTTTTATTTTGAAAAAAGGAGAGAAAAACACCACTTAAATGAGCAGGTATATTTGACCTGATTTCTCTTTCCGTTTCTATTTTTTTTTCCAGTAATATACATATTTTTAATGAACAAATTATAAATACGTTTCCTTCACCCGCATGAAACATGGGACTGGTTTCCACAGTTACCAGTAGCAAGACCAGATCCTAACTCATTTGGGGGAAAAACTCTTTCCTTCCCAAATTTTGAGTAGGCCTGTTTTGTTCACTTTCCCATCATACCGTACTTTCATTTCATTGTTAAAAAACAAACTTTGTGGTGATGATGTCTTTTGATTTTTAGATAGATAGATGTCTAGATCGATAGATAGATAGATGTCTAGATAGATGTCTAGATAGATAGATAGATAGATGTCTAGATAGATGTCTAGATAGATAGATAGATGTCTAGATCGATCGATAGATAGATAGATGTCTAGATTGATCGATAGATGTCTAGATAGATGTCTAGATAGATGTCTAGATAGAGAGATAGATAGATGTCTAGATGGATAGATGTGTAGATAGATAGATGTCTAGATAGATGTCTAGATAGATAGATGTCTAGATAGATGTCTGGATAGATAGATGTCTAGATAGATAGATATCTAATTTGATTTAACGGTAAACGCGAAGGTCATAGGAAGTGCGTGCATTCTGCAAGTCAGCCGCTCGATGGCACTGTCGATTTTGTACGCACTGCACCCTCGCACGTACAAGTGACGCTGCGTGACCAGTGAGGACTTTATTACCCAGAATGCCACGCGCACTTATGACCGAGTTGATGACGTTATCTTACCCCCACTTTGGTGCTGGGGATGACGTCAGCGAGGGTGAGCGAGTAGCGAGAGAGAGAGCGAGAGAGAGAGAGCGAGAGAGAGAGAGAGAGAGAGAGAGAGAGAAGGGCAGCTGCAGCGTTCACTGACCGTCGGATTTTCACTTCACTGCCAATTCAAGATATTCAAAATCCACTTTACAATATTTCACCACAAAAAAATAAAGAAAAAACTATCGTTTCTCAAATATTACCAGGCAAGGGACGCCGTTTATTGAGCAGCATCCCCTTCTCTTCCTCGTCTTTTCCCACTCCTTTATTTGAATATTAAAGGAATCATCTTGCAACCGCGGGAAGATGGCGGAGCGCGAACAACTGGTGCAAATGGCGAGACTGGCAGAGCAGGTAGAAAGATATGACGACATGGCGGCTGCCATGAAATCGGTGAGTGCTTTTTTGTCAGATGATGATGTCACCGACGTGCACGAGCGTGCGTGCATGCGCAAGTCGGGATGTCAAGTCATTGCTCCACTTCCCAAGTTGAAAACTAGAAAGAGGTTTGGGGGATAAGAGGAGGCAATGTTTATGGGCTGGAAGAAGGAGGAGAAGAATCCTTCCGGAATCTTCTTTTGTCATATTGCAGTGAGTCGAATTCAGTGGTCCCCCTTTGGGAGGCGCAGGGATCAATTAAGGGGCACGTTTGACCTCTAAGTTTTTGAACGGTCTTAGAATAAAGTGCAACGGCAACTCCACTACACTAGGGGGCAGTGGCACTCTCACTTTGGAGGGTGCGAGAGGTTTTCTTCTTCCTAGGGGGGAGGGTTATGACGGAAAATACTTGAGATGCACTGGCCTAATTGGATGGGGGGGAAATGATATTTCTGCTGCTGTGTCATGTTAGCAAAAAGAGGAAAAAAATGGAAAAAAAGACATAATCCTGCACGTCATAGAAGCTCATCGAATCCAGTGGACTCCCTATATCAGTGGTCTCAAACTCCATTGACCCGGGGGCCCCCGGAGCTAGGGTCTGAGTGAGGTTTGGAAATAATAGTTTAGATAAGGATTTCTACTTTTTTTTCAAAAATCATTCTTTTACCATTGAGAATCGATATGAAAATATAAAAATCAGCGTTAAATGAATCCATAAGCTACCAAGGCTGCACTTATGCGACTGTGTATTATCAGTGCCCCCTAGTGGTAAATAATGTCATTCATTTAAAAAGAATTGATTTCAATAATTAGCAAAAATACATATCATATAGAGGTGCCTTGTTTTAGGTACCCATAGGTCGCCATCTTGCCATGGCAAAAAAAGAAGAAAAATGGTGCTTTATGGTCACTTTTAGTTGCCGTAATTTTCATTCTTACTTGTGATTTTTAGCACTCGTTTTCCCTTGCACTATAGAATACCACAACTTCTAATGGTCAAGTCATAAAGACTCTCACTTCAACTTGCTTATAAAGGCAGGGGCCTTAAACGATCCCCTTGGGGGCTGTAAAGGCCCCTCGGGCGGCTAGTTTGCATCTGCCCTGTATGAAGATAACTGGCATCTTCAACATGTACTTTAAAGGCCCAGTGTGGAATACACAGCCATCCTTAATGGTATAGAAATGCTTCATTCACTTCAATAAAAGATCATTGAGTCAACCGAGAGAGAAAAATGAGCTGCGGTTTTAAATATGTCCGCCAGGTGTCGCCAAAGCCAGGTGGGACTCGTGAAGAAACTAAAGCTCTATCTCTCTCTCTTTTTCTGTTTCGTTCTCTTTTTTTAATTTCAGTCCTTCTATCTTCTTTTTTCTCTTTCTTTCTTACATTTTCTTTCAATTTCTTTCACTCTCGCTTTCCCTTTCTTTTTCACACTCACTCTTTTTCTCTCTATCTCTCTTTGACTTTCTCCCTTTCACTTCTATTTTTTCTTTGTTTCTTTCCCCCCTCTTCTTTTTATAAATTATTCTCTCTCTTTACCTCTCCCCTTATCTTTCCCTCTGTCTCTCTCTCTGTTTCTCTCTCTCTTTTATTATTTCAGTCCTTCTATCTTCTTGTTTCTTTCTCTCATTTTTCTCTTTCTTTCTTACCTTCTCTTTCACTCTCTCGCTTTCCCTTTCTTTTTCACACTCACTATTTTTCTCTATCTCTTGGACTGTCTCCCTTTTACTTCTAATTTTTCTTTGTTTCTTTCCCCCCTTTTTTTTCTATATATGATGCACTCTTTATTGATCTCCCCTTTTCTTTCTCTTTCCTTCTCTCTCTCTCACTACTTACTCCGTTATTATTTTCTCTCTTTAGCTCTCCCCTTTTCTTTCTCTCTGTCTCTCTTTTTTCTGTTTCTCTCTCTTTTATTATTTCAGTCCTTCTATCTCCGTTCTCTCCTTTTTTCTCTTTCTTACCATCTCTTTCAGTCTCTCGCTTTCCCTTTCTTTTTCACACTCACTATTTTTCTCTATCTCTTGGAAGGTCTCACTTTCACTTCTAATTTTTCTTTGTTTCTTTTCCCCCTGCACTCTCTGTTTATCTCCCCTTTTCTTTCTCTTTCCTTCTCTCTCTCTCTCACTCCTTACTCCGTCTCCCTTGTTCTCTTTATCGTTCTCTCTTTTTCTCCGTCTTCCTCTCTCTTTCTCTTAAATCGACTAGGGTGGCCCCCGTGACATTTATTTTCTAGCATGTGGCCCTCAGTTAAAATGAGTTTGACACCCCTGCTCTACACGGGGACATGTATACGAATGTATCAGGGTCAGGGTTGGCTAGGGTTACTTTAACTGGATTACTTCCAATGACTTTTGGATTACTCCGATACCAGATATTCTAATAAAAGACAAAAGAAACAAAATAGGAATCAAATGACTCCATTTTGTGCAGGCTCTTTTATTTTCATTTTGTTTCTGTGGCATTTGATGTTGGTTTTGCCGGAGATCAAAGAGATCAAAGCCAGGAGAGTAAGCTTACCGCGTGTTGTGAGTCATTATTTTATTCCTATTTCGTTTCTTTTGTCTTTTATTAGCATATTTGGTATTGGAGTCATCCAAAAGTCATTGAAAGTAATCCAGTTCAAGTAACCCTACCCAACCTTAATCAGGGTGCTCCTTTTCCTCAGGTGACGGAGCTGAACCAGGCTCTGTCCAACGAGGAGCGCAACCTTCTCTCGGTGGCCTACAAGAACGTGGTGGGCGCCCGTCGCTCGTCCTGGCGCGTGCTCTCCAGCCTGGAACAAAAAAGCCAGGGCGAGGACAAAAAGACGGAAAGGGTCGGCGCTTACCGTCTGAAAATCCAAAAGGAGCTGGAGTCGGTCTGCCGGGACCTCCTCCGCCTCCTGGACGACTTCCTCCTCAAGAACTGCGGAGGCGAGACGCGACACGAGAGTCGGGTCTTCTACCTGAAGATGAAGGGGGATTATTTCCGCTACCTGGCGGAGGTGGCGAGCGGCGAGGAACGCGCCCACGCGGTGGAGTCTTCGGAGAAAGCCTACCGGGAGGCGCACGCCGCGGGCAAGGAGCACCTGCGGCCCACCCATCCCATCCGATTGGGTCTGGCGCTCAACTATTCCGTCTTCTACTACGAGATCGGAAACGCGCCCGAGCGAGCCTGCCGATTGGCCAAGGGCGCCTTTGACGACGCCATTGCTGAATTGGACACGCTCAACGAGGATTCTTACAAGGACTCCACGCTCATCATGCAACTGCTGAGGGACAACTTGACGCTCTGGACCAGCGACCGGCAGGATGACGACGACGCCGCCGACGACAACTGAAACCGGAGCCCAAAAAACAGAAACGGACCTCTTTTTGTTTGTTGGCTTTCCCTTTTTTGCCAGCCTTGACGCCAAACCTCACACTTTAGGCAAAAGCTATCCTGCCATGTGGAGAAATAGACATAGAAATATATGGCTACATGCTGTGAAAATAAAAAAACACATCATCATCATCCATAAATGTATTTTCGGAGCAGACCGAGAAATCTGCCCCAAAATATGCTTAAAAGTACACAGAAATTTGGACGGGAGAGGGAGAAGCCGTTTATTTCGTTCGTCAGAGTCCAAAACAGATTCGTCTAAGAGGCAATCCGCTTTTTTATACCCTCAGACAACATCTCGTGTTACTTAGCGCGTCCCCTCGCGATGACACGCTTGTTTTTTCCCTCAATGTGCATACTTTCCGAGAATCGACAATGTTTTTTCAGAATGTTTTCGTCCTCTCTCGATTCTCCAAAGTTACAAAATTTCCGAGAAAATCGTTGGGGTCGGCCTGACCTCTAAACTCCTATCAGCTTGCCAGGGGAATGTTGTCATTTCGCAAGTTAATTCAAACCAAGCTCAGGAGGTAGAGCGCTTGTCATGGGATTAAGAGATCGCAGTTCGAATCCCGGCTGCTCCGTGTTACATGTCGAAGTGTCCTTGGGTAAGACACTGAACCCCTAATGCCCCCAATAAGCATGTTGGCGCCTTGCGTGGCTGCACGGCCGCTATTGGTGTGTGAGTGTGTGTGTGAATGGGTAAGTGTGAAGCACATTGTAAAGCGCTTTGGGAAGTCTTCATTGACTTGAAAAGCGCTATAGAAATGCAGATCATTTCATTTAATTTCATTTCGCTGACATCTAAACTCGGGAGAAACAAGCCTGGAATTTCCCGTTTTAAACTAATGCGTTCTCCTCATGTCAAGCTCGACTCCAATAAACCACAACAGTATTGGATCTCCTTAGGGTCGATGGGGCACCCTATCCTGTGGTGCGTCTCGGGCAAGTACAGCCTGGTGACGCCCGTCCTTCTTCACCCAATCTTGATTGAAATGCATTTGGCCAATATTTTTTGGGGTGTTCATGTCATGCATTTCATCGTATATCGGTCATTTATTTAGTGGTGGATTTTCTCATGTATTCTTTCTTCTTATTTGTCATTTATTCTCTTGTATATTTTGTCCCAAACAAAATGTTATAATCAAATAAGGAGGAAGGCCAAACTGGCTGGGCTTTTCACCCATTGGTTGATCAACGATAGACAAGCAGGGCGCTGGTCGACCGACCAATGGATGAAAAGGACAGCCCATTTGACCCGCCTTCTTATTTGAATCACATTTTGTTGTAAATAGTAAATGGGGAACATTTCTGTCGCGCTTTTAAAGTCTTTGAAAACCTCCCAAAGCGCTTTACAATGTGCTTCACACTTACCCATGTAACCGCGGTGTACCTGTCCCACCAAAGATCCACATTCACGCTGGACCGGATGATGAGGTTTTTATTACGGTTTCTGCAGATGAAATGAGTCACAACATTAGCTTCTCTGCTGGCTTTGATCTCGTTTGCAGCTCTCTCTGTAGACTGCCCAAAGCATATCAAAGAACTTTCTTTTCAATTTACATAAAATACATTTTAGAATATCACAATACATTTTTACATCCATTTTAACAAGATACTTTTAACAAGAGATTGTATCGTGTTTTTTTTTAACGTTTACAATGAATTCAACATATTTTTCTTTAGTCTGAATTTTAACCAACGTCATCCTTTTTATATATATATGAGAAAATAGAAATAAAAACGGATACAATTTACCTGCAGATGAAATGAGTCACAACATTAGCTTCTCTGCTGGCTTTGATCTCTATAAGGGGAATTAACATTTTAGCACAACAGAAACAAAACGAAAATAAATCCAAACAGCTTGACAACATCAATCACATTACTGTGCATGTTGAGAGATTTGTCAGCTGTGGTTATAATGTTTAAAATTAACTTTTTTTGTGGAGCACCAAAAGATGTGTCTTACCGTTGGCAGCTGGCTCTGTAGACTGCCAACAAAACCCCGCCTTCCGGTCACATGTCAAAAGCCAAACCAAACCCTACCCCATACCAGCAGGTGGCACTGTTGGCAAGAATTTCAATAAAACCAAAGTTATTATTACACCGGTTACATGTGCACGACTGCAATCATCTAAAACATGAACAAAAATTCAAAAACGGGACATCACTCAACATGCCGCACCTCGTGGCCTGATTGCATTGAAACATGTTGCGTCACAGTAAAGCTGCATTACTTTACTTTTAATGAGTGCTTTTTTAGGCATCATTTAGCACAACTTCTATCCATTTATATACAAAAAAAGTTTGTGAAAGCAGCTCCTATATCTAGCGAAATATGCATTTTTACCCAAACTGATATTGGGCACATTAGCTTCAACACGAGGTGATATAGCTGCAGGGTTGGGTAGGGTTACTTGAACTGGATTACTTTCAATGACTTTTGGATGACTCCAATACCAAATATGCTCATAAAAGACAAAAGAAACTAAATACGAATAAAATGATGACTCACAACACGTGGTAAGCTTTCTCTCCTGGCTTTGATCTCCGGCAAAACTGACATCAAATGCCACAGAAACAAAATGAAAATAAATCCAAACAGCTTTTTGCCGTTCCATGTATTCCGTTACTCCCCAAGCCTGTACAAAATGTTGTCATTTTAATCATATTTCGTTTCTTTTGTCTTTTATGAGCATATTTGGTATTGGAGTAATCCAAAAGTCATTGAAAGTAATCCAGTTAAAGTAACCCTACCCAACCCTGAAAGTCACACAATAAATGTAGAGTAAATTGCTTGAAATTATATTTATCACTATCTCTACGTCCACCTTGCCCATGGCTTTTTGTGAGAATTTTAGCCCAACCCTTTTCCGACATGGCCTCTGTACATAAAAAAAGGAAAGTTGACTGTGAGGGCCGCTGCTTCCGGAACAAGTGGGAATCGGAGTCATTTTGCACCGAAATCTAAAACAACTCCGTCCGCCTAATTCGCCAAGAGACTTGTGGCCGTTTTCAAAGAATAGGATATCGGACGAAACGTGCCCACTACAATAAGATAACTGGAAACAAATGCTGTGAAAAGGTGAAGCAGCCGGAAGCTGTTTCAATGGCTTTTTCACGAGAAATTGCGAGTCAAATGAAAGAAAATGCCAAACGAAAAAGACAGTCGCACACGCCCATGGCTCAGGGATGTGATTTGACCGAAGTGAAATTATCTGAAAATTAGCCGGGGGTCTGGGGGCCGCGGGCACCCAGCTAGGTCCAGGGCAGTGCCCTGGTGGGGGGGACAAGTGGGGCGAAGCCCCCCGGAGCTCATGGGTTTTCCGTGTTTTTAAGTACTTTCAATGCACTCAGATGACAAAGAAATAGACAAAACAACAGCATCCATTTTCAATGTCTATTGAAGGATCCCATATCAAATGACAGTTTAAGTCAACTCAAAATCAGTCACATTAAAAAACATTGGACTGCCTTTGCTTTTAAAAACTATCACTGAGAATATCATCATATCTAACTCATGTGATTACTAAGTTAACACATAAATCATGTTGAAGAGTTGAAATTTCATGAAGAAATAATTGTATCATGACCAAATGAAAAGTAACTCATATTAGAACATACCACAAATGTCTTTGTTATAGCAGAAGATGTTATCTAGAAATGAAAGTACAATAAGTATAGGCCCTACAGTAAAGTGTTGGTGTAATGTACACATGAAAATCTAATATTGTAATTGTGAAATATTTATGGCCGTTTTTATTACGTTATAATATTTTCGAAAAAAAGGGGAAAACTGTCAAATCAATTTGAAAAGTTTACCACCTACCTCAAAATTCACGACTCTATCGGCAACCGGTACAGGTTGTTGGGGTGGATCACGTCTCTCTATTACCGCTTCCGATTGTGATAAGGGATGGAGGCCGTAAAGTTTTGGAGTTTTCGTTTGGGCACCGAAACTTCCAGCCATGGAATCATTTGTTGTTCTTGACTGGAGTTCTTTCACGTGTTTTTTGCTCTTTGCGTGACTTTCAAGAGCTTCGAAACCTCTCCCACCATAGACAATGGTATCATGGCACCAAATGCAAAGCGCTTTCCCGGCACGATCCATCTTCCGAATAAAGTCACTGAACAAATTCCTCACAGTCTTCTTTCCAACATTTGGAGATAATTCCTTCTCTAACCGGTCCCATCGAAACTTGTTTTTTACGATCTTATCAATTTCTTTAACTCGCGGAGCATCTTTGCGTTCGATCGCGGACATCTTTCTTTAAACACCTGGCAAAAACGTGTGAGAAATGAACAATGGCATACTCCTATAACAAGCGCGTTTATTGGTCAACACGGAGACTTCAACCAATCGCAAGATCCGTTTCATTTCAGTTACGGAAACACTAAAATGGAATGCTGTAGAGACGAAATCGGATTTTTTACCACTTAAAAATCGGAAATTTTACAATTTTATTTTTGGAGATAAAAAAAGCGGAATTCCGCGAATTAGCGGAAAAATCACATCCCTGATGCGCTACCAGAATTTGAACAGTAATGCAACAAAAACACAGATTTTGTGAGAATTCCAGAAAAAAACCATACATTTCAACTTTGTTACATAAAGGAGAAAAAAACAGCCTTCTGTCTAAATGATCTGTTTTTTTTCTGCACTGATGACCACAAAAGAAAAAAAAGAAAGAAAAAACGTTGTTCTGCGTTTTAGTGACATGCCATTTGTGGATCTATTTTTTGAAAGAAAAAGAAAAAGTCTAGAAAGGCTGCTCAAAAATCACCAGTTCTCACTTGTGGTTTCGCCAGCTGCTGTTTGTCACATGATCAAGGATGACACAAAGTATTGAACGAGCTTTTTGATTTGAGGAGCGTTAAGGAAGACTTTTGTAAGAATGTACTTTTTATTTCGATTCAACCGTTTTACTCTGTCCGTTTTCGGATCGAAATGGATTTTCCAATAAATGATGATAGCAAGGCGTTGTTTTGCTCTTAATAATAGTTATATACTGGGCAGCACAGCAGTATAGTGGTTAGCGCGTGTGCGGCACAGTTCTGAGGTCGTGAGATCAAACCTCCTGTGTGAAGTTTGCATGTTCTCCCCGTGCTTGCGTGGGTTTCCTCCGGGCACTCCGGTTTCCTCCCACATTCCAAAAACATGCATGTCAGGTTGATTGGCCGGTCCAAATTGTCCCTAGGTGTGAATGAGCGAGTGAGGGTGTCCCCTGCCCACTGCCCAAAGATGGCTGGGATGGGCTCCAGCACCCCCGCGACCCTACTGAGGATAAGCGGTGCAGATCATGGATGGATGGATAATTATATACTATCAATATATTTACAAAAGTATATGTATGGCATTTTTAACTCAAATACTAAATTTTAAATGGTGATTTTTAAAATGTTGCATACTTGAAATGAGAATGTGGATAACAACTCATGATAAGTATGCAGGCATCTGGTGAAGGTCGTGGAATGACGTTGTTCCATGAGGTCACAAGCTGATATGCTGAGGGAGCCGGGGCGGCCGACCTTCACGAGATATCTTAACTTTATTTGACAACACTATAAAGACCACTGTTGAACGTCTGGAACTTTGAACGTGTCCCCAATGCAATAAAGCGGGTTCCCTTTTTGTCATATCTCCTCTCTGCGTATTTTTGGGGCGACGCCCAACGACGATCTCTCCAAAATAAGAATGAAAGAAAATAATAGAGCACTGTTCTACTGACAACGGCCTCCTCATCTTCAGGGCAATCTTGCTCAAGATCTTCAGGAAATCAACCGAACACAGGGTGATAGTTTGAAGCCCCAGCCTTGATATGAAAGTCTGAAGGGACAGTGTGTATGAATAAGCGCCTCTTAGTGGGAAAAATACAATTCATAAAAAAATAAATAAATGCTGATTTGGATAAAAAGCTAAAATACATGAACTATGAAATGAAGTCCATGTTTTAAAATAATCACGGATAGAGAAATTTGCCTTTAATTTACACTTATCATAACTACTCTCACTTAAATGGAGCTGTCATCGTTGTCGGCCATCTTGCTGCTACTGTCGTTTTTTCCTTTCATTTTTTCCTGTTCTTTTCTTACTACTTTTTTACTTTATTTTTCCCTTTTTTTCTCCATTCTTTTCTTTCTTTGCAAAAAGCTCGGCAATTTGTTTTGTATTTGGTCACTTTTTGTCACTGTAGTTTGTCTTCTTTTAGCACTCGTTTTCAGTTGCACAGCTCAAGTAATATACCTTTGTCCGTTTTTCTACATTTAAGCATATAATTCATGTATGAAACTGAAAATTAAACGAGTGTTCCTTTTTGGGAGAAAAACGAATACCGATGACAAAGAGATAAAAATCAAAATATTAAAAGAAGAGTCTTGCAGAAACTTTTCCTGTGTGTGTTGTTGCTTAGCAACCATTTCCACTCAAATTCTGTCCAGTGACTCCAGTATCACACGGACCGAAAGTAGAAAAAACTCCAAAAAAGCAGATACGGTATCATCTTACCTGATACATAAAAGGAGGAAATCCTATTTTCTAATCGATTTATGGAGCCAACCGCGTTCATATGCGGTTGAGTTTGATTTGGCACCACACTGCCCCCTGCTGTCAGGTGAAATGAAAATCATGAGAACATTTTGCTTTTGTGACAAATAATAGCATTTTTTTCCCTTCGAGCTTGAAATGTGTTTGCTTTGAATGCAAGCAAAAACAACAAAGTATTCGCTTGCGTGTTTTATTTATTGTTTGAAAAAAAATGGACAGATTTGTACATCACAATACAATTCCTTCCGTCGAATCGAATCTAAAGCAAGCGGATAAATATTTCCAGCAAAGTACAAAAAGAACCATTCTGTCAATCGCACTACACTACAAGAGTCACATGTGACCTGATGGAAGCAAATTTGGGGTTTTGATATCAAAGGGAAGGATACAAAATAAGACCATATTTAAAGCATTAATGATGAACTATTTCCAAGCGATGCCCGTTTGAATTACTGCCCTTTTCTCATCAAAAACCTGAGAAAATGACCTTTAAAGTTGTCTTTGCTTTTTTTGGGTGTGATTGTTAAGTAGGCTTAAATGTATTTGCTCAAAGGTGTGTATTTCTAAATCAGTTTCATGTTCCCTTTTGGCGTAACCCAGTCTTCCTGTATTTGTTTCCAGGGGGGTGGTCTGTTTTTTTTTTTCTCTTTGTGTCAGTACTTTTCCACCCTTGTGACTTCAATAAAACACAGCGCAGAAAGGGGGAGGTTTTCGGAAAGAGTTGGGCAAGCGAGCTGAAAGCAGCAGGCAGAATCCTTGCTCTTCTGACACTCTTCTTTCTCCAACTGCAGTTGTTAAGAAAACTTAACAAGTCTCATGCCTGGTGTCTTTTGTAGCGTTAGCCAACTTTTAAAGCTCTCCCACATGTAAGTGGTCCCTTTTTAGACCCAACAGTGATGTCATCAAATGTTTATACAGTTAGAAGGAAAGTCTTATTTTAAAGTTGAATTTAAAAAAGGCATTTGTGCACATATTGAAAAAAATCATTTTAAGCACCTATTTATTTAAATGCACATTTAAAAAACATTAATTTTGTTTTCTAAAATCTGGAATACTGAAGTTTTTGTTACTGTCCCTCATTATCGATGTGGATTCCGAAACTCAGGGAAAGTGTTTTGGAATGTCACATCTTTCCAAATAGCCGAAAATGTCAGAAATGATTTTGGTGGTGATTTTCCTGTTTTTTTTTTTAGAACCTTGCGACTCGCGACTCATTTTCTTTTTATTATTTTACTCACTCTTATAGTCTTTGTCCATCGCTTCATTTTACCAGAGATCTACTTTGGTTTGAGTCATATTTAGTGCCTCCAAGTGAAACAAGAAACTTAGCAGTTTAGTAAGAAAAACAACATTGAATCACATGAACTGTTCATCTTTATAAACAAATCTCAAATGGAGATTTTATTCCTACAGTCCAAATGATTAAAATTGGATGAGTAAGTCAAATTTTTCACTGCACAACTGCTATTTAAGGTCAACAAAGTGCCAGAAAACATCCATAAATGATTCATTCGGAAAGAAGGAAATTATAATTTAAGGGGCTGTTGTGAATTCCTAATCCCAAAGGTGAGAACCACTAGGAAAAGTATGTGTGTGTCTGTGTGCGGAGTCAAACTTTGGAACAATTGACAAGACCAGATCAAACAATGTCCAACTATTCACTTCTTCAAATTTAAATACAAAAAACATGACTGGCGGAATACAGAAAGGAAGAAAATGGGGTGTGAGTGGTACGAGAGATTGGGAATAGTGCATTTACAACTATGGTTCACTTTGTTGTTATTGTTGCAATTGTTATATCATAACCGTTATTATTAATACTATTACTATTGTTGTTATTATCATTGGTGTAATTAATAAGGAAGATGAAGGGGTAGGGAATATAAGCATTTGCCAGTTCGTGCTCAGATTTGACACACTGGGGCTTTCATCAAAATGTACTGCCACCTAGCGTTCCTAAATCGTCATGCAAGCACCAGCAAGCTAAAGTCATTTGTATCTGGGAGATGAAAAGTAAAAAAAGTTTGGTTTTTTTCCTTCAAAAAAGAATATTTACAAGCTGTTGCAATCCCGGGCGTCGGTCCTCAGGTGCGGTCTTCGGCGGGGTTTTGCTCGAAGGCCTCGTCTTCGTAGGACTCGTCCAGCTCGCCTTCGCGGCTGCCGTCGCCGCAGCTGTTCCTGAAAAAGCAAACGTGAAATCCGCCTGAAAAATCATCCTGAAAAATCAACACGAGATGGGAAGGAAGGAGTCCGATGAAAGATCAGGGCTGGAGGAGGGTCCGTGCAACAGATTAGAAGGTGATGGCAATGGAAAATGGGAAGTCGAGGATAGGGAAAGAACATTCAGGATCAAAAGATTAAAAATAAAAAGTCAAATAGAAAAAACAAGAATAGTTGACTTTTTCAATGACATGATTATTTTTGTGATTACGGGATATAAAAATAAACATGACTCTTTTTCTCCATGTAATTCATTTTTCCAATTTGACTATCTTTTCGGGAACTTCCAGCTGAAATAGTTAAAAGACGAAAAAATGATTTGCTGATTATTATTTTTAGATTTTTCTTTCAAAACGTTTTTTTTCTCTCGCTGTTTTTTTGGGCAAAAACACTTTCATTTGCAATCTGCAAAAATGTCAAAAATATCATCAAATATGAAAAAATGTCATGATTACTGATGTGGGGCACCTGAGTCTGCTCCGTTGGTGCCGACAGCGGCGGACGCTGATTGGCTGTTTTCTCTTTTTTTAAACCCCCGCCTTCTTGTCATCATTTGTCAGATTGTCTGTGAACCTACACTACACGCTTGGCAAGCCTTTGTGACTCCCTGACTCTATCCTGCCCTGTTTTCCATCCGACCTTTTTTCTGGACCCATTTATGTTTTTGCTCCTCGACCTGTTTTTTCTCGCTCTCGACACTACCTTCGCTCAACACGGAAGTGCCACTTCCGCGTTCCTGCAATCTGCTACCCGTGACCGACGATCATCGGATCGTGGGTGCAATTCCTTTCCTCCATCTGAATAAAGCTGAGTAAAACGAACGCAATTGGGTCCCGTCTCCGTTCCTGGTCTGTGACAAAAAAATGATTTGAAAGATAATCTAATTTAATAATAATTTGAGCAAAACGATTTGCAAAAACAAATGCGCTTACATTCGCTCTCTTTTATTTGATTATTTCAAAAATATTTCTTTTGGACTTGAATTTATTGCAGTTGCATTACCTGGAAGACCAAAATGAGCAAAGGACAACTGGAGACAAATTCACATCTAAAAATTGTATTTTGTATTTTGGGATTTCTCAATGAGGGAGCTCGGCATCAAACGGAGGTTTGAAGAGGGAAAGTTGGGAAAGGCGAGTGAAAAGCGGTTTCGGATCGAAAAGTCGACTGTCAAGAAAAAAAAAAGAGTTCGTGAGCACAAAAATGACGGGAGAAGCTTTGGGTGAGTGTGGAAATGCCGGCATCAGGCTTAGTGTGGAAAAGGTGAGGGAGGAGGAGGTATGAGGAGGTTGAGATCTAAAGGGCTGAATGGAGAAGAAGAGGAGACGGTGTGCTCACCTCAAAGACGGATGGAGCTTGGATGAAGACCTCAAAAGACCCCAAGCACCACTGCAAAAATAAAGCCAGTAGAATCGCTTTTTTAGATAGGAACTGGAAAATTCCACAAAACTTTCACTACAAAGGAGAGTGTTTGAGGAGCAAATTGTCGTCAAGTCAAGTCATGTTTATTTGTATATAAGAGTCTCAAAGGGCTGCACAGACCACAAACTAATGCAAACTACAGACTATTATGACAGCATCCCCTGATCTGAAACCTACAGACGCTGCGGCTCGGGCTCCAGTTCGTCTTTTGTTTTTCAGTGTCCCCTGATCCCTCTTATTTTCCCTTCGACTCCCTTCGCATGTACAATAATATCCACTACATCCCGAGGGATATACTGTACAGAGACCACCGGATCTCCCTGGAAGATTTGCCCGCCTGCCGACAACGACGGAGCAAAGGCTGAGCTAAGGCGACCACACAGACCAGCGCTCCCAAGCATGTTCAACCAACGCCAGATCCATCGTCCACAATGAGTGAATTGAGCTGCGGCTCGCCACCAACAACGTCCGGAATTGGAGGATTTTTTTTTGTCATCACGGAGTCTTGGCTTTCCCGACGCCGCATTACATCACCGGCTCGAACGAGACGAAGACTCCGGTAAAAACAGGGGTTGGAGACTACGCGCTACAATAATAGCCGAACCATTGACACACACTGCTCACTCGATATGGAGTTTCTAGCAGTATCGTGCAGACCCTTCCATGTACCGGGAGAGTTAACTGTGGTCTTTGTGTTGCTGTTTACTTTCCACCGCTAACCGTTTCCCTGGATGCTAACGTTAGCATAGCGCTAAATCTCCCGCCCGCTGCTATCAATAAACAGCAGCTTGCACACCCCAACGGAGCTTTATCGTCGACGGCGACTTTAATCGGGCATTTTTTTGGACTGTACTTCCAAATCCATTCACTGACTGAGCAATTCGGAAAAACACTGGACTATGTGTAATGTAAGATCAAACATTCGGTTGTATCCGGCAACTCTGTTTAAGGCTGCACAGATCAAAGACTACTGCAAACCACAGAGTATTATGACACCATTCCCTGATCTAAAACCTACATGAGGGCAAGGAAAAACGCAATAACCTCAACATGAGGAAAATGAAGAAACCTAGAAAAGTCAGGTCATGTTTATTTGTTTGGCTCTTAATCACAAAGAGTCTGAAAGGGCTGCACAGACCACAGATTATTGCAAACTAAAGACTATTATGACAGCATCCCCTGATCTAAAACCCACACGAGGGCAAGGAAAAACTCAAAAACCTCAACACGAGGAAAATGAAGAAACCACACAAAATCTCCCGAAGCTTATCTCTTAAAAGAATCTCACGGCTCGGCCGCACTTACGGAAGGAGGCCCCCGGGGGCCGACATGGACCTCTCGGCCCGCCGGACCGGCCCCTCGAAGGGGTTGCTGAAGGAACGCTTGCGCAGCATGGACTTGACCAGGATCTGAAAAGCAGAAAAACCTCCCCTTAACCGCCGAGAGAGGAAAAAAACCCTCCCCCCGGTTTTTATCCTTACCACGGCCGACAGGCTGGAGACCAGCGTGACGCTTTTCTGCACCTCTTCGTCCGTCACCTCCAGCGCTACGCAGTGCTCCTCCTCAGGGGGGAGCGGCTCCGTGCCGCACGCCGTCACCCAAGGGTGCAGCTGAGAAGCCGAAAATTTCCCTTTAAAAAACGCTTATCGGGCGGAGTCTCACTATCGGTGTCTCACTTTGATGTCGGGGAGCGTGGATCTGCTCTGAGGGTTCTTGTCCAACATGCGGGTGATGAGATCGTGGAGATGCTCGCTGATGGCGGGCCTGCCCATCAACAAGAGAAAAATATGAAAATGTAGCAAAACGTTTTCAAGGCCAACACAGAGGGGGCATATCAAATGCACAGGGGGGCACAACTATGAATACCCCAATATTTTTTTTTGCACAGCACTGTTTCCAGTGTTTTGAGTCGATATGTTTTACATTCAGCTTTTATTTTGGAAACGTATATTTTCTTCTTGTATTTTGTCGTTGATTTGTCTAGACATCTATCTAGACATCTATCTATCTATTTAGACATCTATCTATCTAGACATCTATCTATCTCTGATTTGTTTGTTGCACTAAAAAGTCCATACAGACATTTTGGTGTCCTGCAGGGATTCCAGTTTAAAGTTGCTACGTATAAAAATGTTTGGATGAGTTAAAAGTTTACGACAGAGTGAAAACATAAATGTTATTATTATTAAATAGAATAATGGATTTAATTTATTTTGTGCAGAATATTTAAATATTGTTAGATAGATAGAAAGGATAAGATAGAAAGGATAAATAGATGTCTAGATAGATGTCTAGATAGATGTCTAGATGTCGAGATAGATATAGACAGATAGATATCTAGATGGATAGAGATCTAGATAGATAGATGTCTAAATAGATGGATGTCTAGATAGATGTCTAAATATATAGATAGACGGATAGATGTCTAGATAGATAGATGTCTAGGTGGATAGATAGGTGTCTAGATAGATGTCTAGATAGATATCTAAATAGATGGATAGATATAGATAGATAGATGGATGTCTAGATAGATAGATAGTTTATTTATCCCCGTAGGGAAATTCCCAATTCCAGCAGTATCCTTGTGTTGAAAAATAAAAGAATAAAATAAAAGAAATACAATACAGAAATACCCAATATAACATTTTGCTACGGAGTATTCAAAAAGTGCTACGTAAAATACACACTGTCATAAAAATAGGGTCATATGCAAATGTGGGGGTGGGGCTTCGTGAGGCAAGACCTACGTCTGCGGGAATTCCAAAGCTTTGTTCTTGATCTTGTTGTAGAGCGACACCACGTAGTCGTCGTAGAAAGGACACTGTTTAGGACGGAAACGCGTGTCGTCGGAAAAATCCAAAAAAAAAAATAAGAAAAGAAAATACCTTCCCGTAGACGAAGCAGTAAAGCGTGACGCCCATGGCCCAGATGTCCAGTGCCTGCAACAAACGCGCGCGTGAGGAAGGGGGCGTGGTTTCGCGTTGGGGGGGGCGGGGCCAAACCTTGCCGCCGAATTCGGCGTATCCTTCCTCGACGGTTTCGGGCGCCATGAACGCGGGCGTGCCGGCCGTGCCCGAGAGCGTGGCGTCGGCGCCCTGGAACTGGTTGCTGACGCCAAAGTCGGCGATCTTCAGGTGACCGTCCTCCGCCAGGAGTAGATTGGACGGCTTGATGTCTCGGTGGACGATCTTGTGGTAGTGCACTTCAAACACACCGAGTACAAGATGAAAAGATTGATTATTTTTGTCCTGTTTTGATTTTAATATTCGAATAAAGTTTTTATTCCAAAAAAATAACATTTAAAAATATATATTTGAGTGGTGAACATAAAGCAAGAATAATAATAATAAATACATTCACATTAAAAATATGTTGAGAAATCATAATGAAAATTGATGATTACTATTGATTAATATTCATATCAATGTTTATTTTTTTTTAATGAATTACGTTTTTTACAGCTAGGAGGCACTCAACATGACACTTTATCCCTTTAAAAAAAAAGACTTTGTAGCCGAACGTACGATACTCGATGCCGAGGACCAGATCTCGGAAATAATATCGCGCTCGTTCTTCCGTCAGCGGCTCGTCCGTGGGCACCTCCATCACCGGCCTGAGTCCAGAAAAATCCAATAAAAAAAAGGGAACGGGGCCAAAGCCCCCAGCCCGCCCGCAACAAACCTACCCTCTGGTCATCAGCTCGAAGGCTTGGTGGAGGAAGGGGCGGGGCAAGGGGGAGGAGTCAAAATCGTGATAGGTTCATTGATCCGAGCGGGCAAAGAAACGTACAAAAGGTCAAGAAAAATGGCTACCCATGTGAAGACCGTCTTCGTCAGGATCGTCCAATACCTGACGAAAAGAATGCCGGGTGGGTGTGGCTTAGGAGATAGAAAATATATAATAATATAAGATTTGACAGGGGTGTCAAACACATTTTAGCTCGGGGGCTGCATGGGTAAAACAGATGTCTTACGGGGGCCGGTCTCGTGAATTAGAGAGAAAGCGAGAGAGAAAGAAAGGAGAAAAAAACAGAAAGGGAGAAAAATAAATTGAGAGCGCGATAAAGAGATAAATAGAAAGAGAAACGAGAGAGAAAGAAATATAAAAAGAGAGATGATACAGAGAAATCAAAAGAGATAGAAAAAGAGAAAGAGAAAAGAGTGAGATTAAAAAAATAGAAAGAAAAAAGGAGAAGCACAGTTACTGAAGGAGAAAAGAGGGAAAGAAAGGGAGTGAGGGAAAGAAAGAAAGAAAAAGAAATGGATAAAGTAAGGGGATAAGAAAGAGGAATTGAGTGAAAGAAATAGAGAAAAAGGGAGAAATTAATTGTGAGAAAGAGTGAGAGAAATAAAGAAATAAAAAGATGAGAGACAGATAGGGTGTGAAAGAAAGGGAGGGAGGGAGAAAGGGCAAAAGAGAGATAAGTCGAGAGAAAAAAGGAGACAATAAAAAAGAATGAGAGCAAAAGAGAGGAATAAAAAAGAAAGAAAAAGATCAATGGATAAAGAAAGTAAGGGGATAAGAAAGGGGGATAGAGTTAAAGAAATAGAGAAAAAGAGATACATTAATAATGAGAAAGAGTGATAGTAATAAAGAAATTAAAAGAAGTGAGACAAAGGGTGTGAAAGGTAGGGAAAAAAAGAAAAAAAGGAGGGAGAAAGAGAGAAAGCAAAAGAGAGATAAGTCAAGAGAAAAAAGGAGAGAAAAAAAATAGAATGAGAGCGAAAGAGAGGAATAAAAGAGAAAAAGTGATAAAAAGAGCAATGGAAAAATCGCCATATTTCTTTTTCTCTCGCGCTTCTCTCGGCGTGGTATTTGACACCCCGGGCGATGCGAACGAGGCGGGCGCGGCCACCGACCTCCACCAGCTTGACCACGTTGGGGTGGTCCAGTTTTTTGAGGATGGCGATCTCCCGGTAGATCTTCTCCAGCGCCGCCGAGTGTTTGGGGACCGAGTCCTGCTGACCCGGAAGGCTGCGACCTGGAAGACCACGCCCGACCCAAAACCGGCTGTTTAATAACCTCAAGTTCTTATGACCATCACAACGATCCCTATAATATTCAGGTCCTACCTGTTATGATAAAAATGTTTCAAATATTTCACAGTAATCATTGTATACCAGCTTCTTTTTCATCACATGAGTCCTAAATGCTATAAAGTGTCACATGGAGACACATTTGGTCTATGTCAAGAATTCCATCCCGAGCTGGAACAATACGTTTCTCTTCTAGTTTGAAAGTCCCTCTTTCAGATGAAATATTTCAAACATTGAATATTTCACCTTTTGAGTGAATGTTACCGTGCTCAAATGGGGGCTAATGGGAAGAATAGATGTCTAGATAGATGTCTAGATAGATAGATGTCTAGATTGATGTCTAGATAGATAGATGTCTAGATAGATCTCTAGATGTCTAGATGTCTAGATAGATGTCTACATGTCTAGATAGATGGATGTCTAGATAGATAGATGTCTAGATAGATGTCTACATGTCTAGATAGATGGATGTCTAGATGGATAGATAGATGTCTAGATAGATGTCTAGATAGATAGATAGATAGATAGATGTCTAGGTAGATAGATAGATAGATGTCTAGATAGATAGATAGATAGATAGATGTCTAGATAGATGTCCAGATACATGCCTAGATAGATAGTTGTCTAGATAGATAGATGTCTAAATAGATGTCTAGATAGATGGATAGATAGATGTCTAGATAGATAGATGTCTAGATAGATCGATAGATAGATAGATAGATAGTTGTCTGGATAGATAGATGTCTAGATAGATAGATGTCTAGATAGATAGATGTCTAAATAGATGTCTAGATAGATGGATAGATAGATAGATGTCTAGATAGATAGATAGTTGTCTAGATAGATAGATGTCTAAATAGGGGTCTAGATAGATGGATAGATGTCTAGATAGATGGATAGATAGATGTCTAGATAGATAGATAGATGTCTAGATAGATGTCCAGATAGATGTCCAGATACATGCCTAGATAGATAGTTGTCTAGATAGATAGATGTCTAGATAGATAGATGTCTAAATAGATAGATAGATGTCTAGATAGATGTCCAGATACATGCCTAGATAGATAGTTGTCTAGATAGATAGATGTCTAGATAGATAGATGTCTAAATAGATGTCTAGATAGATGGATAGATGTCTAGATAGATAGATATCTAAATAGATAGATGTCTAGATAGATCGATAGATAGTTTTCTAGATAGATAGATGTCTAGATAGATAGATGTCTAAATAGATGGATAGATAGATAGATGTCTAGATGTCTAGATAGATAGATAGTTGTCTAGATAGATAGATGTCTAAATAGGGGTCTAGATAGATGTCTAAATAGGGGTCTAGATAGATGGATAGATAGATGTCTAGATTGATGGATAGATAGATGTCTAGACAGATAGATCGATGCCTAGATAGATAGATGTCTAAATAGATAGATAGATGTCTAGATAGATGTCTAGATAGATGTCTAGGTAGATGGATAGATGTCTAGAAAGGTTGATAGATGTCTGGATAGATGTCTAGATAGACAGATGTCTAGATAGATAGATAGATAGATTTGAACATATGATGTATTTTTGTCCTATTCTGATGCTCTTTTATTATCTATGAAAAAATAATAATGTACTTTTGAGGGGGCTTGGAACGGATTGGCGCATTCCTAAAATGCGTCTCTACTTACGAAGTTTTCCTGTCAAGGAGCTACTCCCAGAACAAATACAATTTGTAGGTAGAGATACAACTGTAGCGGTAATAAAAATGATGTCAATATGTGTTAATAAGTCTCACTTGAGTATATGTCGCATCCTGGCCAAACTATGAAAACAACTGCGACTTATAGTCCGGAAAATACGTCGGGTAAGTAAAAAAAAAAAAAACAAGGAAATCTGGAATTCTCCTTCTCCTAAATAACAAAGTCAAATATTGGATTTGTGACTCACGCAAGAAGCCCAACTGCTTCATGAGCTTCTTTTTTGAAACCACCTTCATGGCCTGGAAGAAAAAAATCATACATTTTGTGAACAACGTCGAGGAAATAGTATTTTTGCAAAACGTACGTAATATTGTTCGGAGTCTTCGTCGTAAGCCAGTTTGACCACGCCGTAAGAACCCTGCGAGCGACACGAGCGTCACGTCCTTCTTTACAATTTTCCGGTTCGTCCGATCTTACCTTGCCGATCTCCTTTTTAAGCTTGTACTGGTTGAGCTGCACAAAGTCCTGAAAAAAAATACAAATCTTCAAGTTCATGCAGATTTTAGCCACCTAAACAACTATTTTGCCATCGTCCAAATTCAAATTGGTTCAAATGGGCCTGCGTGAAGGCGTAAAATGAAATGATCTGCATTTCTATGGCGCTTTTCAAGTCAATGACTTCCCAAAGCGCTTTACAGTGTGCTTCACATTTCCCAATAGCGGCCTTGTATTGCAGCCATGTAAGGCGCTAACCTGCTTATTAGGGGAATTAGGGGTTCAGTGTCTTACCCAAGGACACTTCCACATGTAACACGGACGAGCCGGGATTCGAACTGGGATCCCTTAGTCCTAAAACGATCGCTCTACCTCCTGAGCTACTGCCTCCGTTGTTCGTTCGTTGGGGTTGTCCATCGATTCGATGATGACCATCTTCTTTTATTTGTGAGTCTGCTGATGTTTGAACAGTCCGATCCTGGATTGTGGTCGGAGACTCAGGTAAAAGAGGATACCTGTGCAATGACGGTTTTTAAAGTGGCGTAAGGGGTGCGCTTTCCCCAACGCCACTATCTTGATTGTAAAGAAGATGGTTCCAGTGGCAAGGGAGACCCTAGACGACCGGCATCTTTCTACAACTGCAGGCGGCTAACGGGATCCAGGTCTGTAGGAAACCGCCTCAAAGCGTGCCGCCACCAGCTTTTGGGATCACTCTTAGTCTGGACTCTACCCTTCGACCTGTTCGGCTTGGGTAACCCTACCAGGAGTACGAGACTCCCGCCGACATAGCTCTAGGGATCATGGAGACGCGCAAAGTGCCCCACCACGATAAGGTGGTGATCCGTCTACTGCCTCCAAACCCATCCTGACAACAGCCCGCTGAATACTTCTTGCGGGACTGAGGTTTTGGCTTGATCCCTAACTACTTCTCCATTTTTCTTGTGTTCTCCGTGCGTCTACTTTGGAAAATGATATGCAAATGCGCGACCTTATAACGCTCGGGAAAGTCCGGAAGCACAAAGTTATTCGATGTAGGCTTCTGATTGGCCGCTGAGTATGCAAATTGCCAAACGAACCGAAATTCCGAAATTTCCAAACCGAAGAAAACATTTCGAAATCGGAATAAAGCAAACGTTTCCTTGAAAAAGTTGTCAGCCACCCGACGTAAGAGACGCATGCCCCGGGCGTCCGGGCAGACGTTACTTCAAACACTGACGGAATTTCAAACCATAAGAGAAATGTTTTGGTCCAGCTCCGGATATCATCCTGTAACATTTTTTTGACCAATGACTTCACACAGTCCAAATGTGCCCCCTGTAACAGTGCATAGTAGTAACAGGGGGACAATAATAGGGGGGACATTTTATGCTTAAGTTAGCCATTAATACTAATGTGATGAAAAAAAAGCTTGTTTACAACGATTACTGTGAAAGATGTTTATGAACCATATTAGAAAAATTCCCCAAAATATTGGTTCCCACTATAAATAGGAGTAACGGGGTGTAGGTGTTATGCTCTTCCTCATCAGTAGCCCCTGATAAAACATCGATCGATCCATCTATCTATCTATCTATCTAGACATCTATCTAGACATCTATCTAGCTATCTAGACATCTATCTATATCTATCTATCTATCTATATATCTATCTATCTAGACATCTATCTATCTCTATACATCTATCTAGACATCCCCCTATATCTATCCATCTATCTATACATCTATCTATACAGCTATCTATACATCTATCTATACATCTATCTATATCAGTGTCAGACTCATTTGAACTCGGGGGCCACACCATAGAACAAACATTCTGTCGGGGGCCGGACTAGTAGATTCAAGAGAAAGAAATAAGAGAGATAAAGAAATAAGAGAAGGGGGGGGGGGACAAAGAAAGAGAGAGAGGGAGAGAGTGTGAGGAACAAAAGATATAAAAAGAGGTCGTGAGAGAGGGGGAAAAAAGAAATCCAAAGAGAAATAGAAAGACAGAAGGAGAGAAAAGAAAGAGCGAAGGGTAGAAAGAGAGAAAAGGAAAAAAGGAAGTTAGAGCAAAAGAAGTTAAAGAGACACAGAAAGCGAAAGAGACAGACAGAGAGTGGGAGAAAAGGGGTGCAAAAGAGAGAGAGAGAGAGAGAGAGAGAAATAAATACAAGTACAGTGTCTTTGTGAGAGGCACTTGGCTTTGGCAACATCAAGTGGACATATTTCAACCCGCAGCTTGTTTTTCTCTTGCGCTTCTCTGAGTGTTGTCTTGCGGGCCGGATTCAATCCCTTAGCGGGCCTGATCTGGCCCGCGGGCCGCCTGTTTGACACCTGTGATCTATATCTATACATCTATCTATCTATCTAGACATCTAGACATCTATCTATATCTATACATGTAGACATCTATCTATCTATCTATCATAAACCAGCTCGGTAGCCTAGATGGTAGGGCGCCTGCTGATTCACATTTATCTTTTTCGGCCAATTGCAGGCTTTGTTTTGCCGTTTAAGCCAATGCCAGCCTGTAAATGATAAAAAGGATCCGCCCCTTGACCTCCGAATAACTTTAGCCAATAGTGATCGATTCAACTGATGATTGACACATCTTTTTCGGCCAATTGCAGGCTTTGTTTTGCCGCTTTAGCCTATGCCAGCCCGTAAATGATAAAAAGGATCCGCCCCCTTTACCTTCGAATAACTTTAGCCAATAGTGATCGATTCAACTGATGATTGACACATTGGTTGGCCAATGAAACGCCGGTAAATAAATCCCAGCATACACCGCGACTACTTGGCGTTCGGGGGGAAATGGAGTCGGCGGCTGCAAGTTAGTTGGAAGACTTTGCGACTTAATATTGATCCATAAATAAGGCGCACTGTATTATAAGGCGCATGCTCAGCTTTTGAAAAAAAATAAAGGCTTTTAGGTGCGCCTTATAGTGCGGAAAATACGGTAATAATTTGTCCTTCATGTATATCAGTGTGCACTATGGTAGAGGGCAGTTAAGCAAACAAGAAAATGTTCTAAAAACAAGTAAAAGCCTCATTTCACGTCACTGGGCTTGCCGTAAAATAATGTACGACCGAGCGGACGCTTTACGTTAGCTGTAAAGGGCGGGAAGTAGTTGCATTGACAACAAATAGGTGTCGTTGTTTCTTTCGCGAGCCAAATAAATGAAGTTGACTTGAAAACGGCACAATAAAGCACATTCCCTTTTCTTTAAAAAGTATTTTTACCTCCGCGTCAGTGATGGAGACCCTCTTGGTCTCGACGGTGGGCTGCCGGAGGACGCGTCCGCCGCGCTCCTGAAGCGAAAGTTTGCGGTCGGCGAGACGAAGCCGACGGCTGGCGGCGTTGTTGACGCTCATCGCCGCCAGCATGTCGGCCAGCTCGCCGTGGTGCTCGCCTTCACCGTCGCCGTCGTCGCTCATCGCCGCCTCCGAATCGGACGCATCCTTACTCGCCTGGCGGGACCGCATCAAAACAATACAAAGTAGTGATAAACTACTTTCAATTCATCTATTTCACGTTCATTTTGTGCCTATCTTGAGTTAAAAAAAGAACCATTTTATTTCTGAATAAGGGCGATACAGTCGACAAAAACGTATAAGTCGTCTTGATTTTCGGTAAATCGTTATTTTCTAACGTAGTTGTTGATATCTCGCGATATTTGATACGCGCGTGCGCACTGAAGCATTTCCACGATACTTAGCCCGTTAAAAAGACAACTCAACGACTCTTTAGATATAATCAAGCCGAAATGATCATTATAGCTCAATTTTACACTCACATGTGTAAATTCACTGGTAGAAAATATATTTCATTCCTTTAAATGTGAAGTTAAACGGTACATGTTGTCTATAAGCTATTCCCCCAATTTAGAGGCTAATAAAAGAAAGAATATCAATAGACATGTTTGTATTTTATAAAACTTATTTCTTTATTTTTACTTTTGTGCAATGTGTTCGCTGTTGCAACATTTTCTAATGTGTATATACATTTTCAAGCCGGTATATAACCATGATATATCCAGTACTTTGTTGGCCATCTATCCAACCTTATATATCCAAATATCCGTTTTTTCTAATCTTATTTTTCTCTTTTAAAGCACTGTATTTTCTAACATGTCATTTGGAGTGCCGTGTCTAATCTCAAAATAAATAACGCACGATTCTAAAATGAGCGAGTAAGAATATTTCAAGTCATTCAAGGAACTAAAACAAGAACCTGTAAACATCTTAGACCTTCATTTGTTATTGCTTTCATAAATTTTCCTGAAGAAAAATGAGAATTTGGGGGGATCTGTACACATTTTATCAAATTTTATTTATAAAGCACTTTTTAGACAACGAATTGCAAATCAAAGTGTAGTGTAAAAATATTAAATGTATAATTTAAAAAACAAAACAATTCACCCTTTCCCCCACACAACCTTGAAAGCCAACTAGACAATCACACACAAAGGTTAAAATAAAATACAAAAAATAAAGAATACTTAAATGTGGGCGTTGTTAACAAATATGCAACATCAAAACCTCAAAAACACAGGTTGAAAGCCAGAAGACAGCGTAAAACTCTTGAAACCCTAACCCTATTTCGACAACCTACTTTGAAACCTTGATGGTGAAACGTACCTGTCGATGAAGGAAAACGCCGGCATCGCATCGAGAAAGAAACTCCGGTCCTACGATCCTACTCGGGCGGTGCCGGTCCAGAAACTTGGATCTGTGGTTCGGGCCAGCGGACTTTGCGGCTAATCAGGAAGAGGTCAGCGCTGGTCTTACTTACGAGGATTAGCGCGAGACGTATTTAGCGCAGATGAGCGCTTCCTAGCGCCACAACATGACCTGCCATCTAGAAATGCCGGCAAATTCAAAGCATCACAGCACCCCTTGTCTGCTATTCAAAACATTTAAACGTACCAGTGTTAGCATGGAAGCAATAGCCAAACTACAGCTAGCATGGAAAGTAAAGTACTCACCAACTTTTGAAAAAACTTCTTGTGTGCGGAATGAAAAGTGAGCAATCGTGCTCCAACTCCCCCCAAGTGAAAGCCAGTTTCAAACGGCTCACCTCACTGTTGACGTGAAGGCAACATCGTTCTTGAAAGGGAATTGTTTATTTTGCAGGTCAGGAATCTTTTTATCCAAAAGAGCCATAAAAGTACAAATAATTTTTATTCATATATATTTTTGAGATCATATATTTTAAGACAAAAATCACCAAAACTGCCGCTCTTTAATTTGGAGAGGACGTCGTTGGGCGTCGCCCCAAAATATAGGCGGACAGAAATATGGCAAAGAGGGAACGTTCTTTATTCAACAAAATTCAAGCCACGTTCAAAGTCTGTCAAGGAGACGGTGGGCTTTTGTGTTCAAGATCACGTGATGTTTTTCTCGAACTCGTCTCGCTTAGTCAGCAAATTTCTTGTCTCAACATTGTTTCATAACATGAAATGAAATGATCTGCATTTATATAGCGCTTTTCAAGTCAATGACTTCCCAAAGCGCTTTACAGTGTGCTTCACATTTCCCAATAGCGGCCGTGATCTGTGCAGCCATGTAAGGCGCTAACCTGCTTATTGGGGGTAATTAGGGGTTCAATGTCTTACCCAAGGACACTTCGACATGTAACACGGACAAGCTGGGATTCGAACTGGGATCCCTTAATCCTAAAACGATCGCTCTACCTCCTGAGCTACTGTCGCCCACATCCAGATGTTTGTTATCAAGCTGACTTGCAGTTCATCCACAACACTCTCCTAACTCTTCACATTTTATTTCCCTGTGTGACGTTTGATAGTTTCATCAAATCTATGAAATAATAATGCCAGTTTGTGTCCCATATCAATATAAATATACCACTTAAAATTCGACTCCATTCCGCAGTCACTTAAGAATGTCCATCGTTTTTGTTTCAAAGCAAGGTGCGAGCAAAGTTGTTTTATAAAAATGTTACGAAATACGGCAAACGAGGATACCAATGTATTCACCTTCAGTGCAGACGGCCCTGGGCGAGGAGTGCGGGTGCCCTGTGTGTAGCTCCGCCCATTCCTACCACTCACCCAATCAAGTTGCTCTAGGTGCTTTGCTAGAGCTTTTGGGTAAAGAGTTTATTTTGGATTCATTTTTTTTTTCTGTGGTTTTTCATCAAAGTGTCTTAACAATGAACATAGTGATTAGTGGGCTTTCATATCAAGGTTTCCTTAGTGAAGTACAACAAAAATGGTTTGTTGATGTGACACTGACTATAAATTGAGAGTATCAACTTTGTCTCAGCTTGCTCGTGTGACCAGTGTTCCCTCTAAGCTGCGCGCGTGCGCAATTGCGCACTGCTCGCACATTCTCAGCGCACAAGAAAACCGAGCCAGCGCACAAAAATCAGGGCTCAAAATTACTAATTAAGAAGCGACTTAAGTCAAAGTTACAGTGCATCAAGGTCAAAATACACGGGTTCCCCTGACGTCGTGTCCTAAAAGTGGTATTTTGAAGTCGAGTTGAAGTAGAACGAAGTTGAGTAAAGTTAGTAGAGTTTGTCGAGGAACCGGCTTCTTCAGCTCGGCTCACTAAAAGGAACCGGCTCTTCGGGTTTTTTTGCTTCTTTAATCCCAACATGACCAAATATTATGAAAAATGATGCACAAAATGACTTAAAGGAAGGGGGAATAGAACAAAAAAGAGAAAAATACCAAAATGAAAAAGTAGTGAAAAGCTGAGAAAAAAAGAAACAAAAGGAAGAGAAAAAAGAAGGAAACAAAGAAAAGAAAGAAATGTAGGAACAAAGTAAATAGAGAACAAAAAGAAAAAGTAACAGCTCTGAAAAAATAAACACAATGAGATTTTTTTTAAAGGAATTTAAAAAAAGAAGAAAAAAACAAGGAAAAAGAAGAAAAAGTTTGTGTTGCATTCAAATAATTTCCAATGATATCAAGTGAATCTTGTTGCCAACATTGTACTTCCACTCAAAAATGTGATTAAGTACAGTTCTGTATCTTGCAACCGACTAAAAAAGCCCCTAAAAATGTTAATATTATGCGAGAAAATATATCAGGAAATAAAAAGAAATGTATATTTTGTGAAAGAATTGTAAGAACAAACGACGTTTGCAATAGTACATGAGTCAATTCATTCAAAAGAGAAAAAGAATTTTGCATTGCCGGAAACTCAGCAAAATGTAACTTGATGTCAAGTTTTGGACACGTTTGATCATTAATGATCTTGCCACACTTGGGATTATGGTTGCTCACTGTTGTTTCAAGCGTTGCTCACCGACTTTGTGTGCACGCTCAGACCCGTGGAAAATTACAGGGAACATTGCGTGTGACAATAGGCTCTGGATGTCATAAATCCTAAACAACTTTACAAGTTTTTTGATATGTATTCATGAAAAGAGCCATACCTGTATATGGCTTGTGAGCCATAGGTTTCTGACCATTGATGTAGTGCCCCAATTTGAATAAGCAAAAATTGTTACCTAAAACAGCATATACTTACAGAGAAATTTGTATTTTATTGACATAAGATGAGGCTCACTTTGAGAGAGCAGACATCACTGTGGGCTAGCTTGCTGTGACTGGTACCCCAAAAGCTTTTTCCTTTTTCTGGTCTTTTTTCCGTTTAATTAGTCTTCTATTTGACCATTTTTTCATTTGATCTTTTAATCCCTTCTTTCTTGGTCATTTTATTTCTTTCCTTCTCCTCTTTTTTTGCTTTTATATTTAGTATCATTTTTGTCTCGTTTTTTTCTAGTTCCCTTTTTGTTCATCTTTAGTTGGTCTTTTGTTTTCCTCTCAATGTTATTTTTATCTTGCATTACGTGCATTGTTCGCGTGTAGTCCTTTTCCATGCATGAAATGAATCTGAAATTGAAATGACAAATATATATTGACGACTTACCCTTCCTGTAAAATTGGCCAACGATCCCAATCCAAGACGTACCCAAAGTCAATTGAATGCTGTTCTTGAACCGTTTGGAGAATATGGACACTTTGGCCCTCTTTTGAAAGTTTTGTCCCAAATTGAAATCATCACTGCAAGTGCTACTAACACCGACTTATCTGAATTGGAAAACAGGATTTGATTCTGGCCTGAATGTTTTTTGCAATAAAATGCCTCCTCATAGCAGGAAAACAGCTGAGACAATAGCCTTACCTGGTGCCTTGTCCAATGTGATCACTATCTGAAAAACTAAGCATTGTATTTGACACATTTACAACACTAAAACCTTTGAATATGTGTATTTTACTTTGGCCATTTAAAAATTTTTTTTAGATGTAAATGTTTGACTACACTTTTCAAAAATCAATCCATGATTGTGCACATTTGCGCTTCATAATATGCTTAAAAGGGATCCCAGGTTGCATTTGTCCACGTTTATTTTAGCATTGATTTGAATACGCAGCAAAAAGTTGTAAACATTTATGTTGGGCTTTCATTGGCTAACTAATCTGTCAATCATCATTAGGTTAAAGATATTCGGAGCTACTGGAGGCAATCTGGGGCGGCAGTAGCTCAGGTGGTAGAGCTCTCGTCTTGGGATCAAGGGATCACAGTTCGAATCCCGGCTCGTCCGTGTTACATGTCGAAGTGTCCTTGGGTAAGACACTGAACCCCTAATACCTCCAATAAGCAGGTTAGCGCCTTACATGGCTGCAAGGCCGCTATTGGGAAATGTGGAGCACATTGTAAAGCGCTTTGGGAAGTCATTGACTTGAAAAGCGCTATATAAATGCAGATCATTTCATTTCATTTCATTTCAATCTCCCTTTTATCAAACGGACCCTGAAAAAAAGCCTACCCTTGGCCGAGAGTTGTGTCAATTGAAAGGTCAGAGGCTAATGACTGTATTGGGAATCGTTTTAAGACTCCGTTTATTTTTAAAGGGGAGTTCTACAGTGAAAAGAACACTACTACTATTCAACGGGTCAGGTGTATCGACATTTCGTTCTGTGTACATTGTTACAAAGAATGACAATACAAAGGAAATTATTATTATTATTATTACTAAGAACATCAAATGAAGAAGAACTACTTTTAGGCGGATTTTTATTCTGGCGTGTTTTGGAGTCGATATTTTACACGGTTGAATTCTCTGGATGCCCTGCAACTGGCTGGCAACCCGTTGCCCACTGCCCGAAGATAGCTGGGATGGGCTCCGCGACCCTACTGAGGATAAGCGCTGCAGATCATGGAAGGAATTCTCTGGATTGCCCTGGACGTAACAAAGCAGACATTCAACAAATTTGATGACGGCCAGGCGACATCTTTAATGAGTTCTGGTGGTCTTATAGTTGGGCTAAGATGGTTCCGTGATGAGTACATTTTGAAATGGTCATCACTTGAATTTTCACTTTATGAAATGATCTGCATTTTTCATTTCTATGGCGCTTTTCAAGTCAAGACTTCCCAAAGCGCTCTACATTGTTTTTCACATTTCCCAATAGCGGCCGTGCAGCCATGTAAGGCGCTAACCTGCTTATTGGGGGTATTAGGGGTTCAGTGTCTTACCCAAGGACACTTCGACATGTGACACGGAAGAGCCGGGATTCGAACTGCGATCTCTTGATCCCAAGACGAGCGCTCTACCTTCTGAGCCACTGCCGCCCCAATGATATGTGGCGAATTTCGGTGACTGGTAACACCGTACAGACCCGTATTCATCAAAGGTCCAGCAGCCCGCAGGCGGGCCGTCGGAACGTCAAGGAGTTAAATTGAAAGAAAGGAGGTGGTGAGAAAAGCAAAACTCGACAACATTGTAGGAAAAAACGAGCACCCCTGTTTTAATTAACAATGATTGATCACTTATTTTCCTGAATAAACTCGAATAAATACATTACATTTACCGTCCCCCCCAAAGAAAACAGACTTCCTGGATGACGAGTTGCACGGAAAGCGCACTCTTTTGTTTTGGATGTTTGTTTTTTTCCCCCCAGCAAAAAGGAGTGTTAGGAGGACTTGATGAATCTGGCCACGCCTCTCTGAATCTGCTCGTAGCTCATAAACATCACGATGTTCCAAGAGCCCAAGCGCAGGAAGGAGGCAATGAACCTGAACGGAAAAAATACATTGATACTAGCGCTGCAGTAAATGGACTTTGACTTGTTTAATTCTTCCGAAAATGGGTCCATTCTACAGAAAGTTAGGTGGTGATGTAGTATACCAGATTGCATGGTTTACCTGACAGGAACAAATGGTATCTTATTGGAAGAGTACAACAGAAACAAAAGACGCCGACCTTCTGCTCTAGTCCTTGGTGTAAAAGCCTTCTGAATAAACAAAGACAAGCCTCCATTCAGGAGACTCTCTCGCTATTTCTCCCTTTCTTACTCCCCTTGTCTGTCACTCTTTCTTTCTCCTTTCTCTAACTCTTTCACTCTCTCCATTTCTTTTTCTTCCTCCTCTCTTCATCCTCTTTCCCCTTTTCTCGCTCTTTTTCCCGTTTTTAACTTTTCTCTCACTCTTTCTTTCCTCTATCTCTAACTGTCTCACTTCATCTTTCCATGTCTTTCTTTTTCTTCCTCCTTCTCTCTTGCTCTCCATCCTCTTTCCCTTGTTCTCACTCTTTCTCCCTTTCTTACCTTCACTCTCGCTGTGTAAGGGTCAAACAGAGTTGCCGGATACAATCGAATGTTTGATCTTACATTACACATAGTCCAGTGTTTTTCCGAATTGCTCAGTCCACAATTGAATGGATTTGGGAGTACAGTCCATAAACATGCCCGATTAAAGTCGCCGTCGACGATAAAGCTCCGTTGGGGTGTGCAAGCTGCTGTTTAATGATAGCAGCGGGCAGGAGATTTAGCGCTATGCTAACGTTAGCATCCGGTGAAACTGTTAGCGGTGGAAAGTATACAGCAAACACAAAGACCACAGTTAACTCTCCCGGTACATAGAAGCCAAGAAGTTGCAGTCTTCCTCGGCGCATATATTCCACCGGTCTAAATCTTACCTTACCTTTTGTACTCGAGCGCCGCGGGCGGCCGTTAGAAAAATGACATAAATTGGCCGCATCACTGAATAAGCCGCAGGGTTGAACGTTTGGGAAAAAAGTAGCGGCTTATAGTCCGGAATTTACGGTATTTGGAGTATTCTCATCTATAAGTGTTGAATCCCTATCGAGAGACCAATACTAATGCACCGTATGAGGACATTTTCTGCCCCCCGCTGTATCATTTTGAAAACACGTTCCCTAATTTGCAACGAGACGCTGACGGCATTGAGCACGTACCCCTTGTAGAAGGCGGTGGCCCCCTCTTTGAGCGCCATGCTGAAGGCACATTGGAGGGCGCTGCCGTACTGGCCCGGCAGCGAGTTCATGTAGCGCGTTTTGATCACGTCCACCGGAGAAGCCACCACCGTCGTGCAGAAGCCCGCCGCAAAGGCCGCCGTGAAATGGCACGGCATGTTGTCTGCGGGACCAAAACAAAGAGACGTTTTGACTTCATCTGCGAGGACAGTCGCAGCGGATGCAATAGGATAGCGAGATCATACTCATATTTTATTCCTGCAGTCCAAATGATTCAAATTGGATGATTTAGTAACAGTTTTCACTGCACAACTGCTATTTAAGGTCAACAAAAACATAGTGCCAGAAAACATCCAAAAATGGGAAATTATTACTTAATGGGCTGTAGTCAATTCCTAATCCCAAAGGTGAGAACCACCAGGAAAAGTATGTATGTGTCTGTGTGCGGAGTCAAACTTTGGAGCAATTTACAAGACCAGATCAAACAATGTCCGACTATTCACGTGTTCAAATTCAAATAGAAAAAAACATTACTGGCGGAATACAGAGATGAAGAAAATGGGGTATGAGTGATACGAGAGATTGGAAATACTGTGTTTACAACTATAGTTAACTTTGTTGTTATTGTTACTATTATTATATCATAAATCTCATTATTAATATTATTGCTATTATCATTGGTGCAGCAGTGATGTTTGGTGACTAGCGGCATTATGACGTTGAGGGATGGGTACTACGAAGATTAGTGTACAAAATATGTGACTAAATTTTATTATAACTATTGATATCTGACCTAGGTAATATGTATATCCGTGAGATTTTGTTATATCTAGACATAAAAGAAGCGCTATCTATAGAATATAATTAATAGGGAAGACGAAGGGATAGGGAAAATAAGCCTTTGCTTCATACCACCCCTTTTCGAACGTGCTATGCTAACATTATTTTTGTTGTTGACTCATTGTTTTTGTCCTGTTTTTATTTTAATGTTCGAAATTAAGTTTTCATTTATGAATTCATTCAGTTTTCATTCAATGCAAAATCATTCGACATTTTTTAAAATCCGACCGAGTCAAGTAGTCCTGCATCAGAAACGTACGTCATCAGCACTGATATTTAATATTCGTATCGAAATATACGCACTGAATCCAAAGTGGATCCCAATGCTTACAAGTTATTGATTGGTTTGATGAATGGGGGACTTGATCAGTAACGCCCAGTGAAAACAAAGCCAGCCGCGGGTTTTTCTATCCGAATGGAGCTATGCCAAAATCCCACCTTAACTTTCATTCCGTCTTTTTATGATCCATATGTAAAAGGTGTATTAATAACTTTTGTTTCGTTGAAATTCCTGCTGAAATATTTCTGTAGTTTGTGTACAAGTGTCCTGCAATGAAGAGTCCAACAGTGCCACCTGCTGGTATGGGTAAGGTTTGGTTTAGCCTCTGATTTTATGACCGGAACGGGGATATTGTTGGCAGTCTCCAACACGCCGCTAACAGTAAGCCACAATCTTTTGGTGCGGCGCAAAAAGAAAATTGACAACATTTAAACCACAACTGACAAATCTTGCAACATACACAGTAATCGATTTATTTTCGTTTTGTTTCTGTCGCCATCTGTGTTAGTTTTGCCGTACGTTGTACCGGACTGAAATGCTAATTTGCCTCATAGATATTGAGAATTAGCGGAGGTGCTAACCCCATGGTGTGTGTATGTTGTGCCGCTCATTGCAGGTCAATTGTTCCGGTTTTTAATACTCGTTATTGTAATTATTTCTGTTTTCACAAATATATAAAAAGGATGATGTTGGTTAAAATTCAGATTGAAAAATATGTTGAGTTGAATTCGTTGTAAAAGTTAAAACCACTATACTATCACTTGTTAAAAGTATCTTGTTAAGATGTATGTAAAATGATTGTGATGGTTGATTTTCTGAACTGTATTGTATTAAAAGGAAACTATTTGTTGGATATTGTTAGCAGTCTCCAAAGCACTGAAATAAAAGCCTCATCATCCAGTCCAGCCTGAATGTGAATCCTTGGTGAGACAGCTACACCGCAGTTACTTATTTGTGTCTTGTTCTATTCAAATTTCTTCTGTAGATGATTAGTGAAGAAAAATCAGAGAGAGCGTGCCTTTTGTCTAAAGTGAGTTGAACTTTCAAAAACGGTGAAAAGAATTCACTTTAAATAGTTGTGCAGCAGCCAGCACGGCTGCGCAGTGGTTAGCGCGTGTGCGGCACAGTTCTGAGGTCGTGGTTTCAAATCAGCTACCAACCTTCCTGTGCAGAGTTTGCATGTTCTCCCCGTGCTTGCATGGCACTCCGGTTTCCTCCCACATTAAAAAAACATGCACGTCAGGTTAATTGGCCTAACCAAATTGTCCCTAGGTGGGAATGAGCGAGTGAATTGTCTGTCCTTGTGTGCCTGCGACTGGCTGCCAACCAATTGAGGGTGTCCCCTGCCCACTGCCCGAAGATAGCCGGGATGGGCTCCAGCACCCCCGCGACCCTACTGAGGATAAGCGGTGCAAAAAAATGGATGGATGGATAGTTGTGCAGCGAATCCATCGGATGCACGAAAAGGTTTTTCACCGGTTTTCCCGATAAAATGATGGAAAAACCCATGCAGTGCTCCCATAAAGGCGAGACAAGTTTAAAAGAAAAAACTCGCCACTTGAATTGTATCGATTATTTGTCGAAATGTATCGACGACCCCAATTCCTCCAGGATATTTTTCTACTTGCCCGTCATGATCCCAGACTGAAGAATGCGCTCCTTGATGATGTCATAGGTGACCATCTCGCAGCAATTGACGATGGCGTTGCGAACGATGTTGGGCAGGCAACCTGGGCGGCGAGACAAACGGTCAAACGTTAGATTTTGGCGTCATGGATCCCAGACCACGCGTCCACCTTTCCAGAGTCCTCGGACGCCCTCGTCCCTGGCGATGGTCCTGTAGGCGTCCAGGGTGCCGGCGTACCTGGTGGTGGCCTCCCCCCTCACTTGGGCCTGGAAGCGGACCTTGACCACGTCGGTGGGCTGGGCCACCGCCACCGCCATGGTGCCCGTCGTGCCGCCCGCTAGCAAACGGGTGCCCACGCTAGCATCTGACGAACACAAAAGGCGATGCTCGGTGATTATCGAATATTTCCAGGAAAATTGCCGCTGGAAAATGACCATGTACCTTAGGTAATAGCAGTGTCTGAAACTCGTGACAAGAAGTTAGCAGACACCAGGGCAGACAACTCTGAAAAGTTGCCTGCCCAGCCATAAAGTTGCCCCATATTTCACAACTTGAAACACAATAAGACGACTCATCGCAAAAAACCCATTGTTGCAAAGTATTAAGGATTGATAATCAGAATATATAACAGAACAACTCTTTAAAGTTAAGTTTATTATAAATCTACTTACAAAATTCATTGCATGTTTTCCATCTGCCATCAGTATGTACCTGTATTGACTCATCTTCATTCATGCAATGTTTGCTACAAGCCACGTGAACTCCTCTTTCCGCGATACTTTTAATATACCTTTACATTTTGTAGCGTCATCAATTTTGTGAGCTTCTTTTGAATCTTTCTTCTGGGGCTGAGGTTTTGGCTTGATTCCTAACCACTTATCCATTTTTCCTATGTTCTTTGTGCGTCTATATGCTAACACACAATCTTATAACGCTCGGGAAAGTCCAGAATCACGAAGTTATTCGATGCAGGCTTCTGATTGGCTGCCGAGTATGCAAATTGCCAAACGAACCGAAATTCCGAAATTTCCAAACTGAATGAATATTTCGAAATCGGAATAAAGCAAACGTTTGTTTTGAAAAAAAATATATATATTTTTGCTTCTTTCTTGAAAAAGTTGTCAGCCACCCGGGCGGAGACGTTTTGTAAGTTGTACGCCCGACGTTTTTTCAAACACTGGTCATAGGGACGCAACAAGTTTTCAGCACAAATCTTGACGACAGAAAAATATCAAATGGGAGGTGAACCCCGTGAAGCTGACTTTCACTCGGGGACAAGTTTCAGGACAAATTTGACAACAAAAAAGGCTCCGGTGAGGTGAGCCAATGAAGCTGGCTTTTACTCAGGAACGAGTTTGTGCACCAAACAACTGCTTCCTTATTACCATGAGTACCGTATTTTCCGCACTATAAGGCGCACCTAAAAGTCTTGTTTTTTTTTCAAAAGCTGACCATGCGCCTTATAACACAGTGCGCCTTATATATGGCTCAATATTAAATTTGCAAGGTCTCGCAACTACGAGAAACAGCCGCCGACTCCATTTTTCGCGCTGTGCATACTGGGAAATATTAAACGATTGGTAGTTGCCGGGGCTCGTGTTGTATTTGTTTACTAAGTGGCAAAATGGCTACCCCATTAAACTGCTTAATTCATATTCAACAAATACAGTATTTGTCTGAATCCAGGGTTATGACTGGTGAAGATGTAAAGCACAATTTACCTTAAACAAACGCAGAATTATTCAGAATGTCACGTTTGAGAGAGAGAGAGAGCGAGAGAGAGAGCGAGATTCTCTTTCATACGTGCATTTGTATAAGAAAATGGCTCCTGTTAAGAGACACGCGTACAACGCCGAGTTTAAACTCAAAGCGATCAGTCACGCAGCACAACACGGCAATAGAGCGGCAGCGAGAGAGTTAAACTTAAATGAATCGATGGTACGGAAGTGGAGAAAGGATGAAGATAAGCTCCGCCAAGTAAGGAAAACTCAACAAAGTTTCCGTGGCAATAAAGCAAGATGGCCAGAGTTAGAGGAGACACTTGAACAGTGGGTTGTTCAACAAAGAGCGGCAAGCAGAAGTGTCAGTACGATAACTATACGTATGAAGGCAACAGCGCTGGCACAAAAACACCGGACGTGTTGGATGGCCCATTCACTGAGATATGGTCAATTCGAACACAGCAGAAGAAGAATTCGAGGGATTCGTCGATGAGGAGCTTATAGAGTGATCTTTGTTTTTCTTTTGTGTGTTTACGTTTTACATTTTACAGTTATTATGTTATTGCTTTGCACTCGTTGTTTTTGCACATTACGAGTGTCACTTTATTGCGATTGCACTAACGTTTCATTTAAAATAACAGTATCAGACGTTTTTTTCTTTGCGTGTTGACTAAATGGACAAAAAATAAAATGATATGTCGATGTTGTTCAAAGATGTGTCACGAAAATGCTTTACCTCAGAGAAAATAATAAAACGGCTGTTTATTTATTTTGGGAGTGAATGGAGTTGTGGAAAGCTTGTTTGTTAATAAAGTTTGACCTTTTTGAATATTTTGTTGACATTCCCTTGAGCGTGGCAACATCTAGAGGTTGCATAAAGTAACTACATTCTCTACTGTAGTCAAGTCGTCACATTTATTTACCGTAAATAGCCCTTAATCCCAAAAATGTCTCGAAGGACTGCACAGGATTACAATTACAAAATTGCACAATTACCTGATCTTAAACCAGCATGCACTTATAGCGCCTTATAATGGGGTGCGTCTTATGTATGGCATAAGTTTTAAAATATATCATTCATTGAAGGTGCGCCTTATAACATGGTGCGCCATATAGTGCGGAAAATACGGTAATATGGATCCATTGAATTCAGGAGATACTCATGAAGCTTGATTTCACGACAAATATTGTTTGGGACATTCAGTCTGTACTTCCCTAGTGTTTATGTTAGCCAGACTTTGGCTGATGTGTACATGCTAACACGAGAGAACTGACTATAGATGAGCCGTTTTAATCCTTAAACACATCCGTTGAGTGTTGCTTACAGTCTGTTGGTTAGCAGTAAAGGGGTTCATGTTTGTAAACACATATGTTGTGTGTGATCTATTCTGTTAGTCCACAGGGTTTTTGTTAACCGATAGCTGGAATTTGTCTGAAGTTAACATGCTAACGCTACTAATTTAACTTACTGCAGTAGTGGCGTTTTCATTTGTAAACACGTACTTTGTTGTGATATTTTTGGAGAGAACGTCGTTGGGCGTCGCCCCAAAAATACGAAGAGAGGAGATACGGCGAAAAGGGAACCCGCTTTATTGCATTCGGGACACGTTCAAAGTTCCAAGACATTCAACAGTGGTCTTTATAGTGTTGTCAAATAAAGTTAAGATATCTCGTGAAGGTCGTCGCCCCGGCTCCCTCAGCATATCATCTTGAGGCCTCTTGGAACAACGTCATCCCAGGACCTTCACCAGATGCCTACATACTTATCATGAGTTATTATCTACATTCCACAACAATATCCATTCCATTCGTCCCTGAGGTCGAGTGGCTGGCGCTAAGCAATGTGTGGAGGATTTAGTTTACTCGAATGATTATTTTAGTTTGGCGTATAAGCGGAAATGACACATCTCTGTGTTATTTGCATTTTAACTCTCAACAGTTTTATTTCTTTTATATAAATTAGTTGTATGACTGGATTATTTGTAAGCAAGTTTTTTTATTTTTTTTTCAAAGCAAGACTTTACTAAACGAAACACTTAGCATCTTCTTGTCATGATCGCTGATTTGGGGCACCTGCGACTGCCCCGTTGGCGCCAAGAGCCACGGGACCTGATTGGCTGTTGGACTCTTTTTAAACTCCCATCTTCCTAAAGGAACCCGTCAGACCATCTGCAAACCTATGCTCTCAGCTAGGCAAGCTTTTGTACTGTCCGACACTATCCTGCCCTGTTGCCGATACTTTTGCTTCTCCGTCCCGGCCATCGACCTGTATTGGCCCTGTTTCCTGCCTGATACCTGTTGCCGACTTCTTTTCTGGACCCGTTTCTGTTTTGCTCCTCCGCCCCGGCCATCGACCTGTTTTTCTCGCTGTCAACGACTACCCTCGCTCGACACGGAAGTGCCACTTTTGCGTTCCTGCCATCAGCTACCCGTGACCGCCGATCATCAGATCGTGGCTGCAAGCACTGCTCTCTTTCTCAGTAAAAACTGAGTAAAACGAACGCCATTGGGTCCCGTCTCTGTTCCTGGTTTGTGACACTTGTTATAAGCCAGTTATACTGTACATTTTTCTGCAACCACCACCGTTCATGAGCATCATGTTCTGTACGACTTCCACTGTGAATATGCACGTATTTATTCACAGTTTAAGGATCCCTCAACAGTTTGCGTTTTCGGGGCACATCTTTGGACAGCTTTCTCATTAGTATCTTAGTTTTTTTTTGTTTTACTAAGTACAGACCTATAACTCTTCAAATGTCAAGTCATGTTTATTTGTATAGCCTTTAATCACCAAGAGTCTCAAACGGCTTCACAGACCACCGATTATTGCAAACCACAGACTATTATGACACCGTCCCCTGATCTAAAACCTACATGAGGGCAAGGAAAAACTCAAAAACCTCAACATGAGGAAAATGAAGAAACCTTGACAAGGGACAGTCTCAGAGGGCTTCACAGACCACAGATGATTGCAAACCACAGACTATCATGACTGCACATGAGGTAATCCATTTAAACAAGATGGTGGCCACACACGTCAGCTTCTTTAAGTTAGTAATATAATTAGAAATATCTAAACCTACGAGTCTTTAAGAGATAGCACATGTGTTTTTGCTTCTTATGGAATCAATAGTGTTTCATTTCAATGAATAAAGTATTTTTGGGCCACTAGGGGTCACTCACAAGATAGTTATCCAAATAACGTAAAGATTGTAAGATCTTCCATTTATTTTATTGAGGCACATTCATTTCCGCAGTCATTGATTTCAATGTTCTTTTCCAGTTATTTAATTACATAATTCGTATTAGAAGTGTTATCAACAATTGTGACATGCGATATCCAGAGTGAGGGAAGCTGAGCATATGTATACTAGCGATGAATAGTGTACCAGTATATTTGTTCTCCTTGGGTGTTTTGCTTGAACTCCGTTTGGTACAATTTAGCATTTCATTTAGTTTAACATGAAAATCCAATTAAAAAAATACCTAATTATTGTCATAAAACACATTTAAAGAAAATCGTGATAAAATCGATATTTGATCTGAAGAAAAATAAAAATAAATTGATATTTAGAAACAACTTTTTCCACTGACTTTAAATTTAAACAACTAATTTATATAAAACTTTAAATGTTTATTCTTTCTGAAAAAGATGACATAGGCACAGAGAGGGATGACGTTTCGTGCACCTCCGCCATCGCGAATTGCCCAAGCGCTTGTCACTCGGTGCACGCAGGCTCTTTAATGTCCTATAAGAGCAGTCAAACCGACGCGGCAACATTTTTTGTATAGATTGAAACGATTATGTCGGAGTGAAGGAGGCCGGCGGCAGAGGCCCAAACCGGAATGTGCAGTTCTACTCGGAGATGCAATCTGTGAGAAAAGTGTTTTCTTACTGTCGGATCCGCCGCTGTAGAAGCGCTTGACGCTGTCGTAGAGGCCGACCCGAACCGAAGCGAAACAGGTCTGGCGGTGCAGGCCGGCCACCAGCCCGTTGTAAAGACCCCGGGTCCCCTCCGCCTTCACGATGGTTCTCACGGTGCCCAAGACGCCCCGATATCGGGCCCTCTGGCCTCTCACCAGGGGCTCCACCTCGCCTTGGATCTCAAAACAGGAGACGGAAAAGAATGTCAACGGGAGGAAGAAAAACGCCCAAAAAGAATTGTCTTTGGGCGTCCACTTTTCTAATCGTCTGCAAATTTCTTGTTTGGTTAGAAAATATGACTACCGTGCTTTATTTACAAACTATAATGAGATGTTTCTTTGAAATCAATCTTGGCTCCAAGTACTAGTCTTTTGGTCTCTAAACCTCCCTTTTTCTGTCTCCCCTTTTGCTCTCATCTGTCCGTATCTCTCCCCTTTTCTATCTCCCTTTACCTCACCTCTCTACCTTTTTTTTATCCATCCCTTGCTTTCTTATCCCTCTATCATGTTATTTTTCTCTCAGTTTTCTGTCTCTGTTGTTTTTGGTTGCTCTCCCTTTTGTTTCCTTCATTTTCCTGTCTTTCCCTTTCTGTTGGTCTGTCCTTTTCGTGCATTCTCCCCTTTTTTGTATCCATCCCCCTTTTTGTCTCTCCCTTTATCATTTTTTCTGTCTCTTCTGTCACTTTCTCTCATTTGCCTGTCTTAAGGTTTTCATCTCTACTTTTTTATTTGTCACTTTATTTATTTTCTTTCCCTTTTCCATATATCACTTTCTCTCTTTCTGTCCCTCAGCCCCATCTTGTTTTCTGTCTTTCTCTATTTCTGTCTCTTACCGTCCTCCCTTTTGTGATATTGTCTCCCTTTCTAACTTTTTTCCCCCTTTTATCCTTTTCTCTCCCAATTTCTCCCGTCTCTCTCTGTCTCCCTTCTTGTCTGTCTCCCTGTCATTCCATTTTTCTCTTCTTTTTGTCGACTTCCTTTTTCTCTGGTACCTAAACCTTTTCTGTCTCTTCCCCCTTTTCCTCTCTATTTCCTGTCCTCTCTTTTGTGATATGGTCTCCCTTTGTAACTTTCTCCCCTTTTATATTTTTCTCTCCCAATTTCTCCTGTCTCTCTCCCTTCTTGTCTGTCTCCCTGTCATTCCATTTTTCTCTTATTTTTGTCAACTTCCTTTTTCTCTGGTACCTAAACCTTTTCTGTCTTTTCCCCCTTTTTCCTCTCTATTTTTAGTCTTTCCTTTTGCAATATGGTCTCCCTTTCTAACTTTCTCCCCCTTTATATTTTTCTCTTCCAATTTCTCCCGTCTCTCTCGATCTCTCTCCCTTCTCGTCTGTCTTCCTGTCATTCCATTTTTCTCTTCTTTTTGTCTACTTCCTTTTTTCTGGTACCTAAACCTTTTCTGTCTTTTCCTCTCTATTTCTGGCCCTCCCTTTTGTGATATGGTCTCCCTTTCTAACTTTCTCCCCTTTTATCTTTTCCTCTCCCAATTCTTCCAGTCTCTCTCTCTCTCTCTCTCTCTGTCTGGACAACACCAGAAATCCCAGCAAAACCAAACAAGCGTTTTTGCGGCAGCTCACCTGCAGTCGAACTTTGGCAGTGTCCAGGGGGAAGGTGACCAGGTCGGCCACGCATCCGGCCATCCCGGCCGAAAAGATCTTGACGGGCACCGAGGGTTGGGATTCGGCCCCGCCCGCCATCGTCAAAATAAAAGGTCCGTTCCGGAAACCGGGAGTCACGCCCAAAACGCTCCGCGCGTCTTCGATCGGGAATATCGGTGGCGTTCAGCGAGCCGGGCGGGCGCCGGGCGCCTTAAGCCGTCTACAAAGCGTCATGCCGGCTCAAAGACACGAGAGCGAGTGAGCGGCCGCCAGACAGGCACGCAAACACGCCCCATGCAAACGAGATACGTCGCCTGAGCGGTTATTTCACTCGCTTCGAAACTCGGGCGACACCACGTGCCGGGCAAATATTTATTTAGAAAAATACAAACTATGACACTTACTTTATACAAAACAAACACACACAGTGACGCTAATCGTTGTCGTGGAAGCGAGCGGCACACATTCTTGCAAATTTCTCTGTTTGCTTCTTCCTGGAAAGGGGCGACATGTCGGGGCAACGTCGAGGACCCCTGCCGGGAATTCGGGGCGGAGTCAGGCCGCGTTCCTGTCAGAAGCACAACAAATCACGCCCATAAGAATTTTTTTGTCAAAGACTCATTTTCACAAGGAACATAATCCACATGTGCTAAGTTTAAAGTGTAGTACACAAAAAGGAGAGAAGACATCAATGGATTTTGAGACTTCTTGTGATTAAGGGTGATTCAAGTAAACATGACTTAAACTTGCAGGGAAGACAAGGAGAGAAGCCTCCAGATAACAACCTCCAACCTGTTTTAAAGGTCCTCCTACTAGCTCTTTGTTTTTTTTCCATCTTCAGGTTACAAAAAGCGTCCTAAGAGTCCTAAGGGGTGTGGAAATCAAAGAAAATATGTAAATATAATGTAAATAGCGCATAATAATAATTGAAAGAAAAACCTAACCGCAGGGCGAAATAGTCAAAACAACAGCTAGCCAAAATAATTAACAACTGTGCACAATATTAGACCAAATATCAAACAGCCCTAGCATCCTCCAATAGGGATGCCGTTCTTGAATTTCCACTTTACCATTAATGTGTTCTCTCCTTGTTTTGAGTGTCTACTAAAGTTTCAACTTAACAACCTGTCAGTTTAAAACAATTGCATTTTAATAGCAAAGTTGATAATCCCCTTTTCTAGGCCGAAGTAATAAATACAAAGTAAACAAATAAATAGGAAGTTCTTTTCCCGTTTCATATTAAATCTTCCTTTTTAGGCATAAAGTAAAAACTCAATAAATGTGTATTTCCCTCTCACTTTGATGTTAAATTGTTTCCATCTTTGACACATTAAATAAATCCAAACAAATTTGTAGTAATGACCTTGCCTGTTCATAATAAACTGCCCATTTTTAGGCAAAAAATACAATTTCCCTGTCGGTTTCATATTGGATCGTAAAATAAACCCTACAAAATAAAAGAATCACTCGATCATACACAAAAAAAAGCTCATTTGAAACGTCAAAATTGCAAATATTTACACGGCCTTTTTTTGGGTTTAGCGTAAGAAACGATTTCTTCACAAAGCCTGACAAAGACGGATGTGGCCTGCAGAACTATTACTGCCGAGGGCTCTGTGTCAAAGGCAAACAAAAATTCCAAGTCATATGGAATGTTGAGAGAGTGCTTGTGACTTTATTAGTACAGTATCACCTGAAAAATGGACTATGCGGTGTTTATTTGCTTTTAATTTCCAAAGCCCCGTTTATAATGAACTGGCCATTTTGTTGAAATGATTTGTTTATACTGCCAGGTCACTTCAAGCCATTATGCCAATGACTTTGATGAGTTTCATAGACTAGAGGTCGACCAATTATCGGGAGGGACGATGTTTAGCACCAATATTTGGGAATTTGACGGGTATCTGCATTTTTATTTATTTGGCGGGACGATTATTCAGGCTTAGATGCAGCAGAGCCTTTTCCTCCTTCTCTCCTGCCTTCTCTCTCACAAACTACCTACCCTGTGTCTTCTAATTAAATAAGCGACCGGGGGTGGAGCTACGGAAGTAGGAATAATAGCGGCAGCTCTTCTAACTCCTGAGTCCCGACATGCTTGTGAATCAAAATCGCTTATAATATAGATTTTAAAAGGTCCTTGGTTGAAAAACATGTGAAAGATTAATAGATAATGTAAAAAGTGTCGTTAACTTGTTTTAGGGAAGCACGTTCAGGTGGAGACTGATATATTAGCTCTTATCTTAACATAAATTAGTCATCAAGCATGAGTGTTTGTGATTAAGAGAGAACATAAAACGCTAAAGTGGAAGGCTGAGTGATGAGCTGTTACCATAACATTAGTTTGTGTAATTTGGCTCTAAAACAGGAGTGCCCACACTTTTCAATTTGCGAGCTCCGTTTAAATAGTGATGCACTTCTTGTTTTAGGTTAGTTTAAGCCATGTTAATTGAATTGACATTTGTATGTATTTATTGTCAAAGAAAATCAGAGAGCTATTTTTGTTTTTATGTACCTTTACAAATTGCTACTAAGCCTAATTGTACTGCCTGCATTGATACATTTTGGTTTAAGTGAAAGATTAGTCATGTTAGCTGTTGTGAAATTCTAATTTACTGTAAAATGTTTCTGGGAGCTATCAAAATGTTAACTAAATTTATAACAAATATTCTTTGTTTCTTTTTGCATTATCAAAAATGTCTTACTCCATTTTTTAAGCTTCTACAGTGTATCAATATCAGCTCGGAATATTGGTTATCAGCCTCCTCTTAATACTAATAATCGGTATTGGCCCAGAAAAACCCATAACGGTCTTTCGTAACCGAAATTGCCGCTAATGCAATTGCATGATTGTTATAATGCACAAAATAGGCCAATTTCCAAGCACTACACTGGAAATATGCCTATTTACTCAATTTTTTTTTGCTTTTATTATTTTCCTTAAGTCTTCATATGTTCATTTATTATGACATATGTTTCTTTATATTTTTTGACAGAGTAATTGATTTTATTTTTCATTATCTTCTGATTTTAAAACTCTCTGACCCCCCTAAAAGGCTTAAAACTTAAAAATTAAATTCAAGACTTTTTTAATGCATTTTGAAATCAAATTTGAGACCAAGTTGACAAAAAAACAAAAACAAATAACAATTGCTGAAGCTAACAACCAAAACAAAAAAAGGATATTTCTTGCACACTGTACAGCTAAATATCACAAAATGTACACTCCCTCATGGTTCAATGTAAATGTCTCAATCCCAAGTTGCTATGCGTATTGTGGGTAGACCTAAGACATGCGTCTGCTCTGAAAGGCCCGACCGAAACCACATCGCCGTTTTGATCGTTCTGTTATTGTGATCACCCCATGTTGCCACGAAAGCCAATCGGTGAATTATAAAAAGACAATTGATAAACGCAATCTTTTGAGTTCAAACAAATAAAAATCATATTCATGTGTTTAAATCTATAAGACTTTCAAAAATTTGGATCCAAGACATTTGAATGGAGGCCTTATCTTTAGAATAACGAATGCAATGCCTTTTAAGACCTGTCAAGGATCCGCAGGAACCCTGAGGCAAACTGAAGAACTTTTGCGAACTCATCAATCTTGTGTACATTTTTTGAAACCTAATCATTTCCGAGAACGGGTTACGGTTACTCACTGTGTCGCTAGAAGAATCGGAGAAAGAGGGTGCCAAGCGTAGTTCCCTCAGAGAGGCCTCCAGCTGATGAGCGGGCAGGAAAAAGTTGGGGAGGGAGCTTTGGTATTCAGGACTTAAAGAAAAACACATTTTCATTTCCTACTCTTTATTCCAATATTTAATTTATAGACAAATAGAAAAAATAGTGCCCAAAACGACAGAATGTTCTATTGTATAAAATCATAAAATTGTAGTGCTTGTCAACTAACTTGAAAATTAAGAAATATACATACAAATATATGCTATCCACCTGCAAATATCACCTTATCCAAAAATCATATTATATTTGGACTTGTCATACTAAACAAAAAAGAAAGCAATGCATTTCATTTTATTGATGGCGAAAATAAATGATCCAAAACGTAAAAGAATAAAACCCAATTTTCAAAATGTGGTTAACAAATTTGTTTTTGGGGTAATCTTTGAATATGATGAACATTACCAATATAAACGATATACAATATGTTTAAGAATCTTCTCCTTGTGTATAGTTAAACATTTCATTTTTTTTGTTTCATGATGAAACGGTCAAACACTACAAAGTTGAAACTTCCATGCCAATTTTGTTTGGAATGATGTAATTTTTAATTTTAAAACGATCTTGGCGCCCTCTTCCGGACCAAAATGGTAACACAACTCTCAGCGTCACTATGGAATGATGTGCACTCTTGTTTGCATTGATTTAACATACTTAGTGGCTCCAAAATCACGCAATCGATGATCCGATGAGTTGCCAACCCTTTTAATAATCAATTTCATCAATTAGTTGTTGCAGACCTAAAACGAAGCTTGAGTTTCTGTTGTCTTGTTTGTTTTGGATAGAACAAAACCAACGGAAAAGTCAAATAGACTGCATTTATATAGTGCCAGGTCACTGAGGACCTCCAAAGCCCTTTACTATACACGTCACACTTCACCCATTTACACACACGCTCACACACCGATAGCTGAGTGGAAAGAGCCTGTTCGCATGCCCCTCTCTACCGTTGGGACATTTCCAACCATGTTCGTGCATTTATTTTATGAGAGTATTTTTCCAAGCCTTTGCGTGATAAAAAAACAAAATGTGTAAGCAGGCGTTTGGTGAGCGTCATGATTTGCCGACTGACTGAGAGCGAGAGAATAAATTGAAACACGGAACGTATTATGAATTAGTTTATGTTTTTTTCCTTTTTTTTGAGGGATTTATTTGATCAAAGGCTTTTCTCAGAACGCAGAGCAGGGGTTCAGTCACAGAGCAGTTATTTCCATTTGTTTCTGCCAAGAATTGAACCAGCGATACCTGAAGCGCAGACTCTAGCGTTCTTATTTCGTAGATTTTATGCAACAATCAAACAGTCAAATAAAACGTGCGGAAGAATTCGCTTTTATCTGGAGAGCGGGTTTGGTGGTTTTGTTGAATTTTGTCTTAAAATACATGGTGTGGTTCTCTCTGCTCTAATGATTCATCAGAAGGTGGAAATGCAAAGGATACACAGGCTTCTCTGGACTGGACTCCGTGCGAACAATTGCCGCCTCTTCCGATGCCTCGTCGGCTTCCTGTTTGCTCGGACTTTGATCTCCAGCTTGTGTGGCGTCTGACAGGACGCTGTTCCACAAACTGCTGGCTTCGCCGGAAACGCTTATTTCGTTCAAATGCCGGGGCTCCACCACATCTTCTTCGTAATCCTCCGCCTCACTGCTGCTGTGAGATTGGCCGTCATCATCATCCGAGTGCAACGTCGGAGATGGCGACTGGTCATCAACTCGAGAACTGGAGATGGTGTTGGAGTTCCTCTCTTTTGTTGATCTGCTCTGGTGGATGGAGGAAATGGCTTCCAGGTGTTGATCTTCAAGTCAAATGATATATGCATGACAAATTATGTTTACATTTCAATGAGGGAAAATTCATTTTGGCGAAACTGGAATCTTACTGTAGTGGCAAGAGAACTGTGGCGCGTTGCCCTCAGACGATTCCTCTTCGAGTTGTCGGGTGGATGGCGATGCCATCTTGCTGCTGCAGAATCTCTGGATATTGTCCTGCTCGCTTATTATCTTCCTGCAAGCAAATACACTAACTTCAACTTTTGTGGTTTTGTTTTGCAAGTAAAGGTTGCAAAGACAGCACCAGGAATTTTCGTTTTTCCAATTGAGTGCGATCTGGACCAGCTTGATAGCCTTGGCGTAGGGCGCCTGCCCCGAGACTGGAAGGTCACTGCTCGAGCCTCGGCCGAGTCATACCTTACAACATAGCTACCCGTTGCCTCCCTGTTCGGCATAAAGGGTTGGAATTCATAGATTTGACGGCCATTCAGAACGTGAGGCCGACAACAGCCGCCGATTTAGGTCGGCAATTTTTGTATCACATGTGAGCAGAGTGCTTGTTCAGTAGTACCTCTACTTATGAATTGATTTTGTTCTCGGGATTATGTAGTAACAGCCTGTAATTTGTACAGCCCTTTGAGACTTCTTGTGATTGAGGGCTATTCAAAAAAACATGACTTGACTTTCCAGAGACTCGGAACAAATGGAAATTACACCACATGTTGATGTAAATGTAAATGTGATATACTGGATCACTCATTGTATACCCTTATCTTTCACAAATTGGAATCTATTTCTTGTGACCTCCTCGTAGATCGCCACCCTTACAATAGAACTCTGTATTGAGAGCATTTTCTCCAGTCTTTTGAGAAGTTTTTATGATAAGGAAGAAATGATACAGCTATGCTTTTAGGACAAGCGACTAAAGAGTCGCTCTCTGTTGTTGGATACCGCAGCTACTGTGACGCTCTCCGTCGGATCTATGAATTGGGGGGTCTGGTCACCTGATGACTCCCAACGACAGGTGTTGCAACACATAGGCTGGGTAGAACTTTTGTCACACCACTTACCGTGTACTGTCACACGTGTGTGCATGACCTCTGATTGATCAGGGATAAGGCGAGGAAAATGAATCGAGTGCAATCTGGGTGAAAAGTTATTGCAGCTAGGCTACCTGATGGTGGAGAAGATCAGAGAGCTGTTGTTACTGCTGCCGTCATCACAGTCTGAATGGAGGTTGGCGTGCTCCTGAAGGTTCTGATGATGAAGTCGCACATTTTGCACATGCTCCTGGTGGCGCTCGCTCTCACTGCAAACCCAGAAAGAGTGTTCATAAAAGTACAATAAAAACGCTTATTACTTTTTCCAGATCTAGCAAGAACAGAAAGCTATTCTTTTTCCAAAACTCAAGCTGGCAGTGACATACGTGTGTCTGCAAACCTTTTAGAAAAGAGGTCATCCGTGCGGCGTGGGGAGGAAATGTGCTGCTCGGGGTATCGGCTGATGTGGGAAGGAAAGCTGCTGTACGTGGCTGAGGTCTGGTAGCTGCCCGGCGACACCTGGGAGGAAGGCTACGAGAAGCGCAACCAGAAATGGTTGCTTGTGAAAATACAGCGTCGTTGAAAGTAAGAGTAACTTTTCATCCACTTAATGGCGATAGTAAGATCTGTGATGGACTTTAATAACATAATTAGAAGAGTTATCAATGATGACATTGATCAGTTCCACAACTTGCAAGATACAGCCTGCAGGATTCTCCAAAACACACAATAAGTTTGGTATTTATTTGACTTTCACGTCTAGGCCTGCTTTTGAATGTTTTTAGGGGGTCGTTGATGTTTTTTTTAACCAGTGCATTTTGGTTGTGCTTTATTTGATATATTCAGAATAACTAATTGTTGCTAGTCGATAAACATACAAGTATAATATTCAAATTGAAAAAGTATATACATTTAATTTGGACGCACCAGGAGGATAAAGGTGAAAAGATGGCTTCTTGATGTTGAGCATTTAAAATGTAAAAACATTTTAAGTTATGTTTTAACTGTATTTACCATTAAGGTATAGTCATTCATAATATAGATTAGTTATTTTTATTTTATTTTAGCATGTTGTTAAATCACTTATTTTCGTTACTTCTTCCTGGCGGGTAAAATATGGACAAATATAAAGGAATTGTTTGACTGTATGTGCAGCTTATTTATTTTTGGCTAAAACCGATACAAACGTTAATAACAAAAAAAAATGTAAATTATATCGCTCCATCCGAATGTTTTTTTTAATCATGATAGGCCCTGGGAATGTTGATCATGAAAGTGTAATGTAGAAAATACTATTATTTACTGAGTATAACTAGTTTTATGTGGAAAAAAAAAAAAAATCTGTCTGTATAAGCACCTTTATAGCTGAACCTTGTTGTCCTACCTCCATGTTCACGTCAGCTTTCCTCATCCCTCGGAGATCTCGCAGCCACTCTAGCGGCTCGACGGTGACTTGGAGCTGTCCGCGGCAATGGCCGGCAAAGTCGGTGACGTTGTACCAACCGCATAACGAACGGAGGCCGCAAAGCAGCGGGGTCAGGTCCACAGAGGCGAAGCCGAGCGCTCGCTCTCCTTCTCCTCGGTGGCAGATTTTGAAGAGCAAGCTCTGTTGCGAGTCGAGGAGGAGCTGCTTGGAAATCCTTGTTCAGGAAAACATACGGTTAGAAGCTGGCCCTCAACATTTCCAATATTCTCTTGGAGGAAATGGCCCCGACCTGCATTCATGCTGGTGGTCCCACACGGGGCAGTCGGTGTCAGCTACTGCAGCCGTGCAAACGGGTTTCGCAGAGTCTGCAGCCATGTATGAGACATAGAAGGACGGCGTCCCTTTGCCGTTTTCCGATGTTGCGAAGCCTGTCAGAAATGTAATGACAGATACGCAATTGACATTTAAGCATTGGTTGCATTTTAGGTATTGACCCTTTAACACGTGACATCGCGTTGCCTTCCCCGGTAGAATGAGAGCCATGACAAATGGCAGTGGAACAGGCACCCGAGTCGAGACAAATACGAATAACTACAGAAGAATTTAACCACAGCTTTTTACCATGGTGATTTTTTGCTGTGCGAACTGGCAAGGTTCTAAGCCCAATTTGGGATTTTATTTTATCCCTTTTGATAAGGACACAAAACGCTTTATCTGCAATCAAACGCAGGCACTGGCAGCCCTCAAAGCCCTCCATGGTTTGAAGTATTTTTTACAAGATACGTTTGATGTATTTCCGATCAATATTAAGTTGAGTAGGTATGAGCATTGTTGCTAACTTCGACTTCCTTGCAGAATCTTACTCCCCGTAACCTAAATGCGCTCTAGGTTTTTCCTATACTTCTCAGCGCTGCGTTTCCGACAGAGCGAGTGACACGATTTCAGTCAGTATAATGTGTTTGTTAAGAAATATTGATTGCCGTGATAAAAAACAAAAAACAAGTGCGCGTTTGCATGAAGGCGGGTGAGATTCTGCAGGGGAGTGGAAATTAGCCACAACGCTTCGTGCCAAATATACTCAATGTAGCTATCAATAAGTAAGTTAGTGCTACTGTAATTAAAATAAAAATGATTAACAATTTGAGCAGCCTTTGGTTAGTTCATATGGCCCCCTGGATAAAACATACTAGCATACACAGCTAACGTTAGTGTCTTACCAATAATGAGGTGCCTCCCCGCATCAGTGAGCAATGCATACCGGTAACCCAACCAGCTATGAAGCATCCAGACTTTTATAAGCTTTGAGATCAGCACCAGTGTATGGGGATACTCCAATATTATGGTACAGACGGTGTGGACTGAAGTTGCCTTTTTAATTGTCTGTCTACTGGCCTCACCCAAGGGGCGTACTATTTACAAGGTTTACTGACGTCCGTCATGGTGTCGTCACGATGGTTAGGGTATATGTGTGCAAAGGGTCAATTGTTATATATTTGTTTGCCCAACCAGCAGATACAATCATTTCCCTTCTCAATGTTGTTTTATTTACTTGTGCTCACCGTTGAGATTGAGATTTTTGGCCTTGTGCACGGCAAGCCTGACGGGGATAGAATCTTTTTCATCACTAGTTATTTGCTGAAAGGCCCCGTCTTGGCCATTTTGGCTTTCCGTAGGTTGCGGTGGTGTAGGTGGCTCCGGTTCTTCTACTAAAGGCGTGGGTTCTTCTACCAAAGTCTCCTCCTGACTATCAGACTGCATCGGGTAATCCTCTGTAGTCTGGATGTCAGCTTCAGCCGGGTACGAGTTTGGCGCAGTCGGGGCCAGGCTAATGTGCACCCGGAGAGCCGCGCCCTGCAGGTCTGGCGCCGAGTGCCTAAACAGCGGGTATACTCCTAAAAAATTGAATTAAACATTCAGAAAAAAATCATCTCTTATTGTCAAGATATTCTTCAAAATCTCTCACGGTCCTGCTATCGAATTCCATGAGAATTTCCTACCGCTGATGGTCATCTTCTGCCGTCGAGCCTCTGCAAGCGAGGACAGATCGACAAAGGCGGAACCCAGCAGACGGTCCGTGTTACTCGGCCTTTGGCCTTTGTCCTTCTGGAAAGCCGCCCACACCTGCACCTCCAGCTTCTCCTCGCGAAGGTACCAAGCCAGAAGCTCAGAACTCATCAGCTCCGCTGTGCGACTTCCTTGGAAAGTGACGGAAGTCAGGTGGTCCTCGGTCAGGCAAGGGTGCCTCATGTGCGAACAAAAACTCTCCAGCTCGTAGAACTTGTAACGGAGGTAACAGTATGTGCTGCGCGGCAAGGTGTCCTGGCCCGGCAGGAGCAGGAAGTTGAGCGGTAACCACGCTCGAGGGATGGAGACGCTCAACGATAACTTTTTGGGGCCCTCTTGGTCCTCGTGGTCCACCTTCGCCTGGGGCTGATCCCAGCCCAAATCTTGAGCGGCCCGAATAACCCGCTCGCGATCTGAAGGGTGGTCAAAGCTGATCGAGAGCTCCAGGCCTCCCGCCATCTTGTGCGGATATTCCTGGGATGTGAAGATCCCGAACCAGCCAGAAATACCTGATGTTATAAAAGATAGCCATGGGCAATTAGCGCTACTAGCATCTGGCAGTGAATTAATATTTTTTTGTTTTGTTTTTTTGCAAACGGGGCACAGAGTTTGCGTGACTTTTTCCGTTGCAGACTCAAGTAAGAAGAAGGTCAGTAGCGGCCTCTCGGAAGACAGTTGATTCATTTAACAAAGGAAACTTTTTCACATCTGCTGCACATGTCGGATAGACCGAGGAAGTGGGGGGTCCTTTAAGAGTGTTGGTGTTTCTTTTTAGGCTTTTCCCAGCCAAATACCCCATAACAGCACAATTTATGAGGTTAAATCATAACAATCAGTGTTTCCCATAGAATTTTAAGAGACCCGAGGGGGTGAACTGTTTATGGGGGTCCGGGGTTGTGTCCACGGGTGTGCCCCCGCATAGGATAATAATGTAACATTATGCATGAAATCAATGAATAAAAAATGGATTATACCATTGTATTAGCCTTTTATTCTACAGTGAACCTTTAACAAATGTAAACATTTTTTACGAAATAACTTTAAAATGTAGCAACACAGAACCCTTGAAAAACAAATCAAACAACAAAATGAATATTAGAAATATTAACTCTTAAGTGGTAAAAGAAAACGTTTAATTACAAGAACTTTTAACCATTTACAATTCAACTTCCAACCAATGTAGACTGAAACGACACAGAACTTCTGAAAAATAAGAAAAAATATAAACTAAATGTGTTTAACAAAAACAAAAATATTCTTAGTCACTCCTGAATGTTGGCATTTGGGAACACAATGTGCTAAAGCTTTGAGGGGCTGATTCAGATTCTTCTGTCAGTGATCAACATTGCAGTGTTTTGGAGCTATTACTATCATTAAAATGAGTCCAAATAAGGATATTTTTTTCTGCTTTCACTTGTTTTTATATTTCCGTTTTGTCCTTCGTATTGCAATCTCTCTTGAATCGTTCCTGTGCTCAATGTGCTGCTTCTGAACAAGTTAGACTTTCTTATCTGAAGGCTTCTTTCCCTCCCCTTCTTGCAAGTTCAAAATCCGTTGATGTCTTCTCTTCTTTTATTGAGAGTTTATTAAACTACAAACTTGACAGGAGCCATAGAATAAAAAAGATAACTAAAGTTTGTGGAAAAATAGTAGAGAAGCTGTATATGGGGATGCACACCTGTTGTTTTGCGGAGAAGGTCTGCAAGCGGGATTTTCACTGTGCCCAACATCACATCTGGGGGTTTGGAAGGAAATCCTGCAAGGGAAATGACTCAAAATCAATCCCGACATAACAAGCTCAAAAAAGTGGAACCACACATGCCACATTCTTACAACTTAAAACCTTTCTAGCATGCATGCACTATTTTTCACATAAAACATGTTTGGACTCCAAGAATGTTTATTTCCAAGAACCTTTTCGGCTGTCTCGATTCCAGACGGTGAAAACGGCCGTAGCTTGCGCCAGCTGCTCAGCCAGGCTGCAGGTTTGTCCTCCGCTCTGGTGCAAGAGTAAGTCACAGCGCACTTCGGCGCGGTGGTCGAATTCGGGGCAGAAGGTCCTGGCGGCCACGCGGGTGCACGTGAGCTTGTGCTCGGGCAAAAAGGACAAGTGGATGCTCACAAATGAGTTAACACCCACGTTGGAAAAGTACTCCAAGCCTTCATCTTTCTGGGCTGCGACTCTAAAGCAGGCAAAATGAGATTAGAGTGGTAGAGTGAATTGGGGGGAGTGCCGGGGGCTTCGTACTTGGCTGCTGCCTGCAAGCCGCACCCTCGGTGTACTTGGACCACGAGGGTCACAAAACCAGAGGAGGGTCCTCTACTGGGGGGAACTGCAGCTCTCACTGGCCGGTGCCTGTAGCGGACGCACACATCCAGGAGGCCTGGGGGAAAAAAATGATCAAGGATCAGTAACACTGGGTGCAAAAAATGAGAGAAAAACAAAAACATCAGCGGGTCCACATTTTAAATCAAAATATGGAAATCTTCAAGTTTTTACAAGTACTACAACAAACAGGTTGAAAATAAATACGACTCATGTACTTATGGTATGTAATCAAATCTGAATGTGTTATTAGAGCACTTTTAAGGCAACAAATTGAAACTCAAAGGGCTGTATAAAAACATACAGTGTGCAAATCGGAAAATAAAATCCCCTCCTTTATATCCTGTAATGATTATCTCCTGTAATGAAAAACTTGTGTAAACTTTATTCAATACTGACATTCTTTTAACTTTTCTATTTATTTATCTTGACATATTTACAAGCAAAAATGATATCACAAAAATGATCTTACATCCTAAACAATTGTGCACATTAGGCGTATTTTAAAATGATGGCATTCTGTTCAACAAAACACTAATATATTTTCTTGATACGTTCAAAGGGACATTGTGTATTAGTTAAAACCTCCTAGTGATATTGATACAATATTTATTTGAATAACGGAATAAATAAATGAAATATCACTTCACCTTGTATTTAAAAAAAAAAAGTATAGGGTGTTGTTTGTGTTTTGTATTAGTCGTTTTTGTTTGCACTACACACTACAGCTACTCGTTAAATATTACACGGTGTCCTTTTAAAACAATTTTTGACATTTTTAGACACTGATGATAGATATGATGTGCCAAATCAGATCATTTAGTAAATCACATTGAATGTGCTGAAGTAGAGGTCTACAAACTTTTTCAAGCTGAAAGATACTTTTTGTCATTAATTAGCGCAAAGGGCACCCATTTTGATATGCATTTGTAATAACAACCCATCATGTTATTACTATGTTGTTAACAGGCTAATTATTAAGAGTAAATAGAACTCAAGTCAACCACGAAAAAAATGTTTTACTAGAAAATTGAAATGACCGAGCACTGGTGAGCTATATTAAGAACAGTTTGCAGTTGGCATCCTAATGCCCGCAGGCACCACGTTGGAGACCCCTGTTCTAAATTATTACTTTTCTCACGACTCTCACAGCCAATAACGTTTCGTACAATTTTTGTACAATGTACAAAACAACAAAAAGAGTTTTTCCATTTGAAAGAAAAATCAAGAGTTGCAGAAATCCATATCAGTTGTACATGTTGTTATTGGACCTTCTATATTTTGGTAAACGACAATTCCAGGGAATTCCAAGCGTGTCAGCTTTAGCTTCTCACCAGATGACTGAGGAAGACGCGCAGCCAGGCCATCCACTTTGTGGAGCAGAGCTAGCGAGAAGATCTGAGCCTCTTCCGGCTGCCGTCCCTGCATGGTGACCATGGCGCATAGCTTGGACAAGGGAAGTATTCCTTGGGCTACCATCTGGTCTCGCACGTTAGGATAATAGTATCTGGTGAAACGTACACAAAAAACGACATCAAGGTTTGGTTTTAAGTGGGTCATGGATGGACTGACACCCTCATACCTGCACCACACTTGAAAACGGACCCCGCCACCGCCGCCACCACCACTTAGTCTTTGGCAAGAAAGAGTGCTAAGGAGCAACTTCTGGATGGGAACGCCTTGAGGCGCGAAGAGGACGTGCGTCTCCGTGTGGCCGAACTCCGGGTCGGGCACGCAAAGAGTGGTGCTGGTACGAAAAGGTTTCAGAGTGGTGTCTGTGAAAAGATATCATATTTAAAGTTTAGAATTGCCGTATATTTCAGACTATAAGGCGCACCTGCATCTATCATCTTATTGGGTGCCATTTCAGCACAGTGACCTTCACTCAGAAAATGTGAAATATTTTATATATCTGAAAGAGGGAATTTCAAGCTAGAAGAGAAATGTATTGGTCCAGCTCAGAATATCATTCCGACACTTCTTTTTTTATCCAATGACTTCACATATGACAAATGTATTGGTCTCTCAGGAACCGTCCTCTTATGGTTCAGATCCTACCTCTCAGATAGGACGCACTGTGTAAAATAGGGTGAAATGACATCTGAGCCCTTTAGTGTTACCTGTGGTGTTCCGCAGGGTTCAGTACGTGGTCCCCTTCTTTTCAGCATTGACATGCTTCCATGAGGTGATATTATTCGCAAGTATAAAATCAGTTTCCATTGGTACGCAGAAGACACTCAACTATATCTTCCGATGAAAGGATCTGCCCCACTAAACTGTGGAAATTTGGAGGCCTAAAAATGAAACTAATTTAAAAATTGAACTTGCAAGGAATGTCATGCCATTAGACGACTTTTATCACCTCCTATTTTTGATAATAGTCGTGATCATCCATCGGTTACAGGCATAGCGAAAGCAGTGATTCGTGTGCCTCCTTTGTATTTCTAAATCATTGGAAGCTTCGTTTTCATCGTTATCATGCTTTTGCTTTTCCCTTTAGCATCACTGCAAGCCTTGGGAACCAAAGCACATAAATGCAGAACAAAATATCACATACCCACTCGAACAGTCTTTACAAAGTACACTAGATTCTCAACTGAATGAAGAGAATGAAAGGCATTGAGGGAGGTCATTCAGTCAATAGAAACATGGTATTTTCATAATGAAATGGCGCAATTCAATAGCTGACCAGCGTTTGATAGGACGTAGACCAATAGCAGACGGGTATCTTAGAGATGTAACACATGTTATACAAACACTGCAAAGTTTGAATTGTATGCTTTTTGTGGCATGTAAAATAATCTGGTATTGATGTGGTATCGTGGAGAAAAGTAAACTTTTTCCACAACGTCATAAGGCAGGGATTACTGTATTTGAAATAAAGAACTTTATGCACCTCTGAAAACTTGCAAGTTGTTAAAGAGCTTACTAAATTCATCCAGGTCTGCAACAGTGTCAGCCCCTTCTTGGCAAGGGAAAGTGTACTGGATAAAACAGTCGGCCTCCCCCCAGACTGTCGACTGCAGAGGTGCCAAGCCCGTCACCTTCTCCACCCTGACGGTGAACACGTGCTCCGTCATTGCTCGGAACTCAGACCGGCTGATCTAAAGCAGAGTGAGGAAATGCTCGTAATTCTTTAGAAATAGGTCACCGCGTTAAAACAGTCCAAACCTGTGTGGGGGGTCGGTGATTGCGAAGAGGTTTGAAGTCGGGAGAAGGGCCCTCCTCTTCCCTGGCTCTTTGCAGGGCCAGCACCTGCTCACAGAGGCCCATGGCCAGCGTCACCCGCAGGCTTCCCCTGCAAGCGCCCGAGAACACGTCCACAACTGGCATGTAGCAGTCCACCCCTAAAACCGGGTACTGCGCCTGCAGAAGTAGCTGGGAGATTTCCGGGTCCCTGTGTGTGAAAAAGTCGATTGCGCTTCAATTAAACCATCGTCCTGAATTTTTGTCTCATCTTCTCTTTGTTTTTCAAATACATTCATAAATAAAAACACTGAATATAGTTCATAAAAATATTATAGAACGACAGTTAAGATGAGTATTTTGTCCACCAATGTAAGACATTGTCTCGTGTGTCAGAGGCACGAATCCAACTTTGTCTCACTGGGACAAAAGAAATTGGTCCACAGCAAAAAAACATCCACTTGTAGAAAGGAAAAAAACTAACAATCAGCTATGTTTTTGGTAAATTAAGTGGTAAGTAAAATTCATAAAACCATTTAACGAAATTTCAATCTTTTTTGGTAGTACTTTTCTAGTAAATCAAGAATTAAAATACATATTTGAACTCATTTTACTTATTTTTTTAGCTAGGTATACAAGTGAAAAATACAGTAAAAAACAGGAAAAACAATTCTAAAAATTTGGTTTGAATATGATGGTTAAACTTACACTCATCCCCCCCCAAAAGAAGAAAAATAACATTCTTTCTATTAGATGAAACTTTCCAAATTATAATAAAACTGAAAAATAAAATATCCATTATCTGCACGGCTTATCCTCAGTAGGGTCGCGGGGGTACTGGAGCCCATCCAAGCTATCTTCGGGCAGTGAGCAGGGGGCACCCTCAACGGGTTGCCGGCCAGTTGCAGGGCATCCAGAAAACTCAACCTTGTAAAATATTAACTCCAAAACACGGCAGAATAAAAATCCGCCTAAAAGTAGTTCTGCTTCATTTGACGTTCCTAGTAGTGTTCTTTTCGCTTTGAAACTCCCGCTTAAAAATAAACAGACTCGTAAAATGATTCCCAATACAGTCATTAGCCTCTGACCTTTCAATTCACCCCACTCTCGGCCAAGAGTAGGCCTTTTTTCAGGGTCCAAATTGCATAACCCTAACCCAGCTATCTTAGGGCAGTGTGCAAGGGGGACACCCTAAACCGGTTGCCAGCCAGTTGAAAAAAAATATATTTAAGATTTAAGTTACAGTTATAGTCTGAATTGAAAATCCAAATGTTTAAAAAAGGAAAACAAGCTGGAGCTTAGAATTACTTGTAATAGTTTCTCAACTTGTTGGTCGGGAAACAAAAGTGGTTTGCGGGCCTTTTTTCAGTGTGTCGCAGGCACTTTGTCATTTAATGAGAGAAACATGATTCGGCTCCAAAAACTGATGGAAGCAAAAAGACATGACGTGACTGGCCTGAAAGACATGTAGAATTGCTGAAGCGGCAGTTTGACCAGCCCGAGGAGTTTCTCGTCTCTGGTGCCGGACGTCTTCAGCCAGACTTCGATCACCATCACGTTGTTCCTCATCCGCTCCAGCAAGCGGGCGCTCAAAGGCACGGGAGTTACCTACAGGGACACAAACAATAGACTACTCACATTTCGCTTTACTGCCGTTTCTATTTACTTTACTGACATTCATTCTACTACCTGGACAAAGTCGAAGGACGGGTTGGTTCGCCCCCAGCTGACCATAGAGCTGGTCACCTCATCGCACCAGAAGAGTTTACAACTCAAATAGACGTTGATGGGCTGCGTAGACCCGCTGCTGAAGTTCTTGCCGTCCGGAACCATCAGCAAGGTGTGCAGAAGGATCTCAGGCTCACGCTCCGTCACCACAAGATTACTTTGAGCGGCTTTCATCCCGAGTTCATCGCGATCCTTAGACGCAAAATCTTGCGAGGGGTGAGTAACCACGTCTTCCCGACAGAAATGTCCAGATGGCGACAAAGTGCTGGAAATTCTCGGAGGACTGAGCATGGAGCGAGATGCCGAGGTGTCTCTTTTCGAAGTCGATTCAGAGCTTCTGCTGTTAGTGGAAAGTTCCAGCAAGACCTAAAAAAAAAATAAAAATAAAATGTGAGTGCTAAAATATTTGTTTCCTTTACAAACTTACAAACACCAATGTTTTAATGGTATTACAATAATATTTATAGAAGGTCGCCTTTTTTGGTGGTCGTTTTTTGTTCCGAATAAATACGACTATCATTCATATTTTTTGATGTAGTTATCACAGGAGTGATAGTGCAGTTTTCCCTGTCCCGCATAAACTAAAATCAACAACATTAAAACAGTTAACGTTACAACTTTACTACTGAAGTAAAATTTTCCCCTGAAAAAAGGAGCAAATTTGTATAAACATGTCTATTCTTGAAAATAAACTGGACCATTTAACAACTGGAAGTGGCATCGAACCGCGAGATGACTAACTGCTGCGCTAAAATTCTGACGAAGACATGGTTAATCTTATCTATCCCGGCTGACGTTCAAAGTAACTGTGCGGGTCAGATGTATCGACATTTCGTTCTGTATACACGTGTATACGAATGACAATAAAGTAAATCTGAATCTGAAAATAATAAAAAAAGCTCTCTTCTAGAATACAATATATTACCATATAATTAAACCCCTTTCTCTGGCTGACAAGCAGTTGAGGGTGTCCCCTGCCCACTGCCCGAAGATAGCTGGGTTGGGCCCCAGCACCCCCGTGACCCTACTGAGGATAAGCAGTGCGGATAATGGATGGATGGATAAACCCTTTTCTCAAACTAATATATTTTTATAAGAAATAAAACTACAACTTGTAGATGCGAAATTTTTTGTATAAAACTTTTAAGCAGGGTCATGACATGGTGCCTGCAGGTACAAGGTCACCCCAAAAGAATAGATCACCAGGGATGAATTATTGTGACTACCCAGGAAATTAGATTTCCAACTAGCACTATGTTTGAGCAGTGGACTGAGCTTATTGTAACCCTACTTTTAATCATTACAACGAGGTAATAACATAGTAATGACATGATATGCATTTTGGAAATACATTTTCAAATTGGGAGCCCTTTGAACTAAAGAGTAGCAAAATAGTAGCCTGATGCTTCAAAATTTTCGGACCCATGCTCTGAAGAGGATATCTATTTAAGGAAAAAGCCTTGTAGGTCTTCTTGAGGCAAAAAAACTGTTCTTTTGGCCACAGCATTTTACCCTGAGAAGACAGAGGTTCCGCTTGGCGCTTTCCACTCCACGCACCGGCAGCTCCACTGACTGGCAGAGCTGCTGACTCTGCAGCAAACATCGCAACGGATGAGCGGCTTCTCCCATGACAGCAGCCTGCGACAGCAAAAGTGAAATTTGGTTTTGTACTTAAAGAAACAATGCACAAGTCAGATGGGTAAAACAGTGTTATCCATATGTTGGTATCTATCATAGTGACACCGGAAATTCTGGACTATAAGCCGCAACTTTTTTTCCACACAAACGTACCACTGCAGCATATGCAGAAATATGGCCAATGTATGCAATTTTACTCATGGTCATCAGGGGCACTCGAGCAGAAAAGGTAAAAGTGAGACAGGTGGTGTCGAAGAAGACGCAAATCTCAACCGCCACAGAACATAGATGTTGGTACCAGCTAGAGGTAAGATTTATGGCCCGAGCCCGAACCCGAACCCGAACCCGAGGCAATTTCGGGCCGGGTCGGGCCCTGAAATGTCAGTCATACGGTCGGGTCGGGTCGGGTTCGGTCCTGCTTTTTTTTTTTTTTTTTTTTTAATTAATTAATAATGTGTTAAATGTTCATTAAAAATATATACTTAAACTATGTATGGATACTAGACCAAGGAATACTTGTTATAAAATAAATAATTTGGATAAAACGGAGAAGGAGCTGTAATCGCTATTTTTCCGACTCCTATGGAAATTCCTCCCCCCCTCCGATTTTAAATGAAAAAAACAACAATTTGTTTACACCGCGGGATCCAATGCAACCAGGGTTTCATTCACAATAAAAAAGACATTACATACGGATATTATAGTAAATCAAATAAATATTATTTGTGTACAATTAGTTGTGATTGCGGAAATCATAGCGTACAGTGACGTTGGTGACTTTTCCATCCGCGTTAAAAAACGCATTTTGTAAAATACGATCGCGCTTTATTGTTTAAATAAACGCGATCTCCCAATGATTATAATTAGCTCGCTTTATTTTGTTTTAAAGCGTATTATATAGAATATGATCGCTTTTGTCGGAAGCGTACATTGACGTTGGTGAGATTTTCATCCGCGTTAAAAAACGCAATTTGTAGAATACGATCGCGCTTTATTGTTTAAATAAACGCGTTATATAGACTAGGATCTCCCAATGATTATAATTAGCTCGCTTTATTGTTTTAATAAGCGTTTTATATAGAATACGATCGGGGGGGGGGGGGGGGGGAATTTTTCATAGGAGTCGGAAAATGGAACAACACATCAACACCCCCTCAATGAAAGTGCTGCGCTAAAATCTTAAAGGCGTACTACTACTGCTGCTGTGAAATATGGCCCAATGATCAAGTCGTCAAAATGACGGACGCCTTTAAATGTTTTCGCTACCTCAAAAAAAAACCGTCAATGACAGATTGCAGTGCAGACACAGAAATATAAAAGATGTAAATGTTTATACAGTTTTATTTAACTTAGGCCTAGATGTTGTAACAAAAGGCAGAGTTTAATTTGTTATCATAAATCACCCCTCCTTATAAATAAAATATGTAATTTCGGGCCCCATCGGGCCGGGCCAGCAAATCCAGTTAATTAGTCGGGCCGGGTCCGGGTCGGGTTTAATACCCCTCGGGCCTGCGTCGGGTTCGGGTGCTTTTTTTGGGCCCGATCTTACCTCTAGTACCAGCTATGTTGGTGCTGTGTTGGCAGTTTTACCCCATTTTTCAGTCCCCTTCAAGGTTCCTCTCCCCAGGTGTTTAATTCTCGCCACCCCAAGATTTCCTTTTAAGATCTTCTCCTCCTCTGCAATCCCGGTCCAACACCCCCTTCTTGCCGGTAGGGTCTTTTGAGGTTGCTGTTTTAATAAACGTCCACCTGGTGGGGTTAGAGCACACTTTGTGCCTCGAATTTGGGTTTGTCCAACGCCTCATGAGAGTTGTAGTGTCTCAGTGCCTTTTTCATGAGTAAGTTTGTTATTAAAACTTTAAAAACTCTTTCTGTGTACCATCTTTTTTAGTAAACTCATGTTTCAACGTGGGCACACATGGCTTATAGTCAGGTGCCGGTAATGTATGTAAAATGTTTTTCCTTCAAAAAGCCTAAATTATTGTATCTAGCTTTCAAAAACTATAATCATTCTTTTGCCTCACACTTACTCTCTTTTGGTCATTTTTCCTGACGTAAATTCGAAAAAGGAGCTTGTTTCGCCACCAGTCTTCCACGGTGGCTTTGCTGAAGTGCACGGGAAAGACTGAGAGCTGCTTAAAGCTGACCTCTTCAAAATAAAGCAGAAACATGTCAGATGTTAAGCACAAAAAGGCCAAAAGTAATTCCCTGAAAAGCACCTGCCAGCGTGTTGTACCTCCTCCGGTGATGTTGCTAGACGCAATCCGGGTCACCTCCGTGCTGTTTGTCGTATTCGGGCAGTGTCGACTGGAAGAGGAAATCCTGGGGAATGTGTACTCCACAAAATATGTGCTGCCAAAAAGAGAGTGTCAGTCAAACTGGTGAAGAAAGACGTTAAAAATCAGAAAGGACATTGTCAGAATATTGCAACACGTTACTGCATGTATAGTCATAATATTGTCTTTTCCAGTTACCGGTACTGTATATCCATTTGACTATTTAAATCAAATTATTCATTTAGTTGTGGTTAACATACTTCATGATTATTTTTGTATTTGAGTGTTGTATTTACTTATGGTTTGTGTTTTTGCCAGAACACTCTCAAACTACAGTGAGTAAACTTATGTGCCCACGGTTAAAAATAAAGTTATTCTGTAAATTTCCACTGTGCACAAACGCAAATCCTTCAAACCACCCTATCCCAAACCCAAGCTCCGGCCTCCCTCAAGAAATTTGAGTCTGAGACCCCAGATTTAAAAGAATGACATGGATATAACTGGAAACGTACACAATTATGAGTACGTATATGCAGTGACACATTTCAAAAATTAAACATCATTGATGTTTAAAGCTCATGAATCCACTTTGAAAAACTCGTACCACTTTTTTCTGCATAGCAGTGAAAGCGATCTGCCCAGGGTCTTTTTAGTGGGCAGGGGGCTGGCACAGCTGGTGGGCACGGTCATGGAGTCCACAGTAATTCTTGCAGATCGCATGAAACTCAAAAAAGTCAGCTGTTCTTGACTCAGAGAAACATCGACATCTGCCTGCGAGCCTTGCAACTCAGAAACGGCACTAGACAGCATTTATATGAAAAAATTAGATTACATTTACAGGGGAAATTTTTTATTGAAAAACAAAAAATCTTACTTGTCCCTCGCCTCCGATGGTTTCCCGGTCGCCTTCTCCCCTCTGTCATCTAGCGTCCTCTCATCCGGTCTCAAATCCGAGGTCTGAAACGAGAAAATGCCTGACAACAAATTGCCAAAAGGTCTACCACAGCTGCTGTTATGTTTACTGACAGGGGTTTTGTAGAAAAGATTTTCCAGCAAGCTGTGATCGTACTGGGGGTCGCCCAATTCGCTGTCGCCACTCGCGCTGCACTGACTCGACGAGCTGGATGCGTGCTGGCCCCCCCACATAGGCGGCGGGGACGTCTTCGACCTAAAAAGGTAGGAACACAATATCACAGCTTTTGAGGGAGATAAATTGTAATTTGTCACAAATGTTTGTTTACACCTTCCACAATATCACAGTTTATGACAGTGTGTATTTTTTTGGGGTGATAGCAATTTTTGTATCGTGAAGAAGATCAAGAAAAGATGACCGATTCTGCATAAATAATGCGAGGCAGTCAGATCATTATTTTTAAAGGCTCCTAAATAATCCAGGATCTAACCACTTAGAATAAATATTTGAAGAATTGAATTTTTGGTGAAAAAATAATCACATTTGCCATTAATACCTGTTAATAGCGCACATTCAATGTCATTGTATGTTCCTAGCTTACTCAGTGTGTAATAACTATTTAAAAATGTTTTATAGTCTACTTCCTAATGATTGCAATACTTTTGAAGGATTTATCTATAATTGGATCCATTAAATGTATAGTTTCTTTATCACTTTAGACTGTTATTCTGTTTGTTTTTTCTTCTTTCTCTAGGACTTTTACATGACGGCCTGGTCACTAAAGATGGAAAATAACTTTCTGGCCATTTATGGATTTAAAAAAACAAAACATGTATCATGTATTTGGTTAAAATGTCATTGTCTCCTTTAAAAAAAAAAAAGATTCAAATACACCCTTACTATGGAGTCACGTAGTCCAGGTTGCGTAATACAAACCATGAATCGCATGAAACTTCATATTAACTTTGCATTATATTGTTTTATTTTTATTACAGACAATAGGCTTAAAGATCGTCATATTACAAATGCTTCAATTACACATGATCAATTTATAGTGCTTGTTAGTTTAACATTGGACACCTGCAAAGGAGATTCCAAATTATACCAGAATTGTTTATTACTAAACAACAAACTTATCACCACAGTATTAAGTTATAACTCTGAATGTCAATGACAAATGAAAAATGTAACTACTCTTTTAATAAGTAGTTGCTTAATGTATACAGCATATGGCAAAAGCTCAGGTGCATTCACATTTTTCTATTTGTATTCTTTCAAATTCAAGCCTTATCCCACAATCTGCTTTTAATCCCAGCATGTAGTTTTCACACATTATAATTTATTTTGATAACCTCAGGGAACACCCAGGCTTAGATTAAAATGGTAATAATTATAATAATAATAAACACAAGACTAATAATACTACTTATTTTGATTGCATTAAACAAAACTGTGTTCTTTGTATTTTCTTCAAGACCTGGAAAGTGGACAAAAAAACACATTTTTGTGATATTTTAGAATATTTAGTTTGTAAATGCATTTATATATCTCCCAACAAAAAAACTGTGTTTGCCATTCATTTTAGGTTTTGCATTTCTAATTTATTTAGATTTTTTAACAGAGTTGTGCACTCTGCAAGAAACCTGTACAACAACTACTACTATTTATTTTCAATGTTACAATTAAAAAAATGATAATAATAATTTCACTCCATATTACTAATTGTATAATATTGTTCATTTTGAGGTTTTTTTTTGCTCATAGGTAAATGAAATAAAATGAGAAAAATATTACTAGCATAACAAAAAAGATTCTTCCAATGGGGTAAAAATAAGATTATACGATCATAATAATGATACAAATGTGATAAAAATTTAAAAATTGTAGGAAATTTATTCAGTATAAGATATTAAAAAGAAGCAAACCCCTGCCATTGATTTTACTCATCATTTGTAGAATTTAAAAAACATCCCGACTAAACACGAAACTGAAACTCCGTGTGGTGTTCTAGAACCACTCGTCAAAGCTTAATCTCTGATATGAAAAAAACGTCAGTTTTTGCGCAAGTGTTGTGTACCAGGCACACATTTTTATTTCTTATTTAATGCTAGTAACAAATATTCAAATCAGAAGTATTAAAGTTGCATTGCTGGAGCAATGTTGAAGTTAAAGATTTTGTTTACTATATTTTCTTTTTAGCTATACATGCCAAACAAATACAAATAACCCTTTAATTATGTCTTTGCCTTTCAACTTGTATCCTTTTATTTCTAAACTTGTGGGATGTACATGCCATTGTTGTGCCAAGTAGTAGCTTGGTATAAAAGCTGTAGTTATGTTTTTGCTCAGAAAGGCCAGCAATAGATAGAATAGTGGCAACCTATGCATTCAAATGCACGTGTAAACAAGAAATTACCTGTAGTTCTTATTTAAGCAGGTCGGCGTCTTGCATGGCTGCATGGCCGCTATTGGTGTGTGTGTGAATGGGTAAGTGTGAAGCACATTGTAAAGCGCTTTGGGAGGTCATCATTGACTTGAAAAGCGCTATATAAATGCAGACCATTTACCATTTACCATTTATAAACTGTACTGTATTTTTCAGTGTCAGGAATATTGGCATCATTCATTTCATTTTAAGTCAGTGCCTGTCCCTACCTGCCGAGAAGAAGCTCCGCAGCTCTTCGGTCCAAGTCGGGAGAACAACCTAGCACATTGCTAGTAGGGTGTTTGACATCAGAATTGGGAAGCGGGACACTTTCCACGTTTAACAAATCAGGGGGCCTGAAGATGTTACAAATACAACAAATGCCTTAAATTAGATTAGAGACTATGAGTAATGAAGGAGATTTGCGGAGAACATTTTGTAATGTCTGAAAAAAACAATGACTGAATGGAAAGAATCTCAATTTTTTTTTTAACTTTTTGGGGGGCAACACCTGGACCTGTTAGTGGACTCACAAGGAAGGTGCTCTGACACAATCACCCTGAAAATGGGAGTCTTTAGGAAGCGGGCTGGTATCCAAGTCACTTCTCAAAGCCGACACCACCATGGCGTCCCGAAGTTTGTTCCCGCGTTCCAGAATAACTGAAGACGAGAAAGACAAGGCAGGACATGAGTTGGACAGCTTCCAAAATAGTCACATTCCTGCAAATGTTAGTTTCTCCATTCTTAAACACAGCTGATCCAAACCATTCTGTAAATTTTATTCCAACTCCTAAAAAAGGGGAAGGATTCTACAATCTTCTAAAACCTGAAAATGGAATTCCTCTCCAAAAAAGACTTTGTTTTGAAGAGAGTTGGTAATTTTACTCAAAATTTTTTGAGTGACACACCTGACAAGATGTCATTTGTGGGCTGATGTGATGCCACCTGATCCTTTGCCGGCAACTTGAAGCTCTCCACCATCTCTTCTTCATCGATCTGTTTGCTTTTATAACACCAGAGGTCTTTCTCTCTGAAAACAAACATGAGGTTGAAACCTGAGTTTAAAGTCAAAACCCTATCTTCAACCCTAGGCTTGATTTGAAACCGTAGTTTGAAACCCCAAAAAGATAAGAAAAATCCTAGTTTAAAAGACTACTCTGTTTTAAATCCTGTTTAAAGCCAAAACCCGACTTTAAAACACTAATTGCAACCATAGGCTGTTTAAAATACTACTATGAAACTCCTATTTGATCCCTAAGTTTTGTTTAAAAACATACCTTACGTTTAAAACTATAGTCTGAAACCCTCCTGCAGTTTTAACACTTTTTTTACACTGTAGTTTGAAACCAAACCCCTACCTTAAAGCCAGAATTGAAAAGACAAAAGCAGGACTAAAACCATAGTTTGAAGCTCAGCATCTTTCTAGGTCTTTCTTCTGATTTTAAAGCATTCTTGACAAACCTCGACACATTTCCTCCATTTGAAATGCTACCATCAGTAGGCGGAGGCTTCTCCAACGTGGCCACCTGAGGAACTTCGTAGTGCTCGTTACACGTTTCATCCAGCATCTCCAAATGGAGAGAAACCTGCAAGAGTCAAGTCAGAATTCCCTTAATCGTAACAAGTCTCGAAGGGCTTCACAGACTACCATTACAATATCCCTTGATCTGCAATCTACATTAGGGAAGGGAAACACCCAAAAACTGAACAAGACGGGTGAAGTGTGCGTTGTCTAACCTCCAAATGGCCAAGTTTCCTGGAGCTGGGGGACACCAGCATGTGGATTCCGGTGATAGGTTGGGATGGGGAGAGCCGGGAGATATCCTTCACTTGAGCTCTCGCCACTGGAAGGTGATCCGACTTACTCACGACTTCCAGCACCAAGTTGCCCATATCTGTTCAGATGATGATGTTCTTTGAAGGCTAGGTTACATGGCCCGCACACAGGGGTGGGTAAATTACAGCTCGCGGGCTACATGCAGCTCGTCGGGATATTTATTGCGGCTCGACAAACGGAATTGGTAAAAATATAAACATAATGCATAGATAACAGTAGAATAAAGTACTGTACTTTCCACACTATAAAGGCGCAGCAAATGATAAGGCAAACCCCTCAAAATTAGCCCTTTGTCGTATATGTTTTATAGATAGAGCACTGGACTGCAAATCACATGAAATTTTGACTACGGTAAGGACTTCTGCGTAGACGGGTACTTATAAATGAATTTGTGCATCAAAATATGTTGCTAACTCAAATCGCAAAACATTGTATGCAAATGGAATCATAACCTTAAATAGTGGCAGTAAGAGAGCCTTCACATTTCCATTAGACCACCAGTGGGTAGAGACACACAAAACAGCCTTAGAGCTTATCTCAACATTACACTTTGTTTTAAAGTGCCACAACCCTGATTTGCATAGTGGATTCTGATAAATGAAACCGTCTCTGCACTTTTACACCTGTGCTTCAAAAATTCCTCGGATTATTATGTATGTTTACACAAAAGAGCTTGGAGAGTATTTTTTGAAAGACTTTTGGTTTTCTCCAATCTCTAATATTTGCTGAAGTAGAGAGACTATTTAACCTATCAGAATGCACTATGCAAATCAGTGTTGTGGCAACGCAAAAATAATGTTATAATGAGATATGTCATTGGTTAAACTGATGCTCTAGTGGTAGAGTTTTGGCACTCACACCGCCACTACTTGGGTTACATTTTTAGGTTAGCGATGTTAATCCATCTGGTCAATCATTGCTCAAATACGCTATTAACGTACAACCTTGAATGGAAACACAATTCATTATTATCCGCTGTATTCTGCAGTATATAAGGTGCACCGGGTTAGAAGGTGCCAATTTGGAGTTTTTAGGTGCGCCTTATAGTCCGGAAAATACATTACTACAAACAAGAGTTTTTGTTTTGGTGCCTAACTGAGGTTTACCTGCCAAATAAGAGGTAAGCTGCTTGAGGCTGCACCTGACGGGGAAGCGTGCCGCAGTCTTGCCAGTAACACGTGAGAGCGACCCGTCGTCGCGGGGGCTAAAGCGAGTGCCGTCCGAAGACTCCCCCCACCAGCGAAGACGGACTTCGGTGGCTCGGGGAGGTGATGCCACGCTCCAGGAAAGGCGACCCACCGTCACACGAAGGAAGCATCGCAACTCGCCTTCCACCAGGGGGGGCAGGCTGGTGGAGGCCGGCACCTCCTCCAACACACCTGTAGCAAAGACCAATCATGTTAAAAATTGGAATGAATGAATATGAATACCATAATTTTTAAAGGCGTACCTAAAAACTAGTACAAGGTCACAATTTTTACATATTACCTGTTATTTATAATTGATGTTAACTATGTTTTGTGTATTGTTACCCAATGCAAAATCTATTGTAGCCTGGTCATCCTGGAAGGGGGAAGACCTCATGTGCAGTCCCATCTCAAGGTTTCTTCTTTTCCTCATGTTGAGGTTTTTGAGTTTTTCCTTGACCGCATGTTGGTTTAGGATCAGGGGATAGTGAAATTGTAACCTGTGCAGCCCTTAAAACATTTTGGTACTAAGAGCTGTACAAATAAATGTGACTAAATACCCCAAGATGGCCAGAAATTTGTAATGCGCCTTATAACCTGGTGCACCATATATATTTCAAAATACAGTAAAACGCACCTAAAAAGAAGTTTGGTTTTGTGAGTAGTGATGGAGAAACCAAAGCTTTCTGAATCAGTGAATTAATATGAAGCTATGTGTCGAAATGGTACAGTAAAACATTTGCCACAAATCAGTGTGGCGAGTCATGACACCGCTTCACCAATCCTTTCGGTACCATAGAAGCAAACGTGGTTTGAGACATTTGACACAATTCAGTGTCGTGACATCTACATGACGAAAATATATTGAATTTATATTTAACCAGAAAGCAAGAGTGTTATCAAGACAACCAAACTAGGGATGGTACAGTGATTACCTATCTTGGCTAAGATGCAGACAGCTTTAGCTAATGTAGACACATGCAGACCAATTGCCTGTGTATTTAAATCAAGTCAAGTCATGTTTATTTGTCAACTTTATGTCAAATAAACAGAATTAAATTTATGTTAGTCCCAAACCAACAAGTCTATAAGATTAAAAAAACACTATGCTAGGACACAATTCACTAAGACACACAAGTAGACAGTATGAGACATAATTAGACAGTGTGGGCACATAAACCCTAAAGTGCATATGGCACCAGCTCAGTAGCCTAGATGGTAGTGTGCCCGCTTTGAGACTGGGAGGTCGCTGGTTCGCGCCTCGGCTGAGTCATACCTAATTGGTAAAATGGCGGCGCCCTCTGTTGGCTGCGGCTGCATCGGCTCGCTACAACGGGTCAGGTGTATCGACATTTCGTTCTGTGTACATTGTTACAAAGAATGACAATACAAAGGAAATTATTATTATTATTATTATTATTATTACCTTTGTAAAGTTCTGAGTTGTGCAAATGTTCATGATTGCACAATCATGCACATTTGCACAATATAGTACAACCCTTAATCACAAGGAGTCTCAAGGGGCTGCACAGACCACATATAGCAAACTACTGCCTATTATTACACCATCCCCTGATCTGAAACCTACAAGTGGGCAAGGAAAAACTCAAAAACCTCAACATGAGGAAAATGAAAAAAACCTTGGAAATGGACCGCACATGAGGTAATCCCCCATCCAGGATGACCAGGCCATAATGGATGTTGCAATAACCAATAATACACGGATATGGTCAACATAAATGTAGGTCATTCATAAGCTATGGTATAGAAGTGTGTTTTAAGCTTAGATTTAAACATTTCCACTGAGGTTGCAGATCCAATCTCAGAGCATCCCACAGCACCGGGGCCCGAGTGGAGAATGCTCTGAGTGTCTAGTGTTTCAATGAATGTTTATACAAATAATTCTAATGTCTTAATCTAACTTCACTTCACTCTCCTTTTTTATTCCTTCCTTCCACCACTTCTCTTTGTTTTATTCTATTTCTTCCTTTATGATTTAGCCGTTTTACTCTTTTTTCTTTCTTTTATTATTTCAATCCATTTCTTTTCCCATTCCACTTGTTATTCTTTCTATGACATCTCCCCCTCTTTCTTTTGCAATTTATCTTGCTCGTTCTTTTTTTTTTATATTTCCTTTTCTTTCTTTCACCATCTACTTCTTTCTTTTTTGTCCCACTTTCTGCCTTCCATGAACGCTTCCCCTCTAATTTTCTTTTACCACCCACCTTTCTATCTTCTTTCTTTTCTTCACTATTTCTAGATTTCTTTCTTCCCGTTTTCCTCTTTCATAAGTTTTCCCATTTCCACTAGTTTGTTTACTATTCTTGCTCCAGACGCTGAACATTCTCTACGCTGATTGGTTACAGCTGACGCGTAAACAAGAGATGCAATTCGCCTCTCGGAGATCCTCGCTTCCCACGTGACAGTTGCACCCCCCAACAGGCAACTGCGCCCGCCCGTGCGAACTACACCGAATTTCATTCAAACGCACCCCGGTTCGAAGTGACCGTAGCGACGTCGTTTCAACAATAATACCAATAGGGACAAAAATAACGGAACTTTTTTTCGTTTTGTGTGTTTTGGGGACTTTTAAGTTTGAAGAGCTTTTCTCAACTCAAGTTTTATTCTTAATGTTAAAAGTCACTTAGTAATGAAGTTGTTATGAAGTCTTTGATTGTTTCAAGTGGGAACATGACTCACAAACAATAGAGAACAAAAACTTAGTTTTATTTCTCTAACCCAAGAAAATGACATTCGAACGTTTTATCCACATATAACAAGTGAAGTTATCGCGCTAGCTTAGCAGAAGCTAACAACAACAAGACTCGCTCACCTTTCCGCTTTTCCGGCCCGGCGGCTCGGACGTAGCCCCGTCTTCGGCTCTTCATGACGCCGCTCGTGGGGGTGAAAAGCGACAGCGGGCCACTAAGTCAGCAAAACTGGCTTTCTTCGACATGTTTTTACGTTCGTTTCCAGGACAAAATTTCTTGTTGACAGGCACAAAAAGCGACCTGCCGCCGTCAAACTTAACTCAAATCCCGCCTCTGCTGGCGCGCACGGGGGCATGACGGGATATGGAGTTCTTGAGAGTAAACGTGGAAAACAGCTTTTTGATCGCCTTTTTCACCAAGAAAATAAAGAGAGAAGAGAGAGAGAGAGAGGCTCGATCACATTATCCATCCATCCATTATCTGCACCGCTTATCCCAGTAGGGTCGCGAGTGTGCTGGAGCCAGTCCCAGCTATCTTCGGGCAGTGGGCAGGGGACACGCTGAACAGGTTGCCAGCCAATCGCAGGGCACATAAAAAAGACAGCCAATCACACGCAGGGACAATTTGGACCGGCCAATGAACCTGACATGCATGTTTTTGGAATGTGGGAGGAAACCCACGCAAGCACGGGGAGAACATGCAAACTCCACACAGGAGGTTCGATCTCATGACCTCAGAACTGTGCCGCACACACGCTAACCACTGCACCGCCGTGCTGCCCTCAATGACATTAATCGGAAGGTAATCAAAAAGTAAAGAAAGAAAGACAGAAAGAAAAAGAAACAAAAGAGGAAATGGAACTGGAAAACAGATTAAAAGATGGAAAAAACAATATGAGAGATAATGAAGGAGAGAATGATATAGAGTGAAAAAGGAAAGACACTGGAAATGAAAGGGGAGAGGGAGAAAGAGGGACATAAAAAGAAAGGGGGGCCAAGAAAGAGAATGAAAGATAGAAATAGGGAAGGAGTGAAGGAAAGAAAGAAAAAAATAAAGAAAGAAAGAGTGCTCAAAGGACTATACAAATAAAAAGACGACTACAAAGAGAGTGAGAGATCCGATGATGACTGCCAACTCGATTGGACCTTTGTCGACTCAGTGAGGGATGACCTGGTACTGCTACGTGCTGCTCTGACTTTTGGGTTTCAAAGGAAGCCAACCTGCCCAGGAAAAAAACCCCAAAACATTTAAAAATCATTTTCTTTGGCCGATGTGCCTTGACATTTTTTTCATAAATTTTAATGGTTCCAAAAAAAAATGGCTGAAAATCACTTATAAAAGTTATAAAACAATTGTTGTCGTGAACATTGTTGTTCACCGTGTTGTTAATATCAGTAAAGACAATTATAGTAATTCTAATACGTCAGTAAAATGTAAATGCGTGATATGAAATGCTGTATAAAGTCCAATTTGTGTTTGGTGGCATGTGTGCGGATGAGGTTGATGGTTAACCCGTGCAAAAAGAGCGGTTGGAGCCGCTTTAAGCAAGCCTGGTTTACTCTCTGACCTTGGTTAACCTTGGAATCATCATTCAAGAAACAAAAAAATGTAAAAATATCTATATATTATCAACAAGGTGAGTTTGTCTTGTGATTTTCCTTAATTTGTCAGAACCAGAACAGATACAGGACCCAATCGCGTGACGTTCTCACACAAGCCTTTTTTTAATGGGAAATGGGGAGTCATGTACGTTAGGAAGCCGGACTGGCGTGGAAAAACGGGAAGCCAGAGACCGACGAGATTGATAACGAATCAGGTTAACGAAAATAAACAGGAGAAACTACACAGGAACAAAAACTGGAGAAAACAACAAACAGCACCAAAATAGAAGGAAAAAAAAACAGGTCGATGGCCGGGACGGAGGAGCAAAAACATAAACAGGGCCAGAAAAGAGGTCGGCAACGGGAATCAGACGTAAAACAGGGCAGGATAGAATCAGGAGTCACAAAAACTTGCCTAGCATGTAGCGTAGGTTCGCAGACGATCCAACAAATGATGACAGGAAGGTGGGGGTTTGAAAAGAGATGAGCAGCCAATCAGCGTTGGTACCAAAGGAGCAATCAATAATCATGACCAGGGTTGGGTAGGGTTACTTTAACTTGATTACTTTCAATTACTTTTGGATTACTCCAATACCAAATATGCTAATAAAAGACAAAATAAACTAAATATGAATAAACTTACTTAATTTTGTGCAGGCTTGGGGAGTAACGGAACACATGGAACGGCAAAAATGATGTTGGCAAGCTGTTTGGATTTATTTTCATTTTGTTTCTGTCGCATTTGATGTTCGTTTTGCCGGAGATCAAAGCCAGGGGAGAAAGCTTACCACGTGTTGTGAGTCATCATTTTATTCATATTTACTTTCTTTTGTCTTTTATTAGCACATTTGGTAATGGAGTCATCCAAAAGTCATTGAAAGTAATCCCGTTAAAGTAACCCTACCCAGCCCTGATCATGACATACTTTTGCTACAGAGTCATTCAATGACTAACCCAGCTACTTTTTGGACAGAGTAGTGAGTAACTGTAACTTGTAACATTTTAGCAACCAAAAGCAATTTTCTCCCTTTCGGCGTTCTGAGTCGTAAATAAAGATGCGTGGAGCTGATGATTAACTCCAGGAAAGACGTGCGTGATCGACTAACCTTAAATTGTTAGCCAAACACGACTTGTTGACTTGGGTGGGGGGGGCAGAGGTGTGGTCCCACCGAGGGGAGATTTGGGGGTCGCTTTCCTTTTTTATCGATTGAGGTTTTGCGTCACGGCTGGACGCCGCGTCCAAGACAAACCCGCAACGCAAACACACTACGTCCTCTTTACCTATTGGATTCTTTTTACTATATCATATTTTTCTTTTTTATATATATTTTTTCTGAACCGATTTGAGATTTCTTAGGACCCAAAGATGATTATTTTTTTGTCATAGCCCAGAACAGGAAGCAGAACCCAAGCGCGTAACGTTACTCACAAATTATTGAGGAGAAGAGGAATAAGTGCACACTCGATCCGGGGATCGTTGGTCGCGGAAGTAGATTGATCGCAATGACGAAGTCGTCAAAATCAAACAGATCAGAGTGAGAACAAAACAGGGGCAAAACACAGGCAAAACAGGGATTCACAGGGCTTGGCGAAACAAGATCAAAACACAGGCAAAAACAGGGATTTACAGGGCTTGTCGTATCACAACAGAGTTTAGCAGAAGTTTAGCAGACAGACCGACAAAAGGCGACTGACAGGACGGAGTTTAAATACTGACAGGGAGCAATCTGTCAACGTGTTTCAGCTGGTGTCCATGGGCGGGGCCAATTGGGCGCCCTGGCAACCGTGACAGAACCTTGCGCCACACGGCGGGGAACAATTGGGCACCATGGAAACCGTGACATTTTTAGGATTTTCGACAGTTAGCGTTGGCAACTAGCCTAACCAAAACAGAAAGTATTACTGGTGGCTAGCTACCATCACTGATGTATCTTTCAGCATTAGCAGGAACCTTTGCAGATGTCATTAGCATTTGTGACTAGCTTGGCCCAAACTGAAGATATTATTTGCTGCTAGTTTGGCTGACACAGATTCCCTCATCTGAGACAATTGGATTCATTTTACTCCATTATTTTTTTCTTTTTTATATTATTTTTTAACTGATTTCTTTGGACACAAAGATGATTATTTTTAGAATTTTGGACATTGCAGTTAGCATTAGCAACTAGCCTAACCAAAACAGAGGGTATTATTAGTCGCTTGCTACCTTCACTGATGTATCTGCCGGCATTAGCTGCAACCTTTGCCTATGTTGCCATATTAGCATTCGTGACTAGTAAATGATTTTATACATTTTGACTATAAAGGATTTTATACGATTGACTCATAATGCAATGAAGAATTTCACTGAGTGGGCTTTAGTTCACTGTACAAGGTCAAGGCAGGCTGTCCGAAATGCATAATATTTTGTCAGCTTTCCCGACATTGCCACTTGCATTTGTTTTTGCTGCGACTGTGAATGAGCGAATGAGTTGTCTGTCCCTGTGTGCCCTGCGATTGGCTGGCAACCAGTTCAGGGTGTCCCCTGCCCACTGCCCGATGATTGCTGGGATGGGCTCCAGCCCCCCGCGACCCTACTGAGGATAAGCGGTACGGCTAATGAGATGAGATGAGATGGTGCTGACATGGACACTAGCATTGGCAGCTAGTTTTACTGACGTTGCCACTCGCATTAGCTTTAGCTGCTGCTGGTTTTGACGCTATCATTAGCAGCAAGTTTCGCTGATGTCGCTACCAGCATAGCTTCTGCTGCTACCAGCACAGACACAGACACTAGCATTAGCACTTACATGCGTAAACATTGCCACTATTATTAGCTACTGGTGCTGACACGGACACTAGCATTAATGGCTAGCTTTGCTGATTTTGCCTTTAGCATTAGCTGCTCCTGGAGCTGACGCAGACACTAGCTAGATTTACTGACGTTGCCTCTCTTATTAGCTTTAGCTGCTACTGGTGCTGACACGAACACAATCAGGGCCAGCTGGATTTCCTGACGTTGCTACTCGCATTAGCTTTAGCTGTTACTGGGGCTGACACAGACGCTATCATTAATGCTAGCTTCGCCAACATGAGCGCTAGCATTTGCAGCTAGCTTTCCTGACATTGCCACTTCCATTTGTTTTAGCTGCTACTGGTGCTGACACTAACATTAGCAGCTAGTTTCACTGATGTCTCTACCAGCATAGATTCTGCTGCTACCAGCACAGAACAGACACTAGCATTAGCACCTAGATGCGTAAACATTGCCACTACTATTAGTAGCTACTGGTGCTGACACGGACACTAGCATCAATGGCTAACTTTTCTGATCTTGCCTCTAGCCTTAGTTGCTCCCGGTGCTGACGCAGACACTAGCAAGATTTACTGACGTTGCCCCCCTTATTAGCTTTAGCTGCTGCTGGTGCTGACACGAACACTATCATTGGCAGCTAGATTTCCTGACGTTGCTGTTCACATTAGATTTAGCTGTTACCGGGGCTGACACAGACGCTATCATAAACCCTAGCTTCGCTGACACGAGCGCTAGCATTTGCAGCTAGCTTTCCCGACATTGTCACTTGCATTTGTTTTTGCTGATACTGGCGCTGACATGGACACTAGCATTGGCAGCTATATTTCCTGACGTTGCTAGTTGCATTAGCTTTAACTGTTACCCCGGCTGACACAGACGCTATCATTAACGCTAGCTTTGCCGACATGAGCGCTAGCATTTGCTAACTTTTCTGATCTTGCCTCTAGCCTTAGTTGCTCCCGGTGCTGATGCAGACACTGGCTAGATTTACTGACATTGCCACTCGTATTAGCTTTAGCTGCTCTTGGTGCTGACACTAACATTAGCAGCTAGTTTCGCTGATGTCGCTACTAGCATCACTTCTGCTGCTACCGGCACAGACACAGACATTAGCATTAGTGGCTAGCTTGACTTCTTCAAAGGTCTTCTGAGGTGCAAATCCGCAAAGTGTGAGCAACCCGACGGGGATGAACCACATGCTGCTTCACCAGGTCCAAAGGCCGCGATTATGTGACGGATATCAGACGCACGTATGTAGCCTCGCCGGCCGGAATCTTCTGTATTTTTTGTTGGGACGAGATAAGGCGAAAGAAAGGTATCAGCAGCACTCCGAGTCAACAGATCGATACCTCTGACGCAAGGTGACGCCGCCCCGACCGCCTATAAATGCCCGGTGCCGGAGGCCCGCTAGCCACAGAAGACCAAAACTTTTGACTCCGAGAAAAAATCACAGAAAAGAAAAATGCAAGCCGTGGGCCCGTGTTCAAAGTGCGCCGTCCGGACCACCAAACGACTTTTGGGCTGGCACCGGAACCTTCCCGGTACTGGAGAACCGGGCAAAAAACTGCTCAGGTACTGTTAAGACCGAAACATTTTTTACCCTCTGATTTTGCTTTGTGATATTGTTACAATATAAAGAAGAATACAATATATCTGTTTTTTTCAAAATTCAGAAGTAATATTTAATAAAATCTGATTTCAAAGAGTGTAATACATTTAAATGCTTGTCCAAACATTTCCATAAAATCATATCGAGCTAAATAGCATAAACTATTGTCAATATTATACCGTAAAATTAAAAATGAATATATTGAGATGAAAAATGAGATGTAATATTGATAGAAATATCAAACTACCTTAACTTCTGTTGGAATGATCTAAATTTAATATCAAATAAATAATGCAACAAACAAAAAGGCCCATTTTATTTATACATGCGTATATTTATATATACTCTACTGCAGGGGTGTCAAACTCATATTAACTTTATTTACTAACTTAATTAAAGAGAAAGAAAAAAAAGAGATAAAGAAATAAGAGAAAGAGGGAGGGAAAAGGAGAGAGGGCGGGACAAAGAAAGGGAGAGAGTGTGAGAAACAAAAGAGATGAAAAGAGAAGTCATGAGAGAGGGGGAAAGAAAGGGAGCGGAAGAAAGAAATCCAAAGAGAAATAGAAAGACAGAAGGAGAGAAAAGAGAAAAGAAAGCGTGAAGGGTTGGAAGAGAGAAAGAGAAAAGAGAGAAAAAGAAAAAAGGAAGTTAGAGCAAAATAAGTTAAAAAGACACAGAGAGAGAAAGAGACAAAGAGCAACAAAGGAAGAGAAAAAGAGACACAGAGGGTGAAAGAGACGGAGAGTGGGAGAAAATGGTGGAAACGAGAGAGAGAGAAAGAGAGAGATAAATACAAGTACAGTGTTTTTGTTCGAGGCACCTGACTTTGGCAACATCAAGTTGACATATTTCAACCAGCTCATTTTTCTCTTGCGCTTCTCTGAGTATTGTCTGGCGGATTCAATCCCTTAGCGGGCCTGATCTGGCCCACCGGCCGCCTGTTTGACACCTGTGCTCTACTGCATGTTTCTTCTTCCGAACCATTTTTAAAAAAGTACTTCCCAAAGACACACCACAGGAAGTGGTACCCTTACAACCAAGGCGGTTCTTGGATCCCCAAACCATGATATATTTATGTTTCTACAGTATATAATAAATACAGTTATACAAAATATATGAAAAATAATTTATACATAATGTATAAATAAAATATAAATACCAAAATATAATCATTATTAATCATCAATATAAATATAGATGGTGAAGGGAAGCTAAGAATAACTGATTTTCACGCAGCTCGAACTGGCCATATGATGCAGAGGGGGTAAACCAGTATTTGCTGTCGTGCACCTCTGCTGATGAAGCGTTGCATGAAACAGCAACTCAGCCCTTGTTGTACTGTAAGCTTAATGTTCGGTGTCAGGTTGGGAAGATATGGCTTTGGTGTTTAGATAGATAGATAAGAGTCAGGAGTCACAAAAAGCTTGCCTAGCTGGGAGCATAGGTTTACGAGTGTTCTTAGGAAGGCGGGAGTTTAAAAGAGTCCAACAGCCAATCAGGGTCCAACTCAGTAATCACATACCTTTGGCGCCCCATGCCCTGTCCTATTTTCCCTTACAAAATACAAAATAATCTTACGCCATATTTTTTTTCAAACGTGTTTATTTATTTCGTTTAACATGTTATATTGTACATGTGTTTTGTTATACCATATATATTGTTAATGAACATTTTGTTGTGAGACACTGAGTTGCTGGACATGAATGAGCTTTATTATAAAAAAGTTCAAAAATGAAGTCGCTTGGACGTTCTCTGTAGAAGGAAAAAATACATGCAAATAGATTTAAGTAGGATAACACATTTTCTTATTCAAATTATGAATTCATTTTCTGCATTCAATTATTGTTGGTAATATACTGATGAAAGGGATAACCACAAACCTGTCTTTTTTCATTTTCTCCTTTTATACTTCCTTTTTTTCTTAACTTCTTTATACATAATCATTCGTAATATAATGCATCAAAAGCAAGTGAGCCGTTGGAGAGCCGGCTCTTTAATGAGTTGAGCCGAAAAAGCCGGTTCTCTAAAAAGAGAAGGACTTCCTTTCACTACATTAACCTCTCGCTTCGTTTGCAAGGAAAAAAAAACAATACCGAGATAGAGGCTACCGCGGCGAACTCGTTTGACTCGATTGATTTGCTGTTTGGTGATCGTCGGTGTATACCGGATGGTAGCCATCATTGAAAAATGTGCGGTTTTCCGTACAGATTTTTTTGCAAGTCGTACACGTCTTAAAATGCATAATTAACAAACTTTTTATGGCAATAACGGACAGCTTGACAGGTATGTAATCATGACACATAGATGCCAAGCAGCCTGTATGATTAATATACCACAAACGGAGGACTAAATAATAAAGAATCAAAGTGAAATTTTGAGTCTTTTTGACAAGAATGCAATGTATGCAAATGAGGTCCCTGATGCTAAGATTTTGGTTTAAATAATTTTATCGACACTTTTAACAGCAAATAAATACTTCTTGTTTTTTTTTTGTTTTTTTTTAGCAAATAAACAATGTGAGGGGGGGTGGTAGAGGTTTATTGTTCTATATTCTTTATCAATTATCCATTATCCGTTATCGGTCAAATCATAATACACTACAAAGCCAAGAGGCCGAGACACTTGGTCCCAGCCAAGAGGCTGAGTCAAGGTCCTAGCCACAGGCCCAAGCAGCGATCAGTGCGAATGCACCGTTCCCGGAGGTACTGCGATACCGGGCCGATGCGTGGAGTGGACAGAGCAAGCTCTTATTCCATCTCCCGATTGCAGAAATCAATTGTTGACAGTCATGATCATGGTTTCATAGACAGTACGCAATCCTGTACACAATTTTAAAACCACAGTTGGCATGTGAGGTTTGGCGCAACCGTGACGTCAGCGTCGTGCAACAAAGGGGAAAAAGAGGGAGAATGAACCCACAAATGCAAACTTCTTGTCCTTTTTTGGTTGCAGCAACGCTCCAGACGCCCACTTCATCAGCAGAGAGCCAACAAAGACCACCTACATTCTGAGCCCCCTGGAAGAAGCGTCGGCCTTGCAGGTATGTTGCCTTCAGGCGCCGTGGGAAAAAAGAAACGTCAAGAAACACTAAAAAATGGTTTTATCCGCAGCAAGCCGAGCATCTGAGCCACGAGGCCCTGATTGGGCGCGCCGCCTCCTTGGTCGCCGACGGCACCGGAACCCTCCTATCGCAGAGCACCTTTGCCCTGGTACACGCCCTCCAAGGATACGCCCAGGTGAGACCGCGCCCACTTTATCAGGAAGTTATTTCGCTAAGTTCGAAAAACATTTTGGTCTGATTTTTTTCTTTTGCAAATGAAAGAACTTAGTGTTTTAAAGGCCTAGTGCGTGAAGTCAAGTGACCCCTAGTGGTGGAAAAATCATTCATTCAAATATAAAACAATTGATTAAAAAAATAAGCGACCACACACACACACACACACACACACACACACACACACACACATCTGGAAAACATTGCCTGCAGGCAAGTGGCTAACAGGAGTGGCTAGAGAAGGAAACAGGGAGAAAGGGAGATGATGCATGTATCACAGGACGAGTGACACTGAATGACAGAGCATGAGCAGCAATTTATAAGAATAGCGGGTAGATGATAGCTCTACCCTGCAGCCAAGTAGCTAACACGAGTGGCTAGAGAAGGAAACAGTGAAGAAAGTGGAAGATCCCCGAATGAAGAGACTTGGTTGAGTGACACTGAATGACAAATATTGAGCATGAGCAGCAATTTATAAGAATAGCGGTTAGATGATAGCTCTACCCTGCAGCCAAGTGGCTAACACGAGTGGCTAGAGAAGGAAACCGTGAAAAAAGTTCCCTGAATAAAGAGACTTGGTTGAGTGACACTAAATGACAAATATTGAGCAGCTTACAATAAGAGGAGTAGCTAGGCTATAGTTTAGCTTGTCCTGCTTCATCCTTCACTGTCACTTGCTTTCCACAACTGTTCATACAAGCAAATGTCACAAAGTTCCGTGATTTAGGCATCTGACCCTTTCTTTTTTACTGTTTCCTTTTCTAGTCACTCATGTTAGCAACCTGGCTGCAGGCTACGGCTAGCGGCTACTGTTAGCTACTTTGTCCTTCAGTGTAATTTGCCTTCCGCACCAAGTCATGCAAGCAAACATTGCTTAGTCCAGTGATTTAGACATCTGGTGCCTTTTTATTACTGTTTCCTTCTTTAGCTACTCATATCAATCACTTGGCTCCCTGGTAACTGCTATTCTTATTGTTAGCTAAATAAAACTTGTAAACATTTACTGGCCTTTTTTGGTAGCTTCTTCAGCTAGCCGCATAAGGTGATGTAGCCACATTTAATTTTTGTCAGATTTTAAGGTTTTTCGAACGCCAAGAAGCAATTTTCAGGAAAAACAAAAACAAATGAAAAGGATGCAACGAATTTTGATGCGTTTTGTTTCATTTGTCAGGCCGTGCACTCTCGCGTCGTGCTCCAGAGACGTTTCCTCACCTCGTTGGGAAAACTGAGCTCGGCCGACGAAGACTTGCTCCAGCGGGCCATCTTTGAACAAAAAACGCAGGTCAGCCATTTTGTTAGCATTAGCAGTGAGCTCCACAGGCACAGGCATTCGCCACTAGCATCACCATTCCAGAAAACTGCAATATTTGCTAACCTTCTAGCTAGCATTAGAAACTAGCTGTACTGACATGGACACAGTAATGAAATTGTGACTAACCGTTCCAACCTAGCTACTAGCATTAGCGTCTAACTTCACAGGCACTGACACGAGGATTAGCCTCCAATATCACACAACCATTAGCCTTTAACAACACTCTCACACATATATCTGCATTATCTTTGCCAACCTTGTGGCTAGCAATAAAAACTAGCTTAACTGACATGGACACAAGAATTAGCCGCCCACTTCTCTCTTCTGAATTAGTGACTACCATAACTTTGCAAAACTGCTATTAGCATTAGCGGCTAACTTAACCGACACTTACAAAATGATTTGCCTCCAGTGTCACACCTCTGCATTTGTGACCACCTTTGATGTTAGCATTAGCAACTAGCTTAACTGAAACAGACACAAGCATTAACCTGTTGCTACACCAATGCAGACTTCCACATTAGTAGCTAGCTTTGTCAAGCTGGTTATGGGCATTAGCAGCTAGCTTAACTAACACATAAACAATCATTAACCTTGAGCATCACCAATGCGCACTTCTTCATTCGTGCTAGCTTTACCAATCTGGCCTTAGCACTAGCCAATTGCTTCACTGACACTAACTTAAGCATTAGCCTCTAGCATTGCACTGTTGAATTAGTAGCTAGCTTTGCCATCATAGCCATTAGCATTGGCGGCAAGCTTCACCGACACAGGTACACACTTTGGTGGCTACCGATGTACACCTAGAGGCTAGCATTAGCAGCTACCTTCACTGTCATAGTTTTACATTTTAGTGGCTAGCGTTTCCAACCTTGATGCTTGCATTTGCAGCTAACTTAACCGACAGAATCTATAGAAGCATTAGCCTCTAGCTTCACCGACACAGACTTGTATATTAGTGGCTAGCTTGCCAACCTTGCTGCTACCGTTAGCAACTAGCGTAATTGACACTTACACAAGCCTTAGCCTCTAGCACCGCCACTTTAATCTATCTTTGCCTTGTTACTACTCTTAGCCACTACGTTCACAAATAGAAACTTTAGCATTAGCGGCTAGATTAGCATTGTCGGAGCCTCGACATTAAGATTGTTATTTTCTTGTACAGGTTAGCGAACATCTGGACGAATGCAAACGCTTCGAGAGCAGCTGGAACAAAGCCGTCGACTTGTGCCGGATGGCGGCGGAGGCGGCTAACGCGTCAGGTAAATGAAACTATTTCTGTGCCGTCGACATCAAAGAATATTTTTGGGCAGAATTTGTTTAATTTGAATGACCTTGTTCGCATTTACTTTTTTCGCATTCTGAACCCTTGCAATGTTTACAATGCGTTGTTATAGATACAATGCTAGTTTTTGGCGCAAAAATAGATGCCTCTAGTTTTTATGCCTAGACGATAGTAGTTTTTGACATAAATTATTTCTAAGACGCTAGTTTTTTGAGAAAATATGCTATTTTTTAACCCAGGAGAAGACACTGATACAACGACGCTAGTTTTCGGCGCTAACTAACTTCTTGGGTTCTATGGAACACTGTGTTGTTAAAAATTGTACGCTAGATTTTGGCGCTAAAGTAGATGCTACTTTTTGGGGCAGACGATTGTAGTTTTTGGGGTAGAATAAATCCATTGTGCAAATTTTCTGTACAAAGACGCTAGGATAAGATACATAAAACAGTGCTAGTTTTCAATATTGAGTAATAGCAATATTGAGTCCTCACAGGCAGAGCAAGCATCGGCTATAGTCCAGCTAGCGTGGCTGCCCATTGAGCGGGGGCCACAAAGTTGTGTTATCAAAAATACTATGCTATTCCTTTGCTAAGCTAGATGCTGCTAGTTTTTGGTCCAGACGATTGTAGTTTTTGGCATGAAGAGGCCCTTTTTCCAGCCAAGAGAAGATACTAATAAAATGACGCTAGTTTTCAGCGCTAACTTGTTTGACACCACCATTTTGGATAAACATGGGCTAGCTCCATCACGTTCATAGCTGACACCGGCTAGTATGGTTGCTTGTGAAGCAGGCCTGCAACGATGTGTTATTAAATATGCTATGCTAATCATGTCAGTTTTTTTTTATATAAAGACGCGAATAAAACTGTGCCTGTTTACGACGGTAGCTAGCTAGCTTGTCTGACACCACCATCTTGGGTCCTCAGGGGCGGAGCAAGCGTCCGTCACGTTGACGGCTAACATGCAGCTAGCTCGATCGCACGCCGAGCGGGCCCGTGACGCGGCAGCGGCGGCCGACAAGAAGCTAGCCGAGACCAAAGCGGACGAGATCCAAAGAATGGCCGAGTACGCCTCTTCATTGGAGGACGTTGAAGAGCTGGAGGTCCAAGAGGCCTACCTCCGAGAAGACTGAATAATCAATCACCAATAAGACAACGCTAGCTTATTTGCTAACATAATGACTTTATCATTTTCCGTCATCGAGGTAGATGACGCTCTCTTTTGCCCCGGAAGAAAACAACGCTAGTTTTTGCATTACAAAGTACCTAAAAGAGAAGATACCGCTAGCTATTTTGCTAAAGAAATAACGCTAACCTTCGGTGCAGACAAATACGATGCTAGCTTTTGTCTTCGGGGTAGATGCTGCTGCTATCTATTGGCCCAGAGGAAGACAAGGCTAGCATAAAAAGAAGAAATAGAAGAGAAGATCCCTCTAGTTTTGATGCCGCTAGCTATACAATGCTAATTCTTGCAATAAAAGATGATGTTAATTTTTAGAACGGTTAGCATAGTCCCTTGCAGCTATTATATGAAAGTTAGCTTAGCACAAAACAATGTCCTCCATAAAAGAGACAGTGCCTAGCTAGCAGTGTGGAATTAACAATGTCATTCCAAGTTGAGGCGTTTCCCTGGGGCAAAAGTTTGAAATCAGAGGACTACTATTTAAAAAAAAAAATCACAGTATTCTTGACAAAAAATGTACATTGCTAACATCTGGAGCCATTTCCTTTAGAGAAACAATGTTGAATTGAGTTAATGAGTTTCACCCGCCCAAATGTTGAGCCTTGTGGTTATAGCATCTTGCTATGTTGTAATACTTCATTGATATTGACAAAAATCTTGTAGCATTTGCTTAACAGAAACTATGTTGAAATGAGTTACTTTGTTTCATTTACAAACCTGGAATTCCATCAAGGCACTTGCGTTTGTTGCCCTCTAGAGGCAAGTGTGTAATTCTACTCATTTGGGGGGCGTGGCCAATGACTCCGAGGACTGTCATTGGTCATTTATTTATTGCTATTTATTTGACGGATGGAAAAAAAAATCGACAGTCCGTTCTTTTCCAAAACAGGTTGACGACCATGAACAATGAAATCTTTATTAAAAATATATATTTCTATGGATCTTTTATTCTTGTAATTATTGTCCACAAACAATTGATACTATTTTCTTTTTAAAAAAATGTAATAAAAAAAAACATTTTCCCAAGATAATATCGCTCTTTTTAAGCAACATTTTAGGTACTTTGCTTTATTGAAAAAAAAAAACCCCACTTACACAGGTCATTTGTTTCATAACTTAAAAAGAGTGCCTTTTTTAAAAATACGTATTTTATCATTATTTATGTCATGATTACTGATGTGATTCGCCTGTGCCCGTTCCTTTGGCGCCAACTGCTCCGGACCCCGATTGGCTCCCTGTCTCTATTTAAACCCTCGTCTATCTGTCACCTGTCCGTCTGCGAACCTCAGTTTACTCTAGGCAAGCTTTTCGATATTTTCGACCCTGACTCACTCCTGTTTTTGCTCCCGTCTGTTTCCCGACATCGACCCGCTTTTTGATCTTGACCACGTCTACTCTCCTCTCCTGGCTTTCGACTGGTTGCTGATCACGACCTCCTGTCCCCGCTACTGACCTGTTTTTTCGTTCCCGACACCGCCATCGCTCGCCGCTTCCGCGTTCAGAGCGACCTGCTTCCCGCTACCGGCGATCACCGGATCGTGTGTGCAATCCTTCCCTTTCTTCCTAATAAAACTGAGAGAACTGTAACTCAAGTGGGTCCTGTCTCTGTTCTGGTCCTGACAATTTATCATTTACTTTTACAAACGAGGATAAAAAGAAAGAAAAAACATTTCATCTAGAGACAATAAATGATTTGGCGAAGTTCGTTTTTAGAGCATCACTTTAAGAACATTGATTTATTTTTGTTTCCCAACAGCGGCCTTGCAGCCATGTAAGGCCCTAACCTGTTTATTGGGGCTATTAGGGGTTCAGTGTCTTACCCAAGGACACTTCGACATGTAACACGGACGAGCCGGGATTCAAACTGGGATCTCTTGATCCCAAGACGATCGCTCTACCTCCTGAGCTACTGCCGCCCCCATGTTTGTGGGCAGCACGGCGGCGCAGTGGTTAGCGCGTGTCAGCTGCACCACTTATCCTCCAGTAGGGTCGCAGGGGTGCTGGAGCCCATCCCAGCAATCATCGGGCAGTGGGCAGGGGACACCCTGAACTGCTTGCCAGCCAATCGCAGGGCACACGGGGACAGACAACTCACTCGCTCATTCACACCTAGGGACAATTTGGACCGGCCAATTCACCTGAAATGCATGTTTTTGGAATGTGGGAGGAAACCGGAGTGCCCGGAGGAAACCCACGCAAGCACGGGGAGAACATACAAACCCCGCACAGGAAGTCTGGAGCTGGATTTGAACCCACGCAGGAGGTTCCCATGACATGAACTGTGCCGCACAAGCGCTAACCACTGCGCCGCCGTGCTGCCCTGCTATATTTTATAATAAAAAAAAAACAATAGACCTGTTGTCTTACTCTGTTCTTTTATTTCATAACTCTTTATTAAAAAGTATGATTCAATGGTGCCAAATAATACCAACGTACTGTCAAAACCAGAACGAAGACAGGACCCACTTGCGTTGCGTTTCTCACAAGTTTTATTGGAAGAAAAAGAAAGGATTGCGCCCACCATCCGGTGATAGCTGGACACAGGTCGCTCTGAACGCGGAAGTGGATCTTCCGTGGCGAGCGATGGCGGTGTCGGGAACGGAAAAACAGGTCAGTCAGACAGGAGAGCGAAAACGTGGTCGGGGTTGGAAGCGAGTCGTAAGCCAGGAAAGGAGAGTCGACGTGGGCGGGGACAAAAGAAGTCGAAAGTTGGGAGGGGAGAGTAGACGTGGTCAGGATCAAAAACGGGTCGAAGCCGGGGGACGGACGGAAGCAAAAAACAGGTGGGAGTCAGGGTCAAAAAGAGACTTGCCTAGAGTGAACTGAGGTTCACAGACGGACTGACAAAAGGCGGCACACAGGAGTGGGTTTAGCGGGCAGAGGTGATTCACATCAGTAATCAGGACACGTACATCAAAAATAATTGAGTTTAATTTGGGAGAAAAACGGTCTGACGTTTGTTGCACGAGGCATCATGCAAAGAGAGAAAATATGGACAATTCAATTTACGTCTAACTAGAGTGTGGCAAAAAAAAATCTCATCCTTATCTTCGTTTTCTCTTCAGAAGTCTTCAAACCGGGTGGAAAAGTAGGTCGGCTTGGAGAAAGATGGGCGACACCAGGCTGCTCTGACCCAGGACACACCACAGGAAATAGTGCCCCAAATACCTTAGCCAACCCAACCGCCACCCAAGTCTTTATTACCTGTGTTCACTACGTTATCGAAGACAAGAAAGATTTGAATTGAATTTCCAATTTTAGGGGACTTAGGTAAAGCAAACCAGGTTTAATTTTATATACAAATGAATCCAATTTACATTAGGAACATTCCATAAAGGCATCTTGTAGGCAAACATGTTTTGATTGAGAGTATATCACTCTGATTTTGACAAAATAACTGGAATACATGAATACATCAAAAAACTATTTGGTTTTATATTATGACAGGACGGTGGACAACAGATAACCCAATAAGAGCAATAGAGTAGCCAGTGGACTAGTACGGAAAAAAAGCTCACCATTCATAGTGATTTTCTAGGAAATGTAACTGCCATGATCAGTGTTTTTCAAAACAATGTTTTATTAGTGGACTGTTCTTATTCTAAACCAATTGTTTTCAAACCGGTAGCCCTTCAGGCTAATCTGTAACAAAGAAGTAGCTCTCAGGTTCAAAAAGGTTAGCAACTCCTGCATCATTTTTTTAGATTCGGACACACTTGGCTAGCATTTTTTTAAAAATATGATATAACAACAATAGTACCAATATCAATAATAACAGTTGTGATATAACAATAACAAAAATAACACAAATTGTTCCAAAGTTTGACTCCGCACACAGACACACACATACTTTTCCTGGCGGTTCTCACCTTTGGGATTATGAATTGACCACAGCCCCTTAAGTTATAATTTCCTTCTTTCCGAATGAATCATTTTTGGATGTTTTCTGGCACTATGTCTTTGTTGACTTTAAATAGCAGTTGTGCCGTGAAAAACTTTCTCTTTCTATCTCTATATTGCAGCACCATCCATTTTTACTTCTTAATCTTGATTTGCCTTGCGATTATTACGTTGATTTTATTTAAATTTAAAGATTATTTATTTATATGCATCCATACTTTTAGGTTAACTAATTAATGATGAATACAGGTTACCAAATCAATATAGTTATTATTTGAATAGAAAATGTTTGTGTCATCTGCAAATACAGTATTACTATTTTCAATAGTTTTGATACATTGAAAATATCGTTAATATATAAATGAAATCACTGTTTTGTTCCATAAAGCATTCTGGCAGGGAAAAACGGGAAGAAGATGTGGTCAACCTCAAGGTTTTCCGCAGAGGAGGTAAAACTTGAGGGCGGTGAAGAACATCTTGTCCCTCAGACCGTAGACCAAAGGACTGAGGCAGCGCGGCGCCAGAACAAAGGCCACGAAATTAAAAAGGCGAAAGACGCGGAAAAGGCCGAAATCCACCTGCAACAAAGCGTTCTCCATCGGAGGGAGAAGAAGGTAGATAAAGCAAAGGAAGAGCTGGAAGGCGTGAAGGCTAACCGTGCTAAGTCCTTTCCTGGAGGCTTCGCCGCTCCCCGCCGCCTTCGCCACGATCAAAATGCGTACGTAGCAGAAAACCACGATACCGCCCATGGAGAAGAAGTACCCCAGGTCCAAGGTGGTCCTCAGGTGGGTATGCCACCTGTGGACCTCCAGGTGGTTCACGGCGCACATCAGTTCCGCCGGGAAGCGTCCCGCGCTCACCGCCGGCAAGATGGCCGCCAAGAAAAGCACGGTGGGGACGCTACTCACCCCCCCGATGAGGACCGCCGTCCCCAAACCTCGCTGGCCGGAGCAGAGCTCGGCGTGACGGAGAGGCATGCAAACGGCGACGTAGCGCTCTAAAGTCATGGCGGTTAAAGTACAAGCGGTGGCCATGAAGGAGACGGCGAGAAGAACGTAGAAAAGCAAGCACAAGGACAAATCGATGGCCACGTGCCAGGAGTACAGCAGCATGAGAAGGTCGCTGGTGATGAGGAACCAGCAGTCGTTGAGGAGCATGTTAGCGAAGAGGATGTAGCGCATGGAGGACAGGAAGTGCTCCTTGGTCAGGAAAACAAAGAGCTGGAAGAAGTTGATGCTGAGGAAGATGCCCAGGAGAACTTGGAGGACGGAGGTGATGATCAGATTGCTTTGGGCGTCGGCGATCTCCGGCAAAGACTGGTTAGCTGCGGCCATTTGTCAAAATCCAGTTGTTCCTCGCCTGTGTTCCTTCTCCGCGAGGAGAGCCGTCTCCTTTTGTAGCTCACTTTCGGGAGCGTCATCTCCAATCAAAGAGAAGCAGCGGTGACGTAACTCCTCTTGTTTGCTTCCATAGCGCCCCCACAAAAAAATGCTGGGGAACTTTAGTAGAACACCAAATATTCCATAAACCTAAATGTGATTTTGAAGGTAAAGGATGAGAATAATGGCAGAATTGATCTACTGAACCACAGGGGAGAGCACCAAGATGTCAACAGCATAGCCCAGAAACTCACAGGCTACGCTCTGCCCAGTCTGGAGGACATCGCAATCCACAATTACGAACAAATGACATTATGGCAGACAGAAAAACCTTATAGAGTCAAAAAAAATCATGGGCTGTTCTCTGCCCAGTTTTGGGGACATAACTGGACCAGAATTGATTTACAGAGCCACAGGGGAGCGCACCAAGATGTCAATAGCATAGCCCAGAAAATCACAGGCTGTGCTCTGCCCAGTCTAGAGGACATTGCAATCCACAATTACGAACAAATGACATTATAGCAGACAGAAAAAACCTTATAGAGTCAAAAACACAGCCCAGAAAATCATGGGCTGTTCTCTGCCATCTCGTGGTCAAATATGACACAATGTACCTTTAAAGTCATGTTTCACCTGGAGTGCCACGTCGAATCGGGTTGCTGTTGTTGTTGAAGAGGGATTTAGCGATTGTTGCCACGATGAAGCGAATTTTAGTGACTGTGAGTGTCGTGAAAATGGTCAATGAGGTATTCATGATTCATCGCATGAACATTTTCTGTGGAAGGGTTACACATTTATTTTTCATTGGGACAACATTTGTACAAGTCAAGTCCTGTTTATTTGTTTGGCCCTTAATCACAAAGAGTCTCAAAGGGCTGCACAGACCACAGATTATTGCAAACTACAGACCATTGTGACAGCATCCCCTGATCTAAAACCTACATGAATGCAAGGAAAAACTCCAAAACCTCAACATGAGGAAAATGAAGAAACCTTGAGAAGTCAAGTCATGTTTATTTGTTTGGCCCTTTATCACAAAGAGTCTCAAAGGGCTGCACAGACCACAGATTATTGCGAACCACTATTATGACAGCATCCCCTGATCTAAAACCTACATGAGGGCAAGGGAAAACTCCAAAACCTCAACATGAGGAAAATGAAGAAACTCCAGAACATAGGGGGAACTTAAATCTGAAAGATATGAGGGATATGCATGATTTGGTATATTACAAATAAAACAAATGTAAATTAAAAACGCAAAGGGTAGACGTACTTTATTGTGTTTTCCTAAAGAATGCCGAGATGTTTTCTCATGCGATATTTGTTTTTAAATTGCTTATCAAATACTTGTTTTATTTGTAATAAACAAACTTGAATATTAACCACAATTCGAGTTTCAAAATAGTAACTGTGTGTCAGGACCAGAACGGAGACAGGACCCACTTGCATCGTGTTTCTCACAAGTTTTATTGGAAGAAAGGGAGAGGGTTGCGCCCACGATTCGGTGATTGCTGGACGCAGGAAGCGCTGAAGTGGGACTTCCGTGGCAGGCGATGGGGGTGTCGGGAATGGAAAAACAGGTCAGTAGCCAGGACAGGAGAGCAAAAACGTGGTCAAAGCGAGTCATAAGCCAGGAAAGGAGAGTAAATGTGGTCAGGGACAAAAGAGGTCGAAAGCCGGGACGGGAGAGTCAGGATTAACAACGGGTAGAAGCCAGGAGACAGACGGGAGCAAAAACAGGTGGGAGTCAGGGTCACTCTGTCTCTTTCACTCTCTTTGTCTCTCATTTTCTCTTCTTTTGTTGCTCTTTGTCTTTTTCTCTCTCTGTGTCTTTTAACCTGTTTTGCTCTAACTTCCTTTTTTCCTTTACTCTCTTTCTATCTTAATACCCTTCGCGCTTTCTGTCTTTCTGTTTCTTGTACGACGTACAAGAAAATCTGTATGGAAAAATTTGTCAATGATGGGTACCATCCAGTAAACACCGACGATCACCAAACGGCAAATCAATCAAGTCAAGGAGTTCGCCGCGATAGCCTCTATCTCGATGTGTTATTTTTTGTTGCAAACGAAGCAAACGGTTTGATGTAGTGAAAGGAGGTCCGTCTCTTTTTAGAGAAGCGGCTTTTTCGGCTCAACTCATTCAAGAGAGCCGGCTCTCCAACGGCTCACTTGCTTTGATGCATTCTATTACGAATGATGATGTTGTATAAAGAAGTTAAGAAAAAAAAGAAGTATGAAAGGAGAAAATGAAAAAAGACAGGTTGTGGTTATCCCTTGAATCAGTATATTACCAACAATAATTGAATGCAGAAAATAAGAAATGTATTATTCTACTTAATTCTATTTGCATATATTTTTCCTTCTACAGAGAACGTCCAAGCGACTTCATTTTGGAACTTTTTTTATAATAAACCTCATTCATGTCGAGCAACTCAGAATCTCACAACAAAATGTTCATTAACAATATATACGATATAACGAAACATATACAATACAACATGTTAAACGACATAAACAAACACGTTTGAAAAAAAATATGGTGTAAGATTTTTCTGTATTTTGTAAGGGAAAATATGACAGTTTGTAAGGGCATGGAGCCCTGGAGCGCGACAGGTATGAGTATGCCTCGGAAAAAACAGTATTAGGTGAAAATCAACACAAAATTGCTAATTTCTTCAGTGACAGTAATAAGTCGAAACATAATGCAGAAAGTGATAACAACGGCAATAATTCCATCACGAAAAAACGGCGGAGAAATTCCTCGGAAGATCGCGGAGGCAAGGAAAACACGTGTGTCGAAGCAAACGATTCGACAAAAGAAGATAAATAAAAGAATATAGATTAATATAATTATTTCAGCAATATTATTTTGTATAATGTAAAATATTGTTGTGAACTGAAAAATCTTGAAGTGATAACTGATTTGTATTGCCAATAAACTGTGATGATTAAAACTGAACGAATATATAGATTTATATGATATATTTGTCGCCGATTTACAATTTCAACCTCGATAAGACTAAATTTGGGGACCCATCGGTCTCTGTTGGGACCCATACATTTTTGAGCATGCCAGTCCCCGGGACCCATCACTTTTCACAGGTAAAATGAACACTGAGATAGCTGGGACGGGCTCCAGCACCCCCGCGACCCTACTGAGGATAAGTGGTGCAGATAACGGATAGATGGATGGGTTTCCAAGGTAAAGCTTGGAGTTGAAAGTGCGTGGTCACAACAGTGCAATGGAAAATAGTGCAAACACATTTATTAGCAACTAAATTTCCAAATAAGTTGACGAATAAGATATGAAAGTGTAGACTTTTGGGGTTTCTGGAAGAAAATGAAGAGAATGCGGCATTATTTACTCATTTTGAGTATTAAGCTTTTGCAGATCCTAAAGAGCGCCGTCGTGCGCTGCGCCTTTTTCCTCGACTCTTCCAAAAGAAACCCCTACGGACGTAAAACTTGAGCGCGTTGAAGAACATCTCGTCCCTGAGACCATAGACCAAAGGGCTCAGGCATCGGGGCGCCAGGACAAAGGACACAAAGTTGAAAAAGCGCACCTGTATAAAAAGGGCCAAATCCACCTTCATGATGGCCTTCTCCACCGGGGGCAGTATCAGATGGATGAAGCAAAGCACCAGCTGAATGGCATGAAGAAGCACAGTACGGAGTCCTTTTCTGGAGGCTTCTTGGTTCCTGGCTAATGCCGCCCTCGCCACCGCCATGATTCTTGTATAACAGACCAGGACGATCACGCACATGGCGAGGAAGTAGGACGCGAACATGGCTGATCTCAGATGATTGTGCCAAAGGTGGAACTCCAGGTTGTTGACGGAGCACATCAGATCCGAGACGTCGCCGTCCTGTAACCCCGTTAAAGAGGAAGTTAGCGATAAGGTACAATTCAACATTTGCTGTCTTTACTGAAGAATTCCCGTGTTGGCGTGATGAGGGGGCCCTATCGTGGATGCTTAGCTAAGGCTAAGTGGCTAGCGGAGTTAGAAGTCTTCGGTTCCGTCTGTAATCATTGTACCAAATAAGAGCGAGGAACTGGCTGTGCTGGTGAAAAACATCAAAGCGTACAGGGACTGCAGTTTGCTGTGTTTTTACGGAAACGTGGCTCACGTCTAGCATCCCGGACGCTAACGTGGAGCTAACTGGCTAGCCTTCGAGAGGAAGCGGACTTGCTATCTACGTGAACACGAGGCGGTGTAACCCTGGGCACAAAGATTTCCATCTACCGCAGGGACGTCCAACTTTTGGCCTAGCGTGTGACGTCTTCCACTTCGCTGTTGCTAAACTACAACACAGCACCCCGAGGCCATCCTGTTCATCTGTTAATAAACAACAAAGGATCCTGCTGGAAGTGTGAATTTCCCTACGGGAATGAATAAAGTATCTATCCATCTATCTATCTATCCATCTATCTATTCCAAAAACTCCAGAATTGGCCAGAAATTTCAACATGCGCCTTGTGTTCTCCATTTGAGTCCGAGTACCCTGCCCTCTGAGATTGGATCTGCAACCTTAGTGGAAATGTTTCAACCTAAGCTTAAAACACACTTCTATTCCATAGCATATGAATAAGCTATATTTTATGTTGACAATATCTGTGTATTATTTGCCCTCATGTTGGTTTTAGATCAGGGGATGTGTCATAATAGTCTGTAGTTTGCAATAATCTGTGGTCCGTGCAGCCCTTTGAGACTGTCCCTTCTCAAGGTTTCTTCATTTTCCACATGTGGAGGTTTTTGTATTTTTCCTTGCCCTCATGTAGGTTTTAGATCAGGGGATGCTGTCATAATAGTCTGTGGTCTGTGCAGACCTTTGAGACTGTCCCTTCTCAAGGTTTTTTATTTTTCTCATGCTATGGTTTTTGAGGGCAGCATGGCGGCGGAGTGGATAGCGCATGTGCTGCACAGTACTGAGGTCACGAGATCGAACCTCCTGTGTGGAGTTTGCATGTTCTCCCCGTGCTTGCGTGGGCTTACTCCAGGCACAAAAACACGCATGTCAGGTTAATTGACGGGTCCGAAATGTCCCTAAGTGTGAGTTACCGAGTGAGTTGTCTGTCTCTGTGTGCCCTGCGACCAGTTGAGGGTGTCCCCTGCCCATATCCTGGAGATAGCTGGGATGGGCTCCAGCACCCCCGCAACCCTACTGAGGATAAGCGGTGCAGATAATGGATGAATGGATGGATGTTTTTTGAGTTTTTCCTGGCCCTCGTGTAGGTTTTAGATCATGGGATGGTATCATGGTGGCCTTTGCAGTCCTTTGAAATATTTTGTGATCAAGGGCTAATAAATAAATGTGACTTGAAAAAGAGTTTTGTTGTTTGTTGTTTTTGATCGAAAAACCAAATTGTTATCCAAGTGTTGCATGGTAATCACTTGCCTGATGAAATCAGAGCGCTGGTGTAACTCAACAACAACTGGTGAATAATTAATGATTGTGCTAATGAGTTTCACTGGACTTCATTATCTTTACTTGGAACAACAAAAACAACGTTTACCTGCATAATTGCATCTCAGGATGCTTTGCACTAAAACACATTTCATAAACACTTTGAATAATGAATGAAGTCGCTTTTGTTTTAACGACTTCCTCTGGGAGTATTTGGTGACAGGAATCAAACAATGTTAGAAAAAGTTTTGCCCTCGTGTCAATATACTTTTCAGGGTCCATTCTTCTTTGCCAAAATTTAAGCACTTTAGAGGAGTTTCAAAGCCTGTTTTCCAATTTATCCAGTACCGTTAAAAGTACAAAAACGGTGTAAATCTGTCACCGACCCAGGACAGGAAACAGGAAGCAGAACCCAATCGCGTAACGTTACTCACAGTTTATTGGGGAGAAGAAGAATGGGCGCACACGCGATCCGGGGATCGCTGGTCGCGGAAGTAGATTGCTTGGAACGAGGAAGTGGACAACATCAAACAGATCGGGACGAGAACAAAACAGGAGCCAAACCACAGGCAAAAACGGGGATTCACAGGGCTTGGCAAAACAAAAACACGGGCAAAAACAGGGATTCACAGGGCTTGACTTATCACAACAGAGTTAAGCAGGAGTTTCGCAGACGCTCCGACAAAAGACGACTCACAAGACAGTGTTTAAGTAAGTCAGCGAGCAATCTGTGTCCATGGGCGGGGCTAATTGGACTCACACTAGGGCCATTTATTTTGTACTGCATTTTATCTAATTTATTTTTTTGTGTATTTTGTCGTGTAGTTTGTCTTGTATTTTTTGTGAATTTTGTCGTGTAGTTGGTCATGTATTTTTTATGCATTTTGTCGTGTAGTTTGTCATTTATTTTTCGTGCATTTTGTCATATAATTTGTCACGTATTTGTTATGCTTTTTGTCATGTAGTGTGTCATGTATTTTTTTGTGCATTTTGTGATGTAATTTGTTATGTATTTCTTATGCATTTTGTCATGTAGTTGGTTATGTATTTCTTGTGAATTTTGTCGTGTAATTTGTCATGTATTTCTTATGCATTTTGTCAGGTAGTTGGTCATGTTTTTTTTGTGAATTTTGTCATGTAGTTTGTTATGTATTTTTTGTGAATTTTGTCGAGTAGTTTGTCAAGTATTTTTATGCATTTTGTTGTGTAGTGTGTCATGTATTTTCGATGCATTTTGTCATGTAATTTTTCACGTTTTTTACGCATTTAGTCGTGTAGTTTGTCGTGTAGTTTGTCATGTTTTTTGTGCATTTTGTCATATAATTTGTCATGTATTTTTTGTGAATTTTGTCGTGTAGTTTGTCATGTATTTCTTATGCATTTTGCTGTGTAGTGTGTCATGTATTTTTGGTGCATTTTGGCATGTAATTTTTTACGGTTTTTATGCATTTAGTCACGTAGTTTGTCATATTTTTTGTGCATTTTGTCATAATTTGTCATGTATTTTTTATGCATCTTGTCATGTATTTTTTGGTGCATTTTGTCATGTAGTTTGTCATGTATTTTTTGTGCATTTTGTCATATAATTTGTCATGTATTTTTTATGCATTTAGTCATGTAGTTTGTCATGTATTTTTTGTGCAATTTGTCATATAATTTGTCATGTATTTTTTATGCATTTTGTCATGTAGTTTGTCATGTATTTTTTGTGCATTTTGTCATATAATTTGTCATGTATTTTTTATGCATTTAGTCATGTAGTTTGTCATGTATTTTTTGTGCAATTTGTCATATAATTTGTCATGTATTTTTTTATGCATTTTGTCATGTAGTTTGTCATGTATTTTTTGTGCAATTTGTCATATAATTTGTCATGTATTTTTTTATGCATTTTGTCATGTAGTTTGTCATGTATTTTTTGTGCATTTTGTCATAGATTACGAGCGTAAATATATTGTAAAAGACGCCACCGATTTAATTTTTAGAACAAACCTCTCAGAGAACGCTTCTCACGAATCCGACGATGGACGTTTGTCCTTTTTGGGATAGCCATTTGCTCTCGTTTTTCGTGATCTGTTTTTACTTTTTCATTTCTTCACATTCACTTTCTGCCACTAAATTGAAACCGGAAGTGCCAATATACCTCACCGGAAATAACGTTTACAGCGGTGGACCGACATGGCCGCGCTGAGACGCGGCGTCACATTCCTCCGTTTGCTTCGGTAGGTCCTAATTTCAATAAATTAAGATTGTTGTCGTTTAAAAACGATTTCGAAATTGAGTAAAACGACTAATATACAAGAAAAATCCCGGGTTGCTATTATTTGAGGACAATTAGTCGACGAGGTTGTACTGGAAATGAAACCGGAAGACAGTGGAACCAATGACAGTACTCGATTCATATTAAAATGAGGGTCAAATAACGAATTGTCAATAAAACAATAATTTTTTAAATTAAAAAAAACTTTTTTTCTGTGTTGATTTACGTAGTGAGAGGAACTTGTTTTGTAATAAATGGACACTTATCGAGTCGACAGCCACTCCCCTGCATTGGCTAATCAATGACACGCCACTGAGTCATAACGATTATTATCTGCACCGCTTATTCCCAGTAGGGTCGCGGGGGTGCTGGAGCCCATCTCAGCTATCATCGGGCAGTGGGCAGGGGACACCCTCAACTGGTTGCCAGCCAGTCGCAGGGCACACAGGGACAGACAATTCGCTCGCTCATTCACACCTAGGGACAATTTGGACCGGCCAATTGACCTGACATGAACCCAGAGTGCCCAGGGAGAACATGCAAACTCCACACAGAAGGGTTGATCTCATGACCTCAGAACTGTGCCATACATATTTTGTTGCATCTCAACGTTTATGGTTTCACATTGGGAAAAAAATAAAACTAGATGTTTTTTTAACAAAAGTCATTGTTTTGTGTGTTGATTTGTTAGTTGTGTTCGCAAAATCTCATTGAGTAGCACTGGAGAAATTTGCAGAAAAAAACTACAAAACTGCTGTATCGCTTTCATGTTCTTTTAAACCAATTTTTCATTTTCTTTTCTGTTTTTTTTTGTGTTACTTGTGGTTATTATTAAGTTATTATTTCTAGTGGACCAAACGCGGCTATTGGTTACCAAATTTCAGCTCTATATAAACGGTAAATGGTCTGCATTTCTATAGCGCTTTTCAAGTCAATGAAGAGCTCCCAAAGCGCTTTACAATGTGCTTCACACTTACCCATTCACTCACACACCAATAGGGAGTCAGCCATGCAAGGTGCCTACCTGCTTATTACTCTTATTTCCACTTGTCTTGGAAGTGCCAGCCCTCACAGTCAACTTTCCTTTTTGTAAATCGATTTATGCATATGGGAAAACGTTAGGAACGTTTGTGTCCTCCTACAGCAACCATATATTTATCTTAAACCAACACGCGGGCAAGGAAAAACTCGTAACTGATGAGTGCATCAGGGCTACCTGTTTGTTTCGCATTAAAGGTAACATGTTATAACTATGTCATTACTATGTCATTACCAGGTAGTAACTTAGTAGTATGGTTAAAATAGGCTCGGTCAACCACTGAAGCAATTGTTTTGTATAAGGGCACTGAGGGATTATAGGATCATTTTGAAAATCCTTTCTGAAAAAAATATGTTAATGTTAAAGGGACACTATGTATTATTTAGCGCCTCCTACAGGTAAAAAATAAGAAAAAATGTTGCTGGGGTATGAGATATTGTAAGTGCAATCTTTTGATATTGTTTTCCCATATAAACATATTTTAGCCACAAGTGTAAATGGTTGCAATGAACCTGGCAATTACTCTAAATGTATTGTAAACATTTTTGTTTTAAAGAAACCCAAATCTCACATGAGCAAGGCTTGTTTCCGTTCAAAATAAAGTCTAAACTTAAACCCGCGGATTTTTAGAATATAATAGTCTTTATTGTCGTTGATGAATGAACATTGTTTACATCAAGATTAGAAGTGGCACTCAAGAATAAACCTGTCATAAAATATTTTAAGAATTCAAATTTTAAAAAAGAATATTAGGATGAATAACCAATATTTATAAGGTGTGTAAGGTTTTAACATTTATTACGCTGAAATCTGACTCCGAAGACACTTCATGTGTCTTGTCTAAACCCTTACAGTAGGAACATATTCAGAAGCCAGAGAAATTTGATTAACCAGGCGACGAAGATAGTCCACATATTAATTTATTTAGCCTCATCAAAGAATGGATCTTTCTTCCTTGCCAATTACAATCGTGTGGAGAAAGAGCGACTGGGGCTCCACGGTTACCCACTTTTATAACACATGGCGATGAAATGTTCACGCCCCGTGACCAAAGCAAAGGCGGTTTACGACACCCGTCTGAAGAGTCGCACTCAAAGCTGAGGTCAAACTTAGGACAAGTATTTTTGGAGTATAAGTGGAATAAAACAGCGTATAAAATAGTACATAACTTCAGGTGCAATGAAAAATTGTGCAATGGCAATGCCAGCAACATATTTCCCAAAAAAGAATCGAGAAGTAATGACTACGTTTTGTTCTACACATAGTCAAACATTTTTACCCACAGTTTTGTTTGTCTGTGTGCTTTTGTGCTAGAGCATTATAGAACTGTCTTTTATTCTCATTGATTAAACAACATAGTATACATTATTTACACGGGACTGGACGTGGCTCTCCAGGAAAAACATGTTATCCAAACATATAAGAAAAACCAAGCTTAAAAATAAAAGAATATTTTGACTTTGACAGGAGAAATGCTCAGGTGCTGGCCAGACGCGGCAAAACCGTCGGACACACAAGATGGAGGAGCCTGGTGGCATCCGTGGGGGTGATCAGTGGCGGGCTATGTGCCATTCCCTTTGCGCAGGTACCTTTATTTATTCATTTTACCCCCTTAATAAGCTTAAAGTCAATGTTTAATTCCCTCTCAATGAAATGTGAACTTGAATTTCTTTAAGGAATTGATGATCAGATGAATAAAACCTCCAGTTTCTGGAGGAACAATCCTGCTATATCAAGAAAAATCAATGTATGAATGTACACAAGTCATGTAATACCTAAATATGTGACATAAATACTATTTGTTCATATATTGATGCATTTTGTCTTTTTTTGCCATTTATTTAATTTATTATTTTTGCCAAATGAGGAGGCGGGTCAAACTGGCTGAGCTTTTCACCAATTGGTGGTGAAGGCATGGCAATTGTGTAGCGTGCTTGTTGAGCAACCAATAGGTGAAGAGCCCGGACAATTAGACCCGCCCCCTTCGTTTGAAAAACATTTTGTTGTCACATTGTACTCGGCAGAATACACACCAAAATGAATAAATGACTTATAAAGTAAGAAATGCATAAATAAATCAATACATTTCGTTTTAGTCATATTTTTAGTTATGATGTGATTTATTTGTGTGTTGATTTATTTAGATAGATAGTTTATTCATCCCCGTAGGGAAATTCCCACTTCCAGCAGTATCCTTGTGTTGAAAAATAAAATAAAAGATGTAGAACACAGAAATACCCAATATAACGTGTTGATATAGAGGATTTAAATAGTGACACTGTAATAAAAATAGGGTAATATGCAAATGTGGGGGTGGGGTTTCATGTGGGCTTTTACTCCCCCGGGTGGAGTTCAAGAGCCTCATGGCATGAGGAAGAAATGATCTCCTCAGTCTGTAGATGTCATATACAGAGTGTCCCAAAAATGTATACACACTTGGACATTAAAGAGCCAATAAACTTCTTTTTTTTCTTTTTCAGATTTTAATTTTGAGTGAGAAAGGCGGATATACTGAATATAGTGAACACAGTCTGGAAATGTGAAAATAAAACTGAAGTGCGAGAATTCTGCACACAGATGCCATAGCACGTCTTTGCTCTTCAGCATGTCCAAGATGTTCTCAAATTTTTTAGTGCCTGCTAGTTTTACAAAAAATCGTGTATTCAGCGAAAGAATAAATACATGAACTATAATACTAATGTTCCTTTTTGATTTAAAAATCATAGGTCAAGAAATTTGTATTTCTTTTACATAGTCGAATCCTTACCTGTTTGGTTTGTCTGGGATCTTGCAGCTTCACTGCGCTCTGTGGCACTGTTTTTTTTGTTTGCACTAGACAACAGTGCCCTCTAGTGGTCAAATATTACACACTTTAAGCCCATAATCCACCTATTTTTCTCCAAAACCAAATCTGAAATACAAAAAAAGACTTTTGACTATTTCAAGTTAAAATGTTGATACATTTTTAGAGGGAAACCCCGTATTTTGGTCCTATGTCAGTGCTGGGAATTTTGCTAACTTCTTGGTTATTCCCCTGAATTTTTTCGAACTCTTGTGCAACTCTTTGAAGTAATATTCCGACTTTTGTTTTGGGGGTGTCTTGGCAGGCCCCCAGCCTCACTCACGAGTCCTTGATCAGACGGGCGGCCTCGTTGGTGACGGACAGTTCCAGCACTTTCCTATCCCAGACCACCTTGGCCCTCATAGATGCCATCACTGAGTATTCCAAGGTCAGATACCGTCTTGTCCCTGTGCCAAAAAATACAGTACACCCCCAGGAGACATTTATGATGTTTTTACTCAAAAAGGTGGGGTACCTAGTTTGAGGGGTTCTCTCTTCATTATGTGTTCACAATGCCTAACTGAGATCAAAGAGCCTTTATATATATTTTTAACCGCATCTATCTGCCTTTGTTAGTTTTATCTTGGTGTTCCAGCCAAGGAGCGCATTAAGCTGGAGAAAAGGAGACTGGGGGGAGCGGGGTTAGGGTTAGAGAGTGCTTTCACACGCGTGCTCGTGTTTTTCTTTTATTCCAGGATGAAATTGGTGAAAGTAAGAAAAGGGCTGTTTCAGAAACAGTCCAAATGCCAACCCAACCCCCAAAAAGATGAAAAAAGGTTTATTAAAGGGCGTCTAGGAGAGTCACGTACTTGAACAGCCAAAACAAGCAGCCTAACAGAGGCTGCAATGATGATTTTAGCCAGAAGATGGCGTCAGCAAGTAGATTACTTTGAAGTTACGGACTCTGCCTTAAACAGATTGGAATAAGATGTTTATTGGAACCCTCTTTACAACATTTTTCCCACTGTAGCACATCCACTCCAAATCCTTACACATGCCCAAATACTCTTCTTAGACGCCTTTCTGCTATTGGTCGACGTCATGTAAAATGTTAGTCTGCAATCGGTTTGCGTTTTACATCATGAAAATGTCGACACGCCATTGGCTGAACTCCCTCTGACATTGCCTTTCTCCAAATTAGGTTCGGAATCTCTTGTGCTATATATTAACTTTGCAAGTAGACAATACTGTATTTATTCACGATGTGTCCCAAAATTTACAGTGATGCCAAAGAGAGGAGCATAAACATGATAACCACAAAAACGAGGCCTTGCAATGATACAAAGAAGGCACACAAGTCTTTACCTTAGCAGATGGGCGTTTAAAAATCAGTCTTCATTTGAGTTTTCTGTCTCCTAGCCTTTTGGCATTGGTTTCTATCCCCCACTCAACAGTAATTTTACCTCGTAATCCCCGTTTAAGAACCTATCCATGTTGTATCCTGCAGCTCTACTGTGTTTATTCAGGCCAGCTTTGTCTATTAGAAACACTTTGCATCCATTTCCCGGCATCAAGGAGCAATTGCAGTTCTTTTAGTTGGTGCTGTTAGGTTTTAAATATTAAAATGTATCGTTTACCAAATTGTTCGAATTAGTTATCTGACTCGGCGTCTTTCGGCGAGGGGGAGGGGCACCTGACCCGCCCCACGGGGGGTGGGGGGGCTAAGGTGCCCCTCCTCCTCGCCGAAAGACGCCGCCATGTCTAAAGGACTCACAACAAGAAGGCTTATCAGAACACTTGTCTCCTTTTCCCGCGTCAGCCCTTGTTCCCGTTCTCGTTGTTTTTCTGTAAACATCATTCTTGTCTAGGCCACACTGACCCCAAGCCTTCCCTGTGAAAAATCCCCACTGCATTCAGCAAATGTAATTTGTATTATATTAAGTCTCTTACAGTCAAATAAATAAAAAATCATCGGTGAAAATCTTTATTGCACTCATTAAATGTAACTTGTAATCAATCGTATAAAATCCTTTATAGTCAAATGTATAAGATCCTTCAGTGTGCACATGTTTTTCTAGTTGATTATCCTGTGAGGGCAAAAAAAAAAGATCCCAGATCCTAAATAAAAGCTCGTTCTGTTGTTGTTCGGGTCCAGGCCGTGCACACTCTGGTGGCGCTCCAGAAACATTACCTGGCCTCGCTGGAGAAGCTCAACCCGTCGGAGGAGGAAGCCATCTGGCAGGTGGTGATAAACCAGCGCGCCGAGGTGAGCTCTTCCGAGACGAGAAAACCCATTCTCCGATGACGACGCGCTGTCTCCTCGGCCATAGGTGGGCGACAAACAGGAAAAGTGGAAAGATTTCGAGACGGCGTGGAACGGCGCCCTCCGCTTGTGCGAAACGGCAGCCGAGGCGGCGTTTGCTTCAGGTGGGGGAAAAAAATGTGCCCTGCCTTGGAGAAAGTCTCCAAGTGATCTTAGTTATTAAAAACCAAAGAAGAGTTTGGGATTGCAAAAAGAAGCGACGACGTCCTAACATTTGGAAAACCAATCATGATGCATTTAAAAAGAAATGTATAAATAGATGGATAGAATAGTCAAGTCACATTTATTTATACAGCCCTTAATCACAAAAATGTCTCAAAGAATAGAATATACCTTTATTGTCATTGTTACAAAATGGGTAGAACATATTGTAACAACGTAATTGGACGTGGCACTCCAGTATCACTTTTAACAGTGAGGATAAAAGAAAATAGCAAGTATTTATCTTGGAAAAGATGAGAGATAAAAGAACACTGAAAGTAAAAAGCTTAACTGGAGAGCCTGAAGCCGCTGCACTCGTGCGCGCCGCCATCCCGGAAAATACACCATCGCCTGATTTTAAACCAACACGCGGGCAAGGAAAAACTAAACCTCAGCGTGAGGGAAAAAAACCTTGAGAAGGGACCTCACAAATAGAATGTTAAATAATTGTTCTTTTATCGCTCTGTTGTTAAAACTTGGGTCATTCTCTAGGCTTCCTCCCTAAATCTTTTTGCCTAGTTATTCTGACAGTCAATTATTTTTGTCTTTAAAGGTTGGGTGAATCGTTTAAGTATTTTGAGTATATGTGAACACTGCTCAACTGAATTAAAAGAGCCTTAATATATATTTTTTCTATCTGCTTTATTTGACTTTTTAAGCAAAGCTGTTCTGGCTGCGGAACTCACGAGTTAGGAGGAACAGGGGAAATGGGTGGTGTGGAGAGTAACTTCAGGCTCGTCCCTGCTTTTTTTCTTGTTAATGTAGCATGAAAATAAAATAGAAAATAATTGTCTTAATTGTTAGTTGTAAAACATTGTAAGCCACAAAGTTAGACATGGCACTCCAAGGTTAACGTGTAATACAAAGATAAAAGACAATCGAATTAATAGGTAAAAACTAAATAAATAAATGAAAATCACAACGTCGTGCTTAGAAAAACTGGCCTAAGTTATAATAACGCCATGAAAAACAACAGTGCTTTGTAAGAATATTGAAAATAAGTGCAATAACTTTTAGCAGCAGCAGTAAGAAAATTATATATATATTATTCACAAGATGTATATTTTCAAAGTTGAATGCAAGTCAAGTCATGTTTTTTTGTCCAGCCCTTAACCACAAAGAGTCTCAAGGGCTGCACAGACCACAGATTATTGCAAACCACAGATTTATGGCGAAACTGATGTTATACTTGCGAATAATATCACCTCATGGAAGCATGTAAATGTTGAAAATAAAGGGGCCAAGTACTGAAACCTGCGGAACACCACAGGTAACAACCCAATAGTATATATTTTTAAGTTTCACTAAGCGGCAACAAAAAGAAAGAAAAAAATGTAGCAAAATATGTTTTCACTGTTTTTTTTGGTTGGTTTAGAGCAGTGATGGCCCTAGAAAAGTTGGTAGAAGAGGACTGTTTCAAGTATAGTCCAAACGCCAACCTAAAACCACAAGAATGACGAGAAAAAAATAAGAGTTTATTTCCATGCGTATAAGAAATCAACGTACTTGCGTGCGCATCATGAATCTTCTGACCATGGCTGCATTCGTGGCTCTAATCCAGGAGATGGTGGCAGAAACTTCCAAATTCCTTACAGCTCCTATATAGTCTTTATGACATGTCTATCCTGGAGTGCCATGTCTAATATCTTCAAAGATATGCCATATAGATAAATGATCAGACAAATGAATCCCCTCATACCTAAGTACATGAGAGAAATGCAATTTATCCATTATTTATGCACTTAGTCATTTATTTTGTCCTGTATATTGTCCCAATATGTTATTCAAATGAGGTGGTGGGTCAAACTAGCTTAGCTTTTGAATAGAAATGAATGCCTTTATTGTCGTTAGGAGTTAGTATAACGAAATCTGAGCTTCACCGCAAGTGCACGCATAAACAGGAATCACCTTTTGGTCGATCGGTGTTGTCATCGATGAGTTCATTACTGATCAACCGATCGACGGAAGGCCAAACTAGTTTGACCCACCCGCTCGTTTGAATCAAATGATAACAAAGTACACGGCAAAATTCACGACAAATACCGCAAGACATAAAAGACAAAATAACGGACAAAATGTGGGTCCGAATTAAAACAATTTGAAAATAATAATAATAGGTCGAAATTTGTGTAATTAAATGAGGCTTTTGGACTCCTACTAGTTTCTAAAATAAAAGTTTCATATTTCTAAATGATTCATCAGTTTTTATGACATAGCTTCTGAGTGGGTTCTCATTTTACGTGTTTTTGTTATTATTTTAAGATATTTCATCCGAAAAAAATCATCAAATAAATAAAATTGTATTTTATAGCTGATTGCTAATTATTTTGTTTTTTCTTAGCTATTTCAGGTTACAATATAAAATATCATAAAATACAATTCTTAAAATGGGCTAAATTTTCTGCCATTTTTTCAATAGTTTATTTTTGTTGCGCAAGAAGAAATAAAACATTCAAGAATAATCTTTATCGTTTTGGTAGAATGCAGGTGAAAAATGGGGGAGGCTAATTCCCCAACACTCAATTCAGTTGAAAAAATAACCTCAATTGTTCAATTTATAAACAATTTAGCTTCTTTTTTAAGGAACATTGTTCACATTTTCCTATACTCTGCATTGAACTTTTTTGTATTCTAATAACGATACCTTAAAAAAATTTGTTGACTTCCGTCTTTAATGTATGAAAATGTTTGCATCACACTAAGGATACGGTTAGGATAAAAACAACATTTACTAGCTGATCACTTTTTTTTGGGTCCATTGTAAAATTGTAGTATTATACAATTGAGTATTTCAAGATAAATAAACATACATTTTTTGTGGACTCATCATATGATAATAGTCTTTATGATGAGTTTGAAGCAGGGCTGGGCAAACTACGGCATAGGTCTACTTGAGCAGTTGTCTGACTAGAGATCGTTATTTATACTTCGGAGTAAAACTCAATTTATATTGTTTTACAGTTGACTTTTGTTGTAGACTAATTACCTGAAGTACAGTCGGCTAAGTCTACTTGACCAATTGTCTCAGGATGTGAGAGTTCGTTTGAATTGTTTAAACTCACTTTGTATTGTTTACTGCACATTGTCATTTAATCATATTGTTTAAGTTCTAAGGTCTTGGGAACCTCCTGTGTGGGTTCAAATTCAGCTACCCGACTTACTGTGCGGAGTTTGTATGTTCTCCCTGTGCTTGCGTGGGTTTCCTCCGGGCACTACGGTTTCCTCCCACATTCCAAAGACATGCATTTCAGGTGGATTGGCCGGTCCAAATTGTCCCTAGGTGTGAATGAACGAGCGAGTTGTCTGTCCCTGTGTGCCCTGCGATTGGCTGGAAACCAGTTCAGGGTGTCCCCTGCCCACTGCCCGATGATTGCTGGGATGGGCTCCAGCACCCCCGCGACCCTACTGAGGATAAGCGGTGCACCTGATGAGATGAGATGAAATCTGTTGTCGGTGAAGTGCAATAAATATGACAAGGTTCAATTGCACAACAACCTCTCATCTCAAATACTGCTTAGAACATTTCCAATTCTTCGACATACAATGTCTTTTGAAAGTAACAGAAATACTTACTTTTCCTGGTCACTACTATTACTATCAAGTAACTATTTGGAAGAGGTAGCAAGTAACTTGAACTTATTATTATTTTTAAAGTAACAAGCCCGACTGGTCATTGCTTTAGAAGGTACAAACATTTTTGGTGCATTTGTAATTTTCTTAGTTAATTCTATCATCTTCAGTAACATGATTTTTTAAATTTTTTCTCCAGGAGCGGAACACGCATCCATCACCTTGCACAGCAACCTGACGGTGGCCCGCTCTCAGGTAGAGGAGGCCAAGAAAATCTCCCGGGATGCCGAAAAAACGCTGACAGAGGCCAAAGTCCTGGAGATCCAAGCTAGCGCCCAGAGGGCCGCCGCTCTAGAGAAAAGCCAGGAGGAGGTGCCCGAAGCGTACCTTAGAGAAGATTGAGGTTTTGGAGAAGGTGCCTCCTTGGATGGTATGCCGCCAGTCTCTGCACTGTTTATTTTCTTCACAATTTATCTAAAATGTCTTTTCTTTTTGTGCAATTTTGAATACATGAATTAAGAAATCTGTGTTTTGGCAGTCATTTGACCAGGTTGACGCATCCGAGGCACTTTTATTTTCAGGCTTTTCGTTTCGGTCTACATTTCCTTTAGAGAACATGTGTCAATCTCATGGGCTGTTGGCCAAATGATTTTCTTGGGCCCGCGAGACAATGCTAAGAGAAGCACAAGATAAAAACGTGTCAAGGACTTGCTATTTTAAACAGGTTCACCGGATATCCTCAAAGCCAGGCATCACTTGCAAAGGACCCCCACTGTAGCTGTATGTCACAGGTGTCAAACAGGCGGCCCGCGGGCCTGAGACAACACTCAGAGAAGCGCAAGAGAAAAACAAGTTGCAGGTTGAAATATGTCACTTTAATGTTGCCAAAGCCAGGTGCCCCGAACAAAGACACTGTACTTTATTTCTTTCTCTCTCTTATTCTCTCTCTTTCTTTTCCACCCCTCTTCTCCCACCCTGTCTCTATCTCTTTCACTCTCCGTATCTCTTTCTCTCTTCCTTTGTTAGTCTTTGTCTCTTTCTCTATCTGTGTCTTTTAACCCCTTTTGCCTAACTTCCTTTTTTCCTTTTTCTCTCTTTTCTCTGTCTCTCTTCCTACCCTTTGCGCTTTCTTTACTCTTTTCTTTTCTTCTGTCTTTCTATTTCTCTTTGGATTGCTTTCTTCCTCTCCGTTTCTTTCCCCCCCTCTCACGACTTTTTACCTTTAGTTTCTCACGCTCTCTACCTCTCTCTTTGTCCCGCCCTCTCCCCTTTTCCCTCCCTCTTTCTCTTATTTCTTTATCTCTTTTTTTCTTTCTCTTTAATCTATTAGTCCGGCCTCCGACAGAATGTTTGTTCTACCGTGTGGCCCCCCGAGTTCAAATGACTTTGACACCTCTGCTGTATGTTCTGATTACTGTATAATCAACCAGAGAACATTGAGAAAACCTACCCGGTTGTTATTTGACTTCAAATTAAAGTCAAAGACGTGCTATTTAGAGCATTATGAAGATTACAAAATAAAAGATAGCCCCTGGGAGTCATTATGAAAGAAGCTTTTTATAAAAGATCTAAACCTAGCATTGAAGTTCCCATCTACAGGACTGTCTCAGAAAATTAGAATATTGTGATAAAGTTCTTTATTTTCTGTAATGCAATTAAAAAAACAAAAATGTCATACATTCTGGATTCATTACACCTCAACTGAGCTATTTCAAGCCTTTTATTATTTGAATATTGCTGAATTTGGCTTACAGCTTAAGAAAACTCAAAAATCCTATCTCAAAATATTAGAATATCATGAAAAAGTATACAAGTAGGCTATTCAACTAATCACCTGAATCATCTAATTAACTCGAAACACCTTGCGAGGGTTTCCTGAGCCTTAAAAACACTCAGCTTGGTTCAGTAAACTAAATCACTGCTGATCTGACTACTGTCCAGAGGACCATCATTGATACCCTCCATCAGGAGGGTAAGACACAAAAAGAAATTTCTCAAAGAGCAGGCTGTTCACAGAGTGCAGTTTCAAAGCATATCCACAAAAAGTCTGTCGGAAGGGAAAAATGTGGCCGGAAACGCCGCACAACCGAGAGAGATGACCGCAGCCTTAACAAAATTGTGAAGAAGAGCCGCTTCCAGAATTTGAGGGAGCTTCAAAGACAGTGGGCTGAAGCCGGAGTCCAGGTATCAAAAGCCACAGTTCACAGACGTGTCCGGGAAATGGGCTACAATAGCCGTATTCCCGTGGTCGAGCCACTTCTGAACTCGAGACAACGGAAGAAGCGTCTGACTTGGGCTATGGAGAAGAAGCACTGGACAGTTGCAGAGTGGTCCAAAGTCCTCTTTTCAGACGAAAGCAAGTTTTGCATTTCGTTTGGAAGTCAAGGCGCCAGAGTCTGGAGAAAGGCCGGAGAGGAGCAAAATCCAAGTTGCTTGAAATCCAGTGTGAAGTTCCCACAGTCAGCAACGGTTTGGGGAGCCATGTCAGCTGCTGGTGTTGGTCCACTGTGTTTCATCAAGTCCAGAGTAAATGCAACTGTGTACCAAGAGATTTTAGAGCACTACATGCTTCCATCTGCTGAAAAGCTCTATGGAGATGAGGATTTCATTTTCCAGCATGATCTGGCACCTGCCCACAGTGCCAAAACCACCAGTAACTGGTGCACTGACCGTGGCATCACTGTCCTTGATTGGCCTGCTAATTCCCCTGACCTGAACCCCATCGAGAATTTGTGGGGTATAGTTAAGAAGAAGATGAAAGACACCAGACCTGCAAATGCAAATGAGCTGAAGGCCGCTATCAAAGCATCCTGGGCATCAATAACACCTCAGCAATGCCACAGGCTGATTGCCTCCATGCCACGCCGGATTGATGCAGTAATCCGTGCAAAAGGATTCCCGACCAAGTACTGAGTGCATCGATGGACATTTTCAAATGTTTGATTTAGTTTTGCTGTTATAAAATTATTTTTTGACTTGGTCTGAGGAAGTATTCTAATATTTTGAGATAGGATTTTTGAGTTTTTTTCAGCTGTAAGCCAAAATCAGCAATATTCAAATCATAAAAGGCTTGAAATAGTTCAGTTGATGTGTAATGAATCCAGAATGTATGACATTTTTGTTTTTTTCATTGCATTACAGAAAATAAAGAACTTTATCACAATATTCTCATTTTCTGAGACCGTCCTGTATACATATTTATCCAATAATTAAAAGCAAAAAGACTTTTTAAAGGAAGGCTGTGTCCTTTGAAAACGTAAGCCTGCGATCATGACTTTAAGCCAGGAGATGGCAGCAGAGTAACATGTTATGCGTTTTTTTTTTTTTTAGACAAGCTCGTATAAACGCTTCTTTTTCAGCAGATAGGCTCTTTGAACTCAGTTGGGCATTGTTAACACATCCTTAATAGAGTCAATATTTACCCTTCCCCTTTTTAAGGATAGTTCAAAGTTGGCACCCGCCTTTAAAATCATTAAATTGATCGTTTAAATGTATGCTATTTTTCTCACTTTACAGTTTGCGTGAGTTTCCCAGAGTTAAATACACTCAAGTGGAAATGAAATCTTTTTTTCTTTTTTACAAAAATGCGCTTTTGATAAACATTCAAATAAATCAAATCTTGGTGAATGAAAAAAATACTGTACTGAGGAAAAAAAAGCACCATTTGTTTCATAATCAAATTGGTGTGACATGCCTTGAGTTGGTAGAGGGGGGTAGCAGGCGGATGCAGAGGGTTGGGGGGGGGGATTATAATAAAAACTGACTTTAAAACTTCAATTCGTGTGAATTCTCAGACTCTCAAAAGATTTCTTCGCTTTAATGACCTGCTTGTTCTGAAGAAGTCATCTTGGCACTTTTGTTTTTATTCTGTTTGTTTATTGTTTATTTGTGTGATAACATTTGCGGCGACGTTCCACTTTCATGTTTTGTTCAGTTAAAGTCATTTAGGGTTCTAATTTTGTTTCACGGTCTTATTGTCTCTCCACTCTCATTATCGTTCATTATTGTTCTGTTGTAGTGTGGTAACATATCTGGCAATGTCTTCCTTTCATGTTTTGGTCAGTTAGTCATTTAGGGTTCCAACTTTTCTTCCCTCGTTATTGTTCTGTTCACAAGAGAGTAAGTCCCTAGTCTGTTCTTCCTTTCATGTTTCAAACAGTTAGAGCTGTTGAGCGTTCTAACTTTATTTCATGTCCTTGCCGTGTCCGTACGCTTGTTATTGTTTTGTGTGGGCACTTTTCTGGCGTTGTCTTCCTTTCATGTTCTGTTTCGTTATAGACAGTTAGTTTTCCAAGATTATCTTTCACGGTTTTGTCGTTTTGGCACTCTCGTAATTGTTATCCTGTCAGTACACACTGGCGATGGCTGCCTTTCAGGTTTTTTCCAGTTACGTTCGATGGTGTTATTATCGACCCACTCTTGTTCTTGTTCTGTTCTTCTGTGATTACATGTCCAATGATGTCTTCCTTCCTTTTTTTGTTCAGTTAAAATTCCAACTTTATTTTTCTCTGTCTCGTCGTCTCGCCCCTCTTGTTGTTGGTCTGCTCATGTGCGAGCACATTTCCGGCACGGTCTTACTTTCATGTTTTGTTCTGTTAGAGGCCGTCGGATTTCCACTCGACGTTTTCACTGTCTCGTCATCCTCTGTACACGCGTATCTGGCGTCGGTTTCCCCCCCCTTTCATGTTTTGTTCAGTTAGAGCCAGTGGGTGTCTATCTGCGTCATGACATGGCTCCCGTGTCACCTTTGTAATCAGATTACTCGCAAAAGCCACGTGTACGGGGTTGTTCATTCTTCTCTAAGCGCGTAAATGATTCCGATTGCTCCAGAAATGCGATTATCGCCTGCACGTAAACATAGTCAATGATGGTCTCTGTTTTCGTTCCTGGATGCAGGAAAATAGTTGTTTGGAAACAATAGCAAGAGTGAAGTTTGGCGCTCGGGCAGCCCAAGCACTTTTGCTTATCTTAAGTGAATAAATGGGACGCCTCGCGCAAAATGCTGACGGCGCAATGCGGCAGCGGCCAGCCCGTGCCCAAGCCGACCGTCAAACTTTGTCCTTCGGGAATCGGGGAGACGTCTCTCGGTTTTTGCCGACACTCGGTCGTTTTTGCTTTTCTTTTCTTTTCCTCTCGAATTTCCCGACGACATCTCCGTGCTGGCTTCTATAGAACTCTCCGCGTCTCCGAAACGAGACCGAGTTGAGCCCCGAGGTACGCAGAGTTCGTCCTTGAAAATGCTTGAATTTTGGGTGAAGTGCTTGAAAAGGCTTGAAATGTGTTGCCCTTTGTTTTTTTAGCCCAATGGAGCAACAATATACACGAAAATGACTGTTTTGAGCTGAATCGAGCAAAAAAATGTAAAAATATACACAAAAAAGACTATTTTGTGCCCGATCTAGCAAAAATATTCACAAAAAAGACTGTTTTGAGCTTAATCAAGCAAAAATATACACGAAAATGACTGTTTTGAGCTGAATCGAGCAAAAAAATGTAATAATATACACAAAAATGACTGTTTTGAGCCCGATCTAGCAAAAATATTCACAAAAATGACTGTTTTCAGATTCAGATTCAGATCTACTTTATTGTCATTCTAGTACACGTGTATACAGAACGAAATGTCGATGCATCTGACCCCCACAGTTTCCTTGAATGTACAGATATAAATAATGTTGTATTGTATTTTGGCTACGTGTAGTATTTTACCATAGTGCCGATAGTGCAAGAAGAGTAGCTAACCAGATGTGCAATATGGGCAGTCAGGTTAACAAGTCAGGTACACAGTAACATTAACACTGTAACAATAACGCTGTAATTACAATAGTGCAGAGAGCAATGTGCAAGGAGTGGCAAGCTATAAAAAAAACTGCCAGTAGTGCAAAAGTCAGATTAGCAGCCGTTTAGATTTAAGTTAACTATATGTTAGATTGACCATTTAACAGTCTAATGGCCAGGGGGACTAGACTATTGCGGAGCCTGGTGGTCCTGCACCGCACACTGCAGTACCTCTTCCCAGAGGCTAGCAGAGTGAACAGTAGGCTTTTGAGCTTAATCAAGCAAAAATATACACAAAAATGACGGTTTTGAACCCGATCTAGCAAAAATAGCTTTATTGAGCAAAAATATACACAAAAATGACTGTTTTGAGCCTAATCGAGCAAAACTATAAATGGAAATGACTGTTTTAAGCCCAATCGAGCAAAAATATTCACGGAAATGACTATTTTGAGCTTAATCGAGCAATAAAATGCAAAAATATACACAAAAATGACTGTTGTGAGCTTAATCGAGAGAAAATATACACAAAAATGACTGTTTTGAGCCCAATCGAGGAAAAATATACACTAAAATGACTGCTATATTTCTTAGCAGTCTGACTCTAGACCACGCAATAAAATGAAGAACGATAAAAGAAAGTGCGTAAAAATGACGCCGATCGACCGCTCTCAGTCATTATGGCGTTGTCATGTGAAACCTCACTGCCCCCTACTGGTCTTTTACAAGAGGACAGCTCTGTTTAGAAAACTGCCTCTTTTGGCTCAGCTCACTGAGCAGCTCCTGAGATTTTTTTTAAATGATATATTATCAATAATAATAAAAGATAGTATAACGAAACAAATTATTTAGTAATCAGTAATTTCATTTGTTTTGCAGAGGGTCCCTAATAATACATGAATATAAATTAAAATATTCACTGAAATTTTTTTTAACTACAAAACAAGTTTGACTTTTAACACACTTAATGGATTAAAGGTCAAACGACAACACAAAATCCCATTAAGTATACTCTTCAGTGCTATAAATAAATGAAAATACAAAAAAAATAACGATTCACAATTCTATTTTAACCAATCTACACATAAATCCTGGAAAAAAGAAAAAAATATATAAATTAAAATAAGTAAAACAAAAAGCAAAAGATCAGTTGACTCTAAGATTGAATGCACTCTGCTTCGGAGCAATCAATAACATTAAAATGAGTCCAAATTATGCACTGTTGAAGCAGAATGGCAGAATTCATGTCACTTTATAGCAGCATTGACTCAAACAAATCATAGATAGTAACAGCTCAAAATAGCACAAAGTAGGTGCTAGCAGCAAGATAGCGACTTTATTTTAGTCATCAAAGTCAAAAATCTGCGCTTGATTTCTTCCTTTGAAAGTACTGGAAAATTGACCTTGAAAAGGGCTTGAATTTGTCCTTGAAATACGATGTTTCCACTTTACAGTGCAAATTAAGATGTTGAATCATCAACAAATCAACAACAAACGATTTTGCCTTCCCTGGAAGCAGGGTTTCTACCGGTGTTTGAAATCCTTGAAAATGCTTGAATTTCAATGGGTTTTTTTCAGGACTTTTGGTTGAAGTGCTTGGAAATGCTTGTAAATGTTGCCATTTTTCTCAAAAAGCCTGCTTTAAAATGATTTACTCAAAAAACAAAACTCATTGTTGCTTTATAAATACACATTAGAGAAAGAGAATAAGGAAGAAAGAGAAAGAACGAAAAATACAGAGAGAAGAGAAGGGAAGAGAGTAACATAAAAAGAAAGAGAGAGAAAGAAAGACGGAAAGAAAGAAAGAGGGAGAGAGACTGAAAGAGAAGAGAGAAAGAGGGAGGAATACAGAAAGAAAAAGGAGCAAATTTCTTCATGCGGAGGTTTTGAGTTTTCCCATGCCCTTGTACAGGCTTTAGATCAGGGGATGGTGTTTTAATAGTCTGTAAAGCCTTTAAGACTTCTTGTGAATAAGGGCCAAATAAATAAATAAACATGACATTCAAAATGAAAAAGTTATATGAAATTGGCCATAAAAACGGTGTACCAATCCTGCAAAACCTACAAAATTAAAACGTTGCAGTGTTGGTGTGTATGGAGAATCGCGTCATCAAGAAGCCGGTCCACTATTGGTTGACGCCATAAAAGATACCGGCCTGTCATCCGTTTGCTTCACGGCATCGTGGAAATGCCTAAATGGCTTTGGTTGAACTACCTCCCACAATGGCTTTCTCTTTCTTCAAAATTCAGGATCTTGTGTAATGAACTTAAATTATTCAGTTATGGCTCCCAAGACGTCTTGAGGCTTTAGAGAGAAGAATGAAGATGTGACCATGGAAAAAAAGCCTTTGATGATCAAGAAATACAAAGAAGGCACTTATATGGCCACACACGTTTAGTTGCAAGGCTGTAAACTATCAAAGACCATAATTAAAAATAATGAGGCGATTCAACCAAGGAATTATTTTAAGATTATGACTATCCTCGCAAAAGGAAAATTTAAAATCGGTTTTCATTCGGACTCTACCATCACTTCTCCCTCTGCATCCGCCTGCAACTCCACTGAACCAGTTCAAGTCATGTCACACCAGAGGTAAATACTATTTCATTTTCCCTCCTACATTTATTTATTATGTTATTGAATTACATACATGTATATTACTCACATGCATATTACATACAAGTAGTACCTACTATGTAGAATATTTTTAATCGTATTGTTATTTTTGTGGAATCACTAAAATTAGTAAAATAACAAAATGTGTGCTTTTATTTTTACACATACACAACTTAAAATGGGTATAACATATATTTTAAACTAAATTTAAAAAATTAAATCATCAAAAATATCTAAAAAATTAAACAAACAAAAAAGGTTTCTACCAAGAAAATAATATACTATAATTGAGCATGAATATTGTATCTCAAAAGGAGGGATATTTTCTACTAAGAAACATAAATAATTTTAAAGTAAGAAAAATACTTTTAAGTAGCAAAAATATTAAAGTTTTTTTTTTTTTTTTTTTTTTAAACCAAGAGAAATACTTGAAATGAGCAGGCTGTCTCACTTTTTTTTCAAAGAAAATTACTTAAAAAGTAGGCATGTTTAAAAAAGAGACTCATTGTATGTTATTTTAAAATATTAGTTCCAATTTGCAGAAATATATTCAAAAAAAATTTTGAATTAAGATGAATACTTAAACTGAGCAAAAACGAAAAAATGAGATGCTTTTTTTTTTTTTTAATTATCCTATTAAATGACATTGGTATTCTCTTTTGGCTCCTTAAGAGTAATTTAATCCAAAGTGTTTTTTTTCCCAAGAAAATAACACAATCGAGCATATATATTTTTAAAAAGGGGAGGATTTTTTTAATGACTAAGAAAAATACGTAAAAGGAGCAAAAATATCCCCTCCAAAATAAGGAAAAGCCCTTGTTTGCTGACCAATCAATGGTCGGAATGTGACGCATTGTCACGCCCCCTTCTGGCCCCTCCCCCTCGTTGCCCCGCCCACTCCTTGCGGGGAGACCAGCAGGCTCCGGGCCAGTCAGGCAGTCCGACACAACCCACTTCGGTTCCGTTCGGTTCCGTTCGGTCCAGTTCTACGGAACCATGGAGCCCCTTTACGGACTTTTCACATCGCTCCTCGTCATTTACGGACTGTCCGGTAAGTCGCTCAACGTCTTTGATGACTTGGAGCAAGTTTTTGCCTCCGTTTTTTCTTTCCCCGTTTGTGAGGTGCCGCTAGCTCGGCTCACTTCCCCGGCCCAGAAAGTCCTCGGAACCGGGCAAAATGGCGATGGGAAGCACGCCGATAGATTCGGGAGGTTCGGAAGTAGATTTCGAAGCCCAGCCGGGCGGACTGCGGGTTGTTGTGGTTCGAGAATTAGGGAAGGCAACGCTGTTTTGCTGATACTTCCAAGGGAGTCTGGCGGGGGACCCAGTTCGTACTTTTTACTGCTCATTTTATTTGTAATTATTTTCCTCATTTATTGTCTTTTTACCGATCTTATTACTTTTAGTTGACCACCGAGCGGTAATAATATTACAATCAAACATTTGTTTAAGAATCTTCTTTGATTTACCAAGTGACGTCACAATGGGTGTCGACGTCATCAACGCCCCCCTCCCTATGATATTATATTTAGTTTGTCATAGTAGATCCTTGTCCTAATAATAGCAAACTTGCATCAGACATACTTACAAAGTATTCATTAAATCCTTCCTCTCACCCATAAAAATGCAAAAATATCCCCAAGAAAATAGAAAAACAATGAGCCACTCTAACAAAGAGAGATGGTTTTTTTGTAAACCGAGAAAAAAACCTTCAAACCAGTCCAAAAAGATCTAATAAAATAAGTATGTTCGACCAAGAACGATAATTTAAATAGGTATGATGCTTTACATTGAAAAAAACAACGGCGACCTCGTGATGAAGTTGCTGTATCTGAGTTAGGTCAGAGGGATTTCTGCGACTGGTAACCATGGAAACCATCTGTTTCATGCAGGGGCGCAACCCCGACCCCAAAAACGGCTCGGAGAGGAATGGGGGGCCGCCAGGCTGTACTTCCCCAAGACACATTACAGGAAGCGATGCCCCTTTGAGATCCCTGAACAGAGATAAATATCTCAAAAATAGAGATGGGATGTTTTCGTTGAATGAAATACTTCAAATGGGAACAAATGATCTAGAAATGGACACATTTTTACTAGGGAAAATATTTAAAAAACAAACCTTATCAATCCATTTATCTGTCTATAAAAAGAGTAGACATCTAGACGTCTATCTAGACCTCTATCTATCCATCTAGACACCTATCTATCTAGACCTCTATCTAGACATATATATAGATATCTAGACATCTATCCATCTAGACATCTACCTATCTATCTTATCCCCCTTGTCTTATAACATTATCTTCTCTGTTCCTTTATCTTCTTGCTCATACCTCACTTGAATGTGTAAAACTGGAGTGTCATGCCCAATTTCGTTGTCACAATATGTTAGCCCATTTGTAACAATGACAATAAAGGTATATTCTATTCTATTCTATTCTATTCTATCTAGACATCTAGACATCTATCTATGTATCTAGACTTCTATGTATCTATCTAGACATCTATCTGGACATCTTTCTATTTAGACATGTAGCTAGACATTTATCTAGACATCTATCTATCTAGACATCTAACTAGACATTTATCTATCTAGACATCTATACATCTAGACATCTATCTAGACATCTATTTAGACATCTAGACATCCATCTATCTAGACATTTATCTATCTAGACATCTATCTAGATATCTACACATCTATCTATCTATCTATCTATCTATCTATCTATCTAGACATCTATCTAGACATCTATTTAGACATCTAGACATCCATCTATCTAGACATTTATCTATCTAGACATCTATCTAGATATCTACACATCTATCTATCTATCTATCTAGACATCTATCTAGACATCTATCTATCTATGTATCTAGACTTCTATGTATCTAGACTTCTATGTATCTATCTGGACATCTTTTTAGACATCTATCTATGTATCTATCCATCTATCTATGTATCTTGACATCTACCTATCTATCTATCCAGACATCTATATAACTATCTAGACATCTCTCTCTATCTCTCTATCTATCTCTCTCTTTGTCTATCTAGAAAAAAGTGTTAAAAGTACAGTCAAGCGTTTACTAGAATAAGAGAAATGATTTACCAATGTGACTTGCTTTTTTTCTTAGTCGTCGGGAATCCCGACTCAAGATTGTTTTTGTTGTGGTTGCGGAGGAGTGGCCCAGTGAAGGACTCCGGACTCGAGTGTTGCGCGTGCTCGCACCCTCCTCCCCGTTACCCCTCTCTTTAAGTGGGTAAGGTTGCGACAGGGGGGGGGGGGGGCACAGCTGGCTTTGGCTGCTTGTTTTAAGGGGGGGCCGTGCACCATTCGGGGGTGGGGGGCACCCGCAAACTCACGTATCCTCCTAAACTAGAGCTCCCGGGGTGATGAAAGGCCCAGTGTGCACGATATTTTTTTTTTCCACTTTTTCCTTCTCCCGCCACTCATGTGAGCAGCTCCTGCTTTGTCTTTCAGTGTCGCTCGCCTTTCGAGTAGATTCTACGGCTAGCCGCTAAAGTTAGCTTCTTATATCAGCTCTGAACGACTCAAGTCGCTCTTTTCAGCCTCCCCGGGTGTATCAGGCTTGGTTTTTTTTTTTTCATTGACCCTGATGGTGATCGGCACCAGCTTTCTCTTAACCTCTTGCACATTTTGTTTCTCTCTTTTCCTTTTTTCTCTCCTCCTTTTTCATTTCTCTGTCATTCTCTTTCTTGTGCTCTTTCTCTCTTTTCCTTTAAATCTCCTTCTCTTTTCCTCTCTTTCTTCTTCTTTTACTCAGTCTCTTTTTTCTCTCCTTCTCTTTCTTAGTCTCCTTCTCCTCCTTAGTCTCTCTCCTTAGTCTCTCTCCTTATTTCATTCTTTTTCTTTCTTTTTTCTTTCTTTTTTTCTTCTATCTTTCTATCTTTCCATCTCTCTCTCTTTCTATCTTTCTACCTTTCTATCTTTTTTCTTTTTTGCTTTCTTTCCTTCTTTCTTGCTTTCTTTCACTTTCTATTTCTGTATCTTTCTTTCTTTGTATTTCTTTCTGTCTTTCATTCTTTCTCTCTCTCACTTGCTTTCTTTCTCTTTCTTCATCTTTCTTTCTTTCTTTCTTTCTTTTTTGTCTGTTTGTCTGTCTTTCTCCATTTCTTTTTTCTCTTTCTCTCTTTTTCTCTTCATTGGTTTTCTTCTCTTTCTTCCCTCTGCTTTTCTCTCTCACTGCTACTACTTTTCTTTCCCTCTATTTCTTTTTCTCTCTCTTCCTCTTTGTCCCTCTCGTTTTCTCTCTCTTTCTCTCGAATACGATATTTTGGCCCCCAAGAGATATTTTTTCTCTCTAGCTGGTGGGCCCCACCCGATCTCAAATGAGTTTGACGCCCCTGGTTATGAGAGTTCATGAAAAACGCGAGACTCCGCCGCCCCCCAGTTTTGAAACCATGATCGCCGAGTGTCTATTAGGCTAGCACGCTAGCGCGCTACGTGGGAATCAATTAGCCGCATCTGGCTAAAATCTATTCCTGTCCGCAGCCTGTAATTTGGGCGTCTCCGCCGCCGCCGCCGCAGTAGATGGAGTTCCCGAGTGGATTTTGGGGGAGGCGGCGCGGGGAGGGGACCCCCAAACCGCCTCGACCAGCGGTCCTGATGGGAATTCAGGCTCCTCTTTTGAGAACCCACTCTTCACATTTGTTTGCTTTTGAATCTAGATTAGCGTTAAGAATAATTCCTCATGCACTAAATTAATACTTTTGAAAAGGTTCGATCTTACTATATTATAATTGAGCTCCTTTTCATTGTTTGGAGTGTTCAGACAAAGACAACAATCACAAATACCTTTGAGAGAAATAATGATCGTGAGAGAGAAAGATAGAAAAGGGGACGAAGAAAGAGAAAGACAGAGAAGGTAAGAGAGAGCGATAAAGGGGGAAAAAGAAAGAAAGGGGAGAGAGAAGGAAATAGAGAGAAAGAGAGAGATAGGGAAAGATAGAAAGGGGGACAAAGAAAGAGAAAGACAGAGAAGGTAAGAGAGAGCCTTAAAGAAAGAGCGATAAAGGGGGAAAAATAAAGAAAGGGGAGAGAGAAAGAAATGGAGAAGGAAAGCGAGAGAGAAGGAAATACAGTGAGAAAAAGAGAGAGAGAGATGAAAAAAGAAAGATAAAGAAAGTACGAGACATAGGGAGAAAGAAGGAGAATGAGAGTGAGAGAGAAGGAAATAGAGAGAGGGAGAAGGAAAGATAATAAAAGACAGAAAGATGGAAAAATATTAAAGTAGAGAAAGATGAAAGATAAAGAAAAAAGGGATTGAGTTAGAGAAAGATGAATAGAGCTAAAAAATAAGAGAGGGAAAGAAAGAGAAAGAAAAAGAGCGAGGGATAAAAAGAAAGACAAAAAAGAAACAAAGAACGAAGGAGATAGAGGGAGAGAGAAGGTAAAGGAGAGTGAAAATGAGAGAGAAGGAAATAGAGAGAGAAAAAAAGGTAATAAAAGACAGAAAGATGGAAAATATTAAAGTAGAGAGGGTGAAAGAAAAAGGGAACTATAGACAAAAAGAGTGAGAGTGAAAGAACGGTAAAGAGAGATAGAGAGAGAAAGATGAAAGATAAAGATAAAAGGGATTGAGATAAAGAAAGATGAATAGAGCTAAAAACTAAGAGAGAGAAAGAAATAGAGCAAGAAAAAGAGCGAGGGATAAAAAGAAAGACAAAAAAGGAACAAAGAAAGAAGGAGATAGAGGGAGAGAGAAGGAAAAGGAGAATGAAAGTGAGAGAGTAGGAAATAGAGAGAGAAAAAAAGATAATAAGAAACATGCAAAATAAGAGAAGATGGAAAATATTAAAGTAGAGAGTGTGAAAGAAAAAGGGAACTATAGACAAAAAGAGTGAGAGTGAAAGAACGGTAGAGAGAAAAAGATAAAAGAAAAAGATAAAAGGGATTGAGAGAAAGAAAGATGAATAGAGATAAAAACAAAGTGAGAGACAGAGAGAAAAAGAGCAAGAAAGGTAAAGAAAGCTAGAAAGAGAGAAAACGAAAGAGAAAGAAAGAAACAGAGAGAGAGAACAAATTAAAGAAGAGAGAGAGAGAGAAAGAGAGTATAGGGGACAAAGAGAGAGAGAAAGCGCTCCTTACTGTTCAAGCGGCGGCTCCTTTCATCGTTCGCCTTTAAGAGCCAGCCCATGAAGCCGTTTCGTTCGCAAACGGCACACCACACCTTGCAGCTTCGGTTGGATCCCGAGCCCCGCCCCCTCTGACCAAGCCCCGCCTCTTCCCGCCATCTTGGAAGCTCATCAGGCGATTGGGTCTTTATATTCCGAAAGCCAATTTTGATTTTTCCTTCTGGGACCTTTCTGGAAAAAATGGGGAAATAAACACGTTTTTCACGCGCCGGGATAGTGAAAAAGTGGGGGAAAGGCGCGGATCGGGGGTGGCAAAACCGTCGTTCGCGGGCCACACGCGGCACCCTTGGTTCCTTGGTTCGGCCAAAACCGAAATGCTTTTTCGAGTGTCTGCAACTCATTCAATATATTACATTGTAAAAATACTAAATACGACGACCGTAATAGTACAAAAAAATACTATAACAGAAATAGTACCGAAATAAAACGACGGTATTATTTAAAAATACCCCAAAAATACAACAAAGGACAGTCATACTATAAAACGACGACAGAAGGGTACAAGAATCTGAAATACTACAAAAAGACCACAGATATACTACAAAGATTTTCCTGTGGAAATACCACAAAACTGCAAAAATACTACACAAATTAAACTACAGGTATACTATACAATACTACAGTATGATGACCACAGAAATTTGACCCAAAAAAAGTACAGTGCTACTTCAGATATATTTCAAAAATTAGACGATAGAAATTCTACAAAATACTTCATAATAAAAGGACAGTAATACTAAAAAACCACGACAGAGCGGTACAAAAATCTGCAGAAATACTACAAAAAGACCACAGATATACTACAAAGATTTTCCTGTGGAAATACCACAAAACTGCAAAAATACTACACAAATTAAACTACAGGTATACTATACAATACTACAGTATGATGACCACAGAAATTTGACCCAAAAAAAGTACAGTGCTACTTCAGATATATTTCAAAAATTAGACGATAGAAATTCTACAAAATACTTCATAATAAAAGGACAGTAATACTAAAAAACCACGACAGAGCGGTACAAAAATCTGCAGAAATACTACAAAAAGACCACAGATATACTACAAAGATTTTCCTGTGGAAATACCACAAAACTGCATAAATACTACACAAATAAAACTACAGGTATACTATACAACACTGCAGCATTATGACCACAGAAATTTGCCAAAAATAAAAGTACAGTACCACTTCAGATATATTTCAAAAAATTGACGATAGAAATACTATAAAATACTTCAAAACAAAAGGACAGTAATACTATAAAACGACGACAGAATGGTACAAAAATCTGACTGGAGAAATACTACAAAAAGACCACAGATATACTACAAAGATTTTCCTGTGGAAATACTACAAAACTGCAAAAATACTACACAAATAAAACTAAGAGTATACTACACAGTACTACAGTATGATGACCACAGAAATTTGCCAAAAAAAAAAGTACAGTACTACTTCAGATATATTTCAAAAATTTGACAATAGAAATACTAAAAAATACTTCACAATAAAAGAACAGTAATACTATAAAATGGTAACAAAATCTGACTGCAGAAATACTTCAAAAGGACCACAGATATACTACAAAGATTCCACTGTGGAAATACCCCAAATCTGCAAAAATACTACACAAATAAAACTACCGGTCCACTATACAATACGACAGTATAATTACCGCAGAAATTCGACAAATATAAAAGTACAGTACTACTTCAGATATATTTCAAAAATTTGACGATAGAAATACTATAAAATACTTCAAAACAAAAGGACAGTAATACCATAAAACGACGACAGAATGGTACAAAAATCTGACTGGAGAAATACTACAAAAAGATCACAGATATACTACAAAGATTTTCCTGTGGAAATACTACAAAACTGCAAAAATACTACACAAATAAAACTACAGGTTTACTACACAATACTACAGCGGAAATTTGCCAAAAATAAAAGTACACTACTACCTCGGATATATTTTAAAAATTCGACCAGAGAAATACTACAAAATACTTCAAAAAAAAAGGACAGTAATACTCGAAAACCATGACAGAAGGGAACAAGAATCTGACTGCAGAAATACTACAAAAAGACCACAAATATACCACAAAGATTTTCCTGTGGAAATACTACAAAAATACTACACAAATAAAACTACAGGTACACTACACAGTACTACAGTATGATGACCACGGAAATTTGCCAAAAATAAAAGTACAGTACTACTTCAGATATATTTCAAAAATTTGACGATAGAAATACTAAAAAATACTTCACAATAAAAGAACAGTAATACTATAAAACGGTAACAAAATCTGACTACAGAAATACTACAAAAAGACCACAAAGATTTTCCTGTGGAAATACTTCAAAACTGCTAAAATACTACACAAATAAAACTACGAGTATACTACACAGTACTACAGTATGATGACCACGGAAATCCGACAAAAATAAAAGTACAGTACTACTTCAGATATATTTCATAAATTTGACAATAGAAATACTATAAAATACTTCAAAACAAAAGGACAGTAATACTATAAAGCGACGACAGAATGGTACAAAAATCTGACTGCAGAAACGGTTCGTAAGCCGAGACGGGAGAGCAGACGTGGTCGGGATCGAAACGGGTCGTAGCCGGAGACAAACGGGAGCAAAAACGGGACAGGAGTGAGTCAGGGTCGAAAAAGGCTTGCCTCGTATACACAGAGGTTTGCAGACGGACTGACAAAAGGACTGGGTTTAAATAGGGAAAATGGCGGCTGTAGAACGCCGGTCTGCTATCGGTTTGGGTCGTGCTAAAAGCGAAACGTCTCCCAAACCGCTGTCATAAGCTAGCGCTCCGGGAGCGTTTCCATCTTTCCGACGGCTCGCGGAAAAACGTCAAATCTTTCCCGGATCGGCCTCGAAATATCGCCGGCGCCGTCCCGGAGGTCACGCCGACACGTGTTTAGCTAGCATGTGCGCCTCAGCCGGCGGCGCCCGCCGGAAAAGCCTGAGTCACCGGCACTCTTATTCTTGGACCCGCGCGCTCCGGCTTCATTGCCAGAGGGGGGGGGGGGGGGGGGGGGGGGGTCGGGCGAACATATGGTAGAAAAGACAACTTGCGGGGGGGCCGGACGAGTCGATTGAACGGGGGAAAGAGAGAGAAAGATAGAGTGACTAAAAGAGAGAGAGAAAAAGAGAGAGAAAAGTAAAGAAAGAAGTAGAGAGATTAAGTGAGAGAGGTAGAGAAAGAGCAAGAAAACAAGAGAAAGAGGTAGAGAAAGAGAAAAAGACTGAGAAAGAGCGAGAAAACAAGAGAGAGTGAGAGAAAAATAAAGAAAACATAGAGAGAGAAAGGAAGAAGAGAAAGAAAGAGAAAAAGACTGAGAAAGAGCGAGAAAACAAGAGAGAGTGAGAGAAAAATAAAGAAAACATAGAGAGAGAAAGGAAGAAGAGAAAGAATGAGAAAAAGACTGGAACTAAACTAAAGAGAGAGGGAGAAAAATAAAGAAAACAGAGAGAGAGAGAAAGGGAGGAAGAGAAAGAAAGAGAAAAAGACCAGGAAAGAGTGAGAACAATAAAGAGAGTGAGGTAAAAAGAAATAAAAAATGATGCGAGAGACAAGAGAGAGTGAAGTAGAGGGAAAGAGGAAGAGAAAGAAAGAGAAAAGGACTGAGAAAGAGCAAAGAACTAAAGAAAGATAGAGAAAAAGAAAGAGACAATATCAAAGAGAGAGACAAAAAGACAGAATAAAGTAGAGAGAGAAAAAGAGAGGGAGAAAAGTAATGAAAGAAGTAGAGAGATGAGAGAGAGAGGTAGCGAAAGAAAGAAAAAGACTGAGAAAGAGCAAGAAAACAAGAGAAGGAGGTAGAGAATGAAAGAGAAAGAGAAAAAGACTGAGAAAGAGTGAGAAAACAAGAGAGAGTGAGAGAAAAATAAAGAGAAAATGATAAGAAGAGAGACAAAAAGAGAGAGTGAAGTAGAGAGAGAGAGAGAGGAAGAGAAAGACTTAGAAAGAGCGTAGAACTAAAGAGAGATGGAGAAAAAGAAAGAGACAATATTAAAGAGAGAGACAAAAAGAGAGGGAGAAAAGTAAAGAGAAGTAGAGATGAGAGAGAGGTAGAGAGAAAAAGAGAAAGAGAAAAAGACTGAGAAAGAGCAAGACAACAAGAGAAAGAGGTAGAGAAAGAAAAAGAGAAAAAGACCAAGAAAGAGTGAGAAAATGAAAGAAAGTGAGATAAAAAGAAAGAGAAAATGATAAGGAGAGAGACAAAAAGAGAAAGTGAAGTAGAGAGAGAGAAAAAGAGAGAGGGAGGAAGAGAAAAAGATTGAAAAAGTGCAAGAAAACTAAAGAAAGAGAAAAAGAAAGAAAACAGAGAGAAAGAAAGGAAGAAAGAGAAAAAGACTGGGGAAGAGCGAAGAACTAAAGAGAGATAAAGAAAAAGAAAGAGACAATATTAAAGAGAGAGACAAAAAGAGAGAATGAAGTAGAAAGAGAAAAAGAGACAGCTACAGGATGAAAGAGAAAAAGACTAAAGAAAAGTGAGAATATGAAAGAGAGTGATAGAAAAGAAAGAGAAAAGAGAAAAAGAGAGACAGCTAGAGGATGAAAGAGAAAAAGACTAAAGAAGAGTGAGAATATGAAAGAGAGCAATAGAAAAAAGAGAGAGAGAAAGAGAGACAGCTAAAGGATGAAAGAGAAAAAGACTAAAGAAGAGTGAGAATATGAAAGAGAGTGATAGAAAAGAGAGAGAGAAAAAAGACAGGTAGAGAAGGAAAGTGAAAAAAAAAAAGAGCGAGAAAACAAAAGAGGAGAGAGAAAAAGAGAGAAAATGTTAAGGTGAGAGACAAAAAGTGAGACAGCTAGAGGATGAAAGAGAAAAAGACAAAAGAAGAGAAAGAATATGGAAGAGTGAGAGAAAAAGAGTGTGAGGAAGAGAGAAGGTTCTCCAGCTCCTGGCGTTGGTGACATCAAGTGGAAACATTTCAAACTGCTGCTCGTTTTTCTCTTGTGCTTCCCCGGCACGTTCTACACTCGTTCTCGGACCCCGCCCCAAGCCCCCACTTAAGTTTTGGCCTCCCCGCTGGCCCCCCCGCGATGGCCACTTTTATCGGAGGCTAATAAAGACACAAAGGCCATGGTGATTTACGGGGCGGCGCGCCGGCAGGGAAGAAAAGGCGCTAAACGGGGGTCCTGACTTTTGACCCTGGACTCGCACGCTGGCCTCGTCCAATCGCATTTGCCGATCTTCAGGATTCTAAATCGGGAGCGCCGCTTGTGAGCTGCTGGTTTTCGACCCGATGCCTCACTGGAATACCTATATAATGGCACCACTTGGTCGCGTCTCCTCTCTACTTCGTAATCATGTATGCGATTCTAAGCATTTTTATTTCCTCCTCAGAATAGATTTGATTTTTTCTATGCAAGTAGCACAACTTGGTTGTGTCTTCTTTCTATCTCTGTATTATGTGTGAGGCACTGGAGACATAGATTTTGCTTTTCTATAGAAATAGTAGCACTCATTTCACAACTTGGTCCTGTCTCCTCTCTACCTCCTTCTAATCTACACGAGGCACTGATAGCTTGGCTCGTAAAGAAATACAAGAAGCATATATGTGCCTCATTAGAAACAAATGTAGCAGTAGCACAACTTGGTCCTGTCCCCTCTCTACCTCTTCATAATGAGTGAGGCACTGGAGATCTTGGCATGCTCACAAGAATCTAAGCATTTATGTTCCTTATTAGAATAGAATTGAATTTTCTTCTAATTTAATAGCGGTTCTTAGTTGTGTCGCTTCTCTACCTCTTCATAATGAGTGAGGCACTGGAGAGCTTGGCTTTCTCGCAAGAATCCAAGCATTTATCTTCTTCATTAGAATAGATTTTGCTTTTCTATAGAAGTAGTAGCACAACTTGGTCCTGTCTCCTCTCTACCTCCTTATAATCTACATGAGGCACTGATGGATTGGCTCGTAAAGAAATACAAGAGGCATATATGTGCTTCATTAGAAACAAATGTAGCAGTAGCACAACTTGGTCCTGTGCCCTCTCTACCTCTTCATAATGAGTGAGGCACTGGAGAACTTGGCATGCTCGCAAGAATCTAAGCATTTATCTTCTTCATTAGAATAGATTTTGCTTTTTTATAGAAGTAGTAGCACAACTTGGTCCTGTCTCCTCACTACCTCTTCATAATGAGTGAGGCACTGGAGAGCTTAGCATGCTCGCAAGAATCTAAGCATTTATCTTCTTCATTAGAATAGATTTTGCTTTTCGAGAGAAGTAGTAGCACAACTTGGTCGTGTCTCCTTTCTACCTGGTAATTATGTGTGCAATTCTAAGCATATCTATTTCCCCGTCAGAATATATTTTATAGCACAACTTGGACGTATCTCCTCTCTATCTCTGTATTATGTGTGAGGCACTGGAGATTTTGGCATGCTCACAAGAATCTAAGCATTTATGTTCCTTATTATAATAGATTTGAATTTTCTTCAAATATAATAGCAGATCTTGGTTGTGTCGCTTCTCTACCTCTTCTTAATGAGTGAGGCACTGGAGAGCATGGCTTTCTCGCAAGAATCCAAGCATTTATCTTCTTCATTAGAATAGATTTTGCTTTTCTATAGAAGTAGTAGCACAACTTGGTCCTGTCTCCTCACTACCTCTTCATAATGAACATGCGGCACTGGAAAGCTTGGCTCGTAAAGAAATACAAGAAGCATATATGTGCCTCATTAGAAATAAATGTAGCGGTAGCACAACTTGGTCGTGTCTCCTCTCTATCTCTGTATTATGTGTGAGGCACTGGAGATTTTGGCATGCTCACAAGAATCTAAGCATTTATGTTCCTTATTATAATAGATTTGAATTTTCTTCAAATATAATAGCAGATCTTGGTTGTGTCGCTTCTCTACCTCTTCTTAATGAGTGAGGCACTGGAGAGCATGGCTTTCTCGCAAGAATCCAAGCATTTATCTTCTTCATTAGAATAGATTTGGCTTTTCTATAGAAGTAGTCACACAACTTGGTCCTGTCTCCTTTCTACCTGGTAATTATGTGTGCGATTCTAAGCATATCTATTTCCCCGTCAGAATATATTTTATTTTTTCTATGCAAGTAGCACAACTTGGTCCTGTCTCCTCTTTATCTCTGTATTATGTGTGAGGCACTGGAGATTTTGGCATGCTTACAAGAATCTAAGCATTTATGTTCCTTATTATTATAGATTTGAATTTTCTTCAAATATAATAGCAGATCTTGGTTGTGTCGCTTCTCTACTTCTTCTTAATGAGTGAGGCACTGGAGAGCATGGCTTTCCCGCAAGAATCCAAGCATTTATCTTCTTCATTAGAATAGATTTTGCTTTTCTATAGAAGTAGTAGCACAACTTTGTCCTGTCTCCTCACTACCTCTTCATAATGAACATGCGGCACTGGAAAGCTTGGCTCGCAAAGAAATCTAAGAAGTATATATGTGCCTCATTAGAAATAAATGTAGCGGTAGCACAACTTGGTCGTGTCTCCTCTCTACCTCTTCATAATGTACGAGGCGCTGGAGAACTCAGATTTTTAGAAAGATTCGAAGCATTCATGTTCCTCTTGAAAATACACTTGGGTTTTCTGTAAAAAATGTTGCACAACTTGGTCGTGTCTCCTCTCTACCTCTTTATAATGTACGAGGCGCTGGAGAACTCGGATTGTTAGAATGATTCGAACAATTCCTTATTAGAATTGTTTTTATTTTATTTTCTTTTTTTAGTAAATTGTCGCACAACTTGGTCGTTTCCCCTCTCAACCTCTCCATAAAGTACAGGAGACACCAGAAAGCTCAGCCTTAATCAGTCACCTGGTTCAAGCTGTTTGATTGTCAACTTTAGCTTCTGAGGTTTTTTTTTGTGGTTCAAATGTTTCGTTTGTATTTTTGTCACAGTCCCGCATGTGTATTTGCGTTCCTTTGATCGACAGCCTCTCCCGTTTTTTGCTCCTGTTTGTCTCCCGCTATGATCTGTTTTGATCTCGACCACGTCTGTTCTCCCGTCCCAAATAAAGATCTGTTTTTGATCTCGACCAAGTCTACTCTCCTCTACCTGGCTTTTGACTTGTTTCCATTTTTGCTCTCCTGTCCCGGCTTTTGACTTGTTTCCGATCCCGACCACATTTTTGCTCTCCTGTCCCGTCCACCGACCTGTTGTTTCCGTCCCCGACACTGCCATCGCTCGCCACGGAAGATCCACTTTTGTGTTTGGATCCCAAGCCGAGTACAAGAGAGAACACTGAATCGTGGGCGCACCCCTTCCTCGTTCCTTCAATAAAACTTGTGGTGAACGTTACGCGAGTGGGTCCTGTTTTTGTTCCGGTCCTGACAGTAGCTACTAATGTATTCAGCTAAAATGAAGATCATCGATCGATATTTAGTATACAGGGCAGGACGGAGATCAGGATCCGTTGACCAGATTTCTGTCCTTGGCGGAAGCCGAATGTCGGCGATACTCGGACGCAGATTGGCTCCCTGTCACGTTTTAGACCCCCTGTCTTTTTGTCACCTGTTGTCAGTCTGTCTGCGAACCTCAGTTCCAATAGGCAAGCCTTTTCCAAACCCTGACTCCCACATGTTTTTTGCTCCTGTCTGTCACCTGGCTTCTACCCATTTTCTGATCCGGACCACAGTTTTTTGCTCTCCTGTCCCGGCTACTGACCTGTTTTTTCCTGCTTTCGACACCGCCATCGCTCGCCACGGAAATACCACTTCTGCTTTCCTAACCCTGACTCACACATGTTTTTGCTCCTGTCTATCGCAAACCTCAGTTCCAATAGGCAAGCCTTTTCCAAACCCTGACTCCCACATGTTTTTTGCTCCTGTCTGTCACCTGGCTCCTACCCATTTTCTGATCCGGGACCACAATTTTTTGCTCTCCTGTCCCGGCTACTGACCCGTTTTTCCTGCTCTCGACACCGCCATCGCCCGCCACGGAAATACCACTTCTGCTTTCCTAACCCTGACTCCCACATGTTTTTGCTCTTGTCTGTTGCAAACCTCGGTTCCAATAGGCAAACCTTTTCCAAACCCTGACTCCCACATGTTTTCTGCTCCTGTCTGTCACCTGGCTTCTACCCATTTTCTGATCCGGACCACAGTTTTTTGCTCTCCTGTCCTGGCTACTGACCTGTTTTTTCACCGCCATCGCCCGCCACGGAAATTTCACTTCTAGCGATCTACGGATTTTGTGTACTATCCCTTCCCTTCCTTCCAATAAAACTAAGAGAAACGCACGCAAGTGGGTCCTGTCTCCGTTCTGGTCCTGACAAAACGGGAACATTTCTGGAGTCCGCCTGGGTCCGTTTTCAATCAACGGAATGTCAATTTCCCGAGTTCTGTTTTTAAAAAGGCAAGAAGTTGTGGAAAAATGAATGTTCACAGGTGCCTGGACAGGTTTCCCCCCAAAATACTAATGACACGTTTCTGTCCAAGTGTTGTTTTTCAACCCAAGCCTGTGAACTTTTGGTTTTCTGTCTCCGTAAATAAAACCCGGGAAGGGAAACGGCTTGCGGTGGACGCCGACTCCCGCCTACACGGCTTGCTGGATGAAAACAAAAGTCGACCGCTGACTCCAAAATCTGACGCTACTGCTCGAATCTGACGGATTTTTGCAATCAGTCAGACTAAAACCATTATCTATTTTGCGTGTTCACATTATCGGGATAACGGCGATAGACCGATTATCAGCAAGGATATTTAGGAATTTAAGAGACGTCTGTATCAACATTTATCTCCGATTTTACAGCCGAGACTCTATGGCTACTACTCCTCCTTCCTCCAGTTTCTCACCCCCCTGACTTCTGATTGGATAAGTGCCAGAGGACGGAGCTACTACAGCAGGAACAATAACTACGCCGACTTACGATTAAGAGCGAGAAAAGTTAAGTCGATTTGTTTTTTAGAGGCTCAATCAGGTGGAGGCGGATAAATGAGCTCTTATCATAACACGAGTTTGTTTGTGATTGAGAAAGGGACGCTAAAGTGGAAGGCTGAGTGATGAGCTGTTATCATAACATGAGTTTGTCAATTTATTCATGATTGCTATTTTTTCGTTTGCAAGTTAGCTAACTCGTATAACAAAAGACACCCAAAATGAGAAAAATGTACTATTTCCTTTACAATTAAGCCAATATTTCGTTTTTAGTCTTTAGTTAATACAGCAGGAACAATAACTCTGCCGATTTGTGATTAATAACGAGAAAAGTTAAGTCGATTTGTTTTTTAGAGGCTCAATCAGGTGGAGACGGATAAATGAGCTCTTATCATAACGCGAGTTGGTGTGTTTGTCAATGAGAAAGGGACGCTACAGTGGAAGGCTGAGTGATGAGCTATTATCATAACATGAGTTTGTCAATTTATTCATGATTGCTATTTTTTCGTTTGCAAGTTAGCTAATTTGTGTAACAAAAGACACACAAAATTAGAAAAATATATTATTTCCTTTACAATTAAGCCAATATTTAGTTTTTAGTCTTTAGTTAATACAGCAGGAACAATAACTCTGCCGACTTGTGATTAAGAGGAGACGGATATATGAGCTCTTATCATAACGCGAGTTGATGTGTTTGTGATTGAGAAAGGGATGCTAAAGTGGAAGGCTGAGTGATGAGCTGTTATCATAACATGAGTTTGTCAATTTGGCTCTAAAACAGGAATGCCGACACTTTTCAATTCGCCAGCTTTGTTGAATTTCCTTGCACTTTTTGTTTTAAGTTAATTTAAGTCATGTTGGTAGTATTGACATATATTCATAGTAAAAAATTCAGGGAGCTATTTAAATTTTTATGTACTTTTATACGAGTTGCTTCTAAGCCAAATTGTGTATCCTGTGCGGTTACCTTTTTGGTTTAAGTGAAAGATGAGTGTCACGGTTGCCACGGCGCCCAATTGGCCCCGCCCATGGACACCAGCTGAAACGCAATGACAGATTGCTCCCTGTCACTACTTAAACGCTGTCCTGTGAGTCGCTTGTTGTCGGAGCATCTGCGAAACTCTGTTTGGCTGTGTTTTTGCTCTTGTTTTGCAAGCCCAGTGAATCTCCGTTTTCTCCTGTGCTTTTGCTCCTGTTTTGTTCTCGCCCCGATCTGTTTGATGTTGTCCACTTCCTCGTTCCGATCAATCTACTTCTGCGACCAACGATCCCCGGATCGATTGTGCGCTCATTCCTCTTCTCCCCAATAAACTGTGAGTAACGTTACGCGAGTGGGTTCTGCTTCCTGTTTCCTGTCCTGGTCCTGACAATGAGTCCTGTTAGTTGTATTGAAAATGTAATTTACGGTAAATTTTTTCAGTAACTAAATTTATAACAAATATCCTTTGTTTCTTTTTGCATGATTAAAAATTTCTTAGGCCGATTTTGAAGCTTTGACAGCAAATGAACATCGGCTCGCCAGAAGCATTGACTAACACTATACATCAGTGGATACAATGGTGACCTTTTCGGAGTATCAGTTATCGGACTCGTCTTAATACGAGTAAGACTAATAGTCTTAATACTAATACCCATATCGGTCGTTTTTTTGTCCGTGATTGATTTTCGCAAGCTAGCAGGTTCCAGTTTTTACAAGTCAAAACGAGGGTCCGACCTTTGCGCGAACCGGATCGGGCGATACCTCGAGACCGCTATGCGAAATTCGACGGAAGACTACAGAAGCACAGGCAGCACGGCGGCGCAGTGGTTAGCGTATGTGCGGCAGAGTTCATGTCTTGGAAACCTCCTGCGTGGGTTCAAATCCAGCTCTAGACTTCATGTGCGGAGTTTGTATGTTCTCCCCGTGCTTGCGTGGGTTTCGTCCGGGCACTCCGGTTTCCTCCCACATTCCAAAAACATGCATGTCAGGTTAACTGGCCGGTCCAAATTGTCCCTAGGTGTGAATGAGCGAGTGAGTTGTCTGTCCCCGTGTGCCCTGCGATTGGCTGACAACCAGTTGAGGGTGTCCCCTGCCCACTGCCCGATGATTGCTGGGATGGGCTCCAGCACCCCCGCGACCCTAATGAGGATAAGCGGTGTAGCTAATGAGATGAGATGGGACTACAGAAGTATTTGCTCACCGGGGTGTCAATGAGGTGAACTAACAATCGGGCAAAGCGGAGCATCTGTCTTTGCTTTTGCTTGATGTCGTTGCCCTGTTTCTCGTTAGCGTCTAACGTCAGCAGGCCTTCTTCGGTCCTTGGCTCCTTTTCAGAGTCAGAGGACTGAGAAACTCTCGGAGTCTCCTGCTTTTATGTCGAAAGCGGCGGAATCATCTCCTTCCAGACCTTGTCTGGAAATGGGATTTTGCAACGTGCTAAACAACTTAGTAGCGATTTGGCTAGCTTGAACACGTTAGCTCAGAATGTCAAGAAGAGCAGAGAGAAAGCTGAGTATTGGTTCTAGGAACGCACGAATACTGTTTTCTTCATACCGATAGCGTTTAGCAATCAATGCTATTTATGAGAATTGATACCGGTAACCGCTAAAACCCTGTTCCTGAAAAAAAGCTACCGATAGCATTTTGTCTTCATCTCCTTAAAGAGGTTGTCTGGAACCCGCTAACTGACTTTGCAGGGAGTTGGCAACCATTAGCACGTTAGCTTGAAATGTGAAAAAGAGCAGAGGCAAAGCTAATTATTTGTTCTCGGAACGCATAATTACAGTTTTTTTCATCCTGATAAACGATAAATGCTGTTTCTGAGAAATGATACCGGTAACTGCTAAAATCTTGTTCCTGACGAAAGCTACGGATAGCATTTTGTCTTCATCTCCTTAAAGAGGTTGTCTGGAACCTGCTAACTGACTTTGCAGCGACTTGGCTAACATTAGCACGTTAGCACGTTAGCTAGAAATGTGAAAAAGAGCAGAGGCAAAGCTAATCAGATAAACCGATAAAATCCTGTTCCTGAAGAAAGCTACAGATAGCATTTTGCCTTCTTTTCTGGACCCGTTTATCTGACTCTATCCTGCCCTGTGTTCTGTCTGATTTCTGGATTCGTTTATCTGACCTGATCCTGTCCCGTGTTCTGTCTGATTCCCGTTACTGACCTCTTTTCTGGACCCGTTTATCCGACCTGATCCTGCCCCGTGTTCTGTCTGATTCCTGTTGCCGACCTCTTTTCTGGATTCGTTTATCTGACCTGATCCTGCCCCGTGTTCCGTCTGATTCCCGTTGCCGACCTCTGTTCTGGACCCGTTTATCCGACTCTATCCTGCCCCGCCCATCGACCTGTTTTTGCCCTGTTTCCTGCCCGATACCTGTTGCCGACCTCTTTTCTGGACCTGTTTCTTCTTCGTTCCAACCATTGACCTGTTTTTCCCTGTTCTCCGTCTGATTCCCGTTGCCGACCGTTTCTGTTTTGCTCCTCCGCTCCGGCCATCGACCTGTTTTTCTCGCTGTCAACGACGACCCTCGCTCGACACGGAAATGCCACTTCCGCGTTCTTGCTATCTGCTACCCGTGACCGACGATTATCGGATCGTGGCTGCAAGGGCTTCTAAACAAAACTGAGTAAAACGATCGCAATTGGGTCCCGTCTCCGTTCCTGTTTTCGTGACCAAAAACGCGTCATATATGAATAAATCGGTCTAATAATATGGTCTAAGAGTCACTTTTAACCTAAAAACGGTACTCTTACATGCTACTTGGATTTTTCTTTTATCACAAATGAGAAAAATCCATTCATGTCTGGCAACTCTGCGGCTGTATTTTGGGTTATTTTTGGGAGCCCGTCTGTCAGGGAGTAACAAATTGCTGTTATTTAAGGGGGGCCCCCGAAAGGGGGGGCCGCATGGGGGAACCCGTCCGGAGCCAGACCGGCTGACCGTCCGACAGCTGCCCAAATGGCGGCCGCACCTGTTTCCCCTGGCCCCTGAACCTCCTATTTGGGAACGCCGCCACCCCCTGCTGGTGTCACCGTAAAACTACATCGTCTTGTTCTCGTCATGTTAAAAAAAGGGATGCTGATTGGCTAATGCGGCGGAAAAACCTGCCATCCACGGTCAAACATTCAAAAGAAGGAAAAGTATATAGCAATTGTGTCATCGCAAGACACTGCCTTTTTCCAAGATTGTACATAGGGCTGCAACAACAAATCGATGATTTAAAACATGGCAACTCATAAGATCATCGATTCGTTGTAGCTCACGATTTATGGAGCCCCCGAGTAGTCAAATCAATGCACACCATTCCGTTGTGACGCTGAGAGTTGTAGTACCGCTTTGGTTTGGCAGGGGGCGCCAAAACCGTGATGTTCCATTTTTAAAATCTTAAATATTGAACATTGCATAATTTACAATCAAAATTGGCATGAAAGTTTCAACTTTTTTGTGTTTGACTGTTTCATCGTGAAATAAAGTGACGTATTTTCAAAGGAACAGACGGGAATACAGAGAAAAACAGGAAAATAATCCGAAAATAATGAAATAGAAAATAAAAAATAAAATAAAAGTAGTAATGACATGTTTAACTTGACCAAGGGGCAGATTCTAAAAATGGAGTTGGCCAACCAGAATTGTCAAAGTTCGAGTTTTAATGGCACTCGCCAGTAAAGTCCGGGCGAAGTTTGCACGGGCACGCTATGCCGCACATCCGCGTGTGGTTTGTTATAGGGTCGCAAGTCATTTTAATCGGTCGGTTATTCTTTCGATGAATCGGATATTCCAACCAGACATTTTCAATTTCCTCCTCTATTTACATATGAAAGTGCACAACGCAACAGAATATTCTGTCGTATGAAATCATTTTCAAATCCAAGATTTGTTCGAATAAAAAATAAAATACAAAATATATAAAAAACCTTATCCAAAGATCATTATATATTTGGACTTGGCATACAAAACAAGAATACACTCAATGTTTACGGTCACGGTTGCCATGGCGCCCAATTGGCGCCGGCTGCGGCTCATTGACAGATTGGCTTCCTGTCTGTTTAAGCTCAGTGCTCTCATTTTTCCTGTCAGTCCATCAAGGAACCTCTGCCCCGCAAGACGTGGGTTTTGACTTGGTCCTGTTTTTCCGTTGGTATTTCCAGTCCAGTATTGTTTATTTTGTCATTTATTTTTTCCTGTTCGATATGTGTTTCCAGTTTCGTTCCCGTCTAGTCTGTCCCTTTTAATTTCGATATCCTGTTTTGATATCAATCCTGTCTCTCCCGTTGTTTATATCGGTTTCCAGTTTCGTTCCTGTCTAGTTTGTCCTGTTTGATTTGGGTATCCTGTTTTGATATCAATCCTGTCTCTCCTGTTGTTTGTGTCAGTTTCCAGTTTCGTTCCCGTCTCATTTTTCCTGTTTATTTTCGATATCTTGTTTTGATATCAATCCTGTCTCTCCTGTTGTTTATATCGGTTTCCAGTTTCGTTCCCGTCTCATTTTTCCTGTTTATTTTTTATATCAATCCTGTCTGTCCCGTTGTTTAATATCGGTTTCCAGTTTTGTTCCCGTCTCGTGTTTCCTGTTTATTTTCGATATCTTGATTCGTTTTCTATCCTGTTTTGTCCAAATTGTCCCTTGAGCGAGTTCTCTGTCCAGCTACCTTCCTGTGTGGAGTTTGCATGTTCTCCTCATGCTTGCGTGGGTTTCCTCTGGGAACTCTTGTTTCCTCCCACATTCCAGGTTGATTGGCTGGTCTAGATTGTTCCTAGGTGTGAATGAGCGAGCGAATTGTCGGTCTCTGTGTGCCCTGGGACAGTTGAGGGTGTCCCCTGCTCACTGCCCAAAGATGGCTGGGATGGGCTCCAGTACCCCCGCGACCCTACTGAGGATAAGCGGTGCAGATGATGGATGGCCGGTCCAAATTGTCCCTAGGTGTGAATGAGTGAGTGAGTTGTCTGTCCCTGTGTGCCCTGTGATTGGCTGGCAACCCGTTGAGGGTGTCCCCTCCTGCCCACTATCTGAAGATAGCTGGGATGGGCTCCAGCACCTCCGCGGCCCTACTGAGGATAAGTGGTCCAAATAATGGATGGATGTATATTTTTTCCTCAGTATTTTTGCAGCTCTTTCTGTTCCCTCGTTTGACGTTGTCGTGTTTGACTGTTTCACGCCGATTATTTGTAAAGATGCAATGTCGAGCGGGTTCTAAGCGTCCCCTGCTGGACCGAAGCGGTACTACCACTTTACAACTTTAATGCATGACACCGATCCACACGCTCTGTGGCTTATAAATCGGGCGTCGCGAGCAACGGACGAGGTCATCGGTTGCTGATGCCCGTTGTCGATTATAAACGATGTTATCGATGAGTTGTTGCGGCCCGAGTGCGTGATTCGTATTTGAACGCGACGGCGCTCGTTATCCGGTTCTGTCCTGGCACCGGTCGTAAAAACGCCTTCCTCGAGGACCCTCTTAGAAAGTCAATGGTCCGACAAGAACGCTGTCCAGAGTGGTCAAATTCCGGCAAAGCACCCCCCGCTTCCCTTTTGTTTTATATTGTGTCGGTGTCAAGAAGCGGAAGCGGCACGCTAGCTGGAAACGTGTTTTTATCGTGCGGAATATTTGCTCAGGGGTCGCCGGCTGCCCCTTTCCTTCCTGCTATTGTGGCCCCCGGGCCGGGCTTGACAAACACGGGGTGAAAAAGCGGGGCCCCGCCGGACCCCCGAGTCAACAAGGAGCGTGTGTGGCCAGATGGCATTCTTTGCGGCCCCCCCTGTCTTATTGTTTGTTGCAGGGGGGGTGGAGAGTATTTATAGGTTGGTACACACAAAGACATGCTGAGAATTTCGCGTTGGAAAGCGACGGCATCGTTATTTTCTGGACGATAAAAGAGCAAAAATGAAGGCACAATAGAATCAAAGATGATTTGGCCCCCAAAAATCAATGAGAATTTTCAAGGACAGTTGACAATTTGGAGGATCCTGAATCGCTAGAGTTGTCGAAGCAGCACTTTCTGAGGTGTGTCTTGGGCAATGACAGCCTGGCAGTGCTCATCCCTCTCCAGGTTGTTTCCCCAAGTAGTTCCCTGTAGCAGGAGAAGCCTCTTGCTCTGACTCAGATTCAGGACCTTCATCATCTGGTTGCTGTTGATTCATGATTTTAGTCAATGTATTCTTTATTTTTTGTCATCTTTTTGATTTTATTTTTATTATTTCATATTTGTTTTATTTTTTTTGTTTGTTATTGCAACATCTGTTGCAGCCTGGTCGTCCTGGAAGGGGGATGACCTGATGTGCAGTCCCTTCTCAAGGTTTCTTCATTTTCCTCATGTGGAAGTTTTTGAGTTTTTCCTTGTCCTCATGTAGGTTGCAGATCAGGGATAATATAATAAGTCTGTAGTTTGCAATAAACTGTAGTCTGTACAGCCCTTTGAGACGCTTTGTGATGAAGGGCCAAACAAATAAACAGGACTTGACTTCTCTCGGTTTCTTCATTTTCCTCATGTTGGGGTTTTTGAGTTTTTCCTTGCCCTCATGTAGGTTTTAGATTAGGGGATGCTGTCATAATAGTCTGTAGTTTGCAATAGTCTTTGAGACTATTTGTGATTAAGGGCGTCACAAATAAACATGATTTGAATTGACTCATCCTGAGGTTTATGTGTTTTCCCTTGCCCTCATGTCGGTTTTAGATCAGGGGATGATGTCACAATAGTCTGTAGTCTGTGCAGCCCTTTGAAACTCTTTGTGATTAAGGGACAAACAAATAAACAGGATTGACCCAAAAATGCTCAAATGAATAAGAGACCATTTCATTGTGTGAAGTATTCCACTTTTCACGTCCATTTTTTTTCACTCACATCAACTGATCTTTTGGCCCATTCCTCTCATTTTCAAATGAAATGAGCAAAAAGACATATCACTAATGTCCTCACTGGTGAGGAATGGTTCTTCTCCTTCTTTCGTTTGTTTCCATCAGCCGACTTCTAAAAAAGCTTTTTGTTTAAAGTTCAACCCTTCTCCATGAGAAGGACAAATTCACTACAAGTCCCACAATGCTTTGCGGCATCCTACATCACGGCCATCCGGGCAATATTCCCCTTTCCGATTGGATGACCGCACGTACGCACGTTACCTCATCATTATTTCTAGTTACTTGCTACTTTGTGCAAAAAGTAACTGAGTTACTCACTCAATCGTCGGAGTAACTCAATCTCCGTTACTTTCGAAAGAAGTTGTCGGATGTCTAAGAATCGGACATTTTCGGAGCCGTATTCGAGTCTGTTGAGAAGAAGAAGAGACAAGTTGTGATTTTGGAAGTTGAACGATAAAAAAAAAAAACATAAAATAAAAGAAGTAAACGATGTAAAGTGAGTTTCATCGATTAAATCTGACTCTTAAACCGAGACAAGTCAAGTAGACATAGCCTACTGTACTTTAGTAGGCATCTATTAAACAAGAATCCACTGTTTCCCTTTCTAGCCACTCGTTTTAGCCCCTCGGTTGCAAGCTTGGCATTTTGTCATTGTTAGCTGCTCCGTGTAAATAAAGCTTGGCCGTCCTTTAGTTTTCACTTTTTTTCCACTGTTTCCGTATTTAGTCGTTCATGATTAATTTTAGTAGGCATCTATTAAACAAGAATCCACTGTTTCCCTTTCTAGCCACTCGTTTTAGCCCCTCGGTTGCAAGCTTGGATATGCCTTTTTCCATTTTTGTCATTGTTAGCTTTTCCGTGTAAATAAAGCTCCTTTAGTTTTCACTTTTTTCCACTGTTTCCTTATTTAGTCGTACATGTTTAATTTTAGTAGGCATCTATTAAACAAAAATCCACTGTTTCCCTTTCCAGCCACTCATGTTAGCCGCTTGGTTACAAGCTTGGATTTGGCATTTACCACTTTTGTCATTGTTAGCTGCTCTGTGTAAATAAAGCTTGGGCGTCCATTAGTTTTCACTTTTTTCCACTGTTTCCCTATTTAGTCATTCATGTTTAATTTTAGTAGGCATCTATCAAACAAGAATCCACTGTTTCCCTTTCTAGCCACTCATGTTAGCCCCTTGGTTACAAGCTTTGATTTGCCATAAACTGCTTTTGTCATTGTTAGCTGCTCTGTGTCAATAAAGCTCCTTTAGTTTTCACTTTTTTTCCACTGTTTCCTTATTTAGTCATTCATGTTTATTTTTAGTAGGCATCTGTTAGACGCAAATCCACTGTTTCCCTTTGTTGGTTGCTTTGTGTATATAAAGCTTGCTTCGTCCTTCAGGTTCTCAACTTTTTTTCCACTGTTTCCCTCTTTAGCCACTCATCTTAGCCTTTTGGCTGCAGGCTATGATTTGCCAAAAAAAACGCTATTTTATTGTTAGCTGCTCCGTGTAAACAAAGGTTGCTTCGTCCTTCAGTTCTCAACTTGTTTCCACTGTTTCTCTCTTTAGCCATTCTTATCCAATTTTAGCAGTGTTGGTGATGCCCTAAAAGGCATCTATCAAACAAAATTCCACTGTTTCCCTCTCTAGCTACTCATGTTAGCTCCTTGTCTGCAAACTATGATTCACCGATGATCACTATTGTTAGTTTTAGCTGCTCCGTGTAAGTAAAGCTTGCTTCGTCCTTCAGTTTTAAATTTTTTTTTTTCCACAGATTCCCTTTCCGGCCACTTGTTAGCCACTCGGGTGTAGGCCCGGGCTCGCCAGTACCCGCTATTGTTGTTTTTATTTGTATAAGTCCTTCAGTTTCATTTGCCCTTCATAAACTGTTATTGACTATCCACTGTTTCCATTTCTAGCCACTCACGTTAGCCACTTGGCTGCAGGCTATGATTTGCAGAAAACCTCTATTGTCAGTTGCTATTGCCTCGTCCTTCAGTGTCACTTGCTTTGCATCGCTGCCCAGGCAAGCAAATTCCTGTCATTCAGGCATATGGTGTTTCTTTTCCACGGATTCCTTCTCTAGCCACTCGTTTGAGTCTCTTGGCTGTAAGCCACAGCCAGCCACTATTTTCAGCTGCTCATGGTTCATCCTTCAATGTCTCTTGGCGTCAACAGCTGCTCACGAGAGCAAATATCAGAGACCCGTGAGTCAGGCATCTTCCATTTTTTTTCTACCTATTCCTTCTCTAGCCATCCATGTTAGTCTCCTGGCTGCACACTATCGCTACTTACTATTTTTGGCTGCTTCCTTCTCTGGCCACTTATATTTGCCACTTGGCTGCGGGCAACGGTTTGCTGCTAGCTGAGTGTCTCTTATTTTAGCTTTATTCAGGCATCTGGCGCTTGTCATCTTTCCATAGTTTCCTTCTCTAGCCATTCACTTTTCTTTAATTCTGGCATGCAGGGTCCCAATGCTTGACGAATTTAATCTTTTACTGGCGTTTTCAGTAGCTTCTCCCATTCGCTGAGTCCTCTGATTCAGGGCATGTTTTACTGTTTCCTTCTTTAGCCACTCATGGCAGGCTATAGATTAGCGTTAACCGCTATCTGTATTGTAAGGTGCTCCTGCCTCGTCCTTAAGTGTCAACTGCAATGCGATGAGTCATCTGGCGCTTGTCATTTTCAACTTTTTTTCCACTGTTTTCTTCTCTAGCCACAGATCTTACTTACTTGGCTGCAGGATTTGGCCGGACGCTAGCTGTGTTGTCAAGTCATGTCATGTTTGTTGTTAGTTGCTCTGTGTTTCTCGCCTTCCAAGTGAATGTTGCCAGGTTTTGTAATTTTCCAGTAATCTTTCCACAGTTTCCTTCTCTAGCCATTCACTTTTCTTGAGTTCTGGTATGCAGGGTCCCAATGCTTGACAAATACAATATTTTACTGGCGTTTTCAGTAGCTTCAACCATTAGCTGGGTCTTCTGATTCAGGGCACTGGTCATGTTTTACTCTTTCCATCTTTAGCCACTCATTGCAGGCGTTAAACGCTAACTGTATTTTAAGGTTCTTGAGCTTTGTCTTTAGGTGTCAACTGAGTCCTGCAATGGGATAAGTCATCTGGCGCTTGTCATCTTCAACTTTTTTTCACTGTTTTCTTCTCTAGCCACTGTTCTTACTTACATGGCTGCAGGCTTTGGTTGGACGCTACCTGCTGTTGTCAAGTTAAGTCACGTTCGCTGTCAGTTGCTCTGTGAATGTTGCCAAGTTTTGTGATTCAGGCATCTAGCGCTTGTCATTTTCCAATAATCTTTCCACAGTTTCCTTCTCTAGCCATTCACTTTTCTGGAGTTCTGGCATGCAGAGTCCCAATGCTTGACAAATGTAATATTTTACTAGCGTTTTCAGTAGTTTCTCCCATTGGCTGAGTCCTCTGATTTAAGGCATGTTTTACTGTTTCCTTCTTTAGCCACTCATTGCAGGCTATGGATAGCGTTAACCGCTATCTGTATTGTAAGGTGCTCCTGCCTCGTCCTTAAGTGTCAACTGAGTCCTGCAATGTAATAAGTCATCTGGCGCTTGTCATCTTCCTCTGTTTTCTTCTCTAGCCACTGTTCTTACTTACATGGCTGCAGGCTTTGGTTGGACGCTAGCTGCTGTTGTCAAGTCAAGTCACGTTCGTTGTTAGTTGTTCCGTGTTTCTCGCCTTCCAAGTATATGTTGCCAAATTTTGTGATCAGGCATCTGGCGCTTGTCATGTTTTTCATCGGGTTTTCCTTCTCTAGCCACTCCTCTTGCTCCTTTTTGTGATTAAGGGTCTCAATATTTGCTCTTGCAATACATTACAGGCCTTTTTAGTCGTGTCTACCACCAGCTGCTCGGGTCAGCTGCTGAGACATTGTTTTTCCTTCAGGGCCACCACCCCCCTAAACAAGCACGCAAAATTGTGAATCCATTGACTTGTTTGACTTATCATTGCTAAGGTTTACTTGGCGTTACGTACGATAGTTGCACACAAGGTTTCACTGGCTCCTTATCAAAAGTCAATTCTATTGAATGACACCAGCCCTGACCAACTCCGGCTTTTAGCTCTTTTCAGCCACCCCGGGTGAATCCCCGGCAAGTTTTTCCGATCGGCTCCTCGCGCGACACCCCATACGCTGTCGTCTTTCCCCGTGTGCGTCGCGAGCGTCACGGCTAATCTCCGCCCGCGAGTGGGCGGCGGTGAACGTGTTTAGCATCTCGCCAACACGAGTGATGTCACCGCCGACGAACGGGGCCAAGGTCTGTCGTGCCGAGTCTTTCCTTTTGGAGAGCGAGAACGAAAAGGGCAAAAGTGCAAACTCCTTTGTTTCTTGCCGTCATCTTGGAGACGAGCGCCACATCTGTGATTGTTCGAGAAAGGGAAAAAGGGAAAGGGACAATCGTTTAAAAAGGGAAAAAGAGAAAGAGAAACAATGGAAACAAGGGACAATCATTTTAAAAAGGGAAAAAGAGAAAGAAAGGAAAAAAGTAAAATGGACAGTCATTCAAAAAAGGGAAAAATGGAAAGGAAAAAGAAAGAAAGGAAAAAGAGAGAGAAAAACAGTGGAAAAAAAGGAAGAATCATTTAAAAAGGGAAAAAGGGAAAAAGAAAAAGAATAATGGACAATCATTCAAAAAAGGAAAAGGAAAGAGAAAGAAAGGAAAAAGAGAAAGAAAAACTGAAAAAAGGAAGAATCCTTAAAAAGGGAAAAAGCGAAATAAAAAAAAGAAAGAAAACTGGCCGATCATTCAAAAAAGGGAAAAAGGTAAAGGAAAAAGAAAGAAAGGAAAAAGAGAATGCAAAACAGTGGAAAAGAGGAAGAATCGTTTAAAAAGGGAAAAAGCGAAAGAAAAAAAAGAAAAATGGACGATCATTCAAAAAAAGAAAAAGGGAAAGGAAAAAGAAAGAAAAAAAGAAAAATGGATGATCATTCAAAAAAAGGAAAAAGGGAAAGGAAAAAGAGAAAGAAAAACAGTGGAAAAAAGGGGAGTAAAGGCACCAAAAACAAAGCTCTTAAATGTCTTTTTCGTTGGGGACAAAGTTCTTGGACATTGTCCTCTAGCAGGGACAGTAGGTCCCTGCCTTAAGACGGAAGCTGGAAATAGGGATTCTCTCTTTTGTCACTGCTGTTGAACTGAAGCTTAAAGGAAAGAGGATGGACTTTTAATCATGGCGTGCTTATAAATAGAGTTGGGACGGGCGCTTGAAATCCTTGAAAATGCTTCAATTTCAATGTTGTGTTGACAAGGTCAGGAAAAAGCTTGAATTTTGGGTGACGTGCTTGGAAATGCTTGAAATTGTTGCCATGTCTCTTGGCAGTCTGATGAATGAAGACAACGCCCGCTCTCAGTCATGATTGTGTTGTTGTGTGAAGGGTCACCGCCCCCTCCTGGTCGCACCCAGAGGACAGCTCTATTTAGAAAATTGGCTCTAATTTCACGAAATACAAATTAAAATAGAAATTGTAAAATACAAGATTATTTTTTGTCTTCCCTTTTGGATTTTTTTTCTTTCTTGTCTCTCTCTCTCTCTCTCTCTCTCTCTCTCTCTGTCTCTCTCTCTTCAGTTCTTTTGTCTTCTGTTTTCTTTTAATATTTTTCCTTTCTTTTCTTTCTTGTTTCTTTCCTTTTTTTCTTTTTTATCACGTATTTTTATCTGTTTCTTTCATGTTTTTCTTTTATCTTTTTATTTTTTATTCTTCTTCTTTTCTCTCCTTAATTTACTTCTTTTCCTTTCAGGCTCTTTTCCATTTCTTTCTTTGTTTTTTAAAAATGTATTTTTTTTCATTTATTTCTTGTTCTCTTCATTGTTTTCATTTTTGCCTTTGTTTTTTTTCTATTTGTTTCTTATTTTTTATTTTATTTTCTCCTTTTTTTCCCCGGTTTTTCTTCTCTTTTCTTAAAAATATGTTCTTCCTTGTGTAGGCCACGGGCGACGGACCAGTTTTTATATTTTCGTCATTTTTCTCCTCAGCGCGCAAGAAAATTGAAGCGAGATATTTTAAAGTCAACGTCGGCGCGAGATTGAGTCAATGGAATGATTCTACAACAATTCTTTACAATTCTATGAAAAATACAATATCAAATGTTATTTTCACCTATAGGGGGAGCCCTCCCCTTTTTGGAGAAACGAGTGTGACCTAGCCAATTGTTCAAGCTGAATGGCAGAATTTTGGTCAGTTTACAGCAGCCCATTGACACTAACAAATCCTAGATGATAGATAGGATCTGCTCAAAGTAGCACAAGGTAGCTGCTAGCAGCAAGATAGTTCTCTTGTCCGGCACCGGATTTCTTGGAAGAAATGCCCTTGAAAGTGCTAGAAAAGTCCTTGAATTTGGCCACGAAGAAGGTGGAGCCATTTTTTTTTTTTTTTTGCTGTCGTCGGCGCGTTTGGCGAGTGGCATCTTGCCCCCCACGCGGAGACCGTCTGCCGCTCGCGGCTAACGCTAACAGCGGACTTCTCGCCGTTGTTCCCGCCGCCGTTAGCATCGTTAGCATTGTTGGCGTCATTAGCATCCTTAGCGTAGTTTGTTTTGTTTGTTGTTTTGACCTGAGCTCAGAGGCGTGGGACTCCCCTGCCAGAATTCAAACACGCTCGCCGGGGTCGGACCGATCGCTTCCAAAGAGAGAGAGAAAGAAAGAGACAGAAACTAAGAAGGAAAGAACAACTTAGAGAGCAAGAAAGAGAGAGCGAGAGGAAACAAAACATAACAATAAAGAGAGAGAGAGAGAGAGAGAGAGAGAGAGAAAGAGAGACAGAGAGAGACAATGAGAGACAGAGAGAATCAGAGAGAGAGAGAGAGAGAGAGAGACAGGGGGAGAGAGAGAGAGAGAGAGAGAGAGGTGGAGAGGTAGAGGTAGAGAGAGTGGCAGAGAGAGAAAGAGAGAGAGAGGTGGAGAGAAATAGAGAGGTGGAGGGAAAGAGAGGGAGGGAGGGAGAGAGGTAGATTTTGATAGAGAGAGAGAGACAGAGAGAGAGAGACAGAGAGAGGAGATGAAGAGGTAAAGGTGAAGAGAGAGAGGGAGAGGGAGAGGTAGAGAGAGTGGCAGAGAGAGAAAGAGAGAGAGAGGTGGAGAGAAATAGAGAGGTGGAGAGAAAGAGAAGGAGGGAAGGAGAGAGGTAGTTTAGATAGAGAGAGAGAGACAGAGAGAGAGAGAGAGAGAGAGAGAGAGAGAGGGAGATGAAGAGGTAAAGGTGAAGAGAGAGAGGGAGAGGGAGAGGTAGAGGTGGAGAGAAAGAAAAGGAGGGAGAGGTAGAGACACAGAGAGGGATAGGTAGAGGTAGAGAGAGAGAGACAGAGAGAGAGAGGGAAAAGTGGAGAGAAAGAGAGAGAGGGGGAAAGGTGGAGAGAGAGAAAGGTGGAGAGAGAGAGAGAGAGAGCATGTAGCCGTTAGCACGTCGCAAGATGTAACCCGATTGTAAGTCAAGTTTCGGAATCTCGTTAGCATATAGCAGTTAGCGTGTAGTTGTTAACACGTCGTAAAATGTAACTGGATTGTAAGTCAGGTTTCGGAGTCTTGTTAGCATGTTGTCGTTAGCATGTAGCCGTTAGCATGTCGCAAAATGTAACTCAATTGTAAGTCCGGTTTCGGAATATCGTTAGCATATAGCTGTTAGTACGTCGCAATATGTAACTTGATCGTCTGTCAAGTTTCGGAGTCTCGTTAGCATATAGCTGTTAGCATGTCGCAAAATGTAACTCGGTTTTAAGTCAGGTTTTGGAGTCTCATTAGCATACAGCTGTTAGCATGTAGCCGTTAGCTCGTAGCAAAATGGTCCTCGATTGTAAGTCAGGTTTTGGAATCTCGTTAGCATATAGCTGTTAGCGTGTAGCCGTTAGCACGTTGCAAAATGTAACTCGATTATAAGTCAGGTTTCGGAGACTTGTTAGCATATAGCAGTTAGCATGTAGTCGTTAGCACGTCATAAAATGTCACTGGATTGTATGTCAGGTTTCAGAGTCTCGTGAGCATATAGCTGTTAGCGTGTAGCCGTTAGCACGTCGCAAAATGTAACTCGATTGTAAGTCAGGTTTTGGAGTCTCTTTAGCATATAGCTGTTAGCGTGTAGCCGTTGGGACGCAGAAAAGTGTAACTCGATCGTAGGTCAGGTTTCGGAGTCTCGTTAGCATGTTGTCGTTAGCACGCTCTTAGCACTCGTCACACCGCCTTTAATAATAGGGAAAGGGACTTTCCCTGTCATTACAGCAAAACCCTTTTGGGTTAGCGGCAAGCGCCAATAAAGATGAGCAATCGGGAACGAAAGCGGTCCTACGCTAACGTGGGAAAAGACGGCGGGCAATTAGCGTGGCTGCGGCCGAGACCCGAAATAGCGCCCCTATTTATGATGGTGTTCGCGTTTGAGGCTTTTCATTCGAAAGGATTTGCAACCGTAAACATGTCAACGTGGATAAAACCGAAAAAAAAAACCGTCTTTTGTGTTTTTTTTAGGCTAGCTGCTTGCTAGGTTAGCTCTAGTCTATCATGCTTTTATTGTGGCGGTACGTATCAAAGAAATGTATCTATATCTATTTTTGAAATCACGATTCTCTTGAACGATTTGCCGACTTGCTTCATGCTAACAAGTAGATGCTAACGTGCTAACGGCAACATGCTAACGACAAATGCTGACATTTACATGCAAACAAGTAGATGCTGACTACTAAATCCTAATGACTACATCCTAATCAGTCGATGCTAACAGCTATATGCTAACTACTCTGTGCTAACGACTACATGTTAACAACTATGTGCTAGCATGTCGTCGTAAGATTCAGTTGTTAACGACTACGTGCTAACAGGTAAATGCTTACAAATCCATGCTGACTACTACATTCTAACAATTACATGCCAACAAATAGATGCTAACGACTACATGCTAACAAGTAGATTCTATCATCTACTTGGTAATGATTACATGCTAACAAGTAGATGCTAACATGCTAACGACAAATGCTGACAATTACATGAAAACAAATAGATGGCGACTACTAAATGGTAATGACTGCATTCTAACGAGTATATGCTTACGACGATATGCTAACTACTACGTGCTAACGACTATATGCTAATGACACCCTGCTAGCATGTCGTCGTAAGCATTCACTTGTTAACAACTACATGCTAACAAGTAAATGCTTACAAATTCATGCTGACTACTACATGCTAACAAATATATGCTAACGACTATATGCTAACTACTATGCACTAGAATGTAGTCGTTAGCTTCTACTTGCTAACGACCACATGCTAACAAGTAGATACTTACAACTACATGCTAACGACAACATGTTACTGAGTAGATGCTAACACTTACATGCATGTTCGCTTATGGGGTTTGGCATTAGCCTCGGTGGCTAGCTTCAGTTTAGCAGTAAATGCTTATTCAATAAGCACAAAAGCTAGCATCGCAGACCACAAATAGTAGCAATGGTGCAAATGTTTGGTGTTAGCTTCGGTGGCTAGCTTCAATTTAGCCGTTATTGCTCATGTATTCAGCATAGATGCTAGCGTCACAGGTACTAGCATTGGTGCAAATATTTGCTAATAGGGCTAGGCCTTGGCTTTTCTTTGGAGGCTAGCGTCACTTTATTGAATTCTATTTTAAACTAGCTTCAGCTGCTGGATTCATTAGCGAACATTAGCACTAACGCTGGCATAGCTAGTTTCACGGAGGCTAGTTTCTAATGTTTTCGGATCAGACAAAAGTCAATAGCACTGGTGCAAATGTTGGCTATTACGGTTTGGCGTTAGCTTCGGTGGCTAGCTTCAATTTAGTAGTAAATGCTTATTCAATAAGCACAGAAGCTAGCATCGCAGACTTCAGATTCTAGAATTAAAGCTAATGTTCGCTAATACGGTTTGGCGTTAGCTTCGGTGGCTAGCTTCAATTAAGCACTAATTGCTAATTCAATAAGCACAGAAGCTAGCATCGCCGACTTGAATTGAAGCAAATGTTGGCCAATGCGGTTTGGCGTTAGCTTCGGTGGTTAGCTTCAATTTAGCAGTAATTGCTAATTCAATAAGCACAAAAGCTAGCATTGCAGACTTCAGATACTAGAATTGAAGCTAATGTTCGCTAATATGGTTTGGCGTTAGCTTCGGTGGCTAGCTACAGTTTAGCAGTAATTATAATAATAATAATAATAATTTCCTTGTATTGTCATTCTGTGTAACAATGCACACAGAACGAAATGTCGATTGCACCTGACCCGTTGTAGCGAGCCGATGCAGCCGCAGCCAACAGAGGGCGCCGCCGACCACTTTTTAAGTCTTAGGAATGACTCGGCCGGGGCGCGAACCACCGACCTCCCAGTCTCAAAGCGGGCGCCTTACCATCTAGGCTACTGAGCTGGTTATTGCTTATTCAATAAGCACAGAAGCTAGCATCGCCGACTGGAATTGAAGCAAATGTTGGCTAATAGAGTTTTGGCGTTAGCTTCGGTGGCTAGCTTCAATTAAGCACTAATTGCTAATTCAATAAGCACAAAAGCTAGCATCGCAGACTTCAGATACTAGAATTGAAGCTAATGTTCGCTAATATGGTTTGGCGTTAGCTCCACTGGCTAGCTACAGTTTAGCAGTAATTGCTTATTCAATAAGCACAGAAGCTAGCATCGCCGACTGGAATTGAGGCAAATGTTGGCTAATAGAGTTTTGGCGTTAGCTTGGGTGGCTAGCTTCATCGCGGCTAATGCTAGTCTTTTGGCGCAGGCTCTCGGGGAAACCTGGAGGTCCTGGTCCCGGAGCGCGTGGACGCGGTCTCGGGCAAAAAGGCCAGACTGAGCTGCCGGCTAGCGCAGGACGCTAACGTGAAGCTAATCCAGAGTTCCTGGGAACGACAGACGGCGTCGGGGAAAGAAATGGTGGCGGTGCATCACGTGGACCACGGAACTTCCGTCCCCGCCCACTTGGAGCAGCGCGTCCGCTTCCTGTCCGAGGGCCAATCGGAGGCCGGCGTCTCGCTGGAGGGGGTGGAGCTAGCCGACGCCGGCTGGTACACCTGTAAGGTGTCCACCTTCCCGCTCGGGAACGGACAAGCTTCCCTTTTTCTTAACGTTTTGGGTGAGTCTCTCCAATTTTCTTCTTTTTCTTTCCTTCTCTCTTTCCCTTCTTTTTCCTTTCCTTTTTTCTTTTTTCTTTTTCCTTTTTTTATTTCCTTCTCTTTCCCTTCTTTTTCCTTTTTTTATTTCCTTCTCTTTCCCTTTTTTTTTCCTTTCCTTTTTTGTTATTCCTTTTTCCTCTTTTTATTCCTTTATCTTTCCTTTCTTTTTTCTTTCCTTTTTTCTTATTCCTTTTTCCTTTTTTTTCTTATTCCTTTTTCCTTTTTTTCTATCTTTCTCTTCTTGATTTCTCAAAAAAACACGTTTTTAACAATTCATGAAAACATAAGGTAAAGAAAAATATTTTATTAAAAGTGTGGGAGTAGGGTCATAAATCAACCCTTTCCCCCCATTAGTATTGCAATTTGTCTGTGTCGATCTCTCAATTTGATTCCTAACGTCAAGCATTGAGGGCAGTCTAATTTTAAGAAAATTTTGAGAGCATTTAATTTGATTACTTTTGTTACGCAACCATGAGTAGGGTCATAAATCTACACATTTTCTTTCTTTAATGTTGCTCTTTGACTGTTTTGAGCTCCATATTATATTCCCAGTGATTGAAAGCTTAAAGTACTCGTAATTTAAAACAGGTCAATAGCATTATATTTGTTTATTTTGGGGTCTTAACCATGAGTAGGGTCATAAATCTACACATTTTCTTTCTTTAATGTTGCTCTTTGACTGTTTTAAGCTCCATATTTTATTCCCAGTGAGTGAAAGCTTCAACTATTCGGAATTTAAAGCACGTCAATACCATCATTTTTGATTGTTTTGGGGTCTTAACCACGAGTTAAGTCATAAATCTACACATTTTTCCCTTAATGTTGCTCTTTGACTGTTTTGAGCTCCATATTTTATTCCCAGTGAGTGAAAGCTTAAACTATTCGGAATTTAAAACACGTCAATACCATTATTGTTGTTTGTTTTGGGGTCTTAACCATGAGTTAAGTCATAAATCTACACATTTTCTTCCTTAGTGTTGCTCTTTGACTGTTTTGAACTCCATATTTTATTCCCAGTGAGTGAAAGCTTAAACTATTCGGAATTTAAAGCACGTCAATACCATTATTTTTGTTTGTTTTGGGGCCTTAACCACGAGTCAGGTCATAAAATTTCGTAACTTTTGCTATTTGATTGCGTTGATCCCCGTGTTTTATTCCTAGTGAAAGAAAATTAAAAGGAATTCACTCTACTCGTAATTTAAACATCATTTTTGTTTACTTGTGCATCGCAACCACGCGTAAGGTCATAAATCAACACATTTCCTTTCTCTAGTTTTGCTATTGATTGCGTCGATTTCCGTGTTTTATTCCCAGTGAAAGAAAACCGAGAGGAATTCAACGTACTCGTAATTCAAACATCATTTTTGTTTGCTTGTGGAACGGAACCACGTGTAAGGTCATCATAAATCTACACATTTTCTTTCTTTAATGTTGCTCTTCGACTGTTTTGATCTCCATATTTTATTCCCAGTGAGTGAAAGCTTAAACTATTCGGAATTTAAAGCACGTCAATACCATTATTTTTGTTTGTTTTGGGGCCTTAACCACGAGTCAGGTCATAAAATTTCGTAACTTTTGCTATTTGATTGCGTTGATCCCCGTGTTTTATTCCTAGTGAAAGAAAATTAAAAGGAATTCACCGTACTCGTAATTCAAACATCATTTTTGTTTGCTTGTGGAACGGAACCACGCGTAAGGTCATAAATCAACACATTTCCTTTCTCTAGTTTTGGTATAGGATTGCGTTGATCTCCGTATTCTTCGTAAAGCACTCGCACAACCCCAGCTTAAATAGTGAAAAAAAACAAAATGTCCTCCGTCTTTCTTCAACAGGATGATTTATGACTTCCAGGACGATGGGAATAAAAACACTTTCGAACAATACCGTAAAACAGTGAGTGACGGAAGGAAAATATTGTATTTCTCGTGAAATGAGTGAAAGCATTTTTCTTCAATGGAATGTTTTATGGCCCCGAGGACTTTGAATTCCAAACAATTCCATGGCTCCGACTCAAGTTAAGTTTATGTCCTTTTCTTTCTCTTTTTTTGACATTTGCTGATATCCGTTTGGTGAAAATAGAAGAAAAAAAAAAAACTTTAAAGGGACAGTGAGAATTATTTGGTGTTCAAAAAAAATCAAAAACTTGTTCTTGAAATCACTATTGTACAATTGTGCACTTTTTCAAATCTATTTTGAAACATTTGATGAAACTTGAGGCTCAACTAGAGGGAGCTGAGATGATTTACTGCCGTCTTGCTGCTAGGGTTATTCCCGAAACATGCCGCCCAACCCTCTCTCTTTTACTTTCTTCCTTTCTTTTTCTGTCTCTTTCTGTATCTTCCTTTCTGTGTATTTCTTTCTGTATTTCTCTTTCTCTGTCTTTCTTTCGTTCTTTCTCTGTCTTTCTTTATCTTTCTTTGTTTCTTTTTTTCTCTTTCTTCATCTTTCTTTGTTTCTTTGTCTTTCTGTATTGCTCTTTCTGTATCTTTCTTTGTTTCTTTCTTTCTCTTACTGTATCTTTCTTTGTCTCTTTCTTTATTGCTCTTTATGTATCTTTCTTTCTCTCTCTTTCTGTATTTTTTTTTCTCTCTTTCTTTCTTTCTTTCTTTCTTTCTTTATTGCTTTCTTTTGCTGTCTATTTCTCTCTCTTTCTTTATTTCTGTAATTCTTTCTTTTATTTCCTGCATCTTTCTTTCTGTGCATTTCTTTCTTTCTTTCTCTCTCCCTTGCTTGCTTTCTTTCTTTCTTTCTCTCCCTTTCTTTCTTTCTTTCTGTATCTTTCTATTTCTTTCTTTCTTTCTCTCTCCCTTGCTTTCTTTCTTTCTTTCTTTCTGTCCCTTTCTTTCTTTCTGTATCTTTCTATTTCTTTCTTTCTTTCTCTCTCCCTTACTTTCTTTCTTTCTCTCTCCCTTACTTTCTTTCTTTCTCTCTCCCTTTCTTTCTTTCACTCTCCCTTACTTTCTTTCTTTCTTTCTTTCTTTTCTGCTTTCTTTCTCTCTCTCTGTCTTTCCCTCTTTCCCTCTTTGCTCTCCTCCTCTCGTTCATCCTTCTCTCTTTCCCCTCCTGGTCAGTGGAGCCGAAGGTGTTCGTTTCGGCGGGCGCCTCGGTTTTGTCGGAGGGCGATCCCGAGACCCTGGTGGGGACGTGCGTGGCCCAGGAGGCTCTGCCGGCCGCCCAAGTCTGGTGGGAGGCCTCGGAAGTGGAAGGCGGACGCTCGGAGACGCAGCGGCGCGGCGAGACGGACGGCACCCAAAGCGTCCAGGTTCGATACCTGTGGACGCCCTCCGGCCGCGCCCAAGGTCGGACCCTCACCTGCGTGGTGCGACACCCCGCTCTGGACACCGACTTCCGCATCCCCTACAAGCTCGACGTTCGCTGTGAGTAGAGAGAGGAAGAAAGGGAAAAAAATGAGAGAAAAGACAGAGAGAAATAAAGTGAGAAAGAAAGTGAGCAAGATCAATAGAGAGAGAGAGGAGAGAGAGACAGAGAGAAAGAAATAGAGAGAGCACTGTAAAGAACAAGCACAAATGGAGAGAGAACGGGGGAAGAAAAGGAAAAAATGAGGGAAAAGAGGGAGCAAAAAAATTAAAGTGAAAAAGAAAGTGAGCATGATCAATGGAGAAGGGGTAAGAGAGAGAAAAGGCAATAGAGAGAGAAATAGAGAGAGCACCTAAAGCACAAATAGAGAGAGGAAGGGGGAAGAAAAGAAACAAATGAGAGAAACGACAGAGAGAGATAAATTAAGTGAGCATGATCAATTGAGAAGGGGTACGAGAGAGAAAAGGAAAGAGAGAGAGAAATAGAGAGAGCACCCAAAGCACAAAAAGAGAGAGAAAGAGGTAATAAAAGGAAATAAAGAAAAAGAAAAGAGAAGGAAAGACAGAAAAAAGGGTGAAAGAAAGTGATCAAGATAAAAAGAAATTAGATCAATGGAAATGGGTTGAGAAAAACAGAGAGAAAGAGAAAAATAGAGGGAGAGCACAATAAAGAGGAAGCATAGAGAGAGAAAGGGGGTAAAAAAGGAAAAAAACAGAAAAGAGGGAGAGAGAGAAAAAAGTGAGCATGATCAATGGAGACAGAGTAAGAGAAAGAGAGAAAGAGAGAAATAGAGAGAGCACCATAAAGACAAAGCACAAATAGAGAGCGAAAGGGGGAAAAAAAGGAAAAAAATGAGAGAAAAGAGGGAGAGCCTGATCAATGGAGACAGGGTAGGAGAGAGAGAAAAGGAGAGAGAGAGAGAAATAGAGAATTAGAGGGGGAAGAAAAGGAAAAAAATGAGAGAAACGAGGGAGAGAAAAAAATTAAATGAGAAAGAAAGTGAGCATGATCAATGTCGAAGGGGTAAGAGAGAGAAAAGGAAAGAGAGAGAGAAATTGAGAGATCACCACAAAGACAAAGCACAAATAGAGAGAGAAAGGGGGAAAAAAGGAAAAAAATGAGAGAAAAGAGGGAGAGAAAGAAATAAAGTGAGAAAGAAAGTGAGCAAGATCAATAGAGAGAGAGAGAAAAAGAAATAGAGAGAGCACCATAAAGACAAAGCACAATAAAAGCTAAAGAAAAACTTAGATTACCCTGATCTACCCCAGCACCTTCATCATCTGGTCGCCGTTGTTTTTCCTTGATAATACACTCTGCGGCGCGTGATGTCTCGCTAACGTTAGCGATTTTTAAGCTAGCTTCATCGGGTCCAGACCGGCGCCTAGATAAATGGCTGCCTGTGGTTTTTTTTCTTCTCTTTTCGAGTAAAAAAGAAGAGTCTCCAGTGCGGGGTCAGTGGGCTCATCCTCATTATTTCCTTTTGATTTTTTTTCGTCCGGCTCGTTAATCCTCCGGAGAAATCAAAGAGCGCAAAATTGGATCCGTCCCCGCCCGTGTTTGCCGACTTTTATTACCTGCTCGCTTCCATTTTTTTGGGGGGGGGGGTTTTATCATCCCTCCGATTTGTTTTCCTCAATTTGTTCCACGGCGTCGCGCATGAGTTTGTTAGTTTTTGGCGTGTCGGGGGTCCGGCGGTTCTAATGAATTTTGGGTTTCGGCAGTTGCTCCGGTCGTCCACATCACGGGGAAGGAGAAGCGCCGATTCGCCGGAGAAGCCGAGGTGACCTTCGTCTGCGACGCCCGGGCCAACCCACCTGTCCGGGAATACACCTGGACCAGGTGAGTGGAGATCTTACCTTACCTTTTGAGTTTTCCCTTGCCCTCATGTCGGTTTTAGATCAGGGGATGCTGTCATAATAGTTTGTGGTTTGCAATAATCTGTGGTCTGTGCAGCCCTTTGAGACTCCTTGTGATTAAGGAGTCACAAATAAACATCACTTGACTTCTCTAGGTTTCTTCATTTTCCTCATGTTGGGGTTTTTGAGTTTTTCCTTGCCCTCATGTAGGTTTCAGATCAGGGCATGGTTTAATAGCAGTCTTTGATCTGTGCAGCCATTTGAGACTCTTTGTGATTAAGGGCCAAAGAAAAAAACAGGACTTGACTTCTCAAGGTTGCTTCATTTTCCTGATGTTGACGTTTTTGAGTTTTCCTTGCCCTCATGAAGGTTTTAGATCAGGGGATGGTATCATAATAGTCTGTAGTTTACAATAGTCTTTGATCTGTGCAGCCCTTTGAGACTGTCCCTTCTCAAGGTTTCTTGATTTTCCTCATGTTGAGGTTTTGAGTTTTTCCTTGCCCTCATGTGAGTTTTAGATCTGGGGATGGTGTCATAATAGTCTGTGGTCTGTGCAGCCCTTTGAGACTCTATAAAAACAGAGCGAGAAAGAGACAAAGAGGAACAAAGCAAGAGAAAAAGAGAGATAGTCAGAGAAAAAAGGAGGAAGAGAGAGAAAAAGAGATACAAGTACACCATTTGTTGGAGGCACCTGGCTTTGGCAACATCAAATGGACATATTTCAACCTGCAGCTCATTTTTCTCTTGCGCTACTCTCAGTACTGTCCCACGGGCCGGATTCAATCCCTTGGCAGGCCTGATCCAGCCCGCGGGCTGCCTCTTTGACACCCCTGGTTTAAATGGTTGTTTGAAAAAAAACATCAATAAATAAGGCGTTGATGCAGTAATGGGGTACGTAGGTTTTGACTCTGTCCTGTTTTCCTGTTGGTATTTCCTGTCCGGTATTGTTCCCGTTTATTTTTGTCCTGTTTGATATCGGCTTCCAGTTTTCGTTCCTGTCTAGTTCGTCCTTGTCAATATCAGTTTTCAGTTAAGTTTCTGTCTATTTTTGTCCTGTTTATTATTCTCTTCAGTTTTCGTTCCCGTCTTAATTGTCCTGTTTATTTTTGATATCCTGTGTCATTATTTATCCTGTCTTTCTTGCCTGTCCGGTATCGACCCCATTTGTCCGATATCAACTCGTGCAATTGGTATCGATGTGGTCGGCCTCTGGCTTCCTATCATTCCACGCCAGACCGCTTCCTAACGTGCATGGCTCCCCATTTCCCGTAAAATATTTCTACTCTATATTTCTATATTCTTTAGAAAATGTTAAGAATTTTTGTGTAATTGTTATCCTCCTATAGAAACCATATCATTTTCCAGTATCAAATATTTTTGAAAAAAACGCCAGGGAGGCAGTAGGGAGCGCTTCAGAGCCACAGGTTTCTGACCCCAGCACTACACCATACCGTAACATCAAGTGGTCTAAAATCCACACTGTCCCTTTAAAGTAGAGAATACTGCAATGTTTTCTGCAGGGGCTTGTGTGAGAATGTCACGCGTTTGGGTCCTGATCCTCTTCTGGCTCCAGATTTCTACTTGAGTGGTATTATTCCGAAGTAACAGTACTTTTACTTGAGTCAAATATTCGACGACTCTACCCACCTCCGATTTTTTGAGGTGTTTATTGCGTCGTAAAAAGAGAAAATGATGCGTAAAGCAGAGGAAGCGGACCGGTCGTCCCCGGACGCGAAAACTACCGGACGTCAATCTCAAAGTCTGTCGGGCTGAAACTCAAAACTCGGCGGCGCAGACAAAAAGAGCCGGTCTTCCGAGCGATTTTCCAGACGGGAACGTCGGCCCCGGTCCTTTCCCGCTTCCTTTTTTTTCGTTCCCATGTAAACAAACAGGAGTGCTACAAAGCACAAGGTAGAACTTTGGATATTCTTATTTAGCAAGACGATTTGCCACCTTCTAGATGAGACAATTGAGCTTTTTTTTGGACATGTTTTTCTTATTTTATTCAAGAAACAAGAAAAACATCTTGAAACGGCAAACAATACTTGATGATCAAGGTTCTCAAGGTTTCAAAAATGAGAACGATTGAATGTATTGTCCTATTTTGCATGCTTTATATACAAAAACATAACTCAAAATGTTCTGGACTGAGCAATATTCAGAAGCTTGATTTGAAGTTTTGATGTAGATCCGTCCCTTCGTCTTAAGCTCTCCCATCCCTTGCGCACAAGACAAAGTGATCGAGAGGAGTCCAAGTGTTGCTACTACTACATACGCATATATATATTTGGATAGATGTCTAGATAGATAGATGGGTGAATAGATAGATAGATGTCTAGATAGATAGATGTCTAGATAGATAGATATATATGTCTAGATAAATAGATATATGTCTACATAAATAGATAGACGTCTAGATAGATAGATGTCTAGATGGATGGATGTCTAGATGGATAGATGTCTAGATAGATAGATAGATAGATAGATAGATGGATGTCTAGCTATATAAATGTCTATATGTCTAGATAGAAAGATGTCTAGATAGATGTCTAGATTGATGTCTAGATGTCTAGATTGATATATGTCTAGATGTCTAGGCAGATAGATGTCCAGATACATAGATGTCTAGAAATATAGATGTCTAGATAGATGGATGTCTAGATAGATAGATGTCTATATGACTAGATAGATAGATAGATGTCTAGATAGATGGATGTCTAGACAGATAGATGTCCATATGTCTAGATAGATAGATGTCTACATAGATGTCTACATAGATGTATGTCTAGATAGATAGATGTCTAGATAGATAGATAGATAGATGGCTAGATGGATAGATAGATGTCTAGATAGATAGATGTCTAGATAGATAGATATATGTCTAGATAGATACATAGATGTCTAGATAGATGTCAAGATAGATGGATGTCTAGATAGATAGATGTCTATATGACTAGATAGATAGATAGATGTAGATGTCCATATGCCTAGATAGATAGATGTCTAGATAGATAGATGTCTACATAGATGGATGTCTAGATAGATAGATGTCTAGATAGATAGATAGATAGATAGATAGATAGATGGCTAGATGGATAGATAGATAGATATATGTCTAGATAGATACATAGATGTCTAGATAGATGTCAAGATAGATAGATGTCTAGATAGATAGATGTCTATATGTCTAGATAGATGTATAGATGTCTAGATAGATGCCTAGATAGATAGATAGATACTTTATTGATCCGTGTAGGGAAATTCCCACTTCCAGCAGTATCCTTGTCTTGAAAAATAAAATAATAAAATAAGAGATATAGAATACAAAAATACCAAATATAACGTGTCGATATAGAGTATTTAAACAGTGCTACGGAAAGTAAATAGGGTAATATGCAAATGTGGGGAGGGGTTTGATGTGGGCTTTTACTCCCCCGGGTGGGGTTAAAGAGCCTCATGGCATGAGGAAGATATGATCTCCTCAGTCTGTCCGTGGAACAAGACTGTGAAAGCAGTCTGTCACTGAAGCTGCTCTCTATCTATCTATCTATCTATATATATATGTATTATATACACACTATATTTTCTGGTCGACTATACCTTTGTTTGCATATACTCTTTTCATAAATGGGACTTTGTGCCACCTCGTGGACTGCACTAACATGTTTTTCTTCTGTTTTCTGGCCGCAGGTTGGACGGTCCCATGCCAGAGGGCCTGGAGGTGGTGACCAACCGTTTTGCCTTCTTGCGCCCCCTACAGATCAACGATTCCGGCGTTTACCGATGCGAAGCCACCAACGAGGTCGGCGTCCGGAACCAGGATTTGTCCCTCTGGGTGCAAGGTACCGTCACAAAATACACCAAAAATCACACCGATGAGAAAAGATCAATCGGGAGTCCTAGTGGCAAGTCGATGTATTGCACTTTGGAGTGGAAAAATTCCACATCTTTTACGAGCTCCTGAAGAGAGGACAAGCTTTGTTTTGGTATTTGAAAAATGTTTTCACCAGTGGACTGGAACTCCGCTATTTTCACAAATCCTCTACATCTGTCATGATTGCTGATTCGGGGCCCCTGCGACTGCCCCGTTTGACTCCCTGACTCTTTTTAAACCCCCGTCTTCTGAAAGGAACCCGTCAGACCGTCTGCGAACCTATGCCCTCAGCTAGGCAAGCTTTTGTACTCTCCGACATTCTCTTGCCCTGTTTTCCTGTCTGATACCTGTTGCCGAACTCTTTTCTGGACTCGTTTCTGCTTTTGCTCCCCTGTCCCGGCCATCGACCTGATGTGCAAGGTTTCCTGCCTGATATCTGTTGCCGACCTCTTTTCTGGACCTGTTTCTGTCTTTGCTCCCCCGTCCCAGCCATCGATTTTTTTTTGCCCTGTTTACTGTCTGATACCTGTTGCCGACCTCTTTTCTGGACCCGTTTCTGTTTTGCTCCTCAGTCCCAGCCATCGATTTTTTTTGCCCTGTTTCTTGCCTTATACCTGTTGCCGACCTGTTTTCTGGACCTGTTACTGCTTTTGATCCTCCGTCCCGGCCATCGACCTGTTTTGCCCTGTTTCCTGCCAGATACCTGTTGCCGACCTCTTTTATGGACCCGTTTCTGTCTTTGCTCCTCCGTCCCAGCCATTGATTTTTTTTTGCCCTGTTTCCTGCCTGATACCTGTTGCTGACCCCTTTTTTGGACCCATTTCTGTTTTGCTCCTCAGTCCCAGCCATCGATTTTTTTTTTTGCCCTGTTTCCTGCCTGATACCTGTTGCCGACCTCTTTTATGGACCCATTTCTGCTTTTGCTCCTCCATCCTAGCCATCAACCTGTTTTGCCCTGTTTCCTGTCTGATACCCTTTGCAAACCTCTTTTCTGGACCTGTTTCTGCTTTTGCTCCTCCGTCCTGGCCATTAACCTGTTTTGCCCTGTTTCCTACCTGATGCCTGTTGCCAACCTCTTTCTTGACTCGTTACCGCCCTTGCTCTCCCATCCCGGCCATTGACCTGTTTTTGGCCTGTTTTCTGCCTGATACCTTTGCCGACCTGTTTCTGGACCCGTTTCTCGACCCGTTTCTGCTTTTGCTCCCCCGTGCTGGCCATTGACCCGTTTTGCCCTGTTTTCTGCCTGATACCTGTTGCCGACCTCTTTTCTGGACCCGTTTCTGCTTTTGCTCCTCCGTCCTGGCCATCAACCTGTTTTTCTTACTGTCTACGACTACCCTCGCTCGTTACGCGTTCCTGTCATCTGCTACCTGTGACCGACAATCATCGGATCGTGGATGCAAGTCCTGTTCTCCTTCTTAAAAAAAAACCGGAGTAAAACGAACGCTATTGTGTCCCGTCTCCGTTCCCGCTTTGTGACAACATCGCCTTCATTTCTTTCCCATTCACGATATTCTGTCCGTGCAAAAAACGTACCACTAAAAAACTAAAATAGTTGTCTGATGCAACACTGAATGGATTTGGGGTCGTTTTATTGGTTTAAAAGGACAATGTGTCCTTCGGAGGAACACCAAAGAAGAAGAAAAAATAAAAATGATGACATTTATGACAGGATCCTAAAACAAAATGTGCCCATTTTCCATTTGTTACGTCATGTGGCGATTTTTTTCCTTTTTTCCTTTGTGGAAACTTTACAAGTCATCACTTCTTTTTCTTTAAAGGTGCAGTGTGGAGATTGTCACGTTTTACTTATGTCAGGACCAGAACAGGAAACAGGACCCACTCGCGTAACGTTTCTCACAGTTTTATTGGGGTAGACGGGAAAGGAGCGCACGCTCGATCCAGAGATCGATGGTCGTGGGGAGTAGGTTGCTCAGCGAGTGATGGCAGTGTCAGGAACGGAAAAAAAACGGGTCAGTAGCTGGGAAAAAAAGAGCAAAAAGGTGGTCGGGATCGGAAACGAGTCGAAAGCCAGGAGCGGAGAGTAGACGTGTTCGAGATCAAAAAAATATTCGGGACAGGAGAACGGATGTGGTCGTTGTTTATTATCAGTTTCCAGTTTCGTTTCCATCTAGTTTGTCCTGTTTAATTTTGATATCCTGTTTTGATATAAATCCTTTCCGTCCCGTTGTTTAATATCAGTGTCCAATTTCGTTCCCATTTAATTTTTCCTGTTTAATTCGATACCCTGTTTTGATATTAATCCTGTCCGTCTTGTTGTTTAATATTGGTTTCCAGCTTCGTTCCCGTCTAGTTTGTCCTGTTTAATTTCGATACCCTGTTTTGATATCAATCCTGTCCAACCTGTTGTTTAATATTGGTTTCCAGTTTGGTTCCCGTCTAGTTTGTCCTGTTTAATTTCGATATCCTGTTTTGATGTATATATATATATCCCGTCTGTCCTGTTGTTTAATGTCAGTTTCCAGTTTCGTTCCTGTCTAGTTTGTCCTGTTTAATTTCGATATCCTGTTTTGATATCAATCGTTTCTGTTTCGTTGTTCAATATCGATTTCTGGTTTCCAGTTTTGTTCCTGTCTAGTTTGTCCTGTTTAATTTCGATACGCTGTTTTGATATCAATCCTTTCTGTCCCGTTGTTTAATATCAGTTTCCAGTTGCATTCCCGTCTAGTTTGTCCTGTTTAATTTTGATACCCTGTTTTGATATCAATCCTGTCCGTCCTGTTGTTTAATGTCGGTTTCCAGTTTGGTTCCCGTCTAGTTTGTCCTGTTTTATTTTGATATCCTGTTTTGAAATCAATCCTTTTTGCCCCGTTGTTTAATATCGGTTTCCAGTTTGGTTCCCGTCTAGTTTGTCCTGTTTAATTTCGATACCCTGTTTTGATATCAATCCTTCTGTCCCGTTGTTTAATATCGGTTTCCAGTTTTGTTCCCGTTTAGTTTGTCCTGTTTATTTTCGATATCCGGTTTTGATATCAATTCTTTCCATCCCATTGTTTATTATCGGCTTCCAGTTTCGTTCCCATCTAGTTTGTCCTTTTTAATTTCGATATCCTGTTTTGATATCAATCCTTTCTGTCCCGTTGTTTAATATCGGTTTCCAGTTTCCTTCCCATCTAGTTTGTCCTGTTTAATTTTGATATCCTGTTTTGATATCAATCCCTTCTGTCCCATTGTTTACTATCGATTTCCAGTTTGGTTCCCGTCTAGTTTGTCCTGTTTAATTTTGATATCAATCCTGTCCGTCCTGTTGTTTTAATATCGGTTTCCAGTTGTCTTCCTGTCTAGTGTTTCCTGTTTATTTTCGATATCCTGATTCGTTTTCTATCCTGTTTGTCCCGTCCTGTCCGATATCGACCCCATCCGTCCGATATCAACTCTGGCAATTGGAATCGGTCTCGTCTGTCTCTGGCTTCCTGTCTTTCCACGCCAGACCGCTGCCTAACGCGCATGACTCCGCATTTCCCGTAAAATAAAAGCTTGTGTGAGAAACGTCACGCGTTTGGGTCCTGATCCTGTTCCCGTTTATGAGACTTATGAAATGAAAATGGCACCAAATTGAAAAGGAATCTTTGACGTCTACGTCTTTGTCAACGAACGAGTTTAAAAGATGAAAATCGGGCCGTAAGCCTTAAGTCAAAAAAGGAATAAATTGAGAAAATTGAGGATAGTTCATGATGAGAGCTACCTTTCAAAATAAAAGCGAAGAGCCCATATTTCTTTTCCAAATGATTCCTTATTCGTAGCGAAAAACTGGATTCTCTTCCGGAGTCCTCGATTTTCCTTGGCGCTTTGAAAGCTCCTAAATGGTTTTACCCGATCGCGCCGGTAGATAAATCTTTTCTCCTGCGTCCATCTGCGAGTTTCCTGCGTGGGGGGGCTCTGTCGAACCCCCTCCCTCATTATTGGGAAGTGCAGGGAGTGGAGCCTGAGAACTCTTCCTTTTTGTTTTCATTCCTGCGGGAATCCCGACTAATCCCTCTACAAACAAAGTCAGCAAGGGAGCGCTACCTCCCCCAGAAGGTTCATCGCTCTACATCTGCTAGCAAAAACCAAAACCCCGTTTCTCGCTTCTCAATTCTGAGCAGTTACTTTTACTTACTCACTACTTCTTCCAAAAAGTAACTTGGTTAGTAACTGACTTACTCTATAGTAAAAGTAACTCGTTAGCAGGGAATGGAACTTTCTCTGTTACCTGAACAAGTTGTTGTATGTCAAAGAATTTGAATTTGTCGGGACCAGAACGAAGACAGGACCCTATTTGATTCAATGTTGATCTAAATGACTAGTTTTATTAGGAATGTTAGGAATTAAATACATTTAAAATAATGAAATTGTTCAAATGAGTTATCTGACTCCATTAACCAAACACAACTTACATTCCCCTAACAATGCATGCTCATTTCTTGATGGAGAAATGAACAAGAGACCGGCATTTCCACACGGGGGCAGATTTCATTTCTTAAATAATAAACGAAGTGAACTCCATCAAATTAGCCGAATTAGTGTCGCTCTGCGTCAAGCCTTTTCTCTCGATTGTCCCTCGATCTTCCTCTGCCCACGCCTTTCTCCCAAGCTGGCGTGTCGGCTCCTCCCATGGGGCGGGCCAGGAACCCCCATGTGGGCTCCGCCTCGTCGTCTAGATGTCTGGACCGGTCAAAACATCCCTGCGCGTTTCCACGTCATCAGGGCCTTGTTCTCCAAACATCGCCCGCCATCTGCGTCAGAATTCTGTTATCAACGGAACTAAACAAAACATTCGCATTCGGAACGGCGTGACCTGTCATGGAACTCGAGCCTTCTCTGTGAAAAGTCTTCGTTGCATTCAATAAATGTGACTTGTATCAAATCCTTTATAGTAAAATGTATAAAATATAAAATCCTTCAGGAAGAAGGGAAAGGGTAGTATACACGATCCGTAGATCGCTGGTTGTGTGGAGCAGGTTGGTCAGACGCAGAAGTGGGATTTACGTGGCGAGCGACGGCGGTGTCGAAGATCAGTAGCCGGGACGGAAAAAACAGATCAGTAGCCGGGACGGGGGCGCAAAAATCGTGGTCGAGATCAGAAAAGGGGTCGGAGCTGGGAAACAGACGGGAATCAGAACAGGAGAGAGTCAGCTTGCCTAGGGAGAGCTGAGGTTCGCAGACGGACTGACACCCGGTGACAGGAAGATGGGGGTATAAAAAGTGACAGGTAGTGTGGGGTCTAAATCGACCTCTTACATGTGGGAGAGCTATTTACAAGTTGGCTAATCGCTAAAAAAGATACACCAGGCATTCGACTTTTTACAACTGCCAGTTGGAGAGGGGGGAGGGCCACTAGCGGAGGAACTCACGTCCGTCTCCTGGCCGCGCTCCTAACTCTGGAGGCCCTTCCCCCACCAAACTGTTTTTATTTAAGTAGAACAAAGACAAAATATTGGGCGGTACCAATATTTGAAACAGAAACGTGATATCATCTGGTTTAGAAATACACACTTTTGAGGAAATACGTTTAATCCTACTTTACAGGTTGCCAATCGGCAGTTGGCGCCAAAGGAGCAAGCTCAGGAGCCTCGCATCAGTAATCATGACAGAATTTTTCTGAGCAAATACAAAAGATTTGGAGTTTACCTATTTTAATTTGAGTTTACTGGAAGGGATGGGAATTAGGACTAGTTTTAGAGAAATGTTGTCATTATTTGTTTTATTTTGCTCCTTTCAGTTCCGAAATGGCTCTTCAGGTTGTTTTTGTCGCTTTCATCCCTACCCTGTGTATTCTAATGTCACATTATGCACGGAACGACTTAAGAAGGCAGAAATAAATGACAACAACGAGAAAGAAAGAAAAAAAGGAAAAATAGAAAAAGGAGAGATCAAAGAAGAATAGAAATAAACCCGGGATTTTTATTTAAACAACACTGAAAAACAGCAGAAATATAAGTCAAATATGTATAAATATATATACAAAACAATTTTAACATTTTTATGCTCAACACATTTAAAATTCAACAGCACGGAATACCAAAAATTGCCATGGCGCCCAATTGGCCCCACCCGTGTGGCGCCGGCTGCAGCCCGTTGACAGATTGGCTTTTCGTCTATCTAAGCTCAGTGCTCTCATTTTTCCTTTGTCAGTCCGTCAACGAACTTCTGCCCCGCAAGACGTGGGTTTTGACTCGGTCCTGTTACCTGTTGGTATTTCCTGTCCGGTATTGTTCCCGTTTATTTTGTCCTGGTTAATATTGATCTCCAGTTTTGTTCCCATCTAGTTTGTCCTGTTTAATCTCGATATCCAGTTTTTATATCAATATTGTCTGTCCCGTCCTGTCCGGTATCGACCCCATCTGTCAGATATCTGCTCGGGCAATTGGTATGGGTCTCGTCGGTCTCTGGCTTCCCGTCACTCCACGGCAGACCACTGCCTAACGTGCATGACTCCCTACTCGCCCGTAAACTAAAAGGCTGGTGTGAGTAACGTCACGCGTTTGGGTCCTGACCCTCTTCCGGTTCATGACACAACCATTAAAAAAAATGGCTTCGGCTCATAGAGCTATTTCGAATGGTGACCAGTTTGGACGATGACGGGAACGCGCCACCTGCGGAAACTCGTTTCAGCCTTTTGTATCTGGGATCTTGTTTTTTCAGTCATGAGCCACAGTTCTTGAGGACTGGACCAATAAACGGAGAGCTTTGAGCTCCTTCTTAACCAACGCAGACCTGTATAGAGTCCGCATGACGGCAGACCCCGCACTGATCCTTTTCCATCCGACCTTCACTCGTGAACGAGACCCTGAGAGACTTGAACTCCTCCTGATATTCAACAGGACAAAAACAGACAGGAACGAAACTGGAAACCGATATTAAACAGGACGAAAAATAAACGGGAACAATACCGGACTGGGAATACCGACAGGAAAACGGGACCGAGTCAGAACCCACGTCTTGCGGGGCAGAGGTCCGTTGACGGACTGACAAAGGAAAAATGAGAGCGCTGAGCTTAAATAGATTGAAAGCCGATCTCTTAACGAGCCGCAGCCGGCGCCACATGGGCGGGGCCAATTGGGCGCCGTGGCAACCGTGACATACAGTTATTAACGATCATTTTTGAAACCTCTTCCTTTGATCTGCTCGGCTTGCTAATTTGCTTGTTTTGATGAAATACTCATAAAAAGGGAATTGTTTCTTGATTTTGATTGATTCGTATGAAGATACATAAAAAAATGGCAACTAGAGTGAAAGATTTTGCAGTTCTCGTTCGAGTCATAAGTGAAGTAAACAACCTTCTTCTTCTTTATCATGCTAAGCCCCGCCCCTATGATATTGCACGTCTCAATGGATGATGATGATAATCATGCGCCGGGTTTCTAGTATGCGTTTATTATATTTATTTTAATTTATGACAATACATACAGTGGCTTGCAAAACTATTTGGCCCCCTTGAACGTTGTGACCCTTTACCATATTTCAGACTTCCAACATGAAGATATAAAACTGTCATTTCTTGTGAAGCTTCAACAATAAGTAGGACACCATCATGAAGTGGAACACACTCTATAGGACATTTTAAACTTTTTTAACAAATAAAAATCAAAAAAGCGGGTGTGCAAAAAAAATGATTCGGCTCCTTCTCTTTCAGTGCAGCAAACTCCGTCCAGAAGTTCAGTGAGGATCTCTGAATGATTCAATGTTGATCTAAATGACTAACGATGGAATCCATTTGTGTGTCATCAAGTCTCTGTATAAATGCACCTGCACTGTGATGGTCTCAGAGGTCTGTTTAAAGCGCAGAGAGCATCACGAAGAACGAGGAACACACCAGGCAGGTCCGAGATACTGTTGCGGAGATGTTTAAGGCTGGATTTGGATACAAAAACATTTCCCAAGCTTTAAAGATCCCAAGGAGCACTGTGCAAGCGATAATATTGAAATGGAAGGAGTATCGGACCACTGCAAATCAACCAAAATCGGGCCGTCCCCCTAACCTGTCGGCTCATACAAGGAGAAAACCTGAGACAGGGACAGAGATTAGTCTTCCAACCAAACAATGATCCAAAACATAAAGCAAAAGCTACAATGGAATGGTTCTCCAAAAAAACAATCAAGGTGTTAGAATGGCCAAGTCAAATTCCAGACCTCGATCCAATTGAGAATCTGTGGAAAGAACTGAAAACTGCTGTTCACAACGCTTTCCATCTAACCTCACTGAGCTCGAGCTGTTTTGCAAGGAGGAATGGGCCAAAATATCAGTTTCTCAATGTGCAAAACGGATAGAGACAGAGCCCAAGCAACTTGCAGCAGTAATCGAGGCAAAAGGTGGCGCTACAAAGTATTAACTCAATGGGGCTGAATCATTTTGCACACCCACTTTTTTGTTTGTTAATAAAGTTAAAAATTTCCAATAAAGTGTGTTCCATTTCATGATTGTGTCCCACTTAGTGTTGATGCTTCACAAGAAATTCCAGTTTTATATCTTTAAGCCTGAAATGTGGCAAAAGGTCACAACGTTCAAGGGGGCCAAACAGTTTCGCAAGCCACTGTCGATTGGCAATTGGCAATGAATACAACTGATGAAAAAGATAGTTGACCTTAACCTTTTGATGTCACGACATTTAAGGTTAATCCCTAGAAGCGAGACTGTGATCGGATGGTGGGTGTTGGTCCATTTTGTTTCTGACCCTTGTCCTGTGCCGTCCACAGAAGCCCCCTCCACGACGGCCGCCCCGCCGGCCACCAGCGCCCCCTGGGGTCGGGGCACGTCTCGCTGGCCCCTGACGTCGCCCACTTTAGCCCCCGTCCCCGGCACCGCCCTGGGTGCGGTGGTGGGCGGGGCGGTGGGCGGGGCCCTGCTGCTGGTCCTGATCCTCCTGTCCGCCGTCCTGTGCCTGATGCGCCAACGTCGAACTTTCCGGGGCGACTACTACACCAAACAGTACTTGGGCCCGGCCGACGTCCACAAGGGGGCGCAAGACGACGTCCTGCAACCGCACGAGCTCCGGCAGGTGTACGGGGACCACCTGGAGAGCCAGGAGATCAAACCCAAACTGGAACAGGACGACTGGGACGAGCGCTACATCCGGCGCTACGACGACCCCCAGGCTCCGCCCCCGATCCCGAACGGATCGCCCTATTTGCCGGACGGGGACGGGGACTACGTGGCGCACACGGACGGTTCGGTGATATCGCGCCGGGAATGGTACGTTTGAGGACGGACGGACGGAAAATTCCCGCGCTTGGACGGAACTCCCGCGGGATTTCCCGCACGCTACTGAAAAAGACCCTGTGGACGGTGCTGGCCCCGCCCACTGGGGGCAAAGATCCCGCCTCCTGGCTTGTTCAGGCGCCGTGATTGGACGCAGAGACGGAATTTGAGCGTCCGCCAACAGGGTGGGAAACTACCGCCATTTTTTTCTACTGGGAGAACCGGACAAAAAACGATTATCGGAAATGGGGGAGGAGCCTATTTGGAGCTGATTATCACTTTCATGCAAAGGGAATACTTGTGGTTCGCAGCCAACAGTCTATGTCTATGTTTATCTCCTAGCGTTAGCTAGCGACCAATCCTGGGCTCTACCATGTTTTCAACCCCCCTTGGTCATTTCAATCGTGATTTTCTGTGCGCAGTGACCAGTCTAGGACTTCTTCTAGATTAAGTTTTTGATTTGGTGCGATTGGACAACTGAGCGTTTGTTTAGCTCCTAGTGTTAGCTAGTGTTAGCTAGCGACCAATCCTGGGTTTTACCATGTTTTCAACCCCCCTTGGTCATTTCAATCGTGATTTTCTGTGCGCAGTGACCAGTCTAGGACTTGTTCTAGATTAAGTTTTTGATTTGGTGTGAATGGACAACTCAACGTTTGTTTAGCTCCTAGCGTTAGCTAGCATTAGCTAGCGACCAATCCTGGGTTCTACCATGTTTTCAACCCCCCTTAGTCATTTGAATCGTGATTTTCTGTGTGCAGTGACCAGTCTAGGACCTCTTCTAGATTAAGTTTTTGATTTGTTGCGAATGGAAAATGAAATTCTTGTTTGTTTCTACCCTGTTGCTAGCTAGCAACCTAGATAGAGGAAGAGGTTGTTCCCGTGTTCCTCTATTGGACCAACAACCAGTTCAGGGTCCATCCTGTTTTCTGTTCTCCCTGGCGAGTTAACATCAAATTGTGGATTTTGTGATGTTTGCTAGCCAAGGACCAGTCCAGAAGGTCTTGGGTTTCATGCTTCAAAATTTGTCGTTTTCTAGCGACCAATCCAGGGTTTTACCATAGTCCCCGTTTGGCATCCGGTCTAGGACATCCTCACTGTTAAAGTCAATCATTATTAAGACTATTTGGTGGCCATATTTACCCAAATAAAATACATATATATCGTTAAAATCGAATGATACCAAGAGCAGATTTCCTCACGTCCTTCATGTGATGTTGTTACAAGGGAAAGAGACGTTGTGGGCGTCATTTATTATTCTTCAGGGAGAAACAGCAGACATGAGCATTTCAAAATAAAAGAATATCAGATTGATAAACGTACAAGAGATGCAATTAGACTGATTATTGAAACCTTACTTCATGTGTGTGTGTGTATGAGAAACATAGTTTTTTTATTTAGTAATATAAAAACAAGCTAATTACCTTGAGACAGAAATTCAAGAGATTTACATTGAAAACCCTCACGCTCATGCTTTAATTTTTTTGGGGATTAGAACCGAAAACCGAATGCTTGTTTGTGGATATCCTGCTGTCGGCTAGCGACCGATCCTTGGTCGTACCAGGTTTTCCACGCTATTGCCGAGTTCAATGGAGCTTGTCTGATTGGTGACCGATCCATGGTCCACTTCTTGGCTTTGACTTCAGACTTGGGATTTTGAGATGTGATGTATCCGTTAGCTTGAAACCTTAAACTAGGACGAGACCGGTCCAGGGTCTCAAAATGTTCTCGATTTGGTGTGAATAGAAAAGCGACCCATCCTGGTGTCGACTCTGTGTTTCCCGTGGCCCAGGTGAGTTAACTTGAGGTGGGCTCTGGGTGAGACTAGTCCTGGTTCTTGGTTTTGAACAGTGTATTGAGAATTGCCAGTGACCACCAATCCGTACCCCGTATAGGGTTAGGGGTTAGGGTTTGGGTTAAGGTTAGGGTCGTTTTTCCTATTGGCTGCCATTTCAGCATGGCAACCTTCATGTTTTTAACACTTCATTTAAAAGAGGGAATTTCAAACGAGAAGAGAAATTTTTTGGTCCAGCTCTCTCTCTCTATCTCTCTCTATCTTTCTCTCTGTCTCCCTCTGTCTCTCTCTCTCTCTCTCTCTGTATTTCTCACTCATCTTCAACTACTTTTTCCTCTCTGTCCCATTTTTTCTTTTGTTCTTTCTTTCTTTCTTTCCTTCTTTCTCCTTCTCCCATTCTCTCCCACTATTTTACTCCCCCTTCAACTTCCTTTCTCTTTTTTGTCTCCTCTCCTTTTCTCCCTTGTATCTCTCTCTCTCTGTGTCTCTCTCTGTGTCTCTGTCTCTCTCCCTGTGTCTCTGTGTCTCTCTCTCTCTCTCTCTCTCTCTCTCTCTCTCTCTCTCATTGAGTCTCTGTGTGTCTCTTCTCTCTCTCTCCCTCTCTCTCTCTGTCTCTCTCTGTATTGCTTACTCATCATACACTTCTCTTTCCCTTTCTCTTTCTTTCTTTCTCCCTCTCCCACTCTTTAACTCCCCCTCAACTTCCTTTCTCTTTTTTATCTCCCTCTTCTTTTCTCCCCTTTCTATATCTCCCTCCCTCCCCCCCCCTCTCTCTCTCTTGCTCACTGCATTTCTCAATCATGTTCAAGTACTCTTTCCCCCAATCTCCCATATTTTCTTTTGTTCTTTCTTTCTCTCTCCCCCTCCCATTGTCTTCCACTCTTTTTCTCCCCTCAACTTTCTTCCTCTCTTTTTTGTCTCCCTCTCCTTTTTCTCCCCTTGTCTTCCTCTCTCTTTGTATTGCTAACTCATCTTCAACTACTCTTTCCCTCTCTCTCCCATTCATTCGTTAGTTCTTTCTTTCTCCCTCTTTCATCGCCTGCCACTCTTTTGCTCCCCTTTAACTTAATTTGCTCTCTCTTTTCATGTCTCCTTTACCTTTTCTCATTTCCCCCCTTTTATCTTTCTCACTCTCTCTCTGTAATGCTCACTCCTCTTCAACCACTCTCTCTCTTTTTTTTTCTTTCTCTTTCTCTTTCCCTCTTCCTGTCTGACTATTTTTGCTCCCCGTTTCCCTCTTCCCTGTCTGTATCTCTCCTTTTCTCCCATTTTCAGCTCTTTCTCTGCGTTTGGCTCGCTCATCCTCCCCGACTGGCTCCCCCCCAGCACCATTCACCCCGTTTTGAAGCGTCAGAGAGCGCTTTGAACTTTTTCCGATTTTTGGCGTTTGCGGCTTCCCCGCCCCTTTGGGGTCGGCCGCACCCCGTCCGTCGCCGCCCTTGCTGAAAATAAAAGGGCTTTCATGTTTTGCACCGGGGAGGGAGCCTTCCCCCCGTCCCCCCGTTCGGCCCCCGTCGGCCCCCCGCCCGCAGGGGGGGAGCGGCCCTCGCCTCAAATCTCCGATTTCTAAAATCGGAACATCTGCGCGTTTCGTCCCTCGGAGAAAAAAAGAAGGAAAAGGAAAAACGGGAGCGGGAACCGGGAAGAAAATTCACACTTGAAGAAATTCTCTCTGCCATTTCTATGCTATGTCGAGAATGCTATTGCTAACGTGTTAGCATTCAGCTAACTCACGTGAGTGAATCCTGACGCTAGTAGTTCATCTTTGCCACTAAATGCTAAACATTAGCTTAGCGTTTAGCGGTCGCCACTGGAATGCTAATGCAACGTTTTTAGCTTAGTGTTAAGCCCGTACCGCTCGAATGCTAACGCAAAATTGTTAGCTTGACCTCGGCCTTTGTGGCTGAATGCTAAGGCGACGGCATTCAAGTCAGCCAATGCCACTGAATGCTAGCTTAGCTTTTAGTTTTAGTCACTTGAGCGCTAATGCAAAAATTTTAGCTAGACGTCACCTGTTGTGGCCAAATGCTAACCCAAAGCTGTAAGCTTAGCCTTTAGTGGTTGTCACTCGAATGCTAATGCAAAGTTTGGAGCTTGACATCAGCTTCAAGTCAGCCAAGGCCACTGAATGCTAAATATTAGCTTAGTCTTTAGCAGTTGCAACATTTTTAGCCTAGTGTTAAGCCCTTACCACTCAAATGCTAACGCAAAATTGTTAGCTTGACCTCGGCCGTTGTAGCTTAATGCAAAGGCTACAGCATTCAAGTCAGCCATTGCCACTGAATGCTAGATATTAACTGAGTTTTGGTTAGCTGTTAGCTAGACGTCACCTATTGTGGCCAAATGCTAACACAAAGGTGTGAGCTTAGCATATAGTGGTCGCCAATGCAACGTTTTTAGCTTTGTGCTAAGCCCTTACCACTCGAATGCTAATTCAAAATTGTTAGCTTGACGTCGGCCGTTGCGGCCGAATGCTAAGGCTGCGGCATTTAAGTCAGCCCATGCCACTGAATGCTAGCTTAGCTTTTAGTTTTAATCACCTGAACGCTAATGCAAAGCTGTTAGCTCGACGTCACATGTTGTGGCCAAATGCTAACACAAAGCTGTGAGCTTAGCATTTAGTGCTTGCCACTCGAATGCTAATGCAAAGGTCTTAGCTGTTGTGGCTGAACGCCAAGGCTACGATATTAGCTTCAAGTCAGCCATGGCCGCTGAACGCTAAATATTAGCTTAGAGATAAGTGGTTGCCACTTGAGTGCTAATGCAAAGTGGTTAGTTTTGCATTTAGCACTTGTACGCTAACACAACAGTGTTAGCTTGAAGTCACTATTGCTGGTGGCTGCCGACACTCAGCATTAGCATGACTGAGATTTGAAGCTAGCCGAGAAACAACTTTCGATATCTTGAGATTTTTCTTACTTTTTCCGTAAACGAGGCGGTTCTTTTTTTTACCGAACACCAAATTTTTTTGTAGTAATATATATGTTATTGTGTGTTTTATCGCTTTTGTTGAAAACCTTCCTCGGAAATCACGACGAACGAATGAATGTTGCTCACGGTTTTTTTTGTCGCACTGTTTTTTTCAATAAACGGTTTTGAGCTCGACAAGCGTCGACGCGTCCTTTTTCTGGTGGTCTTGAGGAGCTTCTTTGTCTTGTTGAGTGCTAAGCTAGCACTGGGGGATTTGGCAGCCGTTGAGTGCTAAGCTAGCACTTAGAGGCTTCCAAATCCTGCAGGATAAGGAAAGTCTTGTCCGAAGCAGAAGAAGATAAGAAAGAGAATTATAAACCATTTCTGGACAAAAAGTTGATTTCTTCCAAATTGATCAAAAATTGAAATAAAAACGAGGTTGAAAAAAAATGATTTTTGGTTCGAATGTGAAAGTTGAAATAAAAAAAAGTAGGTTTGGAACATATTAGATGAAATAAATACAGTACACCATAAATGCTATGACTTTATTTGGTTCATACACATCTGTCAGAGAAGCGAGAGAGAAAAATGAGCTGCAGTTTTAAATGTGTCCACCAGGGGGCGCCAAAGCCAGGTGGGACTTGTAAAGAAACTAAAGCTCTATCTCTTTTGATCTCTCTCTATGTTTCTCTCTTTCTCTTTTTTATTATTTCAGTCCTTCTATCTTTTTTTTCTCACTTTCTTACATTATCTTTCCATTTCTTTCACTCTCTCGCTTTCCCTTTCTTTTTCACACTCACCCTTTTTCTCTCTATTTCTCTTTGATTCTCTCCCATTCACTTCTATTTGTTCTTTGTTCCTTTCTCTTTCTCTCTTTTTTCTATATTATGCTCTCTATACATCTCCCATTTTCTTTCTCTTTCCTTCTCTCTTTCTCTCTGTCCCTCTATTTTTCTCTTTTTGATTATTTCAGTCTTTCTATCTTTTTTTCTTTCTCTCTTGTTTTCTGTTTTTCATACTTTCTTTTTAATTCACTCTCTTGCTTTCCCTTTCTTTTTCACACTCACTCTTTTTCTCTATCTCTCTGACTCTCTCCCTTTCACTTCAAAATTTTCTTTGTTTTTTTCTCTTCCCCTCTTTTTTCTTTATTAGGCTTTCTCTATTCGTGTCCCCTTTTCTTTTTCTTCCTCTCTCTCTCTCTCTATTATTTCAGTCATATCTTTTGGTTCTTCTTTTTTTCTCTTTCTTTTGTACCTTCTCTTTACATTTCTTTCACTCTCTCGCTTTTCCTTTCTTTTACACATTCACTCTTTTCCTCTCTATCTCTCTTTGACTCCCTCCCTTTCATTTCAAATTGTTTGGTTTCTTTCTCTTCCTCTCTTTTTTCTATATTATTGTCCCTCTGTCTCTCTCTGTCTCTCCCTCTCTTTCCCTTGTTTTCTTTATATTTCTCTCTTTCTCTTAAATCGACTAGGGTGGCCCTCAGCTAAAAGGAGTTTGAGTTTGGTTAATAGGTGAAAAGTTTGGGGAAAATGCCTTCACTAAGACCCCTTTTTGGGGTCTACATTTGGACTACACCAAAAACGACATAACCCACTCAAATCACAAGATTTGTGGGGAAAAAAAACACTCAAATGCTGCTAACATTAGCAACAAATGACGCTCGTTGCTAATGCTAGTAAGTAATAAGAAATTCACAAGATTTGTGGGGAAAAACAGTCAAAAATGCTAACATTAGCAACGAATCACGCTAGTTGCTAATGCTAGTAAGTTATAAGAAAATCACAAGATTTGTGGGGAAAAACAACTCCAAAATGCTGCTAACGTTAGCAACAAATGACACTAGTTGCTAATGCTAGTAAGTAATAAGAAAATCACAAGATTTGCGGGGACAAACAGTCAAAAATGCTGCTAGCATTGGCAACGAATCACGCTAGTTGCTAATGCTAGTAAGTAATAAGAAAATCACAAGATTTGTGGGGAAAAACAGTCAAAAATGCTGCTAACATTAGCAACGAATGACGCTAGTTGCTAATGCTAATGAATTTCTATAGCAATAAGTTAAAAACAATGTAAGAATAATACTAATGGGATCGCAACATTTGAGGGAAAAACGACCAAAGATGCCTCTAAAAATTGGCAACAAACTAATGCTAAAATAAATCTAAAGACAGGAAGTTCAAAACAATGTATGTAAAACAAAAATAAGATCAAAAGATTTGAGGGAAAAAGAACCAAAAATGCTGCTAACGTTAGCAACAAAGGACACTAGTTGCTAATGCTAGTAAGTAATAAGAAAATCACAAGACTTGCGGGGAAAAACAGTCATAAATGCTGCTACCATTAGCAACGAATCATGCTAGTTGCTAATGCTAGTAAGTTATTAGAAAATCACAAGATTTGTGGGGAAAAACAGTCAAAAATGCTGCTAACATTAGCAACAAATGACGCTAGTTGCTAATGCTAGTATGTAATAAGAAAATCACAAGATTTGTGGGGAAAAACTGTCAAAAATGCTAACATTAGCAACAAATGACTTGACTAGTTGCTAATGCTAGTAAGTAATAAGAAAATCAGAAGATTTGTGGGGAAAAACTGTCAAAAATGCTAACATTAGCAACAAATGACTTGACTAGTTGCTAATGCTAGTAAGTAATAAGAAAATCAGAAGATTTGTGGGGAAAAACTGTCAAAAATGCTAACATTAGCAACAAATGACTTGACTAGTTGCTAATGCTAGTAAGTAATAAGAAAATCAGAAGATTTGCGGGGAAAAACACTCAAAAATGCTGCTAACATTAGCAACGAATGACACTAGTTGCTAATGCTAGTAAGTAATTAGAAAATCACAAGATTTGCGGGGAAAAACAGTCAAAAATGCTGCTAAAATTAGCAACAAATGACACTAGCTGCTAATAAGATCACAAGATTTGAGGGAAAAAAGCAACCAAAGATACATATAGCATTAGCACCGAATGACGCTAGTTGCTAATGCTAAAGAAACTATTGGTAGAAAGTTCAAAGCAATGTAAAAGAAGTAATAATAAAATCACAAAATTTGAGGGAAAAACGAGTCAAACTATTGCTAACATTAGCAACAAATGACGCTAGTTGCTAAGGCTAAAAAAACTAATGACAATAAGTTGAAACAACGTAAGAAAAGTAATAAGAAAATGACAAAATTTGAGTGAAAAACACGTAAAAAATGCTGCTAGTATTGAAGTTGAAAACAATGTAAGAAGAGTAATAATAACATTTGTGGTAAAACCAAGCCAAAATGTTGCTAACATTAGCGACAAATTACGCTAGCTGCTAATGCTAAAGAAACTCTAATGGAAAGAAGTTGAAAGTGTTAGAATGATAACATCACAAGATTTGAAGGGGGAAAAAAGATACTTATAGCATTAGCGCTGAATAACGCTAATGCTAAAGAAACTATTGGTAGAAAGTTCAAAGCAATGTATGGAAAGTAGGAATAAAGTCACCAAATTTGAGGGAAAAACGAGTCAAACTATTGCTAGCATTAGCAATAAACAATGCTGATGTTAATGGCTAATGGCAAGAAGTTGAAAACGATGTAAGAAGGGTCGTAATTGCGTAGAACAGCTAAAAACGCATTAGCGCGGAACGATGCTCGTCGCTAATGCTAAAGGAACTCTAATGGCAGGAAGTTGAAAATAAAATGAGAACATTAATAGTAAAATTTGTGGGAAAAACAAGCCAATATGTTGCTAACATTAGCGACGAATTACGCTAGCTGCTAATGCTATAGAAACTCTAATGGAAAGACGTTGAAAGTGTTAGAATGATAACATCACAAGATTTGAAGGGGGGAAAAAGATACTTATAGCATTTGCGCTGAATAACGCTAATAGCTAATGCTAAAGAAAGGTATAAAGTTCAAAGCGATGTAAGGAAAATTAGGAATAAAATCACAAACTTTTGTTAGCAAACTATTGTTAGCATTAGCAATGTTAAAGAAACAAATGGCGATGTAACGATGTAAGAAGAGTCGTAATTGGGTAGAACAACAAAAAAAGCATTAGCGCGGAACGACGCTCGTCGCTAACGCTCAAGAAACGCTAATGGCAGGAAGTCGAAAGCTATCGTGACCCAAAACCGGACACCGTCGCTGACGGACGCGCGACCCGAGGAAAGACGAGCACGGGCGACCTGCGCCGACACGCTTAGCGTTAGCGCCGAGGGATTAGCCGTCGCTCACCAAAACATAGCCTAGCGTTATCGGAGCCGCATGCCATTGAGGATCAAGTCATGGGCTTTCTCCCTGAAAAGCGCCCACCCGCTTGTCATTTAGCTCAACAACACCTTAGCTAGCTTGGCTGCCGGGCGGGATTACGGCTAACCACTCAGGAGGGATTAGCGATAGCGCTAGAGCCAGGATTTTGTTCCTTTCTCACTAATTGGGGGGCATTTAGGAGAGTAGCGCTGTGTGGTCAGTTAGCATTCAGCCCCTCAAAAATGTTAGCTTGGTCTTAAAGCTAAAAAAAAACAGTGAAAATATTAGCTTGGATTGAAAGTAAAAACTTTTTAAAAACAATGAAATGTTAGCTTGGTTTTAAAGCTAAAAATACGCTCATGATTACTGATGTGACTCAGCTGTCCCCGCTTCTTTGGATTCCTCGGACTCTGATTGGCTCCCGATCACTACTTGTACCCACTCCTGTCTGTCCTCTTTTGTCAGTCTGTCTGCAAACCTGAGTGAACACTAGGCAATCCTCTTTCGACCCTGACTCTTACCTGTCCTGTTTTTTGCTCACGTCTGTTCCCTGGCTTCGACCCTGTTTTTTGATCCTGACAAAGTCTACTCTCCTGGTCCGGCTTTCGACCTCTTTTTGTCCCTAACCACGTCTTCTCTCCTATTCCAGCTTACAACTTGCTTACGACCCCGACAGTGTTTTCGCTCTCCTGTCCCGGCTACTGACCCGTTTTTTCTGTTCCCGACACCGCCATCGCTTGCCATGGAAGATGCACTTCTGCATTCAGAGCGACCTGCTCCCTGCGTCCAGCAACCCCCGGGTATTTATGTATCGATTCGAGGAACTGCAATCTTCTCGTCGATTTCTTTTGTTATGATCGTAAGTTTCGTTTTGGCAAACGGGAACGCGGGCGGTCGCCGGGTCGGCCTCGTCGGCCGAGACAAAAGAGAAAATGCGTCCGGACGTCAAACGCTTCATTTAGTCCCGCCGGTAACCCGAGACGGACAAACGAGCCGACGACACCCGAACGCCACACGTTTCCTCACCTCACTTTTCATACTTGTTTTCCAAACAGGACGCTTTTGTCCCGAGCTGTAGACGTTGATTGTCTTTTGACGACATTTTGAGGACAAAATTGGAACAAAATACATCAATACGTCATGTTTGTTTCAGGGATCCGAGTTATTTTGGCCGAAATCCGCTAAAAAGACACTTCTCAAATAACATGCTGCTATTAGAATGTCTTTCTCTAAGGTTGCTTTGCTATTATCCTGTCCAGTCCACTTCATGGAGCAAAAAGACCATTTCTTTCTTTTGATGGCATTTTTCAGAATTATGATCATTTTTATTGCACGAGAACTCAATGCAGGAGATCCTTTCTCCCTCATCTATCTATCTATCTATACATCTATCTATCTATCTAGACATCTATCTATCTAGACATCTATCTATCTAGACATCTATCTATCTATCTAGACATCTATCTATCTATCTAGACATCTATCTATCTATCTATCTATCTATCTAGACATCTATCTATCTATCTATCTAGACATCTATCTATCTGGACATCTATCTAGACATCTAGACATCTATCTATCTATATCTATCTATCTATCTAGACATATATCTTTCTAGATATATTTATCTATCTATCTAGACATCTATCTATCTATCTAGACATGTAGACATCTATCTATCTATATCTATCTCTATCTATATCTATATCTATCGATCTATATCTATCTATCTATCTAGACATCTATCTATCTCTATCCATCTATCTAGACATATATCTTTCTAGACATATCTATCTATCTATCTATCTAGACATCTCATATTGCCCGAAAGCCATCAAATCCTCTGATCTTATTGTGACTCTCACCCTAGATATACTTGGACTTTCGATATACATATTCTTAGACTTTTGCTGATGCAATTAACTATAAGTTAACTCAACTTATTTTGATTAATTGTATTTTACATATTTGGCTTGCCCGACAGTACTATTACTTGTGCTTGTTTTTCACTCAAATCTTTCCATCTTATGACTCTTGTTGCTACATCATCTTATTTTAGATATTCAATTAACTGTGGGTTAACTCAATTTAATGCAATTAATTGGACTTTAACGATTTACTTTGCAATAATAGTGTTATGATTTGTGATTGTTTTTTCCCCAAATCTTATTATTCCTTTCGCCGCTACATATTCTTAGACTTTCAGTGATGCAATTAACTGTAAGTTAACTCAACTTAATTTGACTAATTGTATTTTACATATTTGGCTTTCTTGACAGCACTAGGATTTTCATTTGTGGTTGTTTTTTTCTCTCACATATCGTAATCGTATAACTACCCTCATCACTACACAAATTAAATAAGCATTCAACTGTAAGTTAACTCGATTTAATGCAATTAATTGGATTTCAAATATTCTTTGATATTATGATTTGCGGTTGTTTTTCATTCAAATCCTTTCATATTATTATTACTCTTGTTGCTACATATTTTTAGACTATTAGCGATGCAATTAACTGTAAGTTAACTCGATTTAATGCAATTAATTGGATTTTAAATATTCTTAAATATTATCATTTGTGGTTGTTTTTCATTCAAATCCTTTGATGTTATTATTACTCTAGTGGCGACATATTCCTAGGCATTTAGCGATGCAATTAACTGTAAGTTAACTCGATTTAATGCAATTAATTAGACTTTAAATATTCTTTAATATTATGATTTGTGGTGGTTTTTCATTCAAATCCTTTGATGTTATTATTACTCTTGTGGCGACATATTCCTAGGCATTTAGCGAAGCAATTAACTGTAAGTTAACTCGATTTAATGCAATTAATTAGATTTTAAATATTCTTAAATATTATCATTTGTGGTTGTTTTTCATTCAAATCCTTTGATGTTATTATTACTCTAGTGGCGACATATTCCTAGGCATTTAGCGATGCAATTAACTGTAAGTTAACTCGATTTAATGCAATTAATTAGATTTTAAATATTCTTTAATATTATGATTTGTGGTGGTTTTTCATTCAAATCCTTTGATGTTATTATTACTCTTGTGGCGACATATTCCTAGGCTTTTAGCGATGCAATTAACTGTAAATTAACTCGAAGTTAATTCAATCATATTGCATTTTAAATATTCGGCTTGCCTGACGGCACTCGTTCTATCATTTGTGGACGTTTCTCCCTTCAAATCTTGTGATCTTATTATTACTCCCGTCTAGTTTTGAGCGGGCCCCCCCATTGGTTTTGGCTTCACGGATCAGTCGGCACGCGATCGGCCGTCAGGGGGGAAGGGGGAGGGGCATCATTAGCGCCAATCAACTTGAGCTTGCGTGAAATCAAAACCCGACGGGGGTTTGTGGGGGTTTAGGGGGAGCAGAGTGGGACAAAATATCATAACTGTACGATAAGAGTGGGCGGGTCGATCCAAATATCGATATTATCGATACCGAAAACTGTGCAATGAGAAGAAACATTTTTTGGACTATAAGTCGCACCTTCAAATACAATGAACATTTTTTTTAACCCCTTACGCTGCTGGTTACCTGATTGGTTCCCCGTCCTACTTAAGCTCAGTTCTTTCACTCGCCTGTTGTCGGTCCGTCAGCGAACCTCTGTTTTAACAAGGCAAGCATTTTTGACTCTGACTCATGTCGGTCCCGTTTTTTCACCCGTTTTCCACCCGTTCGTTCCTGATTTCCCCGTTTGTCTCCTGCTATCACCCGTTTTTTGACTCCGACCACGTTTTGATTTCCCGTCCCGGCTAATGACCTATTGTTTTTACTCCGACCACGTATTGATCTACCGTCCCAGCTAACAACCTTGCGAGCACCGGATCTTAAATATGTGGTTTTTCAGGTGCGCCTTATAATCCAGAATATACAGTACTTTAGTTGTCTTGTTTACATTTTTATACATCTATCCATCTATCTATCTAGACATGTATCTATCCATCTAGACATCTAAACATCTATCTATCTATCTATCCATCTAGACATCTATCTAGACATCTATCTAGGCATCTATCTAGAAATCTATCTAGACATCTATCTAGACATCTATCTATTTAGACATCTATCTACACATCTATCTAGACATGTAGACATCTATCTATCTATCTAGACATCTATCTAGACATCTATCTAGACATCTATCTAGACATCTATCTTGACATCTATCTAGACATGTAGACATCTATCTAGACATCCATCTAAACATCTATCTAGACATCTATCTAGACATCTATCTAGACATCTATCTAGACATCTATTTATCTAGACATCTATCTAGACATGTAGACATCTATCTATCTATCTATCTATCTAGACATTTATCTATCCATCTAGACATCTATTTATCTATCTATCTAGACATCTATCTTATCTATCTAGACATCTAGGAATCTATCTATATCTATCTATCTATCTATCTATCTATCTATCTATCTATCTATCTATCTATCTATCTATCTATCTATCTATCTATCTATCTATCTATCTATCTATCTATCTACCTACCTACCTACCTACCTACCTACCTACCTACCTACCTACCTACCTACCTACCTACCTACCTACCTACCTACCTACCTACCTACCTACCTATCTATCTATCTATCTATCTATCTATCTATCTATCTATCTATCTATCTATCTATCTATCTATCTATCTATCTATCTATCTAGCTAGCTAGCTAGCTAGCTAGCTAGCTAGCTATCTATCTATCTATCTATCTATCTATCTATCTATCTATCTATCTATCTATCTATCTATCTATCTATCTATCTATCTATCTATCTATCTATCTATCTATCTATCTATCTATCTATCTATCTATCTATCTATCTATCTATCTATCTATCTATCTATCTATCTATCTATCTTTATACAGTATTTTTGTGTGACTCTTTAGACTTTTGTTCTGTAACGTATTAGAAATGATTATATACATCTTATTTACTGCGAATGTTTTTGTTGTCGTGATTTCATAAATCAACAACAACAATAAAACGATTTTTGGTGCTAACTCGAAAAGGGAAAGGTCCAATGATTCAATGGCATTTCTGATATGGAACGTGTATCGATGGATACTAGCATACTTGGATCGGATTGATACCAAAATTCCCAGTATCGCCCACCCTTACTGTACCAGTCCTTTTCTCTTTTTTTTTTGATGGAGCGTTACGGCGCCCCCTGCCAACTTTTTGTTTTGTCTCGTTTTTTTTTCCCCCCGACTCTTGACCGCGGCGGCGGCGCTAATTGCGACTTGAAACGGCGGCGGGCGAATCCCCGCCGGGCCCCCGTTCGGGTCGAGCGGCGTTCGCTAACCCGACGGCTAATTCGATGGGACGGCGGCCCGTTAGCTTGACGCGGCCCCGCCCCCTCCGACGCGAAACAATGGCGTCGCTAGCGCCCTTTTGTCCGTTTTCTCGTGGAAGTCGGCGGTTGCGTTTAACAAAGTCAAAAATGGCTGCTTTTGGAAAGCGAAATCACGCCTTACACGCCATTGGACGGTGTCAAGGTGGGAGGCGGAGCTAACACTCCACCAGCTACCATCGGCCATGCACAGGAAGTGAGCAGCTCCGAATCCAATTTCAGCTTTTATCAACAATTATAATTAAAATGATTAAAAACAACCCGTTATAGAGCATCAACAGGAACTTACTGATGACTAAGACCGAACCGCTCGACCAGCACTCCCCTTACCTATAAAAGGTTCCTCTTCTTCTTCCTTCTGCTTCCCCACACGCTCCAAGGGGGGAAAGGCCTTGCCTGTCTAGCTAACGATTTGTTTTTTGACCCCGACCACGTTTTGATCTCCCGTCCCGGCTAACGACCCGTTTTTTGACCCCGACCACGTTTTGATCTACCGTCCCGGGCTAACGACCTGCGAGCAGACTGAACCGCTCGAAGGGGGGAAAGGCCATGCCTGCCTAGGCCCCTAGGAACAATGGCGACCTACAAGGCCGAAAACCAAGACCTCCTCCCTCAACCAGGAAACATGGCAAAACCAAGGCGTGATTCTCCTTTTCCCCATCCCTCGGCTGAGGGATGCGACCAATGGGATAGAGAGACTTTTCTGAAGAAAGGGTTTTTTTCGCCATGGGGCCACACCCCTCCCCCACTTTATTTTCTTCCCTCTCCCCGCGCTGCTTCGTCTGACCCAATGCTAGCCAAGAAAGGATTTCACAACAATCTGTTTTGGCGCAGGGGCAAATCATATTACATTACCGACACGCTATGAAAATAATGATTTGATTATCTTAATTATATTATTATATATTATATTATATCATCTTCTTCTTCTCACGTAAATAAATGAAGTATGTTGGAGAAATGTCAATGTCACGGCCTGCAAATAGCCCAGATCTCAACCCAATGGAAAATCTGGGCTGGAAATTGAAAACACGGACCTGCAAAGATGAGAGTTGCCACTAAAAAAACAAGTACGCTAAAATTCACCATTTTGCAAAAAGAGAGATAAAGAAATAAGAGAAAGAGGGAGGGAAAAGGAGAGAGGACGGGACAAAGAAAGAGAAAGAGAGAGAGGGAGAGAGCGTGAGAAACAAAAGATAAAAATACGTGAGAGAGGGGGAAAGGAAAGGGAGAGGAAGAAAGAAATCCAAAGAGAAATAGAAAGACAGAAGGAGAGAAAAGAGAAAAGAAACAGGAAATAGGACCGAGGCAAAACCCATGTCTTGCGGGGCAGAGGTTCGTTGACGGACTGAAAACAGGGGAGGAATACTGAAATACTACAGATAAACTACAAAAATAGAACTGCAAAAATAAAAATACTACAAAAATGAAACTACAGTGTTACTACAGCAATACTACAACATTATGATGACAGAAATACTTCAAAACGTGCAAGTATAGTAATATTACAGATATTCTACAAAGTTCGACTGTAGATACTACTAAAAAAACACTACTGCAAATACACTATGATACGGAATTGAATGGACTGAACCATTTCAAGGGAGCGGAGACGTTGTTCATATTCTCCATCCTATTAAAACGCTCGTCTCGGGATCAAGAAGTCGCAGGTTCGTTATACTGAGTATATCGAAGTGACACTAAATGCCCTGATAAGCAGGTTATTGACGCCGCTATCGGTGTGTGAGTGAGTGAGTGAGTGAGTGAGTGTGTGAATGGGTAAGTGTGAAGCACAGTGTAAAGCTCTTTTGACTTTTTATAAATGTAAATTGTTTTCAAATTTCTGATATTCAATCTCAGCCGATTCATTTCTGGTCCCTCCAGAAAGAGGCATTTGTATTTGTAGCCGTGTTAGCTAGCGGTCGGCGTTCCCCCCTTAGCGCGCAATCACTTAGCGCTAGGCGGCTAAACGCTGAGTCGGCGCGAGCTAGCGAAAGGTCAGGACACGCCGCGCCGAGTTTTTGGCAGGGCGGCCGAGCGGGACGGTTGCCACGGCGACACGGTTAGTTGGCACGGAACCTAGCTTAGCGGGCTAGCGTGAAAAAAAAAAATGCAAAGCTTGTTCCTCTTTTGGGTTTTCAGGGTTTCATCCAATCCAATTTGGGATCTGGAACTAGCGTAGCATGCTAATATTATTGGGAGACCGCAAGGTCAGCAGTTAGCGAAGAAAGATTTGACCCCAGTAACAGTAGAAATGGATGGTTTCCTTAAGCACCAATTCCTGCGGTGTGTCTTGGGCAAGTATAGCCCGGTGGCGCCCTTCCCGCTCCGGGGTGTTTTTTTAAGTTTGCTCCCCAACATAAAGCAAGACATACTGGTTTCCATGGTTACCAGTAAGAGGAGAAGCCTCGTGATCTGACTCAAATACGGCACCTTCAGCTTCTGGTCGCCGTTGTTTTTCACCAGACCTCAGCATTGATGAGCAGCAGTGCATAATTGAGGTTTTTTTTGGGACATATTTTAAATACTAACCCCTTAAATGTTTTTTTTCAACATTTTTGTGAGTCTATTCCTTTTCATGTTTTTTTTTCAATATACTACCCCTTAAGTGGTTTTTGGACATAAAACCTATTGGGGTTTTTTCGACATTTTCAACGTACTAACCCCTTTTGTGTTTTTCGACAAAAAAACTCTGACGTGTTCTTTTTCCGGCGTTTTCAGCATACTAACCAGTTACGTGTTTTGGGGAAATTTTCGACATATAACCCCTCACGTGTTTTTTCGACTTTTCAACATACAAACCCCTTATGTGTTTTTCCAAAATTTTCGACATATTAACCCTTTGTTTTTTTTTTTTCTAAATAAAACCCCTAACAGGGTTTTTTTTTTACATTTTTGACGTTATCTATTACATTATCTCCAGACACAAGAGCAGCTTCAGCAACAGACTGCTGTCACAGTCTTGTACCACGGACAGACTGAGGAGATCTTTTCTTCCTCATGCCATGAGGCTCTTTAACTCTACCCGGGGGAGTAAACATTAAACCACACCCCCCACATTGCATGTTACTGTAATTTTATTGCAGTGTGTATTTTATGTAGCACTATTGAAATACTCTATGTCAAGTGTGAATTTCCCTGCGGGGATTAATAAAGTATCTATCTATCTAGACATCTATCTAAAACCTCTTACATGTTTTTTTCAACCTTTTCCACATACTAACCCCATACGTGTTTTTCAACTTTTTCGACGTATTTTCGACATACTAACCCCTTGTTTTTTTTTCATTTCAAAATAAAACCTCTAATGTGTTTTCTTTTTAAATTTTCGACATAAAACCCCTTATGTGTTTTTTCAACTTTTTTGAAATATTAACCCCTTACCTGTTTTTTTTCCGACATACTAACTACTACGTTTTTTTACCCGACTTTTTCGACATACTAACCAGTTACGTGTTTTTGGGAAATTTTCGACATAGTAATCTTTAACATTTTTTGGGACATATTAACCCCTCAGGTGTTTTTTTTTTTTCGACTTTTTCGACAAACTAACCCCTTACGTGTTTTTTCCGACATTTTCGACATACTAACCCCTCACGTGTTTTTTTTCGACTTTTTCAACAAACTAACCCCTTACGTGTTTTTTTCGACTTTTTCAACAAACTAACCCCTTACGTGTTTTTTTCGACTTTTTCGACAAACTAACCCCTCACGTGTTTTTTTCGACTTTTTCAACACACTAAGCCATTACGTGTTTTTTTCGACTTTTTCGACAAACTAACCCCTTACGTGTTTTTTCCGACATTTTCGACATACTAACCCCTCACGTGTTTTTTTTCGACTTTTTCAACAAACTAACCCCTTACGTGTTTTTTTCGACTTTTTCAACAAACTAACCCCTTACGTGTTTTTTTCGACTTTTTCGACAAACTAACCCCTCACGTGTTTTTTTCGACTTTTTCAACACACTAAGCCATTACGTGTTTTTTTCGACTTTTTCGACAAACTAACCCCTTACGTGTTTTTTCCGACATTTTCGACATACTAACCCCTCACGTGTTTTTTTTCGACTTTTTCAACAAACTAACCCCTCACGTGTTTTTTTCGACTTTTTCAACACACTAAGCCATTACGTGTTTTTTTCGACTTTTTCGACAAACTAACCCCTTACGTGTTTTTTCCGACATTTTCGACATACTAACCCCTCACGTGTTTTTTTTCGACTTTTTCAACAAACTAACCCCTTACGTGTTTTTTTCGACTTTTTCAACAAACTAACCCCTTACGTGTTTTTTTCGACTTTTTCGACAAACTAACCCCTCACGTGTTTTTTTCGACTTTTTCAACACACTAAGCCATTACGTGTTTTTTTCGACTTTTTCGACAAACTAACCCCTTACGTGTTTTTTCCGACATTTTCGACATACTAACCCCTCACGTGTTTTTTTTCGACTTTTTCAACAAACTAACCCCTCACGTGTTTTTTTCGACTTTTTCAACACACTAAGCCATTACGTGTTTTTTTCGACTTTTTCGACAAACTAACCCCTTACGTGTTTTTTCCGACATTTTCGACATACTAACCCCTCACGTGTTTTTTTTCGACTTTTTCAACAAACTAACCCCTTACGTGTTTTTTTCGACTTTTTCAACAAACTAACCCCTTACGTGTTTTTTTCGACTTTTTCGACAAACTAACCCCTCACGTGTTTTTTTCGACTTTTTCAACACACTAAGCCATTACGTGTTTTTTTCGACTTTTTCGACAAACTAACCCCTTACGTGTTTTTTCCGACATTTTCGACATACTAACCCCTCACGTGTTTTTTTTCGACTTTTTCAACAAACTAACCCCTCACGTGTTTTTTTCGACTTTTTCAACACACTAAGCCATTACGTGTTTTTTTCGACTTTTTCGACAAACTAACCCCTTACGTGTTTTTTCCGACATTTTCGACATACTAACCCCTCACGTGTTTTTTTTCGACTTTTTCAACAAACTAACCCCTTACGTGTTTTTTTCGACTTTTTCAACAAACTAACCCCTTACGTGTTTTTTTCGACTTTTTCGACAAACTAACCCCTCACGTGTTTTTTTCGACTTTTTCAACACACTAAGCCATTACGTGTTTTTTTCGACTTTTTCGACAAACTAACCCCTTACGTGTTTTTTCCGACATTTTCGACATACTAACCCCTCACGTGTTTTTTTTCGACTTTTTCAACAAACTAACCCCTCACGTGTTTTTTTCGACTTTTTCAACACACTAAGCCATTACGTGTTTTTTTCGACTTTTTCGACAAACTAACCCCTTACGTGTTTTTTCCGACATTTTCGACATACTAACCCCTCACGTGTTTTTTTTCGACTTTTTCAACAAACTAACCCCTTACGTGTTTTTTTCGACTTTTTCAACAAACTAACCCCTTACGTGTTTTTTTCGACTTTTTCGACAAACTAACCCCTCACGTGTTTTTTTCGACTTTTTCAACACACTAAGCCATTACGTGTTTTTTTCGACTTTTTCGACAAACTAACCCCTTACGTGTTTTTTCCGACATTTTCGACATACTAACCCCTCACGTGTTTTTTTTCGACTTTTTCAACAAACTAACCCCTCACGTGTTTTTTTCGACTTTTTCAACACACTAAGCCATTACGTGTTTTTTTCGACTTTTTCGACAAACTAACCCCTTACGTGTTTTTTCCGACATTTTCGACATACTAACCCCTCACGTGTTTTTTTTCGACTTTTTCAACAAACTAACCCCTTACGTGTTTTTTTCGACTTTTTCAACAAACTAACCCCTTACGTGTTTTTTTCGACTTTTTCGACAAACTAACCCCTCACGTGTTTTTTTCGACTTTTTCAACACACTAAGCCATTACGTGTTTTTTTCGACTTTTTCGACAAACTAACCCCTTACGTGTTTTTTCCGACATTTTCGACATACTAACCCCTCACGTGTTTTTTTTCGACTTTTTCAACAAACTAACCCCTCACGTGTTTTTTTCGACTTTTTCAACACACTAAGCCATTACGTGTTTTTTTCGACTTTTTCGACAAACTAACCCCTTACGTGTTTTTTCCGACATTTTCGACATACTAACCCCTCACGTGTTTTTTTTCGACTTTTTCAACAAACTAACCCCTCACGTGTTTTTTTCGACTTTTTCAACACACTAAGCCATTACGTGTTTTTTTCGACTTTTTCGACAAACTAACCCCTTACGTGTTTTTTCCGACATTTTCGACATACTAACCCCTCACGTGTTTTTTTTCGACTTTTTCAACAAACTAACCCCTTACGTGTTTTTTTCGACTTTTTCAACAAACTAACCCCTTACGTGTTTTTTTCGACTTTTTCGACAAACTAACCCCTCACGTGTTTTTTTCGACTTTTTCAACACACTAAGCCATTACGTGTTTTTTTCGACTTTTTCGACAAACTAACCCCTTACGTGTTTTTTCCGACATTTTCGACATACTAACCCCTCACGTGTTTTTTTTCGACTTTTTCAACAAACTAACCCCTTACGTGTTTTTTTCGACTTTTTCAACAAACTAACCCCTTACGTGTTTTTTTCGACTTTTTCGACAAACTAACCCCTCACGTGTTTTTTTCGACTTTTTCAACACACTAAGCCATTACGTGTTTTTTTCGACTTTTTCGACAAACTAACCCCTTACGTGTTTTTTCCGACATTTTCGACATACTAACCCCTCACGTGTTTTTTTTCGACTTTTTCAACAAACTAACCCCTTACGTGTTTTTTTCGACTTTTTCAACAAACTAACCCCTTACGTGTTTTTTTCGACTTTTTCAACACACTAAGCCATTACGTGTTTTTTTCGACTTTTTCGACAAACTAACCCCTTACGTGTTTTTTCCGACATTTTCGACATACTAACCCCTCACGTGTTTTTTTTCGACTTTTTCAACAAACTAACCCCTTACGTGTTTTTTTCGACTTTTTCAACAAACTAACCCCTTACGTGTTTTTTTCGACTTTTTCGACAAACTAACCCCTCACGTGTTTTTTTCGACTTTTTCAACACACTAAGCCATTACGTGTTTTTTTCGACTTTTTCGACAAACTAACCCCTTACGTGTTTTTTCCGACATTTTCGACATACTAACCCCTCACGTGTTTTTTTTCGACTTTTTCAACAAACTAACCCCTTACGTGTTTTTTTCGACTTTTTCAACAAACTAACCCCTTACGTGTTTTTTTCGACTTTTTCGACAAACTAACCCCTCACGTGTTTTTTTCGACTTTTTCAACACACTAAGCCATTACGTGTTTTTTTCGACTTTTTCGACATACTAACCCCTTACCTGTTTTTTTGGACAGAAAACCTCTTACTTTTTTCAACACATTTGACGTGTTTTGGGGGGGAAATTTTAGAGATACTAACCCCTTACGTGTTTTTTTTTCGACATAAAACCTGTTACGTGTTATTTTTTTTCAACATTTTCGACGTACGAACTCCTTTTGTGTTTTTTTTTACATAGAACCTCTTACATGCTTTTTTCCCCGTTTTTTTCAACATACTAACCCTTTACGCGTTTTTTTTTAAATTTTTAGACATACTAACACCCTACGTGTTTTTTTTCGACATAAAACCTCTTTCACATTCTTTTTTTCAAGATTTTTGACATACTAACTAACCCCTTAGGTATTTTTCTTGACTTTATCAACATTCTATTCTATTCTATTCTATTCTATACTCACATTTTAAAAAAAAATTCGACATACTAACTCCTTATGTTTTTGGGGGGAAATTTTAGACATACTAAGCCCTTACGTGTTTTTTCCGACATAAATGTGTTATGTGGGGTTTTTTTTTTTCAATATTTTCAACATACTAACCTTTTTTTGTGTTTTTTGAAACATTAAGCCTTTCGTGCCTTTTTTGACTTTTTCGAGATACTAAACCATTACGTGTTTTTTCAACTTAAAAAACTCTTACATGTTTTATTTTTTAAATTTTTTGATATACTAACCTTTTAGATGTTTTTTTGACATATGAACTAACCCCTTACGTGTTTTTTCAACTTTTTCGACATACTATCCACTTATGTGTTTTGGGGAAATTTTGGACATACAGTACTATAAACCCCTTACGAGTTTTTTCGACATAACATCTTTTACATGTTGTTTTTGACATTTTTGACATAGTAACCCCTTAGGTGTTTTTCTTGACTTTCTCGACGTACTAACCCCTTATGTTTTGGGGGGAAATTTTAGACATACTAACCCCTTACGTGTTTTTTTTTTTCGACATAAAACCGTTTACGTGTTATTTTTTGGGACATTTTCGACGTACGAACTCCTTTTGTGTTTTTCTTTTGTCATAAAAAACCTCTCACGTGCTTTTTTTTCGACTTTTTCAAAAAACTAACCCCTTACATGTTTTTTTCGACATAAAACCTCTTTCACATTCTTTTTTCAAGATTTTTGACATACTAACTAACCCCTTAGGTGTTTTTCTTGACTTTATCAACATACTCACATGTTTTTTTTTTAATTTGCGACCTACTAACTCCTTGTGTTTTTTGGGGAGAATTTTAGACATACTAACTCCTTACGTGTTTTTTTCGACATAAATGTGTAATGTGTTCTTTTTTTTCAAAATGTTCAACATACTAACCTTTTTTGTGTTTTTTGACACATTAAACCTGTATGTGTCTTTTTCGACGTTTTTGAGATACTAACCCCTTTCGTGCCTTTTTTGACTTTTTCGAGATACTAAACTATTACGTGTTTTTTCAACTTAAAAAACTCTTACGTGTTTTATCTTTTAACTTTTTCCACATACTAACCTTTTAGATATTTTTTGGACGTATTAAATTTTCGACTTTATCGACATACTAACCCTTTATGCAGTTTGTTGACATTTTTAAGGGACTACCCCTTTAAAATACTGGTGCATAAAAGTTCCCTTGTTGCTTGCTCAAATTTAAAATTTAACCAACTTCCGCATCCATTTACTCTCTCGTTTGTTATCTTTAGCATTAGCATTAGCATTAGCATTGTGAATTTGTCACTTGTTTTTATTTTAAGTAGGACCATTTTCTGGAGCCCTTTTGTTCTTGCTTGTCATCCTTAGCATTAGCATTAGCATCCGTAGTTTGTTGCTAGCTCAAATTTGAAGTTAAACGAACTTCTGGACCCTTTTTGTTTTTTTCTTGTCATTTTTAACATTGGCATTAGCATTCTTAGTTAGTTGCTAGCTCAAATTTCAAGTTAAACCAACTTCTGGACTCCTTTTGTTTCTTCCTTGTCATCTTTAGCATTAGCATTAGCATTCTTAGTTTTTTGCTAGCTCAAATTTAAAGTTAAACCAACTTCTGGATCCCTTTTGTTTCTTGCTTGTCATCTTTAGCATTAGCATTCTTAGTTTGTTGCTCGGTCAAATTTCAAGTTAAACCAACTTCTGGACCCATTTTGTTTTTTTCTTGTCATCTTTAGCATTAGCATTAAGATGCTTAGTTTGTTGCTAGCTCAAATCTATGGTTAAACCAACTTCTGGACCCCTTTTGTGTCTTGCTCGTCATCTTTAGCATTAGCATTATCATTCTTAGTTTGTTGCCAGCTCAAATTTCAAGTTAAACCGACTTCTGGAGCCCTTTTGTTTCTTTCTCCTCATCTTTAGCATTAGCATTAGCATTCTTAGTTTGTTGCTAGCTCAAATTTCAAGTTAAACCAACTTCTGGATCCCTTTGCTTCCTCATTTGCCGTCTTTAGCTTAAGCATTAGCATTGTGATGCGGTGTCTACAACATGATTGGCTATTCCTTCTTTTCCATCTTTTCAATCTTCCTGCACGCTAGCCCAATTGGATTCCGGCTAGCCCCGCTTTGGCCGTTTCCCCCCAAAGTCTCAAGAGCAACGAGGCGTGGCCGGCCTTCATAAACTGCAATCGATCGTCCGCTTCGTTCCGTCGGCCATTTTTTAGCCAGCGTGAGCAGTTTGCGCGCTCCTTATCTCTCCGTTGGTCAGCTCGCTGTCCAGGAAGAAAGCTCCACTCGCCTCGCACTTCGCAGAGCGTGACAGTGCAATCCAAACACAGCTTTATTTCAGGTGACAGTGTGTTAGCATTGACCACTAGAGGTCGCTGTAGAATGGAGTTTAAACAATGGATAAGGACAAACGACAAAAGTCTGTAGGAATACATTCTGGAGCTTACTTCCATATTTTTTTCCGTTTTCTGTAGCCTCGGTAAGTGACCAAGTGAGTGAGATGCGCTCGGTGCTGCTGAAAAGAGCCAATAGCCGGAGTTGGTCAGAGTTGGTGGAAGCGGCTAGCTTGAGTGGCTAACTTTAGCGGCTAAGGGAAGAGGCGACTCAAAACGACAGTCAATGATTGCAAAAGCAAACTGTCAGAAACAGAACGGAGACAGGACCCACTCGCGTAACGTTTCTCACAGTTTTATTGGGAAGAAAGGAAAGGATTGTAAACACGATTCGGATCGTGGAAGTGGGACGAGCGATGGCGGTGTCGGGAACGGAAAAAGGTCGAAAACCAGGAGAGGAGAGTAGACGTGATAGAGATCAAAAATGGATGGTTATTCGGGGCGAGATCAAAACAGATGGTAGCGGGAGAAAAACAAGAGCAAAAACACAGGACAGGCGAAAATCTGGTTGGAACGATATTCACTGACTCGTTATCAACGACAATAAAGACGATTTTAATTCTAAAGTAGATCATTTTAAACAAAAGAGCCACTCAAAGACGTTAGCTTGACGGCTAACTGGCTACTTTGAAGACCAAGTGTCGCCTTGAGAAAGTCTTTTCTGCCTATTTGTTTGTGGCCTTGAAAAGCTTCCCCGAACCACAAACAAATAGGCAGCCGGCCACTCATTATTCCTCTTTTCGTGGGGAATGATCTCGATGCCTGCGGTGGGCTTGAGTGCACGGTGACTGTCGTGTACAAGTATGATAAAAAGCTCATTTATGCAAGCGTTATTGGCATCGGACTTACTAAGATGGACGTTTCAAGTCAACAACTTTGTCACTGTGCAGACAAGACGATGTGGGCCTATGAGTGCCAAAATTGCTATTATTTCAGAAAGTATCAAAACTTGAAACACACACACACACCTTTAATATATTCGCCATCATTAAATGGTTTTCTGTGCTTTGCCATGCAGTGAGCAATGTGATAGCTTGCTTCAGTGGTGGTGTTTTGAGCAGCGACAAATGTTTGTTTGCCGTGAAGAAACCTTGAGAAGGGGCCTCACATGAGGTCATCCCCCTTCCAGGATGACCAGGGTGCAGATTTGTGGTCTCTGTGGGGAGACCTGGGTACGTCCAGGACCAGTCCACTAGGGGGCGTCGTCATTCCACCGATTTGAAAGGCCTGAGTTCTTCTTTCCAGTGGAAATGTTTTTGAAAAGAATGGGGTAGTTGTTGTTGAGCCAGGCACTTTTGCCCTGGAATGCGTACATGCAAGATACCAAATACCACACCCGGGTGTAAGCAGATAACTCAGTCGCTGTGAGTAATTGAAATACAGCATGCTATTCACATCACATGTTCTAAAACGAAGCCCTGACCCGATGATGAAAAAATATCGGCAAACTACAAATTGGCAAAATTTTGGCACATTTTAAACATCACGCGTGCACGTATAGAGCGGCAGTTACCATCCCTCTAACATAACATTGACATATTTACACTTAGCAGCGACACGCAACGCTAACAGACACACCATTAGCGCCAAATTTCTGCCAAGCGCCTGTCGATGTCACACAATTTTGTCATTTTATTCATAGAATAAACCCTAGAATATACGGTATTTGCACATCTACAATGGCAACCGACATGGAAACGAGCACCGACACTCATCATACAGAACCCCATACAGCGGTAACTCTACTTACCGATTTAATACGTTCTAGAAGTCGCTTTGTAACCTGAAACATTTGTAAGGAGAGACACCTTTTCAATGTAAATACCCAAATCCGTTCCAAGCCCTGCAAAAATACAGTCGTTTTTTTTTAATAAGTCATAAAAGAGCATCAGAACATGCAACAAGTACATGCTAAAATGAGATGACAGCATAATATGATAGATGGATAGATATCTAGATAGATAGATAGATTTCTAGATGTCTAGATAGATGTCTAGATAGATGTCTAGAAAGATAGATGTCTAGATAGATAGATGTCTAAGTAGATGTCTAGATAGATAGATAAATGTCTAGATAGATAGATGTGTAGATAGTTTGAATTATAGTTAGATAAATGTCTAGATATAGATAAATGTCTAGATAGATGTCTAGATAAATAAATGTCTAGATAGACAGATGTCTAAGTAGATGTCTAGATAGATAGATGTCTAGATAGATGTCTAGATAGATAGATAGAGATAGATAGATGTCCAGATAGGTAGATATATGTCTAGATAGATGTATAGATGGATAGATAAATGTCTAGATAGATAGATGTCTAGATAAAGATATATGTCTAGATAGATAGATGTCTAGATAAATGTCTAGATAGATAAATTTCTAGATAGACAGATGTCTAGATAAGAGATAGCAGTCTAGATAGATAGATGTATAGATGGATAAATGTCTAGATAGATAGATGTTTAGATAGATAGGTAGATAGATGTCTAAATAGATGTATAGATAGATGGATAAATGTCTAGATAGATAGATATATGTCTAGATAGATAGGTGTCTGGATAGAGATAGATGTCTAGATGTCAAGATAGATGTCTAGATTGATAGATAGATGTCTAGTAGGATAGATGTCAAGTAGGATAGATGTCTGGATAGATGTCTAGATAGATAGGTAGATGTCTAGATAGATGTCTATATAGATGTCTAGATGGATAGATAGATGTATGGATAGAGAGAAGAAGAATTTACTTTTATTGTCATTCTTTGTAACAATGCACACAGAAGGAAACGTCGATACACCTGACCCGTACAGTTAAACTGTAGCGAGCTGATGCATGTTGGATGAATGTTTAGATAGATAGATGTCTAGTAGGATAGATGTCTAGATAGATAGATAGATAGATGTCTAGATAGATGAATAGATAGATAGAAAACGAAAGCACATCATGTAAAAAAACACAGAATAAAGGAAACGATACAAACTTCCATTTACCTTTTGGCCTCACCTTCTTGAAAAACTGACCCAATGACGTCTGCTTTTGCCGGCTTTGGACAATCCGTCAGAAACGCACCAGGCGGACGTAGCGATATCCCGATTTATCACCACTTTTTCCTGGCGATTCCTTTCCACAACTTTGTGGAATTTTCCTAAAATCTCTAATTTGGATGGATCCCCCTCCTTGTCCCCTCTGAACTCCTCCTTCTGTTGTCTCTTGCTTTGTTTCCATGGCCAGAAAACGTCTCCTTGTTCAATTTCCATCATCCCTTATGTGGGGTCCATTGGTAATGATAGCCATACAGTAGACCAGGGGTGTCAAACTGGTTTTAGCTGGGGGCCACAAATGCTATAAGTAAGTTTAAGAGAAAGAGAGAGGGAGAAAAAAAAAGACAGAGAAAGAGAGGGAAGGAAAGAGAGAGCGATTAACAGATAGGAAGAACAAGGGAGACAGAGTAACAGTGAGAGAAAAAGAGAGAGCAGAATAGAGATATGAATGGAGAAGAAGGGGGAAATGAATAGAGAGAAAAAGAAAGTGAAAAAAGAGAAAGATAAAAAGAATAAGAGAAGTGAAACGACAGAAAGAAAAAGAGTCAGCAGGAGAAGAAGAGACAAAGTGAGGTGAGAGAGAGAGAGAGAGAGAGAGAGGTCAAAAAGGGAAAGAAAGAGGGTGAGAAAGAAAGAGAAAAATAGAAATAAAGAGAATTAAAGTGTAAATTAGAGAGAGAAAATAGAAAGAGAGCAAGACAGAGAAAAAGAGAGTAAGAGAGTGAGAGAGAAATAGAGAAAAGAGAAAAAGAGAGAGAAAGAGGGAGCAAACAGGAGAAAGAAAAAGAGGGAGAAATAAATAAAAAAGAAGTGAGTCAGAGAGAAATGGACAAAAACTGCCACAATTGTTTTGCAAGTGTTTACTGGCTTGGGGGACATCCGGTGGAAATATTTAAAACTACAGCTCATTTTCCTCTAGCGCTTCTCTCACTGTTGTCTTGCGAGCGGCCTGTTTGACACCTGGGCAGTAGACAGTTTACATAGGCACCAGACTGCTTTGTAGTGCATCCTCTACTGTATTTTTGACTTTGTATCTTGAAACGCCTTTGTAACCTGAGGCAATATTTCCCCCTTCAGGGAATTTGTAACCCGAAACCTTTGCAAGACAAGGTTCCACTGCATATGCATTCATTCATTCATCGTATGAAACGATTTGTGCAGAATGCGAGCGCGCACCTATATCAATAGAAGGCGCTAAAGTCTTCCGTCCCGCCGTATTTCACCGTTTGACATGTTGACTTTGGACGGAAACTGGGCAGAAACGGTTCCGTCGGGCTCCATCTGGACGACTTTTGCGAGGCGGAATCCGTCCTGTTGCACGTGTCAACGTTCAGGCACACAACTTGAAAGTTGGTCAGACTTTCACTGCCTTTTGGGTCATAGGCAAAGGTCGAAAACTGTGACAGGGATTCGAACCGAGAACTCTGGCATCGCGATGCGTTGCGCCGCTTTTTTGCAAAACACGTCCATGCAAACTGAACCGAGACAGAAAACGTCACATTTTATTATAGACACATTTATACAACAGCATATTTTCTTCATTTTTTGGGTATTAATGGTCCTTAGGGCACACATTTTATTGAATTTTAGTCTATTTATCGTTGTTAATGGACACATTGTGTAAATGTTTTGGGAATTTGTTATTGCTTGAGTACATTTTTACTATATTTAGAGGGTATTTATGGTTTACGTACCCATTTTCTTCATATTTTGGGTATTAATAGTCCTTTAGGTACACATTTTATGGAATTTTGGGCTATTTATCGTTGTTTATGGACACATTGTGTTAATATTTTGGGAATTTGTGATTGGTTGACCACATTTTTACTCTATTTAAGGGGTATTTATGGTTTACGTGCACATTTTTTCCATATTTTGAGTATTCATGGTCCTTTAGGTACACATTTGATTGAATTTTGGGATATTTATCGTTGTTTATGGACACATTGTGTGAATATTTTAGTAATTTTTGATTGCTTGAGTACATTTTTACTATATTTAGAGGGTATTTATGGTTTACGTACACATTTTCTTCATATTTTGGGTATTGATAGTCCTTTAGGTACACATTTTATGGAATTTTGGGCTATTAATCGTTGTTTATGGACACATTGTATGAATATTTTGGGAATTTGTTATTGCTTGAGTACATTTTTACTATATTTAGAGGGTATTTATGGTTTACGTACATATTTTCTTCATATTTTGGGTCTTTTTTTATAATTTATGGTTGTTTAGGTGCAGATTCATCTATTTTTTACATGTAGATTTTCTTCAATTGTATGTATTTATGGTTGCGTTGCACGTTTTATCCATGTTTTGGCTATTTATGGTTGAGAGGTACACACTCTAACTTAGACGTTCCATCTTTTTGGTGGTATTAATGGTTGCTTAGTTACATGTTTAATTTATATTTGGGGTATTTATATCACGATCCGAAAAAGCGGTGGACCCAAATGCGTAACATTTCACACAATGCTTTATTAAGGAAAAGAGAGCGATCTGGTGCTCGCTGGACAGGTGAAACAGGAAGCCCCCACGGCCGTGGTGGATAGGCGGGGCCAGAGAGCCAGGATAGGGTCGGGGATCGAATGAGTCAGGCAGCCGGGACGGTAGAACAGAGCGTGGTCAGAGATCGGAAGCAAGTCGGGCAGCCGGGACGGGAGACGGAGCCTGATCGGAGATCGGAACAAGTTGGGAAGCCGGGACGAGCGGGAAGCCAGGGATCAGAGATCGATACAGAAAACTGAATCAGGCAGGATACGGGTAGCCGGGACAGGAGAACAGAGCTTGGATCGTGGATCGATACAGGAAACAGGTCAGGATCAAAATGGGAGCCAGAGTCAAAAGTGCTTGGCTTGCATGCGCTGAGGTTCGCTGATGGACTGAAAAGGAGTGAAGCAAAATGACGTGCTTTAATAGGAGGACTACTTAGGGAACGAGTGGCAGCTGGGGCAGAGAGTGAGCCCAGGTGAGGGCAATTGAAAAATCATGACAATTTATGGTTGTTTTGGAACAAATATTATCTCTAAAAGTGTCCATGGTTGTTTAACCTTATATTTTGGCTATTTTGGAATGCTCAGGTATGTTGAAAAATGAATATTATTATTTTTCATCTCAGCTATCTCCGGGCAGTTGGCAGGGGACACCCAGAACCAGTTGCCAGACAGAGATAGACAATTTGCTCGCTCATTCGCACCTAGGGACAAATTGGACCGGCCATTTCACCTGACATGCATGTTTTTGGAATGTGGGAGGAAACCGGAGTGCCCGGAGGAAACCCACGCAAGCACGGCGAGAACATGCAAACTCCACACAGGGGGTTCGATCTCACGACCCCAGAACTGCGAAGCACACGGGCTTACCACTGCGCCTCCGTGCTGCCCGTGTCGGGTAAGTATGATGTGTAATATGTAACTTAAATTTTCAGTTGCAGGAAATTCTTTCCATGCCGATTTAGCACTGGGAAACGCTAGCTTATTTTTTTTTTAGCATGGGTGCTAATAAATGTCCAAAATTGCTACATAATCCCTGCACTCATGCACATTTCATAGTGCTCTGTTGAGGTGTCGCATGTACCGTATTTTCCGCACTATAAGGCGCACCGGGTTATAGGGCGCACCCCGAAAAAATCGTTTTTGGTCCTATATCTTCCATACATAAGGCGCACTGGATTATAAGGCGCACCGGATTATAAGGCGCTACAATGGGAACGTGGACAAAACAGTCAGATGGTTCAGTCCAACTGATTATCCCCTTAACATTCCCAAAGCTTGCAAAGACGCAAATACGTGTCGAGAACACGTGCGGATGCGGTGTCCGTACGATGTCACTCAAATGCATCGTTCCATCATTCGGAAGGTTCAAGTCTTGGGATTCAAAAAATGCCAACCATTCCTTAGTTTCTATTTTCTTTTTCGCTCGCAACTTTACTGTATATATGACAATAAACACTTGGAATTGAGTTGAATTTAAAAATAGACACTTCATTCCATCCATT